>NC_071516.1:46645255-47392755 GCF_027887155.1 Malaclemys terrapin pileata
TGGCCGGTGCCCCTCACTCCCCCCCCCCAGCCCGGCCGGTGCCCCTCACTCCCCCCCGGCTGTCACCGATGGTCAGGTCGTGGACGGGCTGGAAGCGCTTGTCGGTGAACTGCAGCAGGAGACAGGATTTCCCGACACCTGGGGGCACAAAACGAGACTCTCAGGCCCGGGGGGGGGGGGCAGAGAGCGACCCCGCCCGGGCCCAGCGCCCCTCCCCCACGGTACCGGTGTCCCGATGATGATGTATTTGAAGAGATAGGCATAAGACATGATGCCCCAACCAGGTCCGCCAAGGGCCTCTCTATCCCTGTCCAGGCTCCGACTCTACTGCTCTACATCGGGTGCCGCTCTATCTCCGCCCTGAACCGCCCCGTCTCCACTGCACTACTTCCGGCGAGTGGCGCCGCTCTACCCCCAGCACGGAGCCTACTCTATGCTCTACAGCCGATACGCTCTAGCTTCCTGCCGGGGCCGACTTTATTATCCCCTTCCGGAGCCGTTCTAGCCCTAGCATAGGGTCATCTCTACTGCTCTACTTCCGGCGCCGCAATACCCCTCACCCAGTACCATTTCTACTTCCGGCGCCATTCTATCTCTGGGGGAGCTCAACTCGCTTGCTCTGCAGCCGGGAGCCGCTCTGGCCGGCCCGTTGTGCCCACTCCCAGCGCTACTGGGGGGCTCGGGGTTTGTACCGGAAGTGACGCCAAACGGCGGCGGAGGGAGAACAGTGCTGCTGGGGGAGCACGAGAGGGTGGCGATTTCCGGTTCCTGGAGAGGGCTCGGGGGGGTCGCTTACAGGCTCGCAGGCCGCGGCGGCTGCTGGGACCATGGAGGTGAGCGGGGTGGTTGTGGGGGCTGGGGAGGTGGGGGGCGGGGTGGTTGTGGGAGGGGCTGGGGAGGTGGGGGGCGGGGTGGTTGTGGGAGGGGCTGGGGAGTGGTTGGGGGGCTGGTTGCGGGGGGCTGGGGAGGTGGGGGGGCGGGGTGGTTGTGGGGGCTGGGGAGTGGTTGGCGGGGCTGGTTGCAGGGGGCTGGGGAGGTGGGGGGGCGGGGTGGTTGTGTGGGGGGGGCTGGGGAGTGGTTGCAGGAGGTGGTTGTGGGAGGGGCTGGGGAGTGGTTGGGGGGCTGGTTGCAGGGGGCTGGGGAGTGGTTGGGGGGGCCTGGGGAGCGGGGTGGTTGCGGGGGTGGTTGGGATGTGCTGAAGTGACACACATGTGCTCCCTCCCCCCAGAATAATGGAGCTGGGAGCCCCTGGGCTTGGTGATGCTGACACAGAAGCGCATTTGCTGGTGCAGCTTGTTTGGCTCTGGGACCTGGCCTGAGCCGTGTCCTGTTTAAATGCTATTTCTCTTGGGCTGGCATCAGGCGCATCTCTGCTAGGGCAGCATTGGCAGCAGAGCTGCGCTGGTGTCCAGCTCTGCCAGTGAACCCATGCTAGTGTAGACGAAGCCTTACGCCAAAGTAATGAAGGGACTGGATTGTGACCAACACCTGCCTTTTGCTGGCGTGAAACTGGTTCAGGCAGTTTGACTCACACCTGTAAACTGAGCATCCACTCGCCCACCTGAGCATCCGCTCGCAAACTCTCATCAGTTCGATTGAACCTGTGTAAAATCCCATCCTCAAAGAGATCCTCGTGCCTCTGCCTGTGGGTCAGGCTGAAATTCCAGATCCCTAGGCCACCTTAGAAGGACAAAAAGGCTGTGAGCCAGGTCTTGTCTACCTTTAAACGTGGCCATGCCAGCAGTGTTAAGGCAGCAAACCCCCCACCCAGTGTAGAGACAGCTCTGCTGGTATAAAAGGGTTTGTGCCGGGGAAGTGAAAGAAGCTCTCCTAGCATATCTTTTATACCACTTTTACTGTGGCTCCTGTGGGTTTTTTTCTGCCATAAATGTCACACACGGCTACCCCTCTGATACTTGACACCCGTCACAGTCATAGCTCTGCCACTAAACCTTCTAGACCAGGGCTTTGCTTGAGCCCAGCGTACGTGGGTTAAACTGCAGGCTTGTCTGCACATGGACTTGTTCAGAATAGCTCTGCTATGAAAGTGGATTCAGCGACACAGGAACAAGCTAAGGTACTTCTATTGGCTTTCTGTCTCCAGAGTATCTGAGTGCCCGACAATCTTGAATGTATTTCTTCTCCCAGTGCTCCTGAGGGGCAGCGCAGTGCTAGTATGCCCTCTGTACGGGTGGGGAACTAAGGCAGAGAGGCTAAGTCCTCTGCATGGGACAGTCAGGAAAATTAATGTGAATTCATTTGAAGTGAATTAGTTAAACCACATTTAACCTAACTCACTTTGAAGTTAAAGTTAATTATGGCCACTTGAATGCTGAATAATACTATCCACACAGGAGTTGTGTGCAGTTTAGCAAATCCACTTTAAATTCACACTTGTAGTTAAATTGGATTAACTTTTCTGAGTGTCCCATGTAGACAAGCCCTTAGTGACTTGCCCCAGCTTCCACGGGGAGTTTCTGACAAAGCAAGGAATTAATACATGTGGAGGGCTGTTGTTGTAGTTTAAATTCTCCCTGCCTGAATCTGAATTAATTTTCAAACCTAGACAAATGCTAAAACCTTTGAAGGCACTATTTAGAGAATTCCTCCCAGTTCCCGCTGGCCAGAGCTCAACCAATGCCCGTCTTCCTAAAGCACCTTCCAGGAAGGTCTTCGGGCTGTCCCTGAAGCCCTCATGAGACGGAGATTCCACCATTTCCCTCAGGAGTTTGTCCTAGTGGTTAATTCCCCTTGTTAAAAAAAACAAAAACAAAAACCCAACAACAATGGTGCCTGATTTCCAACCAGAATGTGGCTGGCCCAGCTTCCAGTCCCAGGTTCTGGTGTGTGCAGGTGAGGCCGGCATGGTTGCCTGTGTCTGACTGGAAAGCCCCATTAACACCACCAGGGCTCCTTTGTTTCCTCCTCGCTGCTGCCTGGACCAGGTGCCAGTCACCCCATGTACAGGGCTGAATGCCTGTGGGCTGGGGTTTGCACAGAAACCAAGGACACAGGCTGGTCTGCCCCCCCACCAGCCCACATCTCTTCTCTCCCCCATAGTTCCCTGGAGGAAACGACAATTACCTGGCCATCACGGGGACGGCCCATCCCTTCCTGTCGGGGGCGGAGGTGAGATGGCATTGCGGCTGGGGGTGGAAAATGGGAGATAGATTTGGGGTGGGAGCGGAGCTGAGCAGAGCAGGGTCTGCGGGAGGAGGCCCATGGATGGAGGCTGGAGCTGGCCCCTGGGGAGACCAGGGCTCACCTGGGAATGAGCGACTAGCAGAGGCAGAGAAAGGAAACCAAGAGGGTCACTGTGAGAGGGAGCGGTGAGGGAAAACATTGCTGCCCCAGTGGGGACTTCCTGGGGTGAAGCAGGGGGGCTGGAGCCTAGAGCTTGGTCTTGGAGCCATGTGGCCGACTCTGAAGGAAGAGTGGGACCCCCTGGGGGTCTGGTTCACTGAAGGGGTTCCTCCGAGGGATGGTTTAAAAGATGGGGCATGGCACAGAACCTCTGGATCACTATGGGGCACCAGGGAGATGGGGGCTGGGCCCTGGCCAGGGGTGGGGTAGTGAGGGGCTGCAGGGAGATGGGGGCTGAGCTCTGGCAGGGGGAGGGGTAGTGATGGGGCTGGGCCCTGGCCAGGGGTGGGGGAAGGGGGACACCAGGGTGATGGGGCTGGCCAGGGGAGGGGTAGTGGGGGGCACTAGGGAGATGGGGCTGGGCCTTGGCCGGGGGAAGGGGGCACCAGGGCACCGAGTTCAAGTCTCCGACCTCTCTGCAGACGTTCCACACCCCCAGCCTGGGGGATGAGGAGTTTGAGATCCCGCCCATCTCCCTGGACGCCGACCCCTCGCTGGCTGTCTCAGACGTGGTGGGGCACTTCGATGACCTGGGGGACCCCAGCAGCGCGCCCGACTCCGGCTTCTCCACCCAGTATGGCGTGCAGGCCCTCGACATGCCCGTGGGCATGAACCACGGCCTCATGGAGCAGGGCGGCGGGCTCCTGGCGGGGGGGCTGGCCATGGTGAGGGGCTGGGGCCAGGGCTGGGCAGGGAAGGGCAGGTTGCGTCGCAAGGCACTGTAGTGCCTGGTTGTGGGGTGGGGAGGAGCCTGGGCCCCCTAGTGGCTGGCTGAGGATGTACGTGCCGGGAGGGCCAGGGCTGGTGCCCTCTAGCAGCAGGCTGGGGTATTGTGGGAGGCTGGTGCTGCGGGGGGGGGCTCCTCTGGCGATGGACAGTGCGCCCCAGCGCCAGCCCCCCAGCTTTGTGTCTGCCTCCCCAGGACCTGGATCACTCCATGGGCACCCAGTACAGCACCAACCCGCCCGTCACGATAGACGTGCCCATGAGCCCTGGAGCACTGATGGGGCACGGCCAGCTGACCACCATCGACCAGTCCGAGCTGAGCTCCCAGCTGGGCCTGAGCCTGGGGGGCAGCTCCATCCTGCCGCCCGCTGCCCAGTCGCCCGAGGAGCGGCTCTCCACCACGCCCTCCCCCACCAGCTCCCTGCAGGAGGACGAGCCAGAGGAGTTCAGACGGGTGAGATGCTGCTGCCTCCCCCCCCCCCCCCCGCCCCGCGGGCAGCGCCAGAGCCCCTCGCTCCTGATCCCCTCTCCCCCCCCCCCCCCGCGGGCACTGCCAGGGCCCCTCACTCCCGTCCCCCCATGGGCAGCGCCAGGGCCTCCTGCTCCCACCCTGCGGGCAGTGCCAGGGCCCCCCGCTGCCCCCCGTGGGCAGCGCCAGGACCCCTCGCGCCCTCTCATCCCCCCCCCGGCAGCGCCGGGGCCCCTCGCGCCCGCTCCTCCCCACCCACCCTATGGGCAGCGCCAGAGCCCCTCGCTATGCATCTCCCTCCCCTCCCCCCCCCGGGGTCTTGGCTCCCCTGTGCATGCTGCTGAAGGTGAGGTCTGTCTCCAGCAGCAGGTGCCGGCCCAGAAGGCTGCGCCAGTGGTGCTGGACGTGGGGCGGAAGCAGAAGCCCGCCAAGAAGCAGAAGAAGAAGAAGGACCCAAACGAGCCGCAGAAGCCGGTCTCGGCCTATGCCCTGTTCTTCCGTGACACGCAGGCCGCCATCAAGGGCCAGAACCCCAACGCCACCTTCGGGGAGGTCTCTAAGATCGTGGCCTCTATGTGGGACAGCTTGGGTGAGGAGCAGAAACAGGTGGGTAGGGCAGTGGGGGTCTGGGGGGAAGAGCACAGGCAGGTGAGGGCTGGGGAGGGGCAGGGCTGGGCATGGGCGTTGCTGCTCACCCCCTGTCCTTCCTCGCCAGGTTTACAAGCGGAAGACGGAGGCGGCGAAGAAGGAGTATCTGAAGGCGCTGGCGGCCTATCGGGCTATCCAGGTGCGTCAGGCACAGGGTAACTGCGCTCGGTGCTGTATGCATGGTCCCAGGCCGAGGGCAGCAAACAGCCGCTCTGTGCCCTGCAGTTCTGAAGGCGGGCTGGGCTCAGCAGGTACCAGCTCAGCGGAGAGAGGGGGGCTGGATGAGGAGCAGGGTGGAACGAAGCAGAGATGGAGGTGGAGGGAAAGGGTCAGAAAAAATAGCTGAGGGAGTCCAGCAAAACTGTAGTTCTCGGAAGGTCCCTGCTTCAGTTGCTTCTCCCCCGCCTGGCAGGAGGCTCTGGCTCGTCCGTTCTCCCCTAGGGCTCCTCTCTGGGTTGCCGCAGGGAGGAGGGGGCTGCCCTGCATTGTTCAGGGTTCCCGGGGGTCCTTAGTTGGTCCCCCCCCTTCCCTGCTTTCTCTGCTCTTGGGCTAATCTTCCTTCTCCCTCTCTGCAGACGGTATCCGAGACGGCGGAGCTGGACCTGAACCCAGTGCCGCCCCCAGCAGCTCCCCAGCCAGCACCAGCTCCGACCCCCGCGGCCCCCTTGCCAGCCCCCACACCCCCTACCCCCTCGCCGGTTCTGGAGTCCCCACCAGCCACCCCCCAGCCAGCGCCCACTCCCGGGAACCTTTGCTCGCCGCCACCAGCCCAGCCCAGCTTCACCAAGATAATCATCCCCAAGCAGATGCTGCCCTTGTCCTCGCAGGGCGGTGTGGTCACTGTCATCCCCGTCACCTCCGTCACCTCCAGGGGGCTGCAGCTGGGCACAGGCGCCACCCAGATAGTCACCCGCTCTGTGCTGCAGGCAGCGGCCGCTGCCGCCGCCGCTGCCTCCTCCATGCAGCTGCCCCGGCTCCAGCCCCCGCCCCTGCAGCAGATGCCCCCGCCCCAGCCCCCTGCCCAGCAGGTTGCCGTCCTGCAGCCGCCGCCGCCCTTGCAGGCCATGCAGCAGCCCGCCCTGCAGCAGAAGGTGCGGCTCCACCTGCAGCAACAGCCCCCGCCCCTGCAGATCAAGATCCTGCCTCCACCAGCCCTGCAGATCCAGCCTGTCACCCTGCAGCCTGAGGAGGCCAGTCCCGAGCGGCCCAGCCCAGAGCCCCAGGGCTCCCCGGAGCCCGTGGAGATGATCACGGCCGACGTGGTGCCCGAGGTGAGGAGGAGAGAACGGGAGCCCCATGGCCCTGCTCCTGGGAGGGCTGGACGGAAGCCTTGCGGTCGATGGGGGGCTGGCGGGGCCAAGAGCCAGCACATTCAAAGGCCATGGGGTAGGATGGACTGGAGAAGTGTATATGACCCGGGGGTTCTCTGTGTGGGTCGTGGGGGGATAGGCTGGGTGCAGGGGGGGATTTGGAGGTGTGGCGTGGGGGGAACAGGCTGAGTGTAGGGGAGTGATGGAGGGGTGACGTGGGGACAGGATGGGTGCAGGGGGTTGTGGAGGGTTGGCATGGGGGGATAGGTGTGGAGGGGTGGCATGGGGGGACAGGCTGGGGGAAAGGCTGGGTGCAGGGCTGTGTGGAGGAGGATGGGGGATAGGCTGGGTGTAGGGGATGATGGGCTGGGCACAGGGGTTGCTGTGTGGGGAGGGGCTGGGTGCAGGGTTGAGGGGAGGGATGGGCTGGGCGTGGGGTGGGATGGGCTGGGCGTGGGGTGTGGACGGGGTGCTGTGTGGGGAATGGGCTGGGTGTGGAGGGGTGCTGGGTGGGGATAGGCTGGGCCCAGGGTGTGCTGTGGGGGGACAGGCTGGGTGCAGGGTTGAGGGGAGGGATGAGCTGGGTGCAGGGGTGTAGATGGGGTGCTGTGGGGGGCTGGGTGTGGGGGTGGCATGAGGGGAAGGGCTGGTTGCGGGGGCGTGGACGGGTGCTGTAAGGGGGAGAGGTGGGGTGCATGAGGTCATAGCGGGTTGAGGCGGGAGTGGCCCAGCGGGTGGTGGAGGGGTTGTGTGGGGACAGGCTGGGCGCAGGGGTGTGGATGGGCTGGGTGCAGGGAGTGATGGGTTGGGCGCGGGGGCGTGGACGGGTACTGTAAGGGGGGAGAGGTCGGGTGCGTGAGGTGGTAGCGGGGTGAGGCGGGAGTGGCCCAGCGGGTGGTGGAGGGGTTGTGTGGGGACAGGCTGGGCGCAGGGGTGTGGATGGGCTGGGTGCAGGGAGTGATGGGTTGGGCGCGGGGGCGTGGACGGGTACTGTAAGGGGGGAGAGGTCGGGTGCGTGAGGTGGTAGCGGGGTGAGGCGGGAGTGGCCCAGCGGGTGGTGGAGGGGTTGTGTGGGGACAGGCTGGGCGCAGGGGTGTGGATGGGCTGGGTGCAGGGAGTGATGGGTTGGGTGCGGGGGCGTGGACGGGTACTGTAAGGGGGGAGAGGTCGGGTGCGTGAGGTGGTAGCGGGGTGAGGCGGGAGTGGCCCAGCGGGTGGTGGAGGGGTTGTGTGGGGACAGGCTGGGCGCAGGGGTGTGGATGGGCTGGGTGCAGGGAGTGATGGGTTGGGCGCGGGGGCGTGGACGGGTACTGTAAGGGGGGAGAGGTCGGGTGCGTGAGGTGGTAGCGGGTTGAGGCGGGAGTGGCCCAGCGGGTGGTGGAGGGGTTGTGTGGGGACAGGCTGGGCGCAGGGGTGTGGATGGGCTGGGTGCAGGGAGTGATGGGTTGGGCGCGGGGGCGTGGACGGGTACTGTAAGGGGGGAGAGGTCGGGTGCGTGAGGTGGTAGCGGGGTGAGGCGGGAGTGGCCCAGCGGGTGGTGGAGGGGTTGTGTGGGGACAGGCTGGGCGCAGGGGTGTGGATGGGCTGGGTGCAGGGAGTGATGGGTTGGGCGCGGGGGCGTGGACGGGTGCTGTAAGGGGGGAGAGGTCGGGTGCGTGAGGTGGTAGCGGGGTGAGGCGGGAGTGGCCCAGCGGGTGGTGGAGGGGTTGTGTGGGGACAGGCTGGGCGCAGGGGTGTGGATGGGCTGGGTGCAGGGAGTGATGGGTTGGGCGCGGGGGCGTGGACGGGTACTGTAAGGGGGGAGAGGTCGGGTGCGTGAGGTGGTAGCGGGGTGAGGCGGAAGTGGCCTGGGCACAGGGGCGTGGACGGGTGCTGTAAGGTGGAGAAGTCGGGGGTGGGAGTGGCCCGGTGGGGGGGGGGGGGGGCGCCAATGGGTGCTGGAAGGGGGAAAGTTGGGGGGCATGAGGTAGCAGGCTGAGGTGGGAGTGGCTGGGTGCAGGGGGTGCTGTGTGGGGATGGGCTGGGCGCAGGGGCGTGGATGTGTTCTGGAAGGCGGAGAGGTCAGGGGCGTGAGGTCCTAGCGAG
Organism: Malaclemys terrapin pileata; assembly: GCF_027887155.1. NCBI lineage: Eukaryota > Metazoa > Chordata > Testudines > Emydidae > Malaclemys > Malaclemys terrapin. Next base: position 46,653,857 of record NC_071516.1, read on the forward strand.
TTGAGGCGGGAGTGGCCCGGCGGGGGTTGTGTGGGGGGATGGGCGCAAGGGTGTGGACTGGTGCTGTGTGGGGATGGCTTGGGCGCAGGGGGTGCTGTGTGGGGATGGGCTGGGTGCAGGGGTGTAGACGGGAACTGTAAGGGGGAGAGGTCGGGGGCGTGAGGTCGTAGCGGGCTGAGGTGGGAGTGGCTGGGCGTAGGGGGTGCTGTCTGGGGATGGGCTGGGTGCAGGGGCGTGGATGGTTGCTGGAAGGGGGAGAGGTTGGGGGCATGAGGTGGTAGTGGGGTGAAGTGGCCCAGCGGCACGTGGGCTGGGCGCAGGGGCGTGGACGGTTGCTGTGTGGGGAGGGGCTGGGTGTGGGGGTGTAGATGGGGTGTTGTGTGGGGAGAGGCTGGGTGCAGGGTTGAGGGGAGGGATGGGCTGGGTGCAGGGTGTGTGGATGGGGGGCTGTGTGGGGAATGAGCTGGGTGCAGGAGGTGTGGAGGGGTGCTGGGTGGGGATAGGCTGGGCCCAGGGCGAGCTGTGGGGGGACAGGCTGGCTGTAGGGTTGAGGGGAGGGATGAGCTGGGTGCAGAGGTGTGGATGGGGTGCTGTGGGCAGATGGACTGGCTGCAGGGGGTGCCCTGTGGGGACGGGCTGGGCACGGGGATGTGGACAGGTGCTGTGTGGGGACGGGCTGGGTGCAGGGCCCTGGACGGGTGCTGTAAGGGGGAGAGGTTGGGGGATGGCCCCCCGGGGGGTGTGTGGTGGAGGGACGCTGTGTGGGGATGGGCTGGGCGCAGGGGCATGGATGGGTGCTGTAAGGGGGAGAGGTCAGAGGTGGGAGTGGCCCGGGCGCATGGGGTGGGGGAGGGGTGCTGTGTGGGGATGGGCGAGGTTGGGGGGGCAGGAGTGGCGCGGCAGGCGTGATTCGGGGAGATGCCCCAAGGCCTTGCCCCACAGCCAGTGACCCCGCCCCCCCAGGTGGAGTCCCCGATGCAGATGGACGTGGAGCTGGTGTCGGAGTCACCCGTGGGGCTGTCGCCCCGGCCCCGCTGTGTGCGCTCCGGCTGCGACAATCTGCCCGTCAGCAGCAGCGACTGGGACAACGAGTACTGCAGCAGCGAGTGTGTCGTCAAACACTGCAGGTGAGGGGTGGGGGTGGGGACTGCACCTCTCCAACCCCCCTTCTTCCCTCCCTTCCGCTGACGCTCGCTCTGTCTCCCTTCGCAGGGATGTGTTCCTAGCCTGGCTGGCTTCCCGCAACTCCAGCAGCAGCGTGGTCTTTGTGAAGTGAGCGGTGCCCGTTTTGACTGCGGGCAGCGCCCGGCGCAGACACGGCTGGGGACCAAGGGGGACCAAACCCCTGGGGTGGGGGGAGGTGGTGCAGGCCCAGACTTTGCTCTTCTGACAGGCCAGGCCTCTGGAGCTGATTAAAGTGGGAGGGGCTGGAGCTTTGTGAGCTGCTTATTGGGCCCCTAGCATCGCCCCTGCTGCCTGGCCTGAGAGTCCCCTTCAGCTGGGAGTTGGGAGCTGCCTGTGCCCAGCGTCAGCAGCTGCCCTCAGTGCCCCCCCAGAGCGAGGCCCAGCACTCATTTTCTCGTTTTATTACGAAATAACCCCGCCCCCTACATGTTCTTGGGCTTGGAGATGATCCCGTCTGGGTAGCGCTGCTTGAACTGGGCCACCACGTCCGGGTCGAGCAGGTGGATGCCGTCCAGCTGGTTGCCCAGTGTGATCCTGGCAGAGAGAAGAGGGCAGGGTTAGCGGGCAGGGGGTCCCGGTGTCCTGGGAGGAGCGGGGGTGGGGGGGGGGTGGCGGCGTGCTCACCAGTTGGGCTGCACATTATGCGGGCGGCCGAAGAGCTCTATCTTGCGGGTGCCAGGAGAGAGGCGCTCGATCATGCCATAGATCTCGTCCGGCTTGTGGCTGGTGGAGCGGACCTGCAAGACGGGGTGGCCATGGGGGAGCTGTGGGGAGCAGGGAAGGAGCCCTGGCCGCTCCCAGCAGGGGGGCCGGAGCGCGGGGAGGGGCTGAACTTACCTCAGCTACGATGACATCGCAGTCCAGGCCCCGGTTGAAGCCCTGGGGGTTCCCCTTGACCCCCACCTGTACAGGAAAGAGAGAGAGGCTGAGCCAGGCGCTGGGGGGACCCCCTATATTACCTGGTCCCAGGCAGTGCTCCCCCGTACCAGACAGTGCTCCTTGCCATGGTTCAGCCAGTGCCCCGTCCGCCCCGTGCGGATGATTCGCTGGAGCTGGTTGGTTTTCACCCAGATGATCTCATCCACCCGCTCGTACCTGGGGGAAATGGGGAGGGGGTTAGCAGCTGGGCCAGAGGGGGCAGTGGGGAGGGAAGGGGGACAGACCAGACACTCACCCCCAGAGGTTGAGGCACTCGCGTCCCAGCTCCATGGCCCTGCGGGGAGAGCAGGCGGGGGTGAGATGTTGAACTGGCCTAGACCCCCACATAGACTCACCTGCCCCATAGCCACACAGTGACCTGCAGCCCGGCCCACCCCAGGCCCCCTGGCAGGCTCACCCGCCTCCTCACCTGTTGTCTGGTGACCCAGAGCCTCTGCTGTGTGCCGCCCCCCCTCTCCCCCCCATACCAGGCAGTGACCCACAGGCTCTGTTCCGCCCCCCCCCCCCCCCCCCCCCCGTACCGGCCGGTGACCCAGAGGAAGAGGAACCCTTCGTCCTGCAGCACAGGGATGTTGAGGCGTCGCATCTCGTCGTCGGTCAGGGTGCCGTAGGGCAGCTCCATGTGGATGTCCCAGGGCGGGTCGGCCATGACCACTGCGAACTTGCCCAGGATGCTGACGTCCAGGTAGCGGATGTCGCAGCAGATCCACTGTGGTGGTGGTGGCGGAAATTAGAGAGAAACCAAAAACTACCCACCCCTGTCCCCAAAGAGAATGGCCTTTAGCCACTGATGGGGCAGCAGGAAGCCACCCCCCACTGGGACCCCCAGAACTCCCTCATCCCACAGCTCACCAGCCACTATGCCCCTCTCCAGAGACCTGACAGCCCCACCCCCGTATTGGTGCTCAGAACCCCCCCATCGCCCCCACCCCAAACCCTTCCCTAGAGACCTGACAGCTCCACCCCCATAACGCTGCCCATCGCCCCCACCCCAAACCCTTCCCCAGAGACCTGACAGCTCCACCCCCATAACGCTGCCCATCGCCCCCACCCCAAACCCTTCCCCAGAGACCTGACAGCCCCACCCCTGTAACACTGCTGCCAGCCCTGTGTTCCATACCACTTCCTGCCTACCCCCCCCTCCCCGAATCGATTTGTCCAGACACTCCCACCCCCACCAGTACCTGGGGGGGGAAGAGGCGGTCGATGCTGGGGTCCCCACCCACCGCCTGGGGCAGGGCCAGCTCCTGGCCAATGTTGTGGTCACGCCCCCCGGGGGCGTCCAGGTCGGCACAGGCATCAATCTCGTAGTGGACATATTTGCAGGTGTCCATGTGGAAGCAGGTGTTGAGGAAGGAGCAGTCGCCCAAAGACTCATCTGTGTGCTTGTTAATGATGCGTCTGGGGTAGGGACAGTGGTAAATAGAACCCAAGTATCTGACTTGCTGTTCCCCCCCACTAGACCACTCCCCTCCCAGAGCTGGGAAGAGAACCCAGGAGTCCTGGCTCCTAGCCCCGCCCCTGCTCTAACCCACCATACTCCACTCCCCTCCCAGAGCTGGGAAGAGAACCCAGGAGTCCTGGCTCCTAGCCCTGCCCCTGCTCTAACCCACCATACTCCACTCCCCTCCCAGAGCTGGTGAGGGAACCCAGGTGTCCTGATTCCCAGTCCCAGGGCAGGTTCTCACCTGAAGTGCAGTTTGCGGCAGGGCCGCTCAGCATCTGTGGCTTTCATACACTCCTCCTTGGTGCCATAGTCGCAGAATTCCTGTACCTGGGCACGGCCCCGCGAGCGAAACTTCTCCACGATTGACTGCTCCTTGGCCGTGGTTGTGTTCAGTAGCTCCAGGATCTCCTGACTCACCTGGGGTGTGGGGAGAGCTGTGAGAAGGACCCAGGAATCTGGGGTTCCCTTCTGCCCATTCCCCTCCCACAATCCAGGAGTCCTGACTCCCAGCCTTACCCCCACCCGCTCCTCCCTGTGGGAATAACTGGGGTCTAGGAGATCTTCCTCAAGGGGTGGAAAGTGGGTAAGGGTTCATATATGCTCACAATAGCCTGTACCAATGAATGTTACTAAATGTTAATGAGGTGTGAAGAGAAGACAGACTGTATTGGTCCAAAGAAAAAGGTCTCAGGATCCCACCCAAGGCCAGGGTTGAGATCATGTCTGCTCCAACCTACTAGAAGAGAACCCAGGAGTCCTGGCTCCCAGCCCCTGATCCTAACCCACTAGACTCCACTTCCCTCCTAGAGCCAGGGACAGAACCCAGGAGTCCTGGCTCCCAGCCCCTGATCCTAGCCCAATAGACTCCACTCCCCTCCCAGAGCCAGGGACAGAACCCAGGAGTCCTGGCTTCCAGCCCCGATCCTAACCCACTAGAATCCCCTCCCCTCCCAGAACCACGGCTGGGGCCTGTGTTGAGGCTAGGATCCAGGTGTCCAGCTAGTACCTTTTTGCTCTGCTGCTCCTTGGTGGACTGCTGGCTCAGCAAGCTCTCGATCTCCAGGTCCAGGTCCGACGCCTGCTTCCGAGACTTCTTGGCCGGCTCCTTGGCCAGCTCTGAGGTGGTCAAGGCAGAGGGGGTGGCACCGGCTGGGGAAGGAACAGCACCCCCAGCATCCTGCTCTGCCCAGCGCTTCTGGCCCCCAGTGCTGCCTGGCTCAGCGGGGCCCTTCCTCTCAGCCACGGCGCCCATCATGGCAGAGAGTTTGGAGTGGTCAGCATAGGTGACCAGGGTGGGCTGCTCCTCGTCATCCTGCAGCAGCCCCCGGCGCACCTCGATCAGCTCCTGAGCCGCGAACTTCTGCAGCAGGCTCTCCACACTGTGCTGGGTGACGGGGGCCTCTGGCTGTGGGACAGAGGATCACAGGGTGGGGCAAGTGTGAAGAGAAATGGAGTCACCCCAGTGCCTGGCAGGGGGAGAGACAGGGTCTCCTGGGGGGAGAGATGGTCAAACTGGAGAGAGGATGGGGGACGTGTCAGAGGATCAGCCAATCCAGGGAACGAAGGAACAGCAAATAGTAGACAGAGCAGGCGTTGCTGGGAGAAGGCGGGTGTGTTTTCACATGGACAGGCGGTGGAGGGGAATGGGGCTGGGCCCCAGGGCACTGGCAGCAAGGGGGAGGGGCTGGGCCCCAGGGCACTGGCAGCAAGGGGGAGGGGCTGGGCCCCAGGGCACTGGCAGCAAGGGGGAGGGACCGGGCTCTCACCGTGGAGATGGCCAGGCAGATGGAGAGGGCATCGGTGGGCAGTGCCAGCCCGAGGTCCGAGAGGTGATGCAGCAGCTTCTTCTCCAGCTCAGGGTCAGTGGCCAGCTCTCTAGCTGCGCTGCTGGGTGTGGGGACTGCGGGCACTGGGCTGTCGCTGCGGAAAGGTGACGCCAGCTCTGGGTTCCTGAGGTCTGGGGAGAGAGATGAGGCTGGTGACATCTGAGTATTGAGAGGTGACACCCCCCTGCCAACCTCCCCAGCACCCGCCCACTACACCAACTCCTCCCTATCCCAACTGCTCCCCCCAGCTCCAGCCAATCAGTCCTGTCCCCTTCCCCACTGCCCCTCACCCCTGTGCCAGTGGGTCCAGCTGGGGGTCTCTGCTGCACTGCTGTCGATCCCCTAGTGCCCCGACCCCATAGCTTCTCCTGCCACCCTGGCCCCCAATGCCTCCTGATTCCTGACCCCCTGTATCCCCAACACCTTGATGCCCTAGTGCCCTTTGGGGAGCACCTGAGCCCTGTGCCCAAAATGGCCTTTAACTTCTGACCCCAACACAGGGGTCCTGCTTCTGTCACTGCTGCAGCCACCCTCTGGCCCTGCCTCATGGTTCCTAATCCCCCCCCTGCCCCAGTGCCCCCCAGTACCCCTGCGTCTGCCCATCTGATCCAGCCATGGCCTTGCTGACCTTTGACCCCCACAGTGCCCCTGGATCTCACAACCAAGGAATGTAGCCTGCACCCCTCCCCACTACCCCGGCCAAAACCCAATCCCCACTGACCCCTATGTCCATTGTGCCCTTTCACCTCCCCTAGTTACCCCAACCCCTTGGTATCCTCTAGGCCCCAGTCCCCCACTCATGCCACTTGCCCTTTGACCCTGTGACACCCCCTGACCCCAACTCCCCCAGGGAATCCTGCTGGTGTCACCATTGCCCCCTCGTGCCCTTTGCCCCCTGACCCTCTTCCCTTTGACCCTTTGTTTGCCCCCTGACCTCCTTGCATTACCAATGCCCTATGATTGGTCCCTGACCCCGTGCACCTCCGACCCCTGAACTCCATGGTCCCGCTCTGCCCTTTGACCCCCCACTGCCCCCAACCCCTCACCCAGCGGATCCTGTTTCCGCCGCCGCTGGAGCCGCTCCCGCAGCGAGTCCAGCTGCTTCTTGTGGGCCTGGATCGAGCTCCACGTGTCCGACATGGTCCGGCCCGGCCCGGGGCGCCGTCTCCGGCCCGCCGCCCTTCCCCGCTCAGGCAGCCCCGGACACCGGGACGGACCGATGCTGCTCACCCGGGCCGTGCGAAGACGAGTAACCGGAAGTGCCTCGGGGGGGATGGAGATAAGGAGCGAGCATTTCCTGTTTCTGCCCACACCGCGAATCCGCCGCCGCCATCATGTATACTGGCAAGCGACGGCCATCTTGGTTATGGATGTGTGTACAGAGCGGCCATCTTGGTTAGGGGTAATTTTTAAAGCCGCCATCTTGGTTATCTTTGTTTTTAAAAAACAGCCATCTTATTTACTGGCAAACGACGGCCATCTTGGTTTTAAAGCCTCCACGGCAGCCATTTTTGACTGGGGCATAGTAGACGTCCATCTTAATTAGTGACGAATACTGATGTCTTGGCGGCCATCTTGTTTACTGGCACAGAGGCGCCTAACCGCCATCTTTGTTACTGGCATAAAGGTTTTTGGCCCTTGTTGGTCATTGGTGTCGGCTGTACTTCGACTCCACACCAGCCTCGTTGATGGTTGGCAGAGTCTGACTCACCCCCCTCACAGGGCAGTGGTGCAGCCATGTTGGTGTCTGGCCCCCATCCGAGGTGGCAGCCCCCCTGTTGGTCTCTCGCATCAAGGTGGTGAGTAGAGGACGTGGCAATCTCACTGCGAAGTTTGGGCGGCCATGTTGGTTACTGGCACCAGAGCATTCCTTGCCCAAGCCACAATCCTGTTGTCAATGCAGTGGACCGTGGAGGCAGCCATCTTGGTCATTGGCACCTGGGCGCAAAGCCGGGGCTGCTGGTGACTGGGGGCAGCTGCTTTTCGCAGACACCAGGGAGGCTGTTCTGGCACCAAGGGGCCTGAGCGCCTGGCACTGATCCGATCCTGGGGGTGACCATCTCTGGGCAGGGATGGGGGCCTAACCCTGCTCCCTTTTCGGCTGCAGCTTCTCCTGTCCCTGGCGTGCTTTAGGCTGGTTGGAGGATAACATTTGCCATTCCTCCAGCCCCATTGTGTCCCCAAGCACATCACCCCCTTCCTCCCCCAACATGCAGCCACATCTGGAGAGCAGCAGGAGAGTTTGGGGCAGCAAAAAACACACCCCTGAGTGTTTGCCCCATGTAGAGCAAAGGGGAGCCCTAGATTGCCAGGCAGGTCACACCCTAGGATTCAGGATCCCTGAGTTCCAGTCCCGCCACAGACTCACTGTCTTTGAATCTAGCCCTAGCTCCTTCCTGGGGGTAAAGAACTCTTCCCTCCCCCTGACTTTAGCATGGCACCTGGGCTGATGGGGTAGCTGCTCTGCCCTGGTGCGGGGGCTGGATAGGGGAGAGAGACAGGAAGAGCTGGCAGATGCAGGAGGGAGGGAAAATGAAACAGGGGTGGCAAGGTAGGAGGGGCGGGAAGAACAGCTGAGCTGGAGAAGGAAGGGGGGTACAACTTTGGGGATTAGTGCTGGCTGGATGTTCCCCTCGCCAGATGCCTCCCAAGCAGCTCTGGCTGGGTCAGGCTTAAGCAGCTCAGGAGCATTTTGTGAAACTGGCAGGGGAGGGGGAAAGAGCTGGGCCTGGAGCTGCGGAGCAGGGCTGGAGCCGCGGAGCAGGGCTGGAGCCAGGGAGTACTTGTAATCCACTGGGGAGTGTGTGTGACCCCCTCTCCCCCCCAGTGCTGATCCACAGAGAACATGAGCATGTTACAGCCTCCAGCCACATGGGCCTGGCTCGTTAGTCACACTGTAGGTAATGAGGCCATCTAAGTGTGTACATGTCGCTGCTGCTCCCTGCTGGAGGGATGAGCCCTGCCGTGTGTCCCTGTTGCCCCCTGGTGGAGGTGACGAGTCCTGCCATGTGTGCACCTGCTGCCCCCTGCTGGAAGAGACAAGCCCTGCTGTGTGTCTGTGTTTCCCTGTTGCCCGCGACTGGAGGGGACAGGCCCTGCTGTGTGTGTGTCCCTGCCGCCCCCTGCTGGAGGAAACGTGTGTGTGTGTGTGTGTGTGTGTGTGTGTGTGTGTGTGTCCCTGTCCCTGCTGGAGGAAACGTGTGTGTGTGTGTGTGTGTGTGTGTGTGTGTGTGTGTGTGTGTGTGTGTGTGTGTGTGTCCCTGTCCCCGCTGGAGGGGATGAGCCCTGCCGTGTGTGTGATACAGGGAAACGTCTGAATCTCCCTACTCACCTCCCCCTCCCATCCTCTCCCTGGGGAGAATAAGATCCGAGTCTCTGGGGATTTGTCAAACTGCTTTAATGGTGGACGCAGACAAAGTCCCGCTGATCCTGGCCAGAGCGTCTGGGCCTTTGTTCTACACTAGACGGCGCTTCACTATGGGTTCAGGGTGGCTGGCCCTGCGCCAGGGGCCTGCCTCCCGTCCAGTCCCCTCTGAGCTACGGTAAAAGTAAAAGACTAAAATGCCACTAAAGTTGTGTGGGGGCCGAGTCCCCGATGCCTGATCTCCACACAGGGGCTGGTGCCTCTTGCAGCACGCCAGGGCTGGCGCCCCCTGGAGGAGAGAGAGAGAGAGATGGGGTTAGGGGACAGCACTGCTGGGCAGAGTGGGGTTGCACAACCCCCCAAACTGATGGCATGACCTCTGACATCTACCCCTCCTACTAATTGACCTCTGACCCCAAATCCGTCCCACCAAGCAACCTCCTACCCCAGCCCTCTCCCAAGTGACCCCTAGTCTGCCCTGGTCCCCATTCTATATGCATCCGAAGAAGTGGGCTGTAGTCCACGAAAGCTTATGCTCTAATAAATTTGTTAGTCTCTAAGGTGCCACAAGTACTCCTGTTCTTCTTTTTCCTGGTCCCCATGTTTTCCATCAACCACCCTCCCAGCTCCCCGCCCCCCAAGAAGTGGCTAAATTGGGGAATGAGCCCCATGGCTGGGAAGGTTGGGGGGATTTCCTGTGTCTCTGGGGCAGCCCTTCATCACAGCTAGGCTGGACTTTGGGGTCAAACTCCTCCTCTTTTTATTCCCCGGGGGAGGAGGGATGTTACCTGCTGAGGACCTGTCGGCTACTTCTCCGCCTTGCCTTGGCTCTCTGGGACAGCCTCCCCTGCAGCTGGAAGTCCTCCTGCCGGCTTCTCCTTGGCTTCAGTGGGGGCCGCCTTGCTGGGCGCGGTGGCTGGGCCAAAAAGTACAGGGGTTGCAGTAGAGGAGGAGGGGGTGACGGTGACAGGAGGGCCCCGGCAGGTCTTGGCGGCCAGGCCCCCCCCTGCGATGAAGGCTGTGTACTGGTTCCAGAAGGACAGGGGCCCCACCAGTTGGGTTGGCACATCCCGCGCCAGGAACTCCTGCAGCTTTGCTCCGCCTCCTGGTGCTGCTGGGGCCTCTGGGACCAGACCCCGGCCACGCCGTGCTGTGCTGCAGCTCCACACTGTGCTGCCCAGAGGAACCTGCCACAGGGACAGAGACAGACAGGGGAGCCCATTACATCTCAAGGGAGACCCTGTGTAAAGGCAAGGGCAGATGGGGGAGGTTCGAGCAGGGAGAGAGGCAGGGGACAGGCTTGGGGGGTGGATGGGAGGAGCAGGGGCTCCCTTACCTGGTGGTGGGCTGCCAGGGCGTGCTTACGCAGCGCTGCCCCGTCGGGGAATCCCTCCTTGCAGACCCCACAGGCCAGCGCCACCCCCTCTTTGGCCTGGCTGGCCCGTGGCTCCTCGGCTCCAGCCCCTGCTGCCCCCTCCTCCTCTCCCTCCTGTGCTCTGTCTCCTCCTCCCTCTGCCTTCTGGGTGCTGGGGTCCCCTTCTCCCTCCACGGCGGGTGGGGGGCTCCCTCCCCCAGGAGGCGAGGCGCTGGGATCAGCTGCTCCCCCCACCTCTAGCTTCCCAGCATCCTCCTCTTCCTTGGCATGAGCCGGGGCTGCTTCCTCCTCCGGGCTGGATGCCCCCTCCGAGCCCCCCAGGGCCTTCTCTGTGCTGCTGTCAAGTGAGTCCTCATCGCTGCCTTCCTCCTCCTCCTCCTCCTCATCCGACAGCTCCTCCTCATCCCTCTGCGGGGCGGGGCCCTCGGGCTGGCGGGGACCCTCCCCCGGGGCAGCAGGGGGCTCGGGCAGCAGGGCCCCATTGGGGATCTGGCCCCCGAGGTGCATGCGGACGTGTTGCTGGAGGCTGACGGCATTGGTGAACTTCTTCTGGCAGATGGGGCAGGAGTTCTGGGCTCGGGCGGCCGGGCTGGCCTTGTGGCCCACGAAGTGCGCCCGCAGGTTGCCCCGGGTGGAGAAGGCCCGGCCACACACCTTGCACTTGAAGGGCCGCTCCCCACCGTGCTGCCCGTAGTGGAGGCGCAGTGCCCGGGGGCAGCTCAGCACCCGCAGGCAGATCACGCACTGGTTGGGCCCCGAGGAGGAAGAGGGCGGCGAGGAGGCCAAGGGAGCCGCTGGGCCGGCTCCGGGTGAGGCCCCCTGTCGGTCGATCTTCTCCACCAGCTGCTGCAGCTTGGAGGTCTCTGAGGGGGAGGCTCCCAGCGGCTCCAGCACGTAGGGGAAGGGGAAGCCAGTGCTGCCTGCCTTGAAGTGGTTGGCCAACAGGGCCCAGCTGGGCAGCTTGCCCAGGGGCACCCGGGCTCCTTCTGCTTCCCTCCCTGGCGGCGTGTTCTCGTCCCCCTTGCCACGCCCCTCGGCTGCTTTCATCAGCACTAGCTTGTTGAAGATGGGCAGGGTCGGAGTGGCAGCCGCACCCCCGGCCGCGGTGCCCGAGAGCAGCGTCAGACTCTCAGTGGCACTCAGCCCCTTGCGCTCGGGGGGCGCCGCTTCCTCGCCCGGCTCGGCCTTCTCGGGCGGCACCGACATGCCGTAGGGCAGCCCGGCGCCGGTCAGCACGTAGTCGAGGTGCTCAGGGACTGGGTGGGGGTTCATCTGGACATGTGGGTACTTCTCCCGGTGCCGGTGGAAGTGCACCTTGAGGTTCCCCCGGGTGGTGAAGCGGTTGCCGCAGACGTTGCACTTGTAGGGGCGCTCGCCCGTGTGGGAGCGCAGGTGGATCTGCAGGGCACTGTCGCTCCCGAAGACCTTGGCGCAGAATCGGCACTTGTGCCGACCCCCTGGCTTTTCCTCCAGCCCCGGTTCGGTCCCCCCGGCCCCGTTCTTCTGCCGCAGCAGCCCTGGGGAGGTGGCCTGCTCCAGGCCCCGTGCCGCCCCCAGACACTGGGCGGCCAGGAGCCCCGTGGAGGGGAATGCCGGGGCCAGGATGGGCTCCGCTTTGGGGCCCCTGGCGCTGCCAGGGAAGGGGTGGTAGAGGTGGAAGAAGGTGGGCTTGGGCACCTCTGGGGAGCCCGACACCTGGGTCCTCACCGGCTCGGACTTGATGGAGAAGACAGGCAAGGGGGCCTTGGGCTGGTGGGAGGCCCCAGAGGCTGGCTCTGGGGCGGGGGCCGAGGTGGCCGACTGCCCCAGGGAGCCCAGCAACAGCACCTGCCGGCAGATCTCCTCCGTCATCTGCATCTGGTGCAGCTGGCGCTGCTGGAGCACCCGCAGCTCCTCCAGGATCAGGGGGATGTTGAGGTGCCCGGAGTGCGGGGGGGCAGCTGGCGGAGCCAGGGGCAGTGGCGGCGGAGGAGGGGGCGGCTCCGGGGCCAAGGGGTTGCTGGCCGGAGGAGCCATCTCTATCTCCATGCCCGGGGGGCTGTCGGGCCGGGGCTCTGAGGAGGAGGAGGAGGAGGAGGAAGAGCCAGCGCTGTCTTGCCCGTTGGCTGAGGAGGAGGAGGAGGAGGGATGGGGCTGGTTGGGGTGACAGGTGTCCCGGTGGGCAGCCAGCTCCGTGGGGCAGGACAGGGCTGCCTCGTCACTTGTGTCCCCTGTGGAGAGAGAGAGACAGAGGGTCAGACCTTGGGAGAGGGCAATGCCAGGGGAGCCCCCAGCACCCCAGAGCTACTGCAGCTCCCCCAAACCATAGGAGAACCAGAGACATCTCCCATATCTATAGGGGGTGTCCCTACATTCCCCCAAAGCTATAGGGGGCAGAGGCGCCTGCTCCCCTCAAGGCGGCATAAGGGCTGGGGAGATGCCTCCCACCAGTCCCCTCCATGCAGTCCTCCCCCTTCCCCACTCGGAAATCCACCCGGAACACCGTGCCCAGCTGGCTTTCCCCGCACGGTGCCCCCTGACTCCACGCACCCCCACCCCCCCACCGGCACAAGAGAGTCCGGGGAGGGGGGTCAGGTCCCAGGCTGAGAGGGAGACAGTGCAGGGTTCTCCTTTCCCCAGCGTGTAAATCAGGAGTAACCCCATTGGGACACATGAGACATATGGACAGACTGACAGATGGCACAGGGGAGGGATGGACAGACAGACAGACTGAGGGTGCAGGATATGGACGGACAGACAGACAGAAAGGTGCAGGGGACAATCAGACACAGAGGGTGCAGGGGAGGTAGGGCTGGACAGACATGGGCGCATGGATGCACAGACAGACAGAGGGTGCACGGGATGGACAGACAGAGGCTGCAGGGGTCAGACAGACACTTGGTGCAGGGGAGGGAGGGATGGACAGACAGACATAGGGGCACAGGGGAGGCACGGACAGACAGAAAGGTGCAGGGAACAGACAGACACACACAGGGTGTAGGGGATGGACGGACGGGCGCAGGGAACACACGGGACAGACAGAAAGGTGCAGGGGACAGACAGACACACAGAGGCTGCAGGGGACGCACGGACAGACACAGGGGGCGTAGGGGACGGACAGACACACAGAGGCTGCAGGGGACGCACGGACAGACACGGTGTGTAGGGGATGGGCAGACACGCAGAGGCTGCAGGATGCGGACGGACAGGGGCGCATGGACGCACGGACGGACAGTCAGAAAGGTGCAGGACGCGGGCGGACGGACAGGGGCTCATGGACAGACAGAGGGTGCAGATAATACGCGGACGGACAGACAGAAAGGTGCAGGGGACAGACAGACACACAGAGGCTGCAGGGGACGCACGGACAGACACAGGGGGTGTAAGGGACGGACAGACACGCAGAGGCTGCAGGATACGGACGGACAGGGGCGCATGGACAGACTGAGGGTGCAGATAATACGCGGACGGACAGACAGAAAGGTGCAGGGGACAGACAGACACACAGAGGCTGCAGGGGACGCACGGACAGACACAGGGGGTGTAAGGGACGGACAGACACGCAGAGGCTGCAGGATACGGAAGGACAGGGGCGCATGGACAGACTGAGGGTGCAGATAATACGCGGACGGACAGACAGAAAGGTGCAGGGGACAGACAGACACACAGAGGCTGCAGGGGACGCACGGACAGACAGAAAGGTGCAGGGACAGACAGACACACAGAGGCTGCAGGGGTGGTAGGGATGGACAGACATGGGCGCACGGATGCACAGACGGACAGAGGGTGCATGGACGCACGGACAGAGGCCGGACGAGCCGCCCCCCTTCGGGCGGCGGAGGAGGCCCGGGACCGGTCCCAGCCGGGCGGGCCGAGGGGCAGTACCGCACCTGCGGGCTCCGCCATGGCCCGTGTCCCCGGGCGCTGGAGCTGCGGGCGCGGGGCGGTCCGGGCGCGGGGCCTGCGCACTCCGGGCAGAGGAGAAGGAGGATGCGGGGGGAGGAAGCAGGAGGAGGGAGCGGATGCAGGGAGGAGCCGGAGCGGATCCGACCCGCCGGGGCTGCAGGGACCTCTGGTGTCCGGAGTCCGGGGCGGCGAGCCCGGGGCCGGCGCTGCGGGCGCCCCGACGCACAGGGATCCCGCTCCGTGTGGAGTCCAGCCGGGATCCCTGCGCCCCGATCCCAGCCGGGGGTCCCTGCGCCCCGACGCCCGGGGGGTCCCCAAGTCCAGCTGAGGGTCCCCGAGCTCCAAGCCCAGACGTGGGTCCCTGTGCCTCAAATCCAGCCAGGGGTCCCTGCGCCCTCATATACGGAGGGCGGGGGGGTGTCCCTGCACCCTGTAGATCCCAGCTGCGGGTCCCTGCCCCTCCTAAAGAACCGGGATCCCTGCTCCCTGATACTCCCCCAGGCCCAGGGCAGCTACACCCAGGGCACACTAGTACTGAACAACGGCTGAGTTCCTCGCTTTTACCCTAGAATCATACAATAAACCAACGGGCACATCAATATTGTACCCACATTTCCGTCTGTAGCATAGAGAGCAGCCCAAACAAGTCATTGTACGCTAGCTTAGTTTGTACTGACTTGTTGTAAAACTAGGCTGATCTCTGGCTGAGCTGACGTACCCCCTGGAAGATCTGTGTACCCCCGGGGCTCCAAGCACTGCCTGAGGCCAATAACCTGGGGACCCAGAAGCTGGGTGAATTGGCGTGGCTTCCTTCACACAGGTTTACCCCAGCCCGGGATCCAGCCCCGCTGGTTCCAGAGCAGCAGGAGTCCGTGTACACAGTGGGGGCTTCAGGCCTGCGGGGCCCTGCTGCTTGGCACCAGACAGACACAGGGGGAGCCGGACTGGGGGGGGTGTCCCTGACATGTTTGCTCTGACCAGCCGCCCCACCAGGGAGCCCCGGCCCCTTTCTCTGGCTCCCTCGGCCGCAGCCAAAGTCCCAAAAAGAAAAAACCCCAAACTCAACAGAAGAGAAGATTTCCAGGGCTCACAGGGTTACCTAGCAACCGCACAAAGGGTCCCCAGGGGGCTGGGAAAGGACCGGCGCTGCACAGAGTGGGGAAGAGACAGACGGACGGACAGATGGTGTATGGAGATGGGTGGGTGGGTGGATGGATGGATGGACAGGTAGAAAAGTGTGTAGGAGACGACAGACTTATAGATTGTGAGCATGGGGATATACAGAGGAGGGGTGTGTATGGGGCTAGATAGATGAGGGGGTGCAGGGGACAGATGAGGGGGTGCAGGAGAAGATGAAGGGGTGCCAGGGGATACATAGATGAGGGGTGGGGAGCAACATAAGAGGGGGGCAAGGGGGATATACAGAAGAGGGGGTGAAGAGAACAGATGAGGGGTCCATAGCTAGAAGAGGGGGTTCAGGGGACAGATGCGGGGTGCAGGACAGATGAGGAGGTGCGGGGGATACATAGCTAGATGGGGTGCAGGGGACAGAGGAGAAGGTGCTGGGAACGGGACAGAGCAGAGGGTTCAGGGGACAGAGGACAGACGTGGGGTGCAGGGGACAGGTGCGGGGGTGCAGGGGATACATAGCTAGATGGGGTGCAGGGGGCAGAGAAGGGGGTGCTGGAGACAGGGGACAGAGGAGGGGGTTCAGGGGACAGAGGATGGGTTCAGGGGACAGATGCGGAGTGCAGGGGATACATAGCTAGATGGGGTGCCGGAGGACCGATGAGGGGGTTCAGGGGACAGATGTGGGATGCAGAGGACAGAACAAGGGTGCAGGGGAGAGATGAGGGGGTGCAGGGGAGAGATAGCTAGATGCGGTGCAGGGGACAGATGTGGGGTGCAGGGAACAGGGGACAGATGAGGGGTTCAGGGGCAGATGAGGGATGCAGGGGACAGATGCAGCGGTTCAGATGACAGATGAGGGGGTTCAGGTGACAGGGGAAAGAGGAGGGGTGCAGGAGACAGAGGAGGGGTGAAGGGGACAGATGCGAGGTGCAGAGGAGAGATGCGGGGTGTAGGGGATACATAGCTAGATGGGTGCCAGAGGACTGAAGAGGGGGTGTCAGGGGAGAGATGAGGGGTGCAGGGGAGAGATGAGGGGTGTAGGGGCTACGTAGCTAGATGGGGTGCTGGAAGACTGATGAGGGGGTTCAGGGGACAGAGGAGGGGTTCAGGGGACAGAAGAGCGGTGAAAAGGACAGATGCAGGGTGAAGGGGAAAGATGAGGGGTCCAAGGGAGAGGGACGGAGGAGGGGTGCAGGGGAGAGATGATGGGTGCAGGGGATACATAGCTAGATGGGGTGCCAGAGGACCCTTGAGCGTGTTCAGGGGACAGATGCGGGGTGCAGGGGAGAGATGAGGGGTGCAGGGGATACATAGCTAGATGTGTGCAGGAGGACGCATGTGGGGGTGTCAGGAGACAGATACGGAGTTCAGGAGGAGATGAGTGGTACAGGGGATACATAGCTAGATGGGGTGCCAGAGGACCCATGAGCGTGTTCAGGGGACAGATGCGGGGTGCAGGGGAGAGATGAGGGGTGCAGGGGATACATAGCTAAATGGGTGCAGGAGGACGCATGTGGGGGTGTCAGGAGACAGATATGGAGTGCAGGAGGAGATGAGTGGTACAGGGGATACATAGCTAGATGTGGGGGCCGGACAACCCATGAAGGGGTTCAGGGGACAGATGCGAGGTGCAGGGGATACAGAGCAAGATAGGTGCCAGAGGACCCATGAGGGGGTTCAGAGGACAGATGCGGGAGCAGGGGATAGATGCGGGGTGCAGTGGAGAGAGATGAGGGGTGCAGGGGATACATAGATAGATGGGTGCCGGAGGACCCATGAGGGAGTGTCAGGGGAGAGATAAGGGGTGCAGGGGAGAGATAGCTAGATGGGGTGCCGGAGGACTGATGAGGGGGTTCAGGGGAGAGATGCGGGGTGCAGAGGAGAGATGAGGGGTGCAGGTGCTACATAGCTAGATGGGGTGCTGGAGGACTGATGAAGGGGTTCAGGGTACAGAGGAGCGGTGCAGGGGACAGATGCAGGGTGAAGGGGACAGATGGGGGTACAGGGGAGAGATGTGGGGTTCAGGGGATACATAGCTTGCTGGTTGCCGGAGGACCCATGAGGGGGTGTCAGGGGACAGATGCAGGGAGCAGGGGGAGATGAGGGTGCAGGGGATACATAGTTAGACGGCTTGCCAGAGGACTGATGAGGAGGTTCAGGAGAGAGATGAGGGGTGCAGGGGATACATAGCTAGATGGCGTGCCGGAGGACTGATGAGGGGGTTCAGGGGAGAGATGCGGGTGCAGGGGAAAGATGCGGGGTGCAGGGCAGAGATCAGTGGTACAGGGGCTACGTAGCTAGATATGTGCCGGAGGACTCATGAGGGGGTGACAGGGGAGAGATGAAGGGTGCAGGGGAGAGAGGAGGGGTGCAGGAGAAAGATGGGGGGTGAAGGGGAGAGGGGACAGATGCCAGGTGAACGGGACAGATACAGGGTGCAGGGGATACCTAGCTAGATGGGGTGCCAGAGGACCCATGAGCGTGTTCAGGGGAAAAATGCGGGGTGCAGGGGAGAGATGAGGGGTGCAGGGGATACATAACTACATGGGGTGCCGGAGGACCCATGCGGGGGTTCAGGGGAGAGATGTGGGGTGCAGGGGAGAGATGAGGGGTGCAGGGGATACATAGCTAGATGGGGTGCTGGAGGACCCATGCGGGGGTTCAGGGGAGAGATGCGGGGAGCAGGGAACAGAGGAGGGGTGCAGGGGATACATAGCTAAATGGGTGCAGGAGGATGCATGTGGGGGTGTCAGGAGACAGATACGGAGTTCAGGAGGAGATGAGTGGTACAGGGGATACATAGCTAGATGTGGGGGCCGGACAACCCATGAAGGGGTTCAGGGGACAGATGCGAGGTGCAGGGGATACAGAGCAAGATGGGTGCCGGAGGACCAATGAGGGGGTTCAGGGGAGTGATGTGTGGTGCAGGGGAGAGATGAAGGGTGCAGGGGATTCATAGCTAGATGGGTGCCGAAGGACCAATGAGGGGGTTCAGAGGACAGATGCGGGAGCAGGGGATAGATGCGCGGTGCAGTGGAGAGAGATGAGGGGTGCAGGGGATATATATCTAGATGGGCTGCCGGAGGACCGCTGAGGGGGTTCAGGGAACAGATGCGGGGTGCAGGGGATAGATGCAGGGTACAGAGGAGGGGTGCAGGGAATAGGGGACAGATGCAGGTTGAAGGGGACAGATGCAGGGAGCAGAGGAGGGGTGCGGGGTGCAGGGGATACATAGCGAGATGGGCGCCGTAGGACCCATGAGGGAGTGTCGGGGGACATATGCGGGGTGCAGGGGAGAGATGAGGGGTGCAGGGGATACATAGCTAGATGGGGTGCCGGAGGACTGATGAGGGGGTTCAGGGGACAGAGGTGGGGTGAAGGGGACAGATGAGGGGTTCAGGAGAGGGGGCAGAGGAGGGGTGCAGGGAAGAGATGAGGTGGTGCAGGCGAGAGATGTGTGGTGCAGGGTACAGAGGAGGGGTGCAGGGAATAGGGGACAGATGCAGGTTGAAGGGGACAGATACGGGGAGCAGAGGAGGGGTGCAGGGGATACATAGCTAGATGGGTGCTGGAGGACCCATGAGGGGGTTCAGGGGACAGATGCAGGGAGCAGGGGACAGAGGAGGGTTTAGGGGATATATAGCTAGATGGGGTGCCGGAGGACCCATGAGGGGGTTCAGGGGAGTGATAGGGGGTACAGGGGACAGAGGAGGGGTGCAGGGGATACATAGCTAGATGGGCGTCGGAGGACCCATGAGGGAGTGTTGGGGGACAGATGCGGGGTGCAGGGGAGAGATGAGGGGTGCAGGGGAGATATAGCTAGATGGGGTGCCAGAGGACTGCTGAGGGGGTTCAGGGGACAGAGGAGGGGTTCAGGGGAGAGATGAGGAGTGAAGGGGAGAGATGAGGGGTGAAGGGCACCGGGGACAGATGTGGGGTGAAGGGGACAGATGCGGGGTTCAGGGGAGGGGGCAGAGGAGGGGTGCAGGGGAGAGATGAGGGGGTTCAGGGGACAGATGCAGGTTGAAGGGGAGAGATGCGGGGAGCAGAGGAGAGATGCGGGGTGCAGGGGGAGATGAGGGGTACAGGGGATACAGAGCTAGATGGGTGCCGGAGGATCCATGAGGGGGTTCAGGGGGGTGATGAGGGTGCAGGGGACAGAGGAGGGGTGCAGGGGATACATAGCTAGATGGGTGCCGGAGGACCCATGAGGTTGTGTCGGGAGACAGATGCGGGGTACAGGGGGAGAAGAGGGGTGCAGGAGAGAGATGTGGGGTCCAGGGGATACCTAGCTAGATGGAGTGCCAGAGGACTCATGAGGGGGTTCAGGGGACAGATGCGGGGTGCAGGGGAGAGATGTGGGGTGCAGGGGATACATAGCTAGATGGGTGCCAGAGTACCCATGAGGGGGTGTCAGGAGACAGATGTGGGGTGGTGGGGGAGATGAGGGGTACAGGGGATACATAGCTAGATGGGGTGCCGGAGGACCGATGAGGGGGTTCAGGGACAGATGCGGGGTGCAGGGGAGAGATGAGAGGAGCAGAGGAGAGATGAGGGGTGCAGGTGATACGTAGATAGATGGGGTGCCAGAGGACTGATGAGGGGGTTCAGGGGATAGATGCGAGGTGCAGGGGCAGATGCGGGGTGCAGGGGCAGATGCGGGGTACAGGGGATACATAGCTAGATGGGTGCCGGAGGACCCATGAGGGGGTTCAGGGGGGTGATGAGGGTGCAGGGGACAGAGGAGGGGTGCAGGGGATACATAGCTAGATGGGTGCCAGAGGACCCATGAGGTTGTGTCGGGAGACAGATGCGGGGTACAGGGGGAGAAGAGGGGTGCAGGAGAGAGATGTGGGGTCCAGGGGATACCTAGCTAGATGGAGTGCCAGAGGACTCATGAGGGGGTTCAGGGGACAGATGCGGGGTGCAGGGGAGAGATGTGGGGTGCAGGGGATACCTAGGTAGATGGGGTGCCGGAGGACTTATGAGGGTGTCCAGTGGAGTGATTTGGGGTGCAGGGGAAAGATGAGGGGTGCAGGGGATACATAGCTAGATGGGTGCTAGAGTACCCATGAGGGGGTGTCAGGAGACAGATGTGGGGTGGTGGGGGAGATGAGGGGTACAGGGGATACATAGCTAGATGGGGTGCCGGAGGACCGATGAGGGGGTTCAGGGACAGATGCGGGGTGCAGGGAGAGATGAGAGGAGCAGGGGAGAGATGAGGGGTGCAGGTGATACGTAGATAGATGGGGTGCCAGAGGACTGATGAGGGGGTTCAGGGGATAGATGCGAGGTGCAGGGGAGAGATGAGGGGTGCAGGGGATACATGGCTAGATGGGGTGCCAGAGGAGATATGAGGGGTGTCAGGGGAGAGATGAGGTGTGCAGGGGAGAGAGGAGGGGTGCAGGGGATGGGGGACAGATGCAGGTTGAAGGGGATAGATATGGGGAGCAGAGGACAGATGCGGGGTGCAGGGGATAGATGCGAGGTGCAGGGGACAGAGGAGGGGTTTAGTGGATATATAGCTAGATGGGGTGCTGTAGGACCCATGAGGGGGTTCAGGGGAGTGATATGGGGTGCTGGGGACAAAGGAGGGGTGCAGGGGATACATAGCCAGAGGACCCATGAGGTTGTGTCTGGAGACAGATGCGGGGTGCAGGGAGAGAAGAGGGGTACAGGGGAGAGATGCGGGATGCAGGGGACAGAGGAGGGGTGCCGGGGATACATAGCTAGATGGGCGTCGGAGGACCCATGAGGGAGTGTTGGGGGACAGATGCGGGGTGCAGGGAAGAGATGAGGGGTGCAGGGGAGATATAGCTAGATGGGGTGCCAGAGGACTGCTGAGGGGGTTCAGGGGACAGAGGAGGGGTTCAGGGGAGAGATGAGGAGTGAAGGGGAGAGATGAGGGGTGAAGGGCACAGGGGACAGATGTGGGGTGAAGGGGACAGATGAGGGGTTCAGGGGAGGGGGCAGAGGAGGGGTGCAGGGGAGAGATGAGGGGTTCAGGGGACAGATGCAGGTTGAAGGGGAGAGATGCGGGGTGTAGGGGAGAGATGTGGGGTGCAGGGGATACCTATCTAGATGGGGTGCTGGAGGACCCATGCAGGGGTTCAGGGGAGAGATGCGGGGAGCAGGGGACAGAGGAGGGGTGCAGGGGATACATAGCTAAATGGGTGCAGGAGGACCCATGTGGGGGTGTCGGGAGACAGATGCGGTGTGCAGGGGGAGATGTGTGGTGCAGGGGATACATAGCTAGATGTGGGGTTCGGACAACCCATGAAGGGGTTCAGGGGACAGATGCGAGGTGCAGGGGATACAAAGCAAGATGGGTGCCGGAGGACTGATGTGGGGGTTCAGGGAACAGATGCGGGGTGCAGGGGACAGATGAGGGGTGCAAGTGGTACATAGGCAGATGGGGTGCTGAGGACCCATAAGGGGGTACAGTGGAGAGATGTGGGGTGAAGGGGAGAGATGTAGGGTGCAGGGGATACCTAGCTAGATGGGGTGCAGGAGGACCAATGAGGGGCTTCAGGGGCGTGATGCATGGAGCAGGAGAGAGATGAGGTGTGCAAGGCAGAGATGAGGGGTGCAGGGGACAGAGGCGGGGTTCAGGGGAGAGATGAGTGGTGCAGGGGCTACATAGCTAGATGGGGTGCTGGATGACTGATGAAGGGGTTCAGGGGACAGAGGAGGGGTACAGGGGAGAGGGGCAGAGTAGAGGTGCAGGGGAGAGATGTGGGGTGCAGGGGACAGAGGAGGGGTGCAGGGGATACATAGCTAAAATGGTGCAGGAGGACCCATGTGGGGGTGTCGGGAGACAGATGCGGGGTGCAGGGGGAGATGAGTGGTATAGGGCATACATAGCTAGATGGGGTGCCGGAGGACTGATGAGGGGGTTCAGGGGACAGATGCGGGGTGCAGGGGACAGATGGGGGGTGTAAGGGGTACATAGGCAGATGGGGTGCTGGAGGACCCAGGAGGGGGTTCAGGGGAGAGATGTGGGGTGAAGGAGACAGAGGAGGGGTGCAGGGGATACCTAGCTAGATGGGGTGCAGGAGGACCAATGAGGGGGTTCAGGGGAGTGATGCCTGGTGCAGGGGAGAGATGAGGGGTGCACGGGAGAGATGAGGGGTGAAGGGGATACATAGCTAGATGGGTGCCAAAGGACCCATGAGGGGGTGTCAGGGGAGAGATGAGTGGTGTAGGGGAGAGAGGCAGGGTGCAGGGGAGAGATGAGGGGTGCAGGGGTACATAGCTAGATGGGTGCCAGAGGACCTATGAGGGGGTGTAGGGAGACAGATGTGGGGTGCACGGAGAGATGAGGGGTGCAGGGGATACAGAGCTAGATGTGTTCCAGAGGACCCATGAGGGGGTTGAGAGGACAGATGCGGGGTTCAGGGGACAGATGCGGGGTGCAGGGGAGAGATGAGGGGTCTAGGTGATACATAGCTAGATGGGGTGCCGGAGGACCCATGAGGGGGTGTCGGGAGATAGCTGCAGGGTGCAGGGGGAGATGAGGGATACAGGGGATACATAGCTAGATGGGGTGCCGGAGGACCCATGAGGTTGTGTCGGGAGACAGATTCGGGGTGTAGGGGGAGAAAAGGGGTGCAGGAGAGAGATGTGGGGTGCAGGGGATACCTAAGCTAGATGGAGTGCCGGAGGACTGATGAGGGGGTTCAGGGGACAGATGCGGGGTGCAGGGGAGAGATGTGGGGTGCAGGGGATACCTAGGTAGCTGGGGTGCCGGAGGACTTATGAGGGTGTTCAGGCGATAGATGCGTGGTGCTGGGAGAGATGAGGGGTGCAGGGGATACAGAGCTTGATGGGTCCAGAAGGACCCATGAGGGAGTTCAGGGGACAGATGCGAGGGGCTGGGGAGAGATGTTGGGTGCAGTGGATACGTAGCTCGATGGGGTGCCGGAGGACTGATGAGGGGGTTCAGGGGACATATGTGGGGTGCAGGGGAGAGATGAGGGGTGCAGGGGATACATAGCTAGATGGGTTGCCGAAGGACCGATGAGGGGGTTCAGGGGACAGATGCAGGGTGCAGGGGACAGAGGAGGGGTGCAGGGGATACATAGCTAAATGGGATGCCGGAAGACCCAGGAGGTGTTGTCAGGGGACGGATGGGGTGTGCAAGGGAGATATCAGGGGTGCAGGGGAGATATAGTTAGATTGGGTGCCAGAGGACTGATGAGGGGGTTCTGGGTACAGAGGAGGGGTTCAGTTGAGAGATGCGGGGTGAAGGGGAGAGAAGCGGGGTGAAGGGCACAGAGGACAGATGTGGGATGAAGGGAACAGATGAGGGGTTCAGGGGAGGGGGCAGAGGAGGGGTGCAGGGGAGAGATGAGGTGGTGCAGGGGAGATATGAGTGGTGCATGGTACAGAGGAGGGGTGCAGGGGATAGGTGACAGATGTAGGGTGAAGGGGAGAGATGCGGCGTGCAGGGGATACATAGTTAGCTGGGTGCCAGAGGACCCATGAGGGGGTGTCAGGGGAGAGATGCGGGGTGCAGGGGAGAGATGAGGGGTGTAGGGGATACATAGCTAGATGGGTGCCAGAGGACCCATGAGGGGGTGTCAGGGGAGAGATGCGGGGAGCAGGGGATAGAGGAGAGGTGCAGGGGGATACATAGCTAGATGGGTGCCGGAGGACCCATGAAGGGGTGTCGGAACACAGATGCGGGATGCAGGGCGAGATGAGGGGTGCAGGGGATACATAGCTAGATGGGTTCTGGAGGACCAATTAGGGGGTGTCAGGGGAGAGATGGGGGTACAGGAGAGAGAGGAGGGGTTCAGGGGATAGATGCAGGGTGAAGGGGACAGATGCAGGGTGCAGAGGACAGATGCGGGGTGCTGGGGATACATAGCTGGGTGCCGGAGGACCGATGAGGGGGTGTCTGGGGAAAGATGTGGGGTGCAGGAGAGAGATGAGAGGTCTAGGTGATACATAGCTAGATCAGTGCCGGAGGACCCATGAGGGGGTTCAGGGAACAGAAGCGGGGAGCAGGGGAGAGATGATGGGTGCAGGGAATACATAGCTAAATGGGTGCTGGAGGACCCATGAGGGGGTGTCAGGCGACAGATGTGGGGTGCAGGGGGAGATGAGAGGTACAGAGGATACATAGCTAGATGGGGTTCAGGGGATAGATGCGGGGTTCAGGGAGAGAAGAGGGGTGCAAGGGATACAGAGCTAGATGGGGTGCCGGAGGACCCATGCAGGGGCTCAGGGAAGAGATGCGGGGAGCAGGGGACAGTGGAGGGGTGCAGTGGATACATAGCTAGATGGGTGCCGGAGGACCCATGAGGGGGTGTCGGGAGACAGATGTGGGATGCAGGGAGAGATGAGGGGTGCAGGTAATACATAGCTAGATGGGTGCTGGAGGACCCATGAGGTTGTGTCAGGGGAGAGAGGAGGGGTGCAGGGGATTCATAGCTAGATGGGTGCTGGAGGACCCATGAGGGAGTTCAGGGGAGAGATGCGGGTGCAGCAGAGAGATGAGGGGTGCAGAGGAGAGATGCGGGGTGCAGGGGATACCTAGCTAGATGGGGTGCTGGAGGACTGATGAGTGGGTTCAGCGGACAGATGCGGGGTGCAGGGGAGAGATGAGGGGTGAAGGGGACAGGGGACAGAAGTGAGGTGAAGGGGACAGATGAGTGGTGCAGGGGATAGATATCTAGATGTGGTGCCGGAGGATTGATGAGGGGGTTCAGGGGACAGATGCGGGGTGTAGGGGACAGATGAGGTGTGCAGGGGATATATAGCTAGATGGGTGCCAGAGGACCCATGAGGGGGTTCAGAGGAGAGATGCGTGGTTCATGGGATAGATGCGGGGTGCATGGGAGAGATGAGGGGTGCAGGTGATACATAGCTAGATGGGGTGCCGGAGCACCGATGAGGGGGTTCAGGGGACAGATGCGGGGTGCAGCGGACAGATGAGGGGTGAATTGGAGACATAGCGAGATGTGGGGGCCGGAGGACCCATGAGGTGGTTCAGGGGACAGGTGATTTGGCCCAGGGGGCACAGCCCGTGGGAGTTGTAGTCTTTCGCGACTTTCACGTAGTTTGCGAAGTCCCCTGTCCCGCCTGCCCGGCCACCCCGGCCTCCGGCACCACCTGGCGCCCCGCGGCTCCCGGCAGCACCTGCCCCCCCCTGCCCCGCCGGCACCCACCGTTCTCGGAGGCTGTGGACCCGTCGCAGTCCGAAATGAGCTGCTGGGGTTTGCGCTGCTTGCGGCGAGACATCCCCACGGGGCGCGGGCCGGCACCCCTGGGTGCACCGCCGGCTCGGGAGCCAGTGGGCACCGGGACGCTCCCGGGCGGGGTCTCGCCCCCCTCCCCGGAGCATGGACACGCCCCCTCCTTTGCGCCCCTCACTGGCAAGGCGAAGCCCTAATCCGGCCGGTCACTCGGGTCTCCTTTGTGCTCCTTAACCCCTTCCTGCCTGGCAGGCCCGCGCTGGGATGGGGTGTTGATTACCCAGGGCCGGCCAGGCCCACAGCTGCGGCCTTGGGGCTGGTTCTGCAGCGAGCCCGGGCCTGGGGCTGAGTTGCAGCTGCCTCTGGGGTGGGGCAGGGGGACGTTGAACAGCTGCACTCTGGAGGGGTGGCCAGGCAGTGCTGTGTCCCCGCTAAGCCAGGCAGAGCAGGGGTGAGGATGGGAAGTGAAGGCGCTGCCCGTAGGCAAGTGAACCTGCGGCCAGAACTTGGCAGGACGCGATTTGGGATTGAACCAGGGCACGGGCGTTAATACCCCAATTCGGGTAAACACAGCATCCCTTTACTGCTCACCAAATGGGCAGAACTTCCCCAAACATGCCCCCCCGGGGCATTGGGGTCAGCACTGACCGCCCCAGAGGGCGCCCCCTACTGAGCCCCTCAGCCCACACCCTGCAGCAGAGCCCCCATACCCAGCACATGCCCCCTCCCTCCTCCAGCCCTGTCCTTTCCCCCCGTCCCCGCTCTCCTCCACCCCCATTACACCCTTCCTTCCTCTTTCTTCCCTTTTCTTTTCACCTCTTCCCCGTGGCCTCCTGACCTCCCCGAGCACCACAAAAGCCCAGGCCTCGGCAGAGCTGGCGCTGCGGGAATGTTAATGAAGCCGCAGCACAAAGGGGGAAAAGACTTCGAAAAAACCCTCAGAAAGGGCCCCTTTGAGACAGGCTCGCTGCTGTGTGTGGCTCAGTGGGGAGGGGTTGGGGGGGATGGTGGTGGTGGTGGGGGGGGGGGCTCTGAGAACCTCTCAACATGCTGCCTATAGGAGCCATGCCTGCCCCCTTCCATTCATGCAGCTGAGAGGAGACTCATGCACTGGGGCTGGAGAAAGGGGGAGGGGATGCTTAGGGCGTGTGGGGCTGTGTCCCCTGCAGGGCCCCCTCCCTGTATAAAGGGGGTGCAGGGTGTGTGGGGGGGAGCTGCATTTACCATAGGGCCAGGCTTTCTGTGTAAATGGGGTGCAGGGTGGGGGGGGGGCTGCATTCACCATTGGCCCTGGCTTTCCGTGTAGATGGGGGTGCAGGGGGGCTGTGTTTCCATAGGGCACCACTCCCTGTGTTAAGCGGGCACTGGGGGGGGAAGGGTCTCCCATGGACTTTAATCCTCATCCCTTCCTGCCCAGTCCAGCCTCCCTGACACATGCATGGAAGCTAAGCTCCTGAAGTCCATAGAGTGATGTTCTCTGTCCCCCAGGGGTGTAGCTGGCCCATGTGTTTGAGGGCATGTGTGGGGAGTTTCAGCTCCACCAGGGGCACTGCTGGGGGTGGGTGGGCACGAGGGCACAGACAGGGACCATGCTCCTCCCACAACCCCTTTGTAAATAGCTGAGCAAAAGCGGGGCACTGGTTTTCAAAAGTGGCCCCCAGTTTTTGGTGCCTGGCTTGAGAAGTTTCCTAGGAGCTGAGCGGCCCCTGAGGGGCCCTATTGGGGAGCTGCCAGCTGTGGCCCCCAGTGCCTAGAAGTGTCTGAAAATACAGGTCCTCACAGCTATGAGCACAGAACGCCCCCAGTCCTGCTGTTGGGCTGAGCCAAGGGGCCCAGAGGCAGCTCTAGCCCTCTGACCCCATTCATCCCCTTGGATCTGTCCCTGGCCCCCTCCCTGCATCCCTGGGCAGAGTTAACACCTCCCAGCGCCTCACACCCAGCCCAACGCAGCTCCCCTAAAATGCACAAAGACAAGGGGCATGTCACGAGGCCAGTGGGCTGGGGGAAAGAGGAGACAGCAGGCTGCACCCCAGCCCATGCTGGGGAGTGGGGGGTCTCTGGAGGGCATACCCAGCCAACTTGTCTGGCCCCAGGAAACCCCAGGGCCTGAAGAGAAGAGTCAGAAGAGAGAGAGGAACTCAGATACTGAAACTGATTGTGTGTGTGTGTGTGCGTAAGTGTGAGAGAGAGAGAGTGTGTGAGTGTGTGAGTGGGGGGGGGCAGCGAGATAGAGAGAGAGAATGTGGGACAGATCCTGAGATGGCCGACTGACACCAGCCAGGGGTCTGTCCCCATTGGCTCCAATGGAGCTGCGGCCGACTGACACCAGCCGGGGGTCTGTCCCCATTGGCTCCAATGGAGCTGCGGCCGACTGACACCAGCCCGGGGTCTGTCCCCATTGGCTCCAACGGAGCTGCGACCGCCTGACACCAGCTGGGGGATCTGTCCCCATTGGCTCCAATGGAGCTGCGGCCGACTGACACCAGCCGGGGGTCTGTCCCCATTGGCTCCAATGGAGCTGCGGCCGACTGACACCAGCTGGGGGGGTCTGTCCCCATTGGCTCCAATGGAGCTGCGGCCGACTGACACCAGCCGGGGGTCTGTCCCCATTGGCTCCAATGGAGCTGCGGCCGACTGACACCAGCCCGGGGTCTGTCCCCATTGGCTCCAATGGAGCTGCGGCCGACAGACACCAGCTGGGGGGTCTGTCCCCATTGGCTCCAATGGAGCTGCGGCCGACTGACACCAGCCAGGGGTCTGTCCCCATTGGCTCCAATGGAGCTGCGGCCGACTGACACCAGCTGGGGGGTCTGTCCCCATTGGCTCCAATGGAGCTGTGACCGACTGACACCAGCTGGGGGGTCTGTCCCCATTGGCTCCAATGGAGCTGCGGCCGACTGACACCAGCTGAGGGGTCTGTCCCCATTGGCTCCAATGGAGCTGCGGCCGACTGACACCAGCCGGGGGTCTGTCCCCATTGGCTCCAATGGAGCTGCGGCCGACAGACACCAGCTGGGGGATCTGTCCCTATTGGCTCCAATGGAGCTGCGGCCGACTGACACCAGCCGGGGGATCTGTCCCTATTGGCTCCAATGGAGCTGTGGCCGACTGACACCAGCTGGGGGATCTGTCCCTATTGGCTCCAATGGAGCTGCGGCCGACTGACACCAGCCCGGGGTCTGTCCCCATTGGCTCCAATGGAGCTGCGGCCGACTGACACCAGCCCGGGGTCTGTCCCCATTGGCTCCAATGGAGCTGCGGCCGACAGACACCAGCTGGGGGGTCTGTCCCCATTGGCTCCAATGGAGCTGCGGCCGACTGACACCAGCCAGGGGTCTGTCCCCATTGGCTCCAATGGAGCTGCGGCCGACTGACACCAGCTGGGGGGTCTGTCCCCATTGGCTCCAATGGAGCTGCGACCGACTGACACCAGCTGGGGGGTCTGTCCCCATTGGCTCCAATGGAGCTGCGGCCGACTGACACCAGCTGAGGGGTCTGTCCCCATTGGCTCCAATGGAGCTGCGGCCGACTGACACCAGCCGGGGGTCTGTCCCCATTGGCTCCAATGGAGCTGTGGCCGACTGACACCAGCCAGGGGTCTGTCCCCATTGGCTCCAATGGAGCTGCGGCCGACTGACACCAGCTGGGGGGGTCTGTCCCCATTGGCTCCAATGGAGCTGCGGCCGACTGACACCAGCTGGGGGGTCTGTCCCCATTGGCTCCAATGGAGCTGCGGCCGACTGACACCAGCCGGGGGTCTGTCCCCATTGGCTCCAATGGAGCTGCGGCCGACTGACACTAGCTGGGGGATCTGTCCCCATTGGCTCCAATGGAGCTGCGGCCGACTGACACCAGCTGGGGGATCTGTCCCCATTGGCTCCAATGGAGCTGCGGCCGACTGACACCAGCTGGGGGACCTGTCCCTATTGGCTCCAATGGAGCTGCGGCCGACTGACACCAGCCGGGGGTCTGTCCCCATTGGCTCCAATGGAGCTGCGGCCGACTGACACCAGCCGGGGGTCTGTCCCCATTGGCTCCAATGGAGCTGCGGCCGACTGACACCAACCGGGGGTCTGTCCCCATTGGCTCCAATGGAGCTGCGGCCGACTGACACCAGCTGGGGGGGTCTGTCCCCATTGGCTCCAATGGAGCTGCGGCCGACTGACACCAGCTGGGGGATCTGTCCCCATTGGCTCCAATGGAGCTGCGACCGACTGACACCAGCTGGGGGATCTGTCCCCATTGGCTCCAACGGAGCTGCGACTGACTGACACCAGCTGGGGGATCTGGCCCCATTAGCTCCAATGGAGCTGCAGCCGACTGACACCAGCTGGGGGGTCTGTCCCCATTGGCTCCAATGGAGCTGCAGCCAACCGACACCAGCCGGGGATCTGTCCCCATTGGCTCCAATGGAGTTGCGGCGGACTGACACCCGCTGGGGGATCTGTCCCCATTGGTTCCAATGGAGCTGGGGCCGACTGACACCAGCTGGGGGATCTGTCCCCATTGGCTCCAATGGAGTTGCGGCCGACTGACACCAGCTGGGGGATCTGTCCCCATTGGCTCCAATGGAGCTGCGGCCGACTGACACCAGCTGGGGGATCTGTCCCCATTGGCTCCAATGGAGCTGCGGCCGACTGACACCAGCTGGGGGACCTGTCCCTATTGGCTCCAATGGAGCTGCGGCCGACTGACACCAGCCGGGGGTCTGTCCCCATTGGCTCCAATGGATCTGCGGCCGACTGACACCAGCCGGGGGTCTGTCCCCATTGGCTCCAATGGAGCTGCGGCCGACTGACACCAACCGGGGGTCTGTCCCCATTGGCTCCAATGGAGCTGCGGCCGACTGACACCAGCTGGGGGGGTCTGTCCCCATTGGCTCCAATGGAGCTGCGGCCGACTGACACCAGCTGGGGGATCTGTCCCCATTGGCTCCAAAGGAGCTGCGACCGACTGACACCAGCTGGGGGATCTGTCCCCATTGGCTCCAACGGAGCTGCGACCGACTGACACCAGCTGGGGGATCTGGCCCCATTAGCTCCAATGGAGCTGCAGCCGACTGACACCAGCTGGGGGGGTCTGTCCCCATTGGCTCCAATGGAGCTGCAGCCGACCGACACCAGCCGGGGATCTGTCCCCATTGGCTCCAATGGAGTTGCGGCGGACTGACACCCACTGGGGGATCTGTCCCCATTGGTTCCAATGGAGCTGGGGCCGACTGACACCAGCTGGGGGATCTGTCCCCATTGGCTCCAATGGAGTTGCGGCCGACTGACACCAGCTGGGGGATCTGTCCCCATTGGCTCCAATGGAGCTGCGACCGACTGACACCAGCTGGGGGTCTGTCCCCATTAGCTCCAATGGAGCTGCGGCCGACTGACACCAGCTGGGGGGGTCTGTCCCCATTGGCTCCAATGGAGCTGCGGCCGACTGACACCAGCTGGGGGATCTGTCCCCATTGGCTCCAATGGAGCTGCGACCGACTGACACCAGCTGGGGGATCTGTCCCCATTGGCTCCAACGGAGCTGC
This sequence comes from Malaclemys terrapin pileata, assembly GCF_027887155.1. Lineage (NCBI taxonomy): Eukaryota > Metazoa > Chordata > Testudines > Emydidae > Malaclemys > Malaclemys terrapin. The sequence goes on from NC_071516.1 coordinate 46,684,741, forward strand.
GACCGACTGACACCAGCTGGGGGATCTGTCCCCATTGGCTCCAATGGAGCTGCGGCCGACTGACACCAGCCGGGGGTCTGTCCCCATTGGCTCCAATGGAGCTGCGGCCGACTGACACCAGCTGGGGGGGTCTGTCCCCATTGGCTCCAATGGAGCTGCGGCCGACTGACACCAGCTGGGGGATCTGTCCCCATTGGCTCCAATGGAGCTGCGGCCGACTGACACCAGCTGGGGGGGTCTGTCCCCATTGGCTCCAATGGAGCTGCAGCCGACCGACACCAGCTGGGGGGGTCTGTCCCCATTGGCTCCAATGGAGTTGCGGCGGACTGACACCCACTGGGGGATCTGTCCCCATTGGTTCCAGTGGAGCTGGGGCCGACTGACACCAGCTGGGGGATCTGTCCCCATTGGCTCCAATGGAGTTGCGGCCGACTGACACCAGCTGGGGGATCTGTCCCCATTGGCTCCAATGGAGCTGCGGCGGACTGACACCCGCTGGGGGATCTGTCCCCATTGGCTCCAATGGAGCTGCCGCCGACTGACACCAGCCGGGGGTCTGTCCCCATTGGCTCCAATGGAGCTGCGGCCGACTGACACCAGCTGGGGGATCTGTCCCCATTGGCTCCAATGGAGCTGCGGACGACTGACACCAGCCGGGGGTCTGTCCCCATTGGCTCCAATGGAGCTGCGGCCGACTGACACCAGCTGGGGAATCTGTCCCCATTGGCTCCAATGGAGCTGCGGCCGACTGACACCCGCTGGGGAATCTGGCCCCATTGGCTCCAATGGAGCTGCGGCCGACTGACACCAGCTGGGGGACCTGTCCCCATTGACTCCAATGGAGCTGCAGCCGACTGACACCAGCTGGGGGACCTGTCCCCATTGGCTCCAATGGAGCTGCAGCCGACTGACACCAGCTGGGGGACCTGTCCCCATTGGCTCCAATGGAGCTGCGGCCGACTGACACCAGCTGGGGGATCTGTCCCCATTGGCTCCAATGGAGCTGCGACCGACTGACACCAGCTGGGGGATCTGTCCCCATTGGCTCCAATGGAGCTGCGGCCGACTGACACCAGCCGGGGGTCTGTCCCCATTGGCTCCAATGGAGCTGCGTCCGACTGACACCAGCTGGGGGATCTGTCCCCATTGGCTCCAATGGAGCTGCGGCCGACTGACACCCGCTGGGGGATCTGTCCCCATTGGCTCCAATGGAGCTGCGGCCGACTGACACCCGCTGGGGGATCTGTCCCCATTGGCTCCAATGGAGCTGCGGCCGACTGACACCAGCTGGGGGACCTGTTCCTATTGGCTCCAATGGAGCTGCGGCCGACTGACACCAGCCGGGGATCTGTCCCCATTGGCTCCAATGGAGCTGCGGCCGACTGACACCAGCTGGGGGATCTGTCCCCATTGGCTCCAATGGAGCTGCGGCCAACTGACACCAGCCGGGGGTCTGTCCCCATTGGCTCCAATGGAGCTGCGGCCGACAGACACCAGCCAGGGGTCTGTCCCCATTGGCTCCAATGGAGCTGCGGCCGACTGACACCAGCTGGGGGATCTGTCCCCATTGGCTCCAATGGAGCTGCGGCCGACTGACACCAGCTGGGGGATCTGTCCCCATTGGCTCCAATGGAGCTGCGGCCGACTGACACCAGCTGGGGGACCTGTCCCTATTGGCTCCAATGGAGCTGCGGCCGACTGACACCAGCCGGGGGTCTGTCCCCATTGGCTCCAATGGAGCTGCGGCCGACTGACACCCGCTGGGGAACCTGGCCCTATCTTTGTGTTTTAAGTCCGCGGCAGCCTGATGAGGAAGCAGCTCCCGGGCTGGGGAAGAGGCCAAACTGCCCTAGAGGAGACACTGAAGTCCAATGCTCTGCCCTGGCTCCTTCCTGGAGCTTTTTCTGGTGGGACTGGAGAAGTGGGGGGAGGGGACCCACCCGGGCGTGAAAAGGCCAGAACTGCACATTCAAAGCCTTTTGGCTACAATGGAACAAATTTGCAAGGCAGCTGCTCCTGCGGGGGTGCATGGAACCAGTGCATCTTAGCTAGGCAGATGGATTGCTCTGTGCTCTTAGCCAAGAGCTTCTGGGGGCGTAGCATGGTGGGTCATGTTCCTGATGGGCTGCATCTGGGTGTGTAAACATCAGGCAATCACAGACTCACATCTGGATGGGTGAGTAGATGCAACGCAGGCATAAATCCCACCTAGACAGGTGAGTAGGATACACCACCAGCCCACATCTGGATTAGTAAATAGATGCCAATGTGCAGTAGCAGTGAAAAAAGCGATCAGAATGTTGGGAATTATTCAGAAAGGGATAGTTCAGGGGTAGGCGACCTTTCAGAGGTGGTGTGCCAAGTCTTCATTTATTCACTGTAATTTAAGGTTTTGCATGCCAGTCATACATTTTAACGTTTTTAGAAGGTCTCTTTCTATTAGCGTATAATATATAACTAAATTATTGTTGTATGTCAAGTAAATAAGGTTTTTAAAATGTTTAAGAAGCTTCATTTAAAATTAAATTAAAATGCAGAGCCCCCCAGACTGGTGGCCAGGACCCGGGCAGTGTGAGTGCCACTGAAAATCAGCTCGTGTGCCGCCTTTGGCACATGTGCCATAGGTTGCCTACCCTGGGATAGATAATAAGACAGAAAATATCATATTGCCTGTGTATAAATCTATGGTACGCCCACATCTTGAATACTGCGTGCAGATGTGGTTGCCCCATCTCAAAAAAGATATATTGGAATTGGAAAAGGTTCAGAAAAGGGCAACAAAAATAATTAGGGGTTTGGAACAGCTGCTATATGAGGAGAGATTAATAAGACTGGGATTTTTCAGCTTGGAAAAGAGACGACTAAGGGGGGATATGATAGAGGTCTATAAAATCATGACGGGTGTGGAGAAAGTAAACAAGGAAGTGTTATTTACTCCTTCTTATAACACAAGAGCTAGGGGCCACCAAATAAACTTAATAGGCAGCAAGTTTAAAACAAAGAAAAGGAAGTATTTTTTCACACAACACACAGTCAACCTGCGGAACTCCTTGCCAGAGGATGTTGTGAAGGCCAAGACTATAGCAGGGTTAAAAAAAGGAACTAGGTAAATTCATGGAGGATAGGTCCATCAATGGCTATTAGCCAGGATGGGCAGGGGTGGTGTCCCTAGCCTCTGTTTGCCAGAAGCTGGGAATGGGCGGCTGGGAATAGATCACTTAATGATTCCCTGTTCTGTTAATTCCCGCTGAAGCACCTGGCATTGGCCACTGTGTCACATCTGGATCTATGAATAGGGATACACTCAAAAAACACATTTGAGTTGGTGCTTATGATGCACAGTCATGAACCACAACTAGATTTGTGAACATGATACAATTGTGACTCACATTTGGGTTGGTTAATTGAGTACTGGTGTAAACCACATCTGGATTGGTGATTATGACACAATCATAAACTACATCTGGATAAAATAATAGGCTGTAATCACAAACATCTAGATTTGTGCAAATTACATAGTTATCACTTGATCCAGCATCACATCTGGAGTTGCAAGTTAACCCATCCGGACTGGTTAATATGACACATTGACTAGAATACCTCTGATGGTGCTGGGAAGATTTCCTTTTTGCAGGTGGGGGAGATTTTGCCACCTGGCTGCTGCTGCATGCTCTATCTCAGAGGGAATAATCAGGCAGGAGGTGTATTTGGAGCTGGCACAAACTAAAAGATTGATGAGGAAACTCTAGCAATTTTTTCCCAGTGGGCAGGGGAAGGAGGTGGGGGAAGATTTTGTTCCAGGAATGGTAAAGGGGAAATCTGTACCCAGACTAACCCAAACTGCTACCAGGGAATTGAGAACCCCAGTGGGAGAACTTGAACCCCAAATACAAAATCTAGAAACCCCCCCAACTGAAGAATCTATACCCAGAAGATCCTACACGTCTACCAGGAACCTAAAATCCACACATGGCACCTATAAAATGGGATAGCTACTCCCCAATGAATAATCAAAAACACCAGTGGGGAAAATGGCGCAGAATGAACCCAACACTTTTCTAGGGAACCTAGAATGAAGCAGGAGAATCTAGAGCACAGATGAACCTGACCTTCGTGAAGGGAATCTAGAACCCCAACAAGTAGTCTATAGCCTCAATGGAGAATCTAGAAACCCAATGGGAAATCTATATCCAGAAGTTCTCCAACACTCTTCTATGGAACCTAGAACTGTAATGGGAGAATTTAGACTCCCAGTGGAGAATCTTGAACCCAATGAGAAATCTATACCCAGAAAAACCCCAGTGACTAACCTAGAAACCCTGTGAGTAACCTAGAACATAGATGGAGAATCTAAGAAGCTGAAAATAGAGTAGGATTTGTTAGGCCAGGAGAGAGAAGTGACTGCATAGAAGCAGAAGTGTATAAAAGAACAGAAGAACGGCCATACTGGGTCAGACCAAAGGTCCATCTAGCCCAGTATCCTGTCTACCAACAGTGGCCAATGCCAGGTGCCCCAGAGGGAGTGAACCTAACAGGTAATTATCAAGTGATCTCTCTCCTGCCATCCATTTCCACACTCTGACAAACAGAGGCTAGGGACACCATTCCTTACCCATCGTGGCTAATACCCATTAATGGACTTAACCTCCATGAATTTATCCAGTTCTCTTTTAAACGCTGTTATAGTCCTAGCCTTCACAATCTCCTCAGGCAAGGAGTTCCACAAGTTGACTGTGTGCTGCGTGAAGAAGAACTTCCTTTTATTTGTTTTAAACCTGCTGCCCATTAATTTCATTTAGTGACCCCTAGTTCTTGTATTATGGGAACAAGTAAATAACTTTTCCTTATTTACTTTCTCTACATCACTCATGATTTTATATACCTCTATCATATCCCCCCTTAGTCTCCTCTTTTCCAAGTTGAAAAGTCCTAGCCTCTTTAATCTCTCCTCATATGGGACCCGTTCAAACCCCTAATCATTTTAGTTGCCCTTCTCTGAAATGTTTCTAGTGCCAGTATATCTTTTTTGAGATGAGGAGACCACATCTGTATGCAGTATTCAAGATGTGGGCATACCATCGATTTATATAAGGGCAATAAGATACTCTCCGTCTTATTCTCTATCCCCTTTTTAATGATTCCTAACATCCTGTTTGCTTTTTTGACCACCGCTGCACACTGCGTGGACGTCTTCAGAGAACTATCCATGATGACTCCAAGATCTTTTTCCTGATTTGTTGTAGCTAAATTAGCCCCCATCATATTGTATGTATAGTTGGGGTTATTTTTTCCAATGTGCATTACTTTACATTTATCCACATTAAATTTCATTTGCCATTTTGTTGCCCAATCACTTAGTTTTGTCACAGCTTTTTGAAGTTCTTCACAGTTTGCTTTGGTCTTAACTATCTTGAGCAGTTTAGTATCATCCGCAAACTTTGCCACCTCACTTTTTACCCCTTTCTCCAGATCATTTATGAATAAGTTGAATAGGATTTGTCCTAGGACTGACCCTTGGGGAACAGCACTAGTTACCCCTCTCCATTCTGAGAATTTACCATTTATTACTACCCTTTGTTCCGTGTCTTTTAACCAGTTCTCAATCCATGAAAGGACCTTCCCTTTTATCCCATGACAACTTAATTTACATAAGAGCCTTTGGTGAGGGACCTTGTCAAAGGCTTTCTGGAAATCTAAGTACACTATGTCCACTGGATCCCCCTTGTCCACATATTTGTTGACCCCTTCAAAGAACTCTAATAGATTAGTAAGACACAATTTCCCTTTACATAAACCATGTTGACTATTGCTCAACAGTTCATGTTTTTCTATGTGTCTTGCAATTTTATTCTTAACTATTGTTTCGACTAATTTGCCCGGTACCAACGTCAGACTTACCGGTCTGTAATTGCCGGGATCACCTCTAGAGCCCTTTTTAAATATTGGTATTACATTAGCTAACTTCCAGTCACTGGGTACAGAAGCCGATTTAAAGGACAGGTTACAAACATTAGTTAATAGTTCCGCAACTTCACATTTGAGTTCTTTCAGAACTCTTGGGTGAATGCCATCTGGTCCTGGTGACTTGTTAATGTTAAGTTTATCAATTAATTCCAAAATCTTCTCTAGTGACACTTCAATCTGTGACAATTCCTCAGATTTGTCACCTACAAAAGCCGGCTCAGGTTTGGGAATCTCCCCAGGGTGGCCCAGGCCCCGGGCCCCACAGGGGCCCCCATGAGAGTTTTCAGGGGCCCCCACAAGAGTTTTCAGTGGGTCTTCGGTGGCAGGTCCTTCAGTGCCACCGAACACACCCGGAGCAATTGAAGGCCCCGCTGCCGAAGTCCCGGAGCTTCTTCCGCTCCGGGTCTTCGGCGGCAATTCTGCGGCGGGTCCTTCACTCGCTCTGGGACCCGCTGCCGAAGTGCTCCTAAGACCCAGAGCAGAAGGACCCCCACCGCCAAAGACCCCAGGCCCCCTGAATCCTCTGGGTGGCCCTGAATCTCCCTAACATCCTCAGCCATGAAGACTGAAGCAAAGAATCCATTTAGTTTCTCCGCAATGACTTTATCATCTTTAAGTGCTCCTTTTGTATCTCCATCATCCAGGGGCCCCACTGGTTGTTTAGCAGGCTTTCTGCTTCTGATGTACTTAAAAAACATTTTGTTATTACCTTTTGCATTTTTGGCTAACCATTCTTCAAACTCCTCTGGCTTTTCTTCTTACATTTTTACACTTAATTTGGCAGTGTTTATGCTCCTTTCTATTTACCTCACTAGGATTTGACTTCCACTTTTTAAAAGATGCCTTTATATCTCTCACTGCTTCTTCTAAACTCCTCCTCTCTATACCATCGTCTCATCCACGCATTGAGACTCTGAAGCTCTGCCTGCCTACTTGGCCCTGAGCATGGAACTGGGAGCATTTCTGAGAATGCCACCTGTGGCGGGGCCAGGCTACCCCGCCTTAGCCCGGAAGGAGTTAAGCCCCAGGGACTGGCAGCGGGAGTCCCGCCTTCCTGGGCGGACTGGGCATGCTCCAAGTGCTATAGGAGTATAAAGGGAGGGAGACCAGCTCATTCTGGGGTAGAGCCCGTAGGAGAAGGACCTGCCGGGGAAGCTCCTGTGGTGGACCAGCCACAGCCGTTGGCTGCACCGGGAAGAGATGCCGTCCACGGCCCGCCAGCGCCCCTGTGGTTGGAGGAGACCCAGGAGACGACCGAATCTGCCGAGTACCAAGGACCCAACGACTCCTGGGAGACCCCAATGGAGAGCCTGGTAGGAAGGGACTCTGGGAGGGTGACAGAGTGGTACCTCCCCCGCCCCCCCCCAGGGAAACTCAGCATGTTTCGGTCAGATCCCCCCGCTGAGTTGGTGGAAAAGCGCTACGCTACAGTTAGGGCCCCGGGTCGGGGCCCCCCTTCTGGGGCAGTCACACCCCAATAACATGGACTCTGGCAGCTAGGCCACGCTACCCTCCACCCGAGGGTTGCTTCCTGGACTCTGGCCGCTAGGCCCTACTGCCCTGTAGACGAGGGCTGCGTTACAGACTCCTGCCGTCAGGCCACGTCTCCTTGAGGTAAAGGGGACGTCATAGACTCTGACCGCTAGGCCATACTGCCCTGGACTGAAGGGCTATTTGACGGACGGTGGCGGATAGTCCATGCTGCTCGCAACCATAGGGGTGTGGACCATCACACTTGGTACCAGAAGTGGGGAGCTGCCCAGGACCTGCTAAGAGGTCCAATACATGGAGTCTAGACGACGGAACCCCTCCTGCCATCTAAGATGGATACCGAGAAACTTTTAAAGTGGTTGCTGGAGAACCAGCAAGAACAGGTGGCCCAACAGTGACAACAACAGGCACATCTGCTGCAACAGATGGCCAGCCAGCAGCAGCTACAGATGACCCAGGACCAGGAACAACAGCAGCAACTCCTTCGGGAGTTGGCCACCCAACATCAAGTACAACAAGAGCTCCTGGTCCAACAAGTGGCTACGGTAATGCAACCGCCAGGAGTTCGCGCCCCCACCACCACAGGCACAGGGCCTGTGGAGTGTCTGGGGGGAGTGACGGTTCGCCTCACAAAGATGGGACCAGGCGACGACCCTGAGGCATTCCTGGTTACATTCAAGCGGGTTGCCACCGCTGCTTGGTGGCCCCCAGAACACTGGGCCACGATGTTGGCCCCCTATTTAACGGGACCGGCACAGATGGCCTACCGTAACCTGGATTCCCGAGAGGCCTTGGACTACCCCCGGGTGAAAGCGGCCATTTTAGGCCAGACCGGCATTAGCTCCGAGACGTACCGCCAGCGCCTCCGTAAAGAACAGTACCCTTCTGAGGCTCGGCCTCGGGCCGTAGCCCAGTGGGTACGGGACCTCTGTTGGAGATGGTTGGAGCCCGAGGGCTTGACCGGGCCACAGGTAGCGGAAAGGGTGGCACCTGAACAGTTCACCCAGATCTTCCCAGCAGGAGGGAAAGCATGGGTACAGCGTCACCGACCGGCGACCCTGTCCGCGGCCGTGGGCCTGATGGAGGGTTACTTATCGGCTGAGGAAGCCCAGACTCACCCCCATAGGTCTGGAAACCTGAGCCAGAGAGAAGGACCAGATAGGGGAAGCCCTCGGGGAGCGGGGGCTCAGGAACCTGCCTCCAATATCTGTCCCGCACCCACTAACCTTCACAGTCCGGGACCCAGGCGGGAAGTCCCTTGGAAGCCGAGTCAAAGGGAATGGCACCCCCAAGGGGACAGAGCCCAACAAGGGAAGGCAACGGACCCTCGGAGGGCCGGAATCGCTGCTGGGAGTGCGGACAAGAGGGACATTTTCAGCGGGAATGTCCTTTTATGGATTGCAACTATGGGCAAGTGTGGGTTGCCAGACATAGAGCCTGGAAAAAGGGCCCGGGGAAATTGGTGGTTCTGGTGTGGGTCGAGGGGATCCACATGAGGGCTCTTGTAGACTCAGGATGTAGTCAGACCCTCGTGCGGGAGGGGCTGGTCTCGAACCTTAGACTTGCGGGGGATAAGATACACTTACAGTGTGTACATGGGGACATCCCCCCTTATCCCACCGCCTGGGCGAGGATTAGGATAGGGCAGCGGGAGGAAGTCCTGTACGTGGGCGTAGCCCCCAGATTGGCCTACCCCGTAGTGCTGGGATGGGACTGGCCAGAGTTTAGGGAGGTCCTCCAACAGTATCAACCGTCAGCTTCACAGATCAAAGGAGCTATGTCTCCAGGGAAGGAACTCCTCGGACACACGCCAGAGGCAGACCCCGGGGAGGGGACATCTACGGCAGGGCAGACGCCCGCCAAAGCCCAACATCAATCCATGGAAGAAACTCAGATGGAGCTGGAACGAGATATTGACTTTGTGAGGGAGCAGAGAGAGGACCCAACACTGAGTTGGGCCTGGGAACAGGCCACTATCCCCGGAACGGGAGCGGATGTACCTCCGAGACTGCCGCAAGGGCCACGGTTCGAGATCCAGCGGGACCGCCTATATCGGGTGGTGCAGGAGCCACATACGCCTGAGCCGCTCCGACAGCTATTGGTTCCCCAGAGGCTGTGACGAGGCCTACTGCACTTGGCACATGCCAACCCGTGGGCTGGATACCTGGGGCGGGAAAAGACCCTTCAGAGGGGGCCCGCCGTTTCTTTTGGCCCGGCATTCACCAAGAAGTCCGAGAATATTGCGCGTCTTGCCCAGAATGCCAACGGGCAGGACCAAAAGGTGTACCCTGAGCCCTGTGAATACCCATGCCGGTGGTCGGCGTACCCTTTGAACGTATTGGAATGGATTTAGTGGGACCCTTAGAAAGAAGCAAGACAGGGAATCGATTTATTTTAGTAATCGTGGACTACACGACCCGGTACCCCGAGGCTGTTCCCCTCCGAGCGGCCATGGCACTGGTGATGCCGCTGAACTCGTGAAGGTCTTCGCTAGGGTCGGGAAACCCACAGAGATCCTGACGGATCAGGGTACTAACGTATCCTCAAAATTGATAGCAGAATTGTGCCGCCTCCTGAATATACGGACGCTCCAAACATCAGTTTACCATCCACAGACAGACGGGCTGGTGGAGCGTTTTAATGGCACCCTGAAGTCCATGCTGCGGAAGTTCATAGAGGAAGACCCCAGCCATTGGGATACACTATTGCCAGCCCTGCTGTTTGCCATAAGGGAAGTACCCCAAGCGTCGACCGGGTTCTCACCCTTCGAACTTCTGTACGGCAGGCAGCCACGAGGGATCCTGGACCTCTTAAGGGAAGACTGGGAGACTCAGGAGACTCGCGTGCTCGGGACCACCCAGTATGTGCTACGTCTGCGAGAACGGCTCCAAACCTTGGGGGTTTTTGCCTGGGAGAATCTGCGGCAGGCCCAAGAGACGCAGGTTCGTTTATATAATAGAGGGGCTAAGGCACGTAGTTTTAACCCCGGGGACCAGGTGTTACTCTTGTTACCCTCGGCTGAATCAAAGCTCTTGGCCAAGTGGCAGGGACCATACGAGGTGATCCGACGGGTTGGGCCCTTAGATTATGAAGTCCGGTTACCGGGAGGACAGAGGGACACCCGGACTTACCATGTGAATCTCTCAAAGGCCTGGAAGGTTAGGGAATCCTTGTTCATCACCTTCTCGCCCCCAGACCCGGAACTGGGACCCCTAGCAGGGGAACCCCTAGACCACAAACCAGCGACACTTGGGGCCGGCCTTACCCCGGCACAGCGAGAGCAAATATCGCAGCTTGTAAAGGACTTCCCCGATGTGCTATCAACCCACCCAGGACAAACCAACCTGACGAGCCATCATATCACGACGACGCCGGGCCAGAAGGTGAGAGATAACCATCGACCCATACCCCGGAAGATGTGGGCCACAGTGCGACAGGAGTTGGACACAATGCTTGAGATGAGTGTAGTTGAGGAGTCAAAGAGTGAATGGCACAGCCCCATTGTTCTGGTCTCGAAACCCGACGGGACCACTCGATTCTATATCAATTTCTGGAAGATTAATGCCATCTCTAGGTTCGACGCGTACCCAATGCCCCGGGTGGAAGAACTCCTAGAATGACTCGGGGGAGCGAGGTATTTGTCGACCCTAGATTTAACCAAATGATACTGGCAAATCCCCCTTACACCCAATTCCCGAGAAAAAACGGCCTTCCCAACACCCTTCGGCCTCTTCCACTTTGTAACCATGCCATTCGGGTTACACGGTGCCACAGCGATGTTTCAGCGGCTGATGAATAAGCTCTTGCTGACAGACAGTGGCGGATAGTCCACGCCGCTCGCAACCATAGGGGCATGGACCGTCACACCACCATAGAGGTCCTGGATTTCAGTCTTTTCCCTAGCAGCCTAAATTTGGCCTCCAGGACATCTCTCCTACCCTTCCCTATGTCATTGGTACCTACATGTACCATGACCACCGGCTCCTCCCCAGCACTACACATAAGTCTGTCTAGATGCCTCGAGAGATCCGCAACCTTCGCACCAGGCAGGCAAGTCACCATACGGTTCTCCCGGTCATCACAAACCCAGCGATCTACATTTCTAATGATTGAATCTCCCATTACTAACACCTGCCTTTTCCTAGTGACTGGAGTTCCCTCCCCTGGAGAGGTAACCTCAGTGCGAGAGGATACTGCAACACCATCTGGAAGAAGGGTCCCAACTATGGGAAGGTTTCCCTCTGCTCCCGTTGACTGCTCTGCTTCCCTGGGCCTTTCATCCTCCTCAACAGCACAGGGGCTGTCTGACCGGAGGTGGGACAATTCTACAGTGTCCCGGAAAGCCTCATCAACATACCTCTCTGCCTCCCTTAGCTCCTCCAGTTCCGCCACCCTGGCCTCCAAAGCCCGTACGCAGTCTCTGAGGGTCAGGAGCTCCTTGCACCGAATGCACACATACGCCACCCACCCACGGGGCAGGTAATCATACATGCTGCACTCAGCGCAATAAACAGGATAGCCCCCACTCTGCTGCTGGGCTTCTGCCTGCATTGTCTCCAACAGCTGCCTAGGTTACTGAATGGGTTTTGTTTAAATCAAGAAGTTTTGAATGTAGTTTAGTTTACAGGTTTTAAAGAACAGCAAGTGAACCTTGCCCCCTTCCCACCCCCCTTCCAAACTCCCTTCCGAAACTCCCTGTTAGCAGCTCCCTGGTCGCTTGCTCACTGTTTTATAAAGCCCTGGCCTTCTTGATAGCCCCGTCCCCTGACTAAGGCTCAGATATGAATGAACCACATAAAATGCCCACATGAGGGCAGCATGCCCTAAGCGTTGAGCAGGGGTTGCTGTGCTTCTGGGCAAGACTGCAGTGGCTTTCAGCTCACGGTCAGTGGGAATTGTTTGTAGTAGAATCATTCCAGTGATGACTCAGGTCTATACAGAGCATCTGAAGCATTGGGGAACATGCCCTGGAGTCTGACTCCTCTGTTTATTTCTACAGCATGTGTAAGGGCAACCCCCCTCCCGCCAAGACTGTCCCATAATTGGGACCAGATCGCCACTGGTGCAAATCATGACTCCAATTTACACCAGTTGAGGAGTGCTTTGTTTCTCTCACACTCCATCCATCCAGTGACATACACATCATCTGTCTATCTATCCATCCTCATACACTCTCTCTCTATCTATCTATCTATCTAGCTAGCTAGCTACGATCCATGGGTCTGACACACGCCTGTTGCAACATGTGATGTACCTCATCCAGTGCACTAAATGCCCCAGTAACAAGTACGTGGCTCAAACCAGACGCTCACTACACTCTCACAGCCCCTCACATGGAACAAAAGATAAAAACACCCTGCCTGCCCTGGGCAAACGCTTGTAACGAAGTGATCACTCCATATCTGACCTCTCGGGGCTCATCCGCAAAGGAACCTGCACAGCACCTGCAAAAGACAAGCCAGAGAGCTTAAATTCATGACTTTGTTACACACCAATAATCATGGTCTTAATAAAGGCACCATCTTTATGGCTTGTTACACCAATCTGAACCCCACTAACCCCTCTTTTTCGTCCTATGACTGCAAGGGTGTTAACAGGCTACTTCACCTCGCATGGGCTCAGAATATGTTAATTACTGGGGCTAAACCGTCTGTTCTACCTTCTGTTTCGCTGTGAGATGCTGACCAGAAGACGAGCTCTGTGTAGTGCGAAAGCTTTTCTCTGGCACCAAGAGGAGCTGGTCCAATCAAAGTTATTACCTTACCCACCTTCTCTCTCTCTCCCAATGCACAACCCTCAGCCTCCCCATCCATTCTCACACACAGCCATCTATCCAGCTCTCACTCATCCTTGCTGACCCATTCAGCCCATGGTCTTCGTGCTGTGGTCAGTTTGAGTCTGGTGCTGGCTGCAGGGATACCCAGTTAGTCTCCAGAAGAGAGGCCATGACAGGGGATTGGACGAACAGGGCCTTCTACCTCTGGTTTCTTTGCTCTGATGGCTGAGTCACTTCCTGACTTGCTGCTCTTTCAGCTTTTCTGTGTCTCCTCCACACAGCGAGGGAGAGATTTCAGCATGCACTTCAGGTGTCTCCTCCTCGCTGCTGCTCTAAGCGGCTTTTGGGGTAAGCATGGACTTGGCCTCCAACTTATTTGCCCCTCTCCTCAGAAGTTCCTCCCGTCTCCTTTGGCTCTTCCCAGGTCTCTGCAGGGAACGGAACGTGCTGACTGAAAGCGCTGGGGGCTGGTTTTAATGCTGGGGAAATGCAGATTGGTGGGGCTCTCTCTTTGGTTTGTTTTTGGCCATTCCTTCACAGGTCCTGGAACCTTTGCAGAGGAGAACTGAAGACCAAGCCAGAAAAGATCTCTCTATCCCAAGTCTGCTGCTGGCTGTTCAGCCGTTAGCTTTTAGCAGCCAGTGGAGCGTAGGACTTCCAAAGCTGCTAAAGGGAGTGGAATGGCCAGTCCGTGGGACCTGGCGGGGTCAGGCTCTGCCCAGCTTAATGCAGTGCTGGGTTTTGGGGAGCCCTGCAGGGATGGCCTGCACCAGTGCAGCTGATCCTGCCATTCTTCTGCCTTCCAGCTCAGGCTCTCAGGGCCTGCGGAGGTGACGCTGACAGAGAGGCAGAGCATGACCCTGAGCTATAACTTCTCCAGCGGCCGCTCCCAGCTGGATGTGTTCTGGTACCGGCAGCGCCAGGAGCAGCCACCCCAGCTTATCATGCGTGTCAACAACTACGGGCAGGAGTTGTCCTAGAGTGGGCACTTCTGGGCAGCGTTGCATCCGCAGAACAACATGGCTCCCCTCAGCATCCTGGGGGCAGCCCTGCAGGACAGGGCGGGTTACTCCTGCGCCCTGGGCTGGCAGCTCAGCGTTCCTGCTCACAAAAGCCTGCCAGCCTCCTCGTCCCGTGTTGGGCTTGGGGCTCAGCTGAACACAGCACAGCTCTCTCTGAGGGCACAGGGAGCCCAGCCTCCTGATCTCCCTGAGATGACCAAGGTGTAGCCATGGACCAGGTGTGATTCACCCCCATGTGCAAGACAGACGACAGCTCCCTCCCTCTAGCCAGGCTTCCCTCTGGACTTTCCTGTCTGTGAGAGTGGTGCCGCTCTGCACAGTCTCTGACTCCCACCAGATACTCGCTGTCCATTCCACCTGGGGCTTTACACAGTCTCTCTGTGGCTGTCTGTGTGAGACCCCCAATGGTTGTTTTGTTCCAGGTGTGATGGCCCAGACCACTGTGCACCAGCCGGAGGGGCCGGTCACTGCCAAGGAAGGGGATGCCTTCCAGATCAATTGCACATACCAAACTGCCAACTTCTACGGATTGGCCTGGTACCAGCAGTGGGAGGGAAAAGCCCCAGGCCTGGTCTCATACCAGGTAGCAGCTGGTCAGGAGGAGTATGGGCGATTCACTGCTTTCCTCAGCACTGCTGGGAAATACAACCTCCTTCACCTCAAGGAGACCTGGGTCTCAGACGCTGCCTCCTACCTGTGTGCTGTGAGAGACACACTGACTCCAGGGGCTTCCTGAGCTGTGCAGTATCTGGAGCAGGTGTGTGTATGGTGGGGGAATGGGCTCCTCAGATCTCCCCTACTGCTGAGAGCAGTTATCTCATGCTGCTGGGAACAGTGCAGAGGTTACTGGATTCAGGCCCCTCCTCTGCCACAGACTTCCCGGGTGATCTTGGGCCAGCACTTGGCCTCAGTTCCCATCTCTCCAAAGGGGAAAACAGCCCTGCCCTTCCTCCCCGGGCGAGAGAGGGCTGGAAGGATCAATATGTGAAAGATTGGGCAGTGCTCTGAGATCGCCCAAAGCGCTATATGCGAGAGAGACGGTGGTGTTATTAATGACTACTTGCAAAGGAATAGAAGGGCTGCCACTCCCAGCAATCATCTCGCTCAGTCTCATGCCTATGACAGTGGCTGGCACCAGCTGTTTCCGAGGAAGGTGTAAGATCCTGCAGTGTAGGCCGAAGTGGGATAATTCCCCCCTGTGAATGTTTCCTCCTGACCTCTAGTAGTCAGAGAGGGGCTCAAGCCCTGGAGCATGAGGTTGAATGTCCCTACCAATGTTTTCTGTCACAATTAAAACTCTGGCTATTCCAGTGAGAGCCTTACAGAGCTCAGTGTGTTTGGCGTATTGGAAAGGAGACTGAGAGGACCCTTCATCACATTGTAGAAGTACTTTCATGGGAAGCAAACATCGGCTGCTAATGGGCCATTCAAGCTAGTGGAGAAAGTCAGAACAAGAACCATGGGCTGGAAGTTGAAGTACACAAGAATTAAGCACAGATTTCTAACACAAGGGCAATTAACCATAGGAATAAACTTTCAAGGGGAGGGGTGAATTCTCCAGCTCTTGAGGCCTTCCGATCAAGGCCAGATGCCTTTGAACATTCTTGTTTTCCTTCCTGGAAGATACTTTAATCCGGCACCATTTATTGGGCTCAGGGCAAGTGGATGAAATTCTCTGGCGTGTGTCAGACAGCATGTCAAACTAGCGCGAATGGTCCCTCCTGGCTTTCAGACCCCTGGGAGTTGGAAGTGTTAACACCAGGACTGGAGGTACCCCTGGGGATCTGAAGTGTGGTCCCCAGAAGTCGTCCAGCTGTGACTCACCCACCACCGAATACTCTCCCTTCTCCATCCAGAGACTGGGATCCTCCAAACAGCCTAAGGGAATTGGGAGCTGGGTGCCTTAAGCTTTTGCAAACCTGAGCCACAAACACCTCCTATGGTAACTCCCTGGTACACGTTTGACCAGTGTGCAATGTTCAGACAGGCTGCTGGGGGGCACTAAAGGCAGGTTTCAAACCAGCCCTTCTATGCGTTTTGTAGGAGAAGGGAGAGAGTCCTGGCTGTTCAGAGCTGAAAACCTGCTGAGAGCAGAGAGCCGGGGGCTTTCTCTGTCTCTTCAATGCAATGATCTCCTTGGATGGTGTCCTGGTTTTCTCCCTCTGCATCTCAGGTGGGTTTGTGGGGAAATTGCTGCCAATCATTCCTGTTAGGTGAGCTGCTCATGGTCGATACGTAGCTATGGAGGGTGAAGAGTTGTGAAAGCAGATGGCAGTTCTTTAATTTCAAATGGGATCTAGCAACTGAGAGATGAAGCTAGCTAGACAAATTCAAGCTGGATATAAAGGGCCAATTTAGAACAGGGAGGGTGATTCGCTATTGGAACAACTTTTCTTGGGGACTTGCTGGTGTCTCCATCGCTTGGGCTCTTTCTAAAAGCTCAGCTGTAGCTCACCCTCTGTGCAGAAATCCCAGGAGAAAGGCTCTGGCCTGGGTTATACAGGGGATCGCCATGTTCCTAGTGATCTTTGTGGCCTTTACATCTCTGAATTGTCAAACCAGGGGGCAAAATGTCGTTTGTTTTCCTAGAAATCTGTTTAAAAAGCAAAGAAAGATTCAATTAGAAATGTTTATATAGTAAAACAGCAAGCAACCACCTGCCAAAAACCAACCCCCAAACCCCAGCCAAACAACCCCCCCACCCCCCAACAAACCCAAACTAATCAACCAACAAAATGCCTGGAAAAAATGAAAAGTGAAAAATTTTCAGTTTGTGCTTTTTTGGCAGAAACCCCCCCAAAGGGGCAGTGTGACTGTGGGGAGAGTGCCGGAGCGTAGGACCCAGTCTGCCCGCTGGGTGAGCTTTGGCAAGGCCTCTCTGGGCCTCATTTCCCCACCTGTAAAATGACCTTCTTTGTCAAGCTTTTTGAGATTGATGCATGAAAAACACTGTGTTAGAGCCAGGGGTTGTTAGAGGGACAGGGGAAGTCTCTTATTCTGTCAAAAAACCACTTTCTGTAGGAAAAAAAAGTTTCAAGAGACTTTTTTCGAGCTGCCAGATGTGAAACAGGTGCTTCAGCAGCAGTGTGACTGGGAGATTTCGGCCTGCCAGGGAGAGGGGAATTCGGGGGGCAGGAGGGGAAGGCTACCAGAAGTGGGATAGGGATGTGCTCTCAGGGCCAACAGCTCTGTACCACCCTTCTCTCTTTTGCAGCCCCACTGGCCAGAGCCCAGCAAGGGGGTAAGGATACGGTGACCCAGCCTCCTGCCACGCTGATGTCGTCTGAAGTGGAGAATGTCACCTTACCTTGCAGCTTCACGTCCATCTCCTCCACCCCCACTGTCGCTTGGTACTGGCAGCGCCTGTTGCATTCCCTGGAGTATTTGATTGGTGGAGACTCCCTGGGATTTACCGACAGGGCGAATGAGGAGGAGACGCGCCTGCATCTCTGGGTGCATAAGCAGCAAGGAGCAGCTCCTCTGAATATCTCTGCAGCCCGGGTCTCAGACTCCGCTCTGTTCTTCTGCGCGCTGAGTACCACAGCCCTGCAGCCCTGGCCTTTCCCTGTGCCAGAACCTCCGAGTCCAGCCCCAGCCCAGCCCCAGCCCCCTCAGCCCCCTCCTCCGTGCATGATCCTCCCAACTCCCCCCCCATCCCCATCCCCATCCCCATCCCCATCCCCATCCTGTCCCAGGGCGAGAACCTCCCAGCCCAGCCCCAGCCCCCTCAGCCCCCTCAGCCCCCTCCTCTGTGCATGATCCTCCCAACTCCCCCCCGTGCCCCATCCTGTCCCAGGGCGAGAACCTCCCAGCCCAGCCCCAGCCCCCTCAGCCCCCTCCTCCGTGCATGATCCTCCCAACTCCCCCCCATCCCCATCCCCATCCTGTCCCAGGGCGAGAACCTCCCAGCCCAGCCCCAGCCCCCTCAGCCCCCTCCTCTGTGCATGATCCTCCCAACTCCCCCCCCCCCGCCCCATCCTGTCCCAGGGCGAGAACCTCCCAGCCCAGTCCCAGCCCCCTCAACTCCCTCCTCTGTGCACGATCCTCCCAACTCCCCCCCATCCCCATCCCCATCCCCATCCTGTCCCAGGGCGAGAACCTCCCAGCCCAGCCCCAGCCCCCTCAACTCCCTCCTCTGTGCATGATCCCCCCAACTCCCCCCCATCCCCATCCCCATCCCCATCCTGTCCCAGGGCGAGAACCTCCCAGCCCAGCCCCAGCCCCCTCAACTCCCTCCTCTGTGCATGATCCTCCCAACTCCCCCCCCGTGCCCCATCCTGTCCCAGGGCGAGAACCTCCCAGCCCAGCCCCAGCTCCCTCAGCCCCCTCCTCTGTGCAAGATCCTCCCAACTCCCCCCCATCCCCATCCCCATCCCCATCCCCATCCTGTCCCAGGGCGAGAACCTCCCAGCCCAGCCCCAGCCCCCTCAGCCCCCTCAGCCCCCTCCTCTGTGCATGATCCTCCCAACTCCCCCCCCCGTGCCCCATCCTGTCCCAGGGCGAGAACCTCCCAGCCCAGCCCCAGCCCCCTCAGCCCCCTCCTCTGTGCAAGATCCTCCCAACTCCCCCCCCGCCCGCCCCATCCCCATCCTGTCCCAGGGCGAGAACCTCCCAGCCCAGCCCCAGCCCCCTCAGCCCCCTCCTCCATGCATGATCCTCCCAACTCCCCCCCCATCCCCATCCCCATCCCCATCCTGTCCCAGGGCGAGAACCTCCCAGCCCAGACCCAGCTCCCTCAGCCCCCTCCTCTGTGCAAGATCCTCCCAACTCCCCCCCGTGCCCCATCCTGTCCCAGGGCGAGAACCTCCCAATCTCAACCCCCCACTCCCCCTGCAGCCACTGCTGCCTGAGGCAAGGATCTCCCAGCCACAACCCACTCCCCTTGTAGAAGAACCTCCCAGCCCAGCCCCCCGGCCCCTGCCCGCAGCCCTGCGAGCTCAGGGGTGGAATCGTGGCTGTGTGACGGGACAGGACAGTCTCAGAATTGAGCACTGGGGGGTGACGTTCGCACCTGAGCACCAGGCCCCAGCCGAAGGACTAGCCCCACTGAGGGCCTAAGCACATGGAGGCCCTGGGAATGCAGCTAGCGAGATAGAAGAGAGAAGTTTTACAATTGCTGTATCTTTAACTGTGCATCGCTCTTGCTACCTCAGAGGAGATCAAAGGGGGCTGCTGTGCTGTCTTGCGACCAGCTCAGAAGGGAAGAGACTGGTGGGTGGAGGGAGGGACGGGCTAGGTGCTCTGAAGCATTTTGGTCTGTGCAGACGGGGTGTTTGCGGTTGCAGAGGCAGCTGGGTGGCAGGCGTTAGTCACGGCTAGAAAGCACAAAACGCGACCAGTGCGCTGAGCATTGCCATGAAGGAATTACTGCCTGTGCTGTCCCTACTTGGTGGGTAAGAGTCTCTTTCTCTTGTCTTCATCCAGCCTCTGGCTAGGTGTGAAAAATTGGGAGGATCTGGGGGGTAACAGGCGCCTATATAAGAAAAAGCCCCTAATATCGGGACTGTCCCTATAAAATTGGGACATCTGGTCACCTTCCCCCCGGCAGGGTCCGTCGATTTATCCGCTCTCTTTCCAGCACGGCACTGTGGAGCACCTTTCGTATGGGTTAGAGCCGCTCATTCTGTGGGGTCAGTGTCTCTGCACCCAGGTTTTCTCTAGCCCTAGACAATTTGTGCATCACTGTCCAGGCGGCTGAGAGTCCGTCCCTCTCTCACTTCCTGCCTCTCTTCCCGCAGTGGCTCCGAGATGGGCCCTGGCCCAGGTTTTCCAGCCCACTCGGCTCACGGATGTGGAAGGAGAAAGGATCTTGATCCCATGCAGCCAAAACGCCACCTCCCATGACATGATGTCTTGGTACAAACAGCCCCAGCAGGGCCGGGGGGGCGCCGAGCTTTCTAGGGACTGGGCATGACGGCTCCTCCACCGCTGGAGAATTCACCATGGCTGTGCACAAGGCCTCCCGCTCCACCAACCTCACCCGAGATGGAGCTAGCCTGAGCGACGCCGGCATCTACTACTGCGCAGTGAGAGACACAGCAAGGGGAATCCAGGTGCCAGCTGCACAGAAACCTGCAGCCTGGCTTCCTGCTGGGCCCTCCTGAGCCAGCCCAGTATTGGGTGCCCCTCACTTCAAGCTGATGTGCCTCTTCTGTTCCAAAAACTTTTTTCAAAGTGCCCTAGAATCCGCATGCAGCGTCAGATCTGCTGGAAAACTGCTAGGATAGATGGGAGGTAAATATACAGCGTGTGCGGGAAAGATGGGATCATTTGGACCAGAGGTTCCTGAGATATGACCTGGTCTTAAAATTCTCACTTTTATTTGCACAGAACTAGGGGATAAACAACAGGCCAGGAAATTCAAAGGGACTTGAGTGTCTAATTCCCTTCGCCACTCCAAGCCTGTGTGATCGGATCTCTCCTGTTCTCAGCTAGTGCAGACTGGTGCCAAAAACCAGGTCCAAAACCCAGTGATCTACAGCCAGACAGACTCTCTCAGTGGCGCAGGGCAGGGTCGGTTCTGCAAGCACCTGCTCTGAAGTGCACCCACAGACTCAGCTCCCAGGAGGGCTGACTGGATCCTCTGCCTTCCTGCCACTTTACTGTGTGGTTTTAGTTTAGTTCTTCTCCTGGGGAAGGGAGTGGGGTGTAGTGGTTAAAGTAGTAGGGCTGTGAGCCAGGATTCCTGGGTTCTGGGAGGGGAGTGGGGGCTAATTGATTAGCATGGGGGTGTGGGTGGGTTTGAGAACCAGGACTCCTGGGTTCTATTGCCAGCTCTGCAATGTGACCTGAGCCATGTCGCTCTCTGCCTCAGTTTCCCCCACTGTAAAATGGGGATGATAACCTTTTCTTACCTCCTGGGGCTATTGTGAGGACAAATCCATCAGTGTGCCTGAGCTGACAGGGGCCATGTAAACAGAGACAAAACTGGCAAAAGGTGGCAGAAAATGTCGTCTTTTGGTAGGAAGCTAAAATAATGAAAGAATAAAGGACTTGGCACAATACTTTGGTCCTTGCCTGGCATAAATTAAGTAGGTTCCATTGCAGTCAATGGGATCTGGTCTGTCACAGGTCAGGGCAACCGCACCTGTATTCCCCACTCCGTGGTCCAGCCAGGGCACTCATTCTCAGGCTGCCTGCTCCCCAGCCATCACCTCTCTTGGGAAATGCACATCTTTCTCTCGCTCGACCGCTCAGTTCCCTGTCGACACGGTGAATTCCCCAGCAAGTCACACTGCCTCAGCAGGGCTGCTTTCCCTGATCCTCAGCGGCTATAAACAGTGCAATTTCCCACAGTGAAGTCACCACTCTGCCCTGTATAAGCAAGCACATTTATTCTTAAAGTAAAAGCATTCCAGAGAACACAGATTAGAAACACAAAGAGAACCTACCTGCGTGGGGAGAAGCTTGCTAGAGAAGGGCTCCAGCAGGTGACCAATTCTCCAGACCTCACCAAGGATTTTTTATGGGGTCACAAGTTCATCACAGTCATTAGCTCAGAACAAGCACATATAAGTTTAGTCCCTCCTTTATCCAGCCTGGGTCTTTGGGAATAGGTGATTTGTAGCCAGTGCGGCCCTCCACAGGGTGTCGCTTCAAGAGGCTGGATTTTTGCTTAACTGGGGGAGTTACAAACCCCCACCTAGCAATCCCCTGGGACACCCACTTAGCTTTAAAAGTTCCCATCGTTTGAAACAGTCCTTTGATGTGCATAGCACTTTCCAGGGTTTACATTAGCCAGGTCTCCCCACCACCCACAGTAAGACATGAATGTCTGCATGTCTTAAAATGAACTCCTAAAATAATTGAACTTAATTCAGTGAGGTTTGCCCAGGACATTGCAGGAAATTGCCGCATCTGTCATGGTCTATAGCTGTTTCCCCCGCCTAAATAAACTAGTGATAGAGTTATATTCCCCATCAGATGTCAGCAGGTTTCTAGCAGTGCTCGGCTATTATTATTATATTAGCATAATTTGATAGTGCCTCAGGCCAGCCAGGCACAGCATGCTGGGTGCTGTATAGAATCATAGAATCATAGAATATCAGGGTTGGAAGGGACCTCAGGAGGCATCTAGTGCAACCCCCTGCTCATGGCAGGACCAATCCCCAACTAAATCATCCCAGCCAGGGCTTTGTCAGGCCGGGTCCTAAAAACCTCTAAGGAAGGAGATTCCACCACCTTCCTAGGTAACCCATTCCAGTGCTTCACCACCCTCCTAGTGAAATAGTGTTTCCTAATATCCAACCTAGACCTCCCCCACTGCAACTTGAGACCATTACTCCTTGTTCTGTCATCTGATACCACTGAGAACAGTCTAGATCCATCCTCTTTGGAACCCCCCTTCAGGTAGTTGAAAGCAGCTATCAAATCCCCCCTAATTCTTCTCATAAGTCATGTGCTTCAGCCCTCTAATCATTTTTGTTGCCCTCTGCTGGACTCTTTCCAATTTGTCCACATCCTTCTTGTAGTGTGGGGCCCAAAACTGGGCACAGTACTCCGGAAGAGGTCTCACCAATGTCGACTAGAGGGGAATGATCATGTCCCTCGATCTGCTGGCAATGCCCCTACTTATATAGCCCAAAATGCCGTTAGCCTTCTTGGCAACAAGAGCACACTGTTGACTCATATCCAGCTTCTCGTCCACTGTAACCCCTAGGTCCTTTTCTGCAGAACTGGCAGCCATTCGGTCCCTAGTCTGTAGCAGTGCATGGGATTCTTCCGTCCTAAGTGCAGGACTCTGCACTTGTCCTTGTTGAACCTCATCAGGTTTCTTTTGGCCCAAACCTCTAATTTGTCTAGGTTCCTCTGTATCCTATCCCTACCTTCCAGCGTATCTACCACTCCTCCCAGTTTAGTGTCACCTGCAAACTTGCTGAGAGTGCAGTCCATGCCATCCTCCAGATCATTAATGAAGCTATTGAACAAAACCGGCCCCAGGACCGACCCTTGGGGCACTCCGCTTGATACCGGCTGCCAACTAGACATGGAGCCATTGATTACTACCCGTTGAGCCTGATGATCTAGCCAGCTTTATATCCACTTTATAGATGGGTTCTGTCCCGAAAAGCTGCCATTTAAATAAAGCAGAGAGCCAGCGGGGGAGTGAAGGGATGGAACACCACAGCAGAGCGAACAATGGGATAGCTGCGAATGTCATTGAGTGCCAGGAATTTTTGGGGGTGAGTTATCTAGACAGGCTCAGTGAAATGGAAAGGAAAGGCAAGGGAAGGGTGGGGAGGGGACAAGGCAGGGAGAAGCAGATGAGAGGGGTCAGTGGGCAGTGAAGTTGGGGAGGGGGAAAGTTGGAGCAAACAGCAGCGGGCTGAGGAAGTCCAGTGAAATCTTGGGAAGTTCTCCGAATGCCCAGAGCTCCCTGCTTTGGCTGCTTCTGGAGTTCACTTTGGCTTGCGGAAAACTCTGCGCCTGGGGAAAACATTTCATATTTTTTTAAAAAGTCACATCCCTGGTGATTTAATTAGGGGAAGGTGCACAGGTCTCCCAATAGCTCACTCTTTAACCAGCCTCCTTCCTGGTGGCTGAACAAAGCAGACGGTCCTATATCTGACAGCAGCAGCATTGCAGCAGGCAGAGAGCTGCCAAGCCAGGATGCAGAGATGAGAGGAAATCCTGGAGCTGCTGGGCCCAGGTAGCTCAGCAGGTAAGTACGCTGCCTTCAGAAGGCAAAGAGCAGGGGATTTTAATCAGCCCCGGGGTTTTGGATTTATTATGAATGGGTCGGATGCCCAGCTGGCATAACTTGGCCAGCGCTCCATTGAAGCGAACACGCTCTGCTGATTTGCACAGCCGGGGAGCTGGCTTTATCATTTCTTTGTACCACGGCAGTGCCTAGAAGCGTCCGCTGATATCAGAACTCGTTACGCCAGGTGCTGCCCAGCCATACAAGGAAGGAGGCCGTGTCCTGAACTGCTGTGATTGTCACCCCACCTGTCACCCCACACTCGAACCGCAACCTTCATCCTCACGCTAACCCTGTATGCTCCTTTAGCCCCCGCACGAAAGGCTGGCTCATTCCCCTTCCATGCTGGAGGAAGTCTCATGTGGCTGGGGACGCTCTCCGTATGGAGGACTGGCTTGCTAGCTGGTTTCCGTAAGCGGCTTTCAGTGGGCGCTGCACTGACTCAGAGCAGCTGAGGCTCTATTCTAGTGTGGGAGGGAACAGGGTCTCTGGTGTCTACCCTGGCCTCTACCAGGAACGCCGGGCACATCACTGAGGCAGACGTCTTCACCCCATGTAAGCCATGAGCAGCCTGACAGTCAGAGGCTCCACGCTGCTCCCCAGCTCGAGAGCGTGCAGCTGAGCTTCCTCTTCTGCCAACCTACCTCATGAGGAGGGTTTAGGCTGGGATTTCCCAGCAAACCCGAGCCCCTAACTCCCTTTGGTTCCTGGGAAAACCTGAGCCTAAGGTTTATAAAGCGGTTGAAGATTCTTGGATGGACCAGGCTGCAGAAATAGCCAGCCAGAGACTCAGCCAGTGTCAGTCGTGCAGCGTTGCTGGCTCTCGCATGGCTGCACTACTCACACGAGCTGACGGTCTGGCCTGCAGATTTGTACATTAGATTTTGCTAAGCTCTGTGGTGAAGCTGAATAGAAACGTTTGCTACAAATGATAGGAAATTTGAAGCGGTTTGGGTGCATTGTCCAGAAAATTCAGAGTCCCCAAAGATTCCTGAGAAGTAACTCAAACTATTTCTTGTCTTTCTTCCTTTTTTTTTTTAATAGGAGCATGAATCCATGGAGCTTTCTGACAGCGATTTGGTTAAGGAGGCTGCAGCTTTACTCAGCCCATCTCTGCACTAGATCAGGTAAATCCCCTTATATCATGGCAAAACCTCTAGTGTCAGAGTTACTAGCCTGGGGCCAGATTCTCCACTCTGGCACACTGGTAAGCCAGCAGTGAATGAGTATTTTGATGGGTCATCAGAGCCGTTTGTGTGTCCAATGCATTGGGCATGAATTTACTCCTTTTCCCTCTCTGTTGGGATCTGAACAACAAGCAAGGAGCAGAATATTCACACGCAACAAATACTGAACACATTTTCTGTAGAGCTTTCCCGTAGCAATAGGGGAGTATTAATGCCATTGTACAAGGCACTAGCAAGACCTCATCTGGAATAGTGTGTCCAATTCTGGTTACTCATGGTCAAGAAAGATGAATTCAAATTATAACAGGTGCAGAGAAGGGCTGCTAAGATATCCTGGGAACAGAGAACTGATCTTATGAGAGGACAAGCAAAGAGATGGGCTTGTTTAGCAAAATCAAGGCCAAGAAAGGATCTGATTTCACTCTGTAAATACAAATACCAGAGAGGGAGAAGAGTTACTGAAGCTAAAGGACAATGTTGGCACCAGAACAAATGGGGATAAACTGGCCATGAATAAATTTAGGCTGGAAATGAGAAGAAGGTTTCTAACCCTCAGAGGAGAGAAATTCTGGAATAGCCTCCCCAGGGGAGGGGGGCAAACAAGTTAGTGAGCTTGAAGATGGAGTTTGATCCATTTACAAATGGGATTATATGACAGGGTTGCTTGTAACAGTACGGAGAAGACTCTATGATTTAGGAAGTCCTTCCCAGGCCCATCTGACTATGTTCTGGAAATTCCAGGTTCCTTCATCTGATTGCATCTCCTAATGGAACAGTGCTTTAAACCCCCCCCCCCTAGATGTATAGTTGTTAAACCGAGAAGGGGTCATTCAATCACCTTGTCTGACCTCCAGCATAACCCAGGGCAGGAGGTTTCACCCAGGCACTTGGGTGGTGGAGTGAATTCCCCCCCATCCATTACTGCCCCCAGTAACTGAGCACTCATGTTATACAACTCTTGGAAGGATTTGTTTTTTGTCAGTAAATGTCGGTGAACACTGATTTAACCATACACACAAACGGACAAAAGTATCTCCATCCATAAATAATCAAAATTTAGCTAGGCAAAGTAAGAAAGATGCTGCTTGAGCACTTATTAGAGTTTAATTGAAGGAGATTTACTTTGTACATTTTGACATGTGATGTTGACAATGTGTGTTAAGGGTTATAAAGCTTTAACTTTTTATAGCACAGCGTCAAATAATTATTGTCTGACACCTCCATAATTTTCCACAGCTGTGAACATTTAAATAGATAAAAATAGAAACAAATGTTTAAAAATAGAACATGGATATTATCTGTTGAAATTATAAAAAATCAGATTCTGCCCTGGAGGATAGATTCATGGATTTTAAGGATTAAAGAGGGCATTTTGTTCACCCAGTTTAACTTCCTGCATAGCTCAGACCAGAGAATTTTACCCCTGGGATTCCTGAGTCGAGTCCAATAATTTGGTGTTGCATTGGAGTGAATCCTCAAGAAAGTTGTCCCGTATTGGCTTACAGATTCCAGGGGTGGAAAATCCGCCTTGTCTTTTGGTAAATTGTCTCAATGGCTTGTTAACTTTTTGTAACCATAGTTCCTGTCTGAATCTATCTAGCTTCAGCCCCCAGCCACTAGATCTAGTGCTGCAATCTATTTAGTTTAACAAAGAGAAGGTTACAGTCTATAACAGGGATGGGCAACCTTTGGCACTTGGCCCACCAGAGAAAGCCCTTGGCGGGCCGGGCCGGTTTGTTTACCTGCTGCATCCGCAGGTTCGGCCGATCGCGGCTCCCACTGGCTGCAGTTCGCCACTCCAGGCCAATGGGGGCTGCGGGAAGGGCTAAGCCAGCACATCCCTCAGCCCGCGCTGCTTCCCGCAGCCCCATTGGCCTGGAGCGGCGAACCATGGCCCAGTGGGAGCCGCGATCGGCCGAACCTGCAGACATGGCAGGTAAAGACACTGGCCTGGCCCTCCAGGGCACTTACCCTGGTGAGCCGCGAGCCAAAGGTTGCTGATCCCTGGTCTATAAGTACCTACACGGGGAACAACCGTTTAATAATGGGCTCTTCAGCAGAGGAATATCTAACATGAGCCAATGGCTAGAAGTTGAAGCTAGACAAGTTCAGACCGGAAATAAGGCATACATTTTGAACAATGACGGTGATTAGCCATTGGAGCAATTTACCGAGGATCATGGTAGATTCTCCATCAGTGGCAATTTTAAAATTGAGACTGGATGTTTTTCTAAAAGAATTATTTTGGGGAAGTTCTGTGGCCTGTGGTACAGGAGGGCAGGCGAGATGATCACAATGGTTCCTTCTGGCCTTGGAATCTGTAAACCTCTTAACCTTCCCTTCAGCAAGATGAATAGACCCAGTACTCCCCTTCTCTCTCTTTGTAAGGCGGAAAGACATTGACATTGAGGCTCTCTCAGGGCCGGTGCAAGGAAGTTTCGCGCCCTAGGCGAAACTTCCACCTTGCCCCCCCCACCACCCAGCTAACCCCGCCCCCCCGCAGCAGCTAACCCAGCCACCCGGGGAGCCCGCCACCCCCGCAGCCTGGGGAGCCCCCCCCCACAACAGCTACTCCCCCTCTGCAGCTAACCCCGCCCAGGGAGACACCCCCCCCCCCCGTGGAAACTAACCCTGCCTGGGGAGACTCTCCCCTATGGCAGCTAACCCCGCCTGGGGAGCCCGCCCCAGCTCACCTCGCTCCACCTCCTCCACTGAGCACGCCAGCACCACTCTAATTCTCCTCCCCTCGCAGGCTTGCGGCCAGGGCCGGCTCCAGGCACCAGCTTAACAAGCAGGTGCTTGGGGCGGCCAAGGGAGAGGGGCGGCACCTGTGGCAATTCAGGGGTGGCAGGTCCCTCACTCTCTCTAGGAGTGAAGGACCTGCCGCTGAACTGCCGCCGCCGATCGCGGCTTTTTTTTTCCCCAATTGCTGCTGCCGATCGCGGCTTTTTTTTTTTGCTTGGGGCGGCAGAAATGCTGGAGCTGGCCTTGCTTGCGGCGCCGATTGGAGGAGACTTAGAGCGGGGTCTGTGTGCTCAGCGGAGGAGGCACAGTGGAGGTGATCTGGGGTGGGGAGCGGTTCCCCTGTGCGCCCCCCCGTTATTGTGGGTGGCCCTCCCCGCAGTCCCCCCCCCGCCCAGCTCACCTCCACTCCACCTCCTCACCTGAGTGGGCTTTTAGACGCCCCCAACCACTAGGCGCCCTAGGCGGCCGCCTAGTTCACCTAGTGGTTGCACGGGCCCTGGGCTCTCTTCTGAGCCCTTGGTGTGGTGGGGAGAGGTGTGTGTGTCTGTGGGAATGGCTTGTGTACAATGATTTATCGGTTGTCTTGTGCATGGACTGGGTTGTTGGATATAATGACTGTGCGTAGATATCCTCGCTATTAACCTGACACCATGTCCGTGACAGTTTCACGTGGCTAATGGTTTTTCTTTCTTTCTTTCTCCTCCACACACAGGCTGGGATTTCCAAGGGAGCCCAAGGGAGTGAGGCACTGTAAAAGTCAATGGGAGTTGGGCACTCTCTTTTTAAAAAACCCGCCTGTAGAGTGAGCGTTTCAAATCCCCCTCAGGGAAGCAGATGCCCGCTATCCACTCATTTTAAGTGTCCAAATCCCTTAGCTGGCTTTGAAACTCCCCCATCCCCAGGCCCTGAACTTCTTGCCCCCAGATCCCAGCGAAGAACTCTGCTCGGCACACGTCCCCGTGATTCCCTGCCTGGTGCAGTGCGTGGGCCTCCCCCGCAGAGCTTGCTGCATGGAGGGGGAGAATGGCACCATGGTGACGCACTTTGTATTGCTTGGCCTCACCGAGACCCGGGAGCTGCAGCTGGTCCTCTTCGCCCTCTTCTCCATCATTTACCTGCTGATCCTGGTGGGGAACGTCCTCATCATGGTGACGGTGGTCAACGACCGGTGCCTCCACACCCCTATGTACTTTTTCCTCGGGAACCTCTCCTTCATCGACATCTGCCACGCTTCGGTCACGGCCCCCAAGATGCTGGCTGATCTCCTCTCTGCGGAGAAGACCATCTCCTTCGGGGGCTGCATGGCCCAACTTTTCTTCCTCCACCTCTGCGCCTGTGCCGAGATCTTTCTCCTGACCGCCATGGCCTACGACCGCTACGTGGCCATCTGTCACCCGCTGCAGTACCCCTCACTCATGAGTCTGCAAGCCTGCACCTGGCTGGTGGGGGCCCTGTGGTCTGGAGCCACTGTCCACTCCCTGGTGCAGACCGTGCTCACCGTCCAGCTGCCCTACTGTGGCCCCAATGTCATCGATAGCTTCTTCTGCGACGTGCCGCCTGTCATCAAGCTGGCCTGCACCGACACCTACCTGACAGGGGTGCTGATCGTCTCTAACAGTGGCATGATCTCTCTCACCTGCTTCCTGGCCCTGCTAGGCTCCTACCTGGTGATCCTGGTCTCTCTGCAGAGCCGGAGCATTGAAGGGCGGCGCAAAGCGCTCTCCACCTGTGGTTCCCACTTGGCAGTGGTGGCGTTGTTCTTTGGGCCGTGCATATTCATCTACACCCGCCCTACCACCAGCTTCTCGCTGGACAAGCTTGTGTCGGTTTTCTACACGGTGGTGACCCCGGTTCTCAACCCGGTGATCTACACCCTAAGGAACCAAGAGGTTAAGGGGGCCATGAGGAAACTGAGGGAGAGACAGATTTTCTCCAGGGGGAAATAGGATAATGTCCAGACAGATGGGGTCCATATGGAGGAGAACCCTCCAAGGTAGGAATGGACCAGTGCATGGGGAAATGGGGTCCAAAGGGATGGATTGGAAGACACACAAACATAAATACACAAACACACATTAACACCGAACACATTTTTTCTTTATTGTGATTACCAACAACCAATAAAGCTGAGCTGATGTAAGTCCAAGGGAATGTAACAACAAAGCAGGAAGGGAAGGAAAGCTCTCCTGGGTCCCAGCTGGACACAGAGTCCGATGCACTGAACACATGCTATCAGCTGATATTATCCCCGGGCTTAACTGCTCCAAAGGCCCGAGCGATTAAAGTTACCTATTTGTTAAAGTTCTGTGGAGCCAGGAGCGCCAGGAAACTCCAGCTGTGGAATTCTCCTCCACGCATTCTCTGCTCCCCGCCATATTTCACCAGGAGCTAGAAGAGATTTTACTTTGGAATCTGTCACACAATCAGGGTCTGCTCAATAGAGCACGTGGGGGGCCCAGGACTGGCCTAGCAGGGGACTATGGTTTGGGATTGAGGGACACCAGCAGAGCTGGAGGGTGTGGGGAGTGCAGGGGGGCTGTGGTTTGGGATAGAGGGGCACCAGCAGAGCTGAGTGTGTGAGGTCTCAGAACTAGTCATATGTGACCATAGATATTTAAGTTTACCAAGGGTCACTCCGTGGAATATTTCGCAATAGAACCCAGGAGTCCGGTCTCCCAGCCCCCCTGCTCATCCCAGTTGATGTACCCCCTGGAAGACCTCTGCATACCCCCATCTAACCCCTCCTGGGGGAATGCAGAGGTCTTCCAAGGGGTATCTGTACCCCTGGTTGAGAACCACTGCTCTAACCCAGTAGACCCCACTCCTCCCCCAGAGCTGAGGATAGAACCCAGGGGTCCCAGCTCCCAGCCCTTGCTTGACCTCTTAAATTTTACCCCCCCCCCCCCCAAGTTTTGGAGGTTTTGTCTGCGTGGGGGTGAGAAGCTTGAATAGGTGACTGGTTTATGGGCAGGTGGGACATTACTAGTTCCTTAGGGGTCACTCTAGTCCATCAATGACTGGTGGGAATGCGATGAGAGTTCGACAGTGGAACAGCCTGAATGGAACCTACTGGGCGTGTTGTGTCACTTCTTACACCAGCTGGCTTGTGCAGTCTCTCCTGAGAGTGGATTCTGCTTCTTCCACGTGCCTCATCACACTCCTGCTGCTACTTTTAATTAGATCCTGAACAACTTGTTCTGCAGGCAGCATCACCCCAGCTCGACTTCCTTTGAAAGCTTGTAATGGGACCCAGAGGAATTGATTAGAAGGATGCAAACTTGTGCTGGAGACTTTGCAATGGCATGAAACAGAGATAAGGGGCCAGATCCCTAATGAGTGTAAGTCAGACATAACTCCACTGGGGTCAGTGGGGTCCAGGCCCCCATGTAGTGTAAATCACCCATGGCTCAATGGGACAGATTCCCAGCTGCATTAAGTTACCCACTCATTCATGCACCAAGGGTTTAGATCTGTCAACCTGGGAATGGCCAGGCCAGATCAGACTGGGGCCCATCCAGCCCAGTTTTCTGTCTTGACAGTGCCTGGTACCAGCAATGGAAACTGCCTCGAGGGAAGTTCCCCTCCCCCCATCTGTTAGTGCTGGGTTTATGCTCAGAACCTGGAGCGTTTATGGCCCTTCCAAACTGTAATGCAACTCTGAATGTTCTCCTTAGCCATCTTGTTAAGTGAGATGTGTTAAGCAGAGGCAGAGGTCAGAACAGATGAGATGAACCTTAAGAGACTGCTAAACCAACCCCCTGCAGACAAATGGGGTATTTGAGCCCACCCAGCAGTTTAGACTTTGTGGGTAAAGAGCACCCAGGGCTTTGTTGTTGTAGGTTTGTGGTACAACATAAGCAAAGGGACACAGGGCTAGAGAGAGACAGCAGCAAGGGAGAAGGTGAGCCAACCAGCCCGCTGAAAGAGGTTGGTGTCAGGAGCAAAGAAGCTTTCCCTGTTTTTTGCTTCTCTCGTGTGTCTAGAGAAGCAGGACTGTACACCCCTTGTAAATAAACATGAGTCCATCAGCAAAAATACCAGAGTTCTTTGTCAATTTCTGCTCCCATCTGGAACACCCCCAGCTCCCCAAAGTTGGACTAGCTGCTATGTCAAAAGGGATAACTATATAAATGTGGCACTGTATGAAGCCCTGCTCAGTGGTGCTGGGCAAGACTCGGGATTTCCATGCCATGGGAAAACTGGACATTTTGAAATTTGTTTTCAGTGTGAAATCAGAACGAAAAACAACAAAAGTTCAAGCTTTCCCACTTTCAGGTCAATAAAAATGTTCTGTTTTGATTTCAGTTTTAAAAACATTGTAGGTTATGATTGATACTATAATGTACAATGAAGTACATTTTGAAATAAAATGAAACATCAAAAGGTTTCATTCTGATAAGGTCAGAATGAAATATTTTGACTTTCTCAAAATGCTTTCTCGCCCCCAGCCTGCCCCTCAAAATTGACACTTTCCCATGAAAAGTTTCAAATTCAACAAAATGTCCTTTTTTGACAGAAAATGTTCAGGTGGAGAATGTTTGACCTGCTGCATTGCGAACTCTCAGTGGTACCATGAGGTATTGAGTTCCTGTAGCTAAATATTTCTTATGATTACAGGTAGAGACAGGCTAGCACCTGAATATTTTTGCTGAAAAATGCAGATTTGGATTGACCAAAACATTTCATGCAGAAGAATAAGAAACATAAGAGTGGCCATAGTTGGTCAGACCAAAGGCCCATCTAGCCCAGTAGCCTGTCTTCAGACAGTGGCCAATGCCAGATGCTTCAGGAGGAATGAACAGAACAGGGCAAATTATTAGGTGATTCATCCTCTGTGTCCAATCCCAGCATCTGGCAGTCACAGACTTAGCCATTGATGGACATATCCTCTGTGAACTCTACCATGAACATCCACCATGCATTCATGTCTATTTTGCTGAATTATTTTGATAAGAAAAATATTCTGAAAAAATAAAAATGTTTCATTTTGACATTTTAAAAGTAAAAATGTTTTGATTTTTTGATTTGAGATAATTTTTTTGTTTCAAAATTTACTTTGATTTTATTATTTTTTTTAAAAGCTAAAAAAAAAAAACCAACCAACCAAACAAATTCAGTTTCAGAGTGAAGGAGACATTTCATTCTACCCAAAATTATCCCTCCCCTTCCCCCCCTACGTAATTTTTTGGAACTGCCAGAGAACCAAAAATAAATTAATTTTGTTAGCTCTGGTAAGCAGCACTCAAGCTTAACCCCCTAACCCCGTCCTCCAATGGGCCAGTTAGCTGGACTATAAACCACCACTTAACTTGAGCTAGAAATTGGTGAGTGTGTATAGGAGCTGGGTTAGGGGCAATACTCAAGTTACACCATGAGCGATCACGGCGGTGAAGACAATCCCTAAAGATGGACAGATCACCACCCATCACTGTTTTATCTGGGTGAGAAGAGATAAATATTCATAGAGTCCTAGATACAAAGGCCAGAAGAGACCACTGTGATCATCTAGTCTGGCCTCCTGCAGGACACAGGCCAGAGAACTGCCCCAAAAATGATTCCTCGGGACTCAGGGTCATTTGTTTCTGGAATTGACCTGCCTCGCCTGCAGTTTGTGCAGTGCCTGCAGCATGTCCTCGTTCCTCAGGGTGTAGATGATGGGGTTAAGCAGTGGAGTGACAGCCGTGAAGAACACGGACACCACCTTGTCTGCGGCCAGGCTCTTAGCTGGCCTGAGGTAGATGAAGATGCAGTGGCCCAGGAAGAGCGTCACCACCGTCAGGTGGGCGGCGCAGGTGGAGAGCGCCTTGCGCCGCCCCTCGGAGAAGTGGTTTCTCAGGGAGACTAGGATAACCGCGTAGGAGACCACCAGCACCACGAAGCAGACCACGGAGATGAGACCTGAGTTGGAGACGATGAGCACCTCAAAGACATAGGTGTCAGCGCAGGCCAGCTTGAGGACCAACGGAACATCGCAGAAGAAGTTGTCAATGGCATTGGGGCCACAGTATGGGAGGTTTAGGGTCAGCGCAGTCAGGGCCACGGAGTGGACCAGCCCACCCAGCCACATGGCTGCGGCCAGTTTCAGGCAGAATCTGCGGCTCATGATGGTGCCATAGTGCATGGGGTTACAGATGGCTGCGTAGCGGTCGTAGGCCATGATGGTGAGGAGGAAGATCTCAGTGCAGGCGAAGAGGTGGAGGAAGAACATCTGGGTGATGCATTCACCAAAGGAGATGGTCTTCCTCTCCACTAGGAAGTCAGCCAGCATCTTGGGCATCACCACGGAGGAGTGGCAGACGTCGATGAAAGAGAGGTTGCTGAGGAAAAAGTACATGGGGGTGTGCAGGCCTTGGTCATAGGCGATGGTGAAGACAATGAGCGTGTTCCCCAGCAGGATCAACATGTAGATGACTGTGAAGAAGGCGAACAGGACCAGCTCCAGGGCGTGATTGGTGCTCAGGCCAGAAAGGATGAACTCATTCACCCTGCTCTCATTCCACACCACCATGTTCTGTCTTGGGTTTATTGCCCTTGGAAGAACGGACATGATGGGAGAGGCAGGTGGTTAGTTGTGGGATAGATGTTGCAAGAAGTGATGGCAGTTATTTGGTACCAACATTTTGAAGCCCTGTGCACGAGGAGAGCCAGGAAAAATGTGCAGAATACATGCATGAG
This sequence comes from Malaclemys terrapin pileata, assembly GCF_027887155.1. Taxonomy (NCBI): domain Eukaryota; kingdom Metazoa; phylum Chordata; order Testudines; family Emydidae; genus Malaclemys; species Malaclemys terrapin. The sequence continues at coordinate 46,719,301 of NC_071516.1, forward strand.
GAGAACCATGCAACACCTGGAAAGCTGGTCAAAACTTGGAAATTTCTGTTTCACAGGAAAATTCCAGGGTTTAAAAAAAAAAAAAGTTCTCATTCTGATTTGGCATAAAAACTTGAAAATTCAAAATTTCCCGCAGAAATGAAATTGTGAAATTTAACATTTCGGAAAAATCAAACTGTTTCTGTTTTCCTTTTTTTAAAGATGAAATGGAGCATCTGGCTGCCCTGACTCCCAGGGATTTCTTATGTTGCCCTGACTCCTGGGGTCTCCCGGGGCTCCCCCCAACTCTGGGAGACTGAAGACTCTGCCCCTGACTCCAGCTTTAAAATCTGTTCAAGAGGAGAGAAGAACAAAAATCCATGCAACAAGAGAGCCCTGCAGAACGCATGCAAAGGAGAGCTATGAAAAATGCATGTGATGGGAAAAAGAAGAACAAGAGTACTTGTGGCACCTTAGAGACTAACAAATTTATTAGAGCATAAGCTTTCGTGGACTACAGCCCACTTCTTCGGATGCATATAGAATGGAACATATATTGAGGAGATATATATACACACATACAGAGAGCATAAACAGGTGGGAGTTGTCTTACCAACTCTGAGAGGCCAATTAATTAAGAGAAAAAAAAAAACTTTTGAAGTGATAATCAAGCTAGCCGAGTACAGACAGTTTGATAAGAAGTGTGAGAATACTTACAAGGGGAGATAGAGTCAATGTTTGTAATGGCTCAGCCATTCCCAGTCCTTATTCAAACCGGAGTTGATTGTCTCTACGCAAAAGAATTAATGGACACAAATCTGACATCAGGAATCAAAATACTCAAAAACCAGTGGGAGAACACTTTAATCTGTCTGGTCATTCAGTGACAGACCTGCGGGTGGCTATATTACAACAGAAAAACTTCAAAAACAGACTCCAAAGAGAGACTGCAGAGCTAGAATTGATATGCAAACTAGACACAATCAACTCCGGTTTGAATAAGGACTGGGAATGGCTGAGCCATTACAAACATTGACTCTATCTCCCCTTGTAAGTACTCTCACACTTATTATCAAACTGTCTGTACTCGGCTAGCTTGATTATCACTTCAAAAGTTTTTTTTTTTCTCTTAATTAATTGGCCTCTCAGAGTTGGTAAGACAACTCCCACCTGTTTATGCTCTCTGTATGTGTGTATATATATCTCCTCAATATATGTTCCATTCTATATGCATCCGAAGAAGTGGGCTGTAGTCCACGAAAGCTTATGCTCTAATAAATTTGTTAGTCTCTAAGGTGCCACAAGTACTCCTGTTCTTCTTTTTGCGGATACAGACTAACACGGCTGTTACTCTGATACCTGTGATGGGAAAGCCATGCAAAAATCCATGCCACAAGAGAACTGTTGAAAATGCATGCAGCGGGATAGCCGGGCAGAGCGCACGCGGCGGGATAGCCGGGCAGAGCGGTAAATAGATCAAGCTCTGTTCCAGGCCCATTGGGCTGCTTGAGCCGAGTCCCTGCTCCCTCACACATACTCTGGGGGGTAGGGACACTCTACAAGGGCATGACAGCATTCGATCCCCGCTTGGTTGGGCCCTGTAGGGGCCTAGATGATGGCCACCGTCTTGGCTAGCTAACCAGGGATTGACCTGTGGACCTTCATGGTTAATTGCATGGGCTGCTATACCTTGAGCGAGCCAGGCTGGCACAGACCCATATCCCCAGCAAATGGGGCTCAGCGGGGGCATAGAAGGCCCCAGCCTACTGCAAATAATAAGGGCTGTTCAAGCATTTCCCTGCGCAAAGAGTTTTAAATGAACAATTCGCTTTTGTTCAGAAAACTTTGTTCGGTTTTTGATTTTTTAAATTTTACAAAAATATTTTTAACACCCTCTCCCCTATTTCCCTCCATTCCCTGCATTTTTCAATAGGAAAATGTCAAAAGGCAGTAACAGGTGACAGATATTAGTTAAAAGAAGAACAGGAGTACTTGTGGCACCTTAGAGACTAACAAATTTATTAGAGCATAAGCTTTCGTGGACTACATCCGAAGAACTGGGCTGTAGTCCACAAAAGCTTATGCTCTAATAAATTTGTTAGTCTCTAAGGTGCCACAAGTACTTCTGTTCTTCTTTTTGCGGATACAGACTAACACGGCTGCTACTCTGAAACCAGATATTAGTTGTGTCACTTAATGGAGATCTGGAAGAAGTTTGGTTACAATGCCAATGACAGCCAGGTATAACTTGGAGAACAGAAGAGAACAGAGAAAATTATAATATAACAGAGGAAATTAGGAGAGAAGAGAAAACACTGATAACTTTTCATTGACAGTGACTTTTTTTCCATTAATTTTTTAATAAAATCAATCAGAAGTGTTTGAACTTTTCCACACAATCCTTTTTCCTAGACGTTTAGGCCAGAAGGGACCATTATGATAATCTAACCTAACCTTCTCCATCACACGGACCAGAGAATGTCACCCAATAATTTCTGCATCAAGCCCTTAACCTCTGTTTGAGCTAGAGGGAGTCTATAGGAAAGTCCTCTAGCCTTGATTTACAGACTCCAAGTGATGGAGAATCTACCAAGTCTCTGTGTAGGTTGTTCCACTCACTGTTCAAACTTTGTGCCTCGTATCTAGTCTGATTTTTCGGTAGCTTCAATTGGATCTCATGCCCTTTGCTGCTCAATTTCAGAGCTGTCTGCTGCCAGAAGACTTTTGCACATGTAGGTATATCTATCCGACATAGACGTGTCCTGAGCATGGAGGGAGCAGAGAGACACGGTTATGAGAGGAAATGGAAGGAGGTGATTCAGGGGCTGTAAGCCAGGAGATAGCAGCTGTCACACACACAGACATGCGCTCCTTCCAACAGAGGCAGCAGACAGACATTACAGAGAGATAGATGGGGCAGCTTTCTCTCTCTCATACACATCGGCATTCCGAGCAGGACTCAGTCAGTCAGTAGGGGACAGACAGACACTAATCTTCCCTCAAAGAGAGGTGCTAGCATAAACCAAACTTAGTTAAGTTACTTGACTAGGTTACCTGGGGAGGTGTGGAATCCTCAAGTATAATTACGCATGCCAAAAAAGAATTTGAAGAGCAATTAGCAAAAGACAAACTGGCAGCACAATGTTTTTTTAAGTACATCAGAAGCAGGAAGCCTGACAAACAAACAATCAGTGGGGCCACTGGACCATCCAGGTGCTAAAGGAACACTCAAGGAAGACAAGACCATTCCAGGGAAGCTCAGTGAATTCTTTGCATCAGTCTTTACTGCAGAGGATGTGAGGGAGATTCCCACACCTGAACCATTCTTTTTAGGTGACAAAACATAAATTGTTGGGCAAAAGTCAACATGGTTTCTGTAAAGGGAAATTGTGTCTTACTAATCTATTAGAGTTCTTTGAAGGGGTCAACAAACATGTGGACAAGGGAGATCCGGTGGACGTAGTATACTTAAATTTCCAGAAAGCCTTTGACAAGGTCCCTCACCAAAGGCTCTTATGTAAATTAAGTTGTCATGAGATAAAAGGGAAGGTCCTTTCATGGACTGAGAACTGGTTAAAAGACGGGGAACAAAGGGTAGGAATAAATGGTAAATTTTCAGAATGGAGAGGGGTAACTAGTGGTTAATCCTATTCAACTTATTCATAAATGATCTGGAGAAAGGGGTAAAAAATGAGGTGGCAAAGTTTGCGGATGATACTAAACTGCTCAAGATAGTTAAGACCAAAGCAGACTGTGAAGAACTTCAAAAAGATCTCACAAAACTAAGTGATTGGGCAACAAAATGGCAAATGAAATTTAATGTGGATAAATGTAAAGTAATGCACATTGGAAAAAATAACCCCAACTATACATACAATATGATGGGGGCTAATTTAGCTACAACAAGTCAGGAAAAAGATCTTGGAGTCATCATGGATAGTTCTCTGAAGATGTCCACGCAGTGTACAGAGGCAGTCAAAAAAGCAAACAGGATGTTAGGAACCATTAAAAAGGGGATAGAGAATAAGACGGAGAATATATTATTGCCCTTATATAAATCAATGGTACGCCCACATCTTGATTACTGCGTACAGATGTGGTCTCCTCATCTCAAAAAAGATAAACTGGCACTAGAAAAGGTTCAGAAAAGGGCAACTAAAATGATTAAGGGTTTGGAACGGGTCCCATATGAGGAGAGATTAAAGAGGCTAGGACTCTTCAGCTTGGAAAAGAGGAGACTACGGACGGATATGATAGAGGTCTATAAAATCATGAGTGATGTGGAGAAAGTAGATAAGGAAAAGTTATTTACTTATTCCCATAATACAAGAACTAGGAGCCACCAAATGAAATTAATGGGCAGATAAAATTAAATTAAAACAAATAAAAGGAAATTCTTCTTCACATGGTGCACAGTCAACTTGTGGAACTCCTTGCCTGAGGAGGTTGTTAAGGCTAGGACTATAACAGCATTGAAAAGAGAACTGGATAAATTCATGGAGATTAAGTCCATTAATGGCTATTAGCCAGGGTGGGTAAGGAATGGTGTGCCTAGCCTCTGTTTGTCAGAGGATGGAGATGGATGACAGGAGAGAGATCTCTTGATCATTACCTTTTAGGTTCACTCCCTCTGGGGCACCTGGCAATGGCCATTGCCAGTAGACAGGATACTGGGCTGGATGGACCTTTGGTCTGACCCAGTACAGCCGTTCTTATGTTCTTATGCCTCTGGAGCCTCTTTAAAAAAATTGGTATTATATTAGCTACCCTTCAGTCGTCTGATATGGAGGCTGATTTAAATAACCGGTTACATGCCACTGTTAATAGTTCTGCAATCTCATATTTGATTCCCTTCAGAACTGTTGGGTGATACCATCTGGTCCTAGTGATTTATTACTGTTTAAATTATCAGTTTGTTCCAAAACCTCCTCTAGTGACACTTCAATCTGTGACAGTTCCTCAGATTTGTCACCTACAAAAGCCAGCTGAGGTTTGGGAATCTCCCTAACATCCTCAGCCGTGAAGACTGAAGCAAAGAATTCATTTAGTTTCTCCGCAATGACTTTATCGTCTTTAAGCGCTCCTTTTGTATCTCCATCATCCAGGGGCCCCACTGGTTGTTTAGCAGGCTTCCTGCTTCTGAGTACTTAAAAAATGTTTTATTACGTTTTGCATTTTTGGCTAACCGTTCTTTAAACTCCTCTTTGGCTTTTCTTCTTACATTTTTACACTTAATTTGGCAGCGTTTATGCTCCTTTCTATTTACCTCACTAGGATTTGACTTCCACTTTTTAAAAGATGCCTTTTTATCTCTCACTGCTTCTTTTACATGGTTGTTAAGCCACGGTGGCAATTACAAGCAGGTACGCCTAACTTTAATGCCACTCAAACTGGTTGAGGCTATAGTAAAGAACAGAATTAATCAGACACACAGATGAACATGATATAGTGGGGAAGAGTCAACATGGCTTTTGTAAAGGGAAATCATGCCTCACCAATCTATTAGAATTCTTTGCGGGTGTCAACAAGCATGTGGACAAGAATGATCCAGTTGATATAGTGAACTTGGACTTTCAGAAAAACTTTGACAAGGTCCCACACCAAAAGCTCTTAAGCAAAGTAAGCTGTCATGGAATAAGAGGGAAAGTCCTCTCATGGATCAGTAACTGGTTAAAAAAATAGGAAAGAAAGGGTAGGAATAAATGGTCAATTTTCACAATGAAGAGAGGTAAATAGCAGGGTCTCCCAAGGATCTGTACTGGGAACTGTGTTATTTAACATATTCATAAATGATCTGGAAAAGGGGCTGAACAGCGAGGTGGCAAAATTTGCAGATGGTACAAAATTACTCAAGATAGCGTAGTCCGAAGCAGACTTCAAAGAGATCTCACAAAACTGGGTGACTGGGCAACAAAATGGGAGATGAAATTTAATGTTGATAAATGCAAAGTAATGCAGGTTGGAAAACATAATCCCAACTATACATACAAAATGATGGGTCTATATTAGCTGTTACCTCTCAAGAAAGATCTTGGAGTTTTCATGGATAGTTCTCGGAAAATGTTTGCTCAATGTACAGCACCAGTCAAAAAAACTATCAGAGTGTTTGGAACCATTAGGGTAGGGATAGATAATAAGACAGAAAATATCATATTGCCTCTATATAAATCCAAGGTACGCCTACACCAAGAATACTGTGTGCATTTCTGGTCACCCCATCCTGAAAAAGACTACTATAATTGGAAAAGATGTAGAGTAGGGCAACAAAAATGACTAGGGGTATGGAACAGCTTCCATATGAGGAGAGATTAAGAAGACTGGGACTTTTCAGCTTGGAAAAGAAATGACTAAAGGGGGATATGATAGAAGTCTATAAAATCATAAATGGTTTGGTGAAAGTGAATAAGAAAGTGTTATTTACTCCTTCACATAACACATTAACCAGGGGTCACCCAATGAAATTAATAGGTACACAACCTTGGAACTCATTGCCAGGGGATGTTGTGAAGGCCAAAAGTATAACTGTGTTAAAAAAAAGAATTAGCTATGTTCATGGAGGTTAGGTCCATGAACTGCTATTAGCCAAGACAGTAAAGGATACAACCCCATGCTCAGGGTGTCCCTAAACCTCTGACTGCTGGAAGATGGGATTGGACAACAGGGGATGGATCATTGGGTAACTGCCCTGCTCCGTTTACTCCCTCTAACACATCTGGCATTGGCCACTCTCGGAAGACAGGATACTGGGCTAGACGGACCATTGATCTGACCCAGTAGGGCCATTTTTATGTTAATCCCCATTTTTTGAGTTTTTTTTTTTTTTTAAAGAATACCTTGGACAAACACCTGGCAGGGTTGGTTTTGCTTGGTCCTGTCTCAGTGTGGGGGGAAATGGACTAGATCATCTCTCACGGTCCCTTCCAGCCCCAAATTGGTACATTTAATAAGATCATAGCAATCTTCTTTGCATAAGTCTCTAATAAAGGTGAAACAAGCAGTCAAAAAATATGAAATCCCAAAGTAGCCAAGGTTTTCTGAAGTTATAACAGAAATAGTAAAGCAACAAAAAACAAACAAAACTACCTTCTCCAACCAATCAAACCTAAATAGAAGCAGAAATATTTTTATAAAAATCCAAATTGAATAGAAAAAAAAAAAACACTTACTCTTGTTGTAGTTCCCAACGCTTAGGGCTCTCTGGACAATCGTTGCATCTGGGCTAACTCCTAATACTTCTCTTCTATGAACTAAGAAGTAAAAATTGGGACTTCTCTGTCTAAAGCAGAAGCAACAGAATTGCCCTTTGTGCCTGTCTAGAATTATTTTAATTTATCAGAGAAATCAATTATAGTTTGTATTTAACAGGCAGTTTCTGTTTTGCTGCCAATAATATCAAAATCATTGGTGAGTAGGTTAACAACTTTGTTCCTGCTTTTAGGGTTCTGTAATAGACAGCTGGTGATTTACCAGTGGAAGCTTTTTAAAAAACAAGGTTTTTTGACTAATTTTCCAACAATCTTTGTTGTGCAAATAGGAACCTAATGGTACAATTTCTTGGTCTACTTCCTCAGAATGCATTGACTCCTGTGCTAATTCGGCGTTGTCTTCCTAGTCATTAATGCTCAATCTTCTTAGAACAAAGAAGGATTTCTAGGTGAATTCTACCTGCAGGGGATCCCCATAACATCTAGCCCCAGAGATCCATAGCTGCTGCAGGGCAGTGTTCTCAACCCCAACTCTATAACCTTTTGCACTGCTGTAAATTCATTGCAATGTGACATCAATTTGTGCCGGTACCTAAGAAAAGTTTTGTACTCCAGGGACTTGATGTTGTCTGACTTGTGGCTGAGTTGCAAGGGGAGTTGTTAAGATGTCCAAAGTTTTTGAAGGTACAAACTTTGTGAGAGTTTAACAGCTGCCACTGGGATTGGAGTCCTAACGTTCGATCCACAGCTGGTGTTAATCAGAAGAACTCCATTGGAGTCAATGAGCCAGATCCCCAGCTGGTGTAAATTGGCCATTGCGCCAATGGGGTCAATACAGCAGCATTGATTTACTGGGGAAGCTGAGGATCTGGACACTGGACATGTGTTTGTGAAATAGCCTTTAGAATCACAGAATATCAGGGTGGGAAGGGACCTCAGGAGGTATCTAGTCCAACCCCCTGCTCAAAGCAGGACCAACCCCAACTAAATCATCCCGGCCAGGGCTTTGTCAAGCCTGACCTTAAAAACCTTTAAGGAAGGAGATTCCACCACCTCCCTAGGTAACCCATTCCAGTGCTTCACCACCCTCCTAGTGACATAGTGTTTCCTAATAGCCAACCTAAACCTCCCACACTGCAACTTGAGACCATTACTCCTTGTTCTGTCATCTGCCACCACTGAGAACAGCCGAGCTCCATCCTCTTTGGAACCCCCCTTCAGGTACTTGAAGGCTGCTATCAAATCCCCCCTCATTCTTCTCTTCTGGAGACTAAACAATCCCAGTTCCCTCAGCCTCTCCTCATAAGTCATGTGTTCCAGCCCCCTAATCATTTTTGTTGCCCTCTGGTGGACTCTTTCCAATTTTTCCACATCCTTCTTGTAGTGTGGGGGCCAAAACTGGACACAGTACTCCAGAAGAGGCCTCACCAATGTCGAATAGAGGGGAATGATCACGTCCCTCGATCTGCTGGCAGTGCCCCTACTCATACAGCCCAAAATGCCGTTAGCCTTCTTGGCAACAAAGGCACACTATTGACTCATATCCCGCTTCTTGTCCACTGTAACCCCTAGGTCCTTTTCTGCAGAACTGCTGCCTAGCCACTCGGTCCCTAATCTGTAACAGTGAATGAGATTCTTCCATCCTAAGTGCAGGACTCTGCACTTGTCTTTGTTGAACCTCATCAGGTTTCTTTTGGCCCAATCCTCTAATTTGTCTAGATCCCTCTGTATCTTATCCCTACCCTCCAGTGTATCTACCACTCCTCCCAGTTTAGTGTCATCTGCAAACTTGCTGAGAGTGCAGTCCACACCATCCTCCAGATCATTAATGAAGCTATTGAACAAAACCGGCCCCAGGACCGACCCTTGGGGCACTCCCTTGAAACCGGCTGCCAACTAGACATGGAGCCGCTGGTCACTACCCGTTGAACCCGACAATCTAGCCAGCTTTCTATCCACCTTATAGTCCATTCATCCAGCCCATACTTCTTTAACTTGCTGGCAAGAATACTGTGGGAGACCGTATCAGAAGCTTTGCTAAAGTCAAGGAATAACACATCCACTGCTTTCCCCTCATCCACAGGCCCAGTTATCTCCTCATAGAAGGCAATTAGGTTAGTCAGGCATGACTTGCCCTTAGTGAATCCATCCGGACTGTTCCAGATCACTTTCCTCTCCTCTAAGTGCTTCAGAATTGATTCCTTGAGGACCTGCTCCGTGATTTTTCCAGGGACTGAGGTGAAGCTGACTGGCCTGTAGTTCCCCGGATTCTCCTTCTTCCCTTTTTTAAAAAGATGGGCACTACATTAGCCTTTTTCCAGTCATCCAGGACCTCCCCCAATCGCCATGAGTTTTCAAAGATAATGGCCAATGGCTCTGCAATCACATCCGCCAACTCCTTTAGCACCCTCGGATGCAGCTCATCCGGCCCCATGGATTTGTGCTCATCCAGTTTTTCTAAATAGTCCTGAACCACTTCTTTCTCCACAGAGGGCTGATCACCTCCTCCCCATACTGTGCTGCCCAGCGCAACAGTCTGGGAGCTGACCTTTGTGACAAAGTTCCTCCTCTATCTTGGTGGGTCCTGCACTTATTGGTGGATTTTCTTGCCTCAGAGATTCACCATGTGGGTTGAGGAACAGCCCAGAGACCTTCCCCTCTGGGAGAACCTACAGTCCAGGTCAATCGGGAGGTTTGGAGGAACCTGGGCCTGCCCTCTACTCCGGGTTCCAGCCCAAGGCCCTGTGGACTGCAGCTGTCTATAGTGCCTCCTGTAACAGCTGCATGACAGCTACAACTCCCTAGGCTACTTCCCCATGGACTCCTCCAAACACCTTCCTTATTCTCACCACAGGACCTTCCTCCTGGTGTCTGATAACACTTGTGCTCCTCAGTCCTCCAGCAGCAGTACACACTCTCAGCTCCTTGCATCTCTTGCTCCCAGCTCCTCACATTGCCCCCACAAACTGAAGTGAGCGCCTTTTAAAACCCAGGTGCCCTGATTAGCCTGCCTTAATTGATTCTATAAGCTTCTTCTTAATTGTCCTAATTAGCCTGCCTGCCTTAACTGGTTCTAGCAGGTTCCTGATTACTCTAGTGCAGCCCCTGCTCTAGTCACTCAGGGAACAGAAGCCCTGTCTGACCTGGGAATCATAGATCACTCTCCTGTAGCCCTCTGCCCTGGAGGGAAGAAGGGAGGTAGGGGGCTGCTCCTCCTCTTTCTCTGCTACCTGCTTGCTGGCTGGCTGCTAGACCCACCCACACCCTTGGGTGCTACTGCTCCAGCTCCAGCCCCTTGGGGGGGGCCTGCTGGCCCACTCCCCAGAGGAGGGGAGGGAGAAACCCCAACCATTGCTCCTGCTGCTGGGGATGCCACCACCATCTCCACCTGAGAAGGGTCCTTCCTGCTGGCTACCAGACTGCTGCCTGGAGCTGCTGCGTTCGCTGCTGGAGAGCTGCTGGAGCCCTGAGGAGAAGAAGAGGACCATCCGCCAGTGGGGGAGCGTGTAGGAATTCTACAGACCAACGTAGAGGGGGCCCTCCTGGACTAAGTAACTTTTGAACTGTGCTCTTGTGGTGGGGATCTAAACTGTGTTTGTGGAGACACAGGGGGTGTGGCGTGGAGCCTGCCCCCTGGTCCATCTGTGTCCCCCACCACCACCATCATCGTTGCCCCCTCCATCACCCCCACTGGCTACTTACCATCTGCCTTGGGCTCCTGCCTCTGGGATTTCAGCTGCACCCCAAGGCTTGCCACACCCTGTTGCCACCATTGGGCCTGACGCAGCAGCCAGCTTGCAAGGACTTTCTTTTTTGTTGCAAGCACACGTGGGTGCACGTGCCCCCCCTTTTGGACTGACCCTTTCCCCCTGCAACAAGCCCCCAGCTTTGCCCCTGCTGCCTACCCATTTGCCCCTTGCTGCCTTTTGCCCCTCCCCCTTACCCCAGCCCCTCGCTAGCTCCAGTTTGTTTGCCTGCCCCACCCTTTCCCTCTGCAACCTTTGTTTGACCCGCCCCAGCCCCCAAAGCTAGTCCCATGGTTCCTCTGCCCCTTTTCCTGCCTAGTTGCTCCCTTCCCCCTGCGGTCCCCTTGCCCTGATTAGCCCCTCCCCTCATGCGCCCATGTCCCCTCCTATGCGCTTGTGCCCCTCCCCATTTTAGTTTGATTCTATTTCACTGCACCCCCCCCCCCCCAATGCTGTTATCTCCTCCCTTCCTTGGTGCAACAAGAGGAGCCGGAAACCTTCCCTGAGTCGGTGACTGACCCCTAGCCCTTGATAGCCCCCCAACCACCCCCCCTTTTTTGGTACCCTCCTCCCCTGCCTACAGCCTAGCGGGGAGGAGTGGTCGACCTGCTTCCCCTTTCCCTACCCTCCCTCCAGTGTTTGCTCTCCCCCCGTCCTCATTATGGCAGGGGACGAGGAGAGTGAGACCCCTCGGGCAGACCCTGCTGCCCCTCCTCCACCCGCCCCACCATCACCCCCCTAGCCTCTACCTCAACCGCCGCTGCTGAGCCACCTACTACCACCACTGCTGGAGCGCCGGCAGCGGTGGGTAATGAGGTGACCTCCGCTGCTGCCACATCCCTCGCCCCCTCTGACTCTGGGGGAGTCCCCCCAGCCGGCAGGAAGGGCACGAAGAAAGGTAAAGGCCCCGCTAAAAAAGCCAGGCCCTCCATGGCAGGGGGTGCCCCCACTGCCACGGCCCCGCAACAGGCCGCGGCGTCCCTCCCTGCTGTTCCCTCCACCAGCTCTATGGGTGTCCCACTCCCAGGGCATACTCCCAGGTGTCGGCGGCCCCCCCGCCTGCCGCTACGTCATCTCCCCCATCCACCGCCTCTGCTACCATCTATAGCGGCTGGGGCCCCTTCCCCACCTTGACCAGGAAGCACGGCATCCGTTACCTCCTGGTACCCGCCTCGCCCCACGTGGAGACCTACGTGCGGGCGTTGGCGAGGGTGGTGGGGCCCACGGCCATTGTGGCGGCCTCCAAGATGTACGGAAAGGTCGTCTTCTTCCTAGCATCGGAGGCCGCCGCCCAGGAGGCAGTGGAGAAGGGCCTGGCGGTGGGGGGCGTGTATGTCCCCCTGGAGCCGCTAGAAGACCTGGGCACCCGACTGGTCCTGACTTCTGTCCCTCCCTTCCTTCCAAATGCCGCCCTGTTACCCGCCCTCTCTACCCTGGGGAGGCTGATCTCTGTGGTCAGCCCTCTCCCATTGGGCTGCAAAGACTCCGCCCTCCGTCACGTCCTCTCCTTCCGCCGGCAGGTACAGATACAACTGCCGCCGGCGGCACGTGACGGTGAGGCGCTCGAGGGGTCCTTCTTGGTCCCCTACCAGGGTTCATTATTTAACGGGGGAGGCCCGGTGCTACCTCTGCCGGGCGATGGGACACGTCCGGAGGGACTGCCCTTTGGCCCGGCACGGAGGGACATCCGGGACCCCCGAGCCCCGGCAGGGCGCCGGCCCCGTCATCGCCAGCGCCCCTAGCTGCCCGGCGCCCGAAGCCGCCCCTCCTCCTTTCTGGCCCACCAAGGGGTATCTCCCCCAGTGCGCCTAGACGAGCGAGAGGGCCCCGCCCCTGCCGCCTGCGATCTGGTGGGGCCTGTGGAGGAGGGTGAGGTAGGGATATCGCCGGGCATAGAAGAGGGCATGCCCCAGAGAGAATCCTACATGCTGCCCCACCATTGCCTCCCCGAGTCCCTAAGCCTTCGCTCTTGCTCCCTGACCCGACTCCTGTTAGCCAGCCCCCAGATGATGCCATGGAGGGCTGGTCCTTAGTACAGGGGAAGCGGGGCAAGTGGAAGGCTCGAGCTCCGCTCCTTCCATCTGATGCGGTAGCCCCCCGGAAGACCAGGAAGGGGGGAACCGCTGCTGAGCCTTCCGCTTTGCCCTCGGGTGGGTTTTGTCCACCATTGCCGGCTAGGGAAGACGTGGCAGCATCGGAGGAAATCACTACCCCTCCTCCAGTGTCCCTTCCTATGGAAACCCCTGATGGAGCCCCTCTCGCCCCCTTACAATCTGAAGCCCCTGCACGCACCAAGGCGAGCGTCGCTTCGGGTGCAGGAGGGGAGAGCCCTGGGGTGGTGGAAGGTGATCTCCCTTCCATTTATGAGGAGATCGAGGCCCTGGGTCTGACCCCGGTTACCCAGGGGGAGGACGACCCTCTGCCAGCGGGCCTCGATCTGAGCGACCTCGCCTCAGCCCCCCTTTCCCCGTATTCCATCCCCTTACCTACTGCTTCCGCTCCCGCCCCCGAGGAGCCCCTGGACTCTTCCACCAACCGGGCTACAGATGGCACCCCGCTAGCGGCCGCCGAGCCTCTTGAGGCGATGGCCAGTGCCACGCAACCGGGACCCGAGTCGCCAGGGGACTCCCTCATGACTGAGGGACAGCCGACCTCCTTTCCGGGTGGGGGCCTCATCGTTGATTCTCCACCTACGGATGCCATGGCCTTACCATCTGCCTTGGAGCACGAGTCCGGCATCGCCGAGGGCCCACCTCCCTCCCTGCAAATCCCTGAGCCCCTTTGTGGGGTTCCACCCCCCCAACCCCGTGGCCTGGCTGCTGAGGCCCCCCGATCCCACTATTGCCCCTGTCCCTATTCCTGACTCCGACCCTGCCCCTGTCACCGACCCCGTCCCTGTCCCCTCCACTTCCCATGATGCTATTGCCGCCCCTGGGGTTGTCTCCTTCCATATCCCAGAGGATGACCCCCAGGGAGTGTCCTTTGTTTTTCCCTGTCCCGACCCACCAGGGGCTGCTATTTTCCCTCCGCCGCCCCCCCATTGAGCCAGGGTCTGAGGCGGGCCACGTGGCGCCAGCCCATCGGACGCCACGTCGAGGGTCTGCCCCCTGCTTGCCCGTCTCGGTGGGCCACGGGGCTGTGACAGGGGCCCCGCTGGAGGATAGCCATAGATCAATAACCCCACCCCCCATATGCTGAGAGAGGAGCTACGGGAATTCCTTGAGGACGTCCGTGGCTCCCGCAACAAGGTACAGCTTGCACTCCAGCGATGGGGGGATTTCCATCAGATCCTCCGGGCCGCGAGGGCCCTCATGGGGGAGGGTAAGAGGACCGGGAGGCAGGCCGCCGCGGCCTACCAACGGGTCCGCCTCTTCCGTGACTCCTTAATCACCTATGGGGTAGGTCACGGATTGTTGCGCGGCCCGACGGAGGCCGTGGGTGTCTCTGCTAGCGAGGATCCCCCCGCAGCCCTCTTCATGGCACCGATCATCTTCGCAACATTAAACACCCGGGGCTGTAGGATGGGTCTCCGCAGGAGCCAGGTGCTCTCCTTCCTTCGGGAGGGGGTGTACTCTGTGATTTTCCTGCAGGAGACCCATACGGATCCGGCCGCTGAAGAAGCTAGCTGGCGGCTGGAGTGGGGGGACAGGGTCTATTTTAGTCACCTCACAGTTCGTACGGCTGGAGTGGCGACCCTGATCTCCCCCGACCTACGGCCCGAGGTGCTGGGGGTCGCCGAGGCTGTGCCGGGCCTCCTGCTGCACCTCCGGGTCCGCATGGAGGGGCTTGTGGTTAATCTCGTCAACGTTTACGCCCCGACATTGGGCCCGGAGAGGTTGTGTTTTTATCAGCAGGCGTCCACCTTCCTCGGCACCTTGGATCCTCGCGAGTGCCTGGTCCTGGGCGGGGACTTTAACGCCACCCTTGAGGAACGGGACCGCTCGGGGACTGAGCAGCACCCGGCCGCCGCGGATGTCCTCTGGGAGATCATCGAACATCACTCCCTGGTGGACGTCTGGGGCAACCACCACCCGGATGACGTTTCGACATTCACTTTTGTCCGGGTGGAGGTCCATCGGTCGTACCACTCCCGGTTGGACCGCATCTATATGTCACGCTTCCATCTTTCCCGGGCCCACTCCTCCAGCGTCCGGCCGGCCCCTTTTTCAGATCACCATCTGGCCACCGTGACAGCCTCTCTCTGCGTGGAGAGGCCGGGGCCGACCTATTGGCACTTTAATAATAGCTTGTTGGAGGATGTGGGCTTCGTGGCGTCCTTCCAGGAGTTCTGGCTGGCCTGGCAAGGGCAGCGGCGTGCCTTTCCCTCGGTGCGGCGGTGGTGGGACCTGGGGAAGGTGCGCGCCCGGCTCTTCTGCCGTGACTACACCCGGGGCACCAACCGACGGAGAGATGTGGCGATAGGGCAGTTGGAACGGGAGGTCTTAGAGCTGGAGAGGCATCTGGCTGCCAGCCCCGGTGATCCATCCCTCTGCGGAGCGTGCCAGGAGAAGCGGGAGGAGCTCCAGACCCTCGAGGACCATTGGGCCTGAGGTGCCTTTGTTCGATCCCGCATCTGCCTTCTTTGGGAGATGGATCGCGGCTCCTGCTTCTTCTACGCCCTGGAGAAAAAGAGGGGGCCAAGAAGCACGTCACCTGCCTTCTAGCAGAGGGTGGCACTCCCCTCACGGATCCAGCGGAGATGTGCGGGAGGGCCAGGGCCTTCTATGCAGGCCTTTTCTCCCCGGATCTGACCGATCCTAACACTTGCAGAATGCTCCGGAATAAACTCCTGACGGTCAGCGCGAGTGACCGAGACCGGCTGGAGCTGCCTCTCACTCTGGGCGAGTTCTCGGAAGCCCTCTGCCACATGCCCACCAATAAATCTCCGGGCATGGACGGGCTGACCGTGGAGTTCTACCACGTGTTTTGGGACGTCCTCGGCCCGGACCTTGTCACTGTCTGGACCCTGACCGAACCGGTCAGCTTCGGGCGAGGAGTATGTCAAGGGTGCCCCCTCTCGGGCCAGCTGTATGCTCTGGCGATCGAGCCCTTCCTCTGTCTCCTCTGTAGGAGGTTGACGGGGTTGGTGCTGCGGGAGCCGGAGCTGCGGCTGGTCCTGTCGGCGTACGCCAACGATGTGCTCCTCGTGGTCCAGGACCCGGGCGACTTGGTGCGGATGGAGGCTTGCCAGACCATCTATTCGGTGGCCTCCTCCGCCCGGTTCAACTGGGTCAAGAGCTCTGGCCTGGTGGTAGGGGACGGGTGGCAGGCGAGCTCCCTCCCACCCGCGCTTCAGGCCATCCGGTGGAGCGCGGGTCCGCTGCTCTATCTTGGCGTTTACCTTTCTGCCATGCATCCATCTCCGCCGGAGAACTGGCTAGGTTTAGAGGGCAGGGTGTCAGAGCGGCTCCGAAAATGGACAGGACTGCTTCGGGGTGTCTCCCTTTGAGGGAGAGCACTGGTGCTCAATCAACTAGTCCTGTCCATGCTCTGGTACTGGCTCAACACCCTGGTCCTGGCCCCGGCTTCCTGACCACCCTCCGGACGTCGATTCTGGAGTTCTTTTGGTCAGGACTGCACTGGGTCTCTGTGGGGGTTCTCCATCTATCCCTGGAGGAGGGAGGGCAGGGCCTGAAGTGTCTGCACGCTCAGGTCCATGTCTTCCGCCTCCAGGCCCTGCAGAGGCTCCTTTATGGTGCAGGTAGTCTGGCATGGAGCATATTGGCACACGCCTTCCTGCGCCGCTTCCAAGGGCTCCGATATGACCGGCAGCTCCTTTGTCTCCATCCGAGTGGTCTTCCACGAGGCCTCTCCGGACTGCCGATCTTCTACCAGGACCTCTTCCAGACCTGGAAACTGTTTTTAGTGACCAGGTCCGTGGCGGCCACCATGGAGGCAGATCTCCTCGTGGAGCCCTTGCTACACAACCCCCAGCTTCGTGTGCAGGTGGCTGAGTCCCCCATGGTGCACCAGAGGTTGGTCCTGGCAGAAGTCACCAAAGTCGGAGACCTTCTGGACTATGACCGGGGAGACTGGTGGATCCCCTGACGCTCGCTCAGCGCATGGGGCTCTCCAGACCTCATACTCCCCGGTGTGTACTTCAGGAGGTGAGGGCTGCTTTGCCGCCCGCTGCTCGGGACTATCTCGACCGGGTCCTGCGAGAGGACACGCCCCGCCCACCCTCCACTCTGAGCCCTCCAGACCTTTTCATCGGGTCCCTGCCCCGTGGACCCAACCGGCCCCCTCCCCGTCCATTCGCTATGAGCCGGCTGCATGATCTGCAGCCGGTTCCGTTCCGGACCGTGCCAAGGAAACATCTATACACACTCATGCTCCATGTTCTTCATGTCCTCGTCCTCACCCTCACGTCCCGCCCCGATACGAAGTGGCGGGACCTTCTGCCACCTCTGGAGGGTGAGGAGCCCCGGTGGGCCAGCCTTTATTCTGCTCTGATCCCGAAGCCCACCGGGGACATCAGTTGGCGGCTCCTTCACGGAGCCGTGAGCACGGGCGTGTACTTGGCGCGGTTTACCCCTATCCCAGACACCTGCCCCTTTTGCGGCGTGAGGGAGACCCTGGCACATGTTTACCTGGAGTGCGCCAGGCTGCAGCCCCTATTCCGGCTCCTCACAGATGTTTTGTTACGATTTTGGTTGCACTTTTCTCCTCACCTTTTTATTTATGCACTCCCTATCCGTCGCCCCACAAAGTCACGGGACCTCCTGGTCAACCTCCTCCTGGCCTAGCGAAACTGGCCATCTATAAAACCAGAGTGAGGAGGTTGGCCGATGGAGTCTCCTGTGACTGTGGGGCCTGTTTCTGGTCCTCTGTTCGTTCACGTATCCAGGCAGAGTTCCTCTGGGCGGCATCCACTGGCTCCCTTGACGCCTTCGAGGAGCAGTGGGCGCTGTCTGAGGTTCTCTGCTCGGTGTCCCCGGCTGGTTCGCTTCATTTGACCCTTTGACCTGACTCCTGTCCCTGTTCTTTTATTAGTTGTCCCCTGTAATTTTTTGGTCTCCAGGTCCTGTGGACCCCCCCCCTTAGGCTGGGGGGGATCCTTTAGCAGTGGGCAGGTGCCCGCCCACTTCCTGGATCCCAATAGGACCAGACTCCTGTATCCCACTGGTCTGGGTATGTCACACCTTGTTCGTGAAGACAGAGGCAAAAAAATCATTGAGTACATTAGCTTTTTCCACATCCTCTGTCACTAGGTTGCCTCCCTCGTTCAGTAAGGGGCCCACAGTTTCCTTGACTTTCTTCTTGTTGCTAACATACCTGAAGAAACCCTTGTTATAGTTCCTATTTTTAAGAAAGGAGGGAAAAAGTGATGCAGGAAACTACAGGCCTGTTAGTTTGACCTCAATTGTATGCAAGGTCTTGGAACAAATTTTGAAAGAAAAAGTAGGTAAAGACATAGAGGTGAACAATAATTGGGATAAACGTACGTCCTGCCAAACCAAATTGAGCTCCTTCTTTGAGAAGATAACTGATTTTTTTAGACAAAGGAAACGCAGTAGATCGAATCTACCAGGATTTCAGTAAGGCATTTGATACAGTTCCACATGGGAAATTATGAGTTAAATTGGAGAAGATGAGGATTAATATGAGAATTGAAGGGGGGGGGAGGAACTGATTAAAAGATAGACTACAATGGTTGAGGCTTCATTTTAGTCATAGGTATTTTTAGTAAAAGTCATGGACAGGTCATGGGCCATAAACAAAAATTCATGGCCCATGACCTGTCCATGACTTGTACTATATACCTCTGATTAAAACTTGGGTGCTCTGGGGGGCAGCCCAGGACCCCCACTGGTGCTGGGAGGGGAGGGCTGGGTGGTGGTGAGTGGCCCGGCACCCCTGCTGCTGCTGAGGGGGAATTCTTCTTCACATGGTGCACAGTCAACTTGTGGAACTCCTTGCTTGAGGAGGTTGTGAAGGCAGGCTCCCTACCCAGCTCCGTGCGGCTCTCTGGAAGCAGCAACATGTCCCTTAACTCCTATGCAGAGAGACGGCCAGGGAGGCTCCGCACGCTGCCCCCGCCCTGAGTGCCAGGAGCCACGGCCAATGGGATCTGTGTGGGCAGCGCCTGTGGGTGGAGGCAGCGCACGGAGCTGCCTGGCTGCACCTCTGCCTAGGAGCTGAAGGAGGGACATGTTGCTGCTTCTGGAGAGCACCCCGAGGTAAGCGCCACCCAGAGCCCTCACCTGCTCCCTCACCCCAACCCCCTGCCTCAGCCCAGAGCCCCCTCCTACATCCCAAACCCCTCATCCCTGGCCCCACCCCAGATCCCGCAGCCGGAGCCCTCATCCACTCCCACCCCCAACCCCCTGCCTCAGCCCAGAGCCCCCTCCCACACCCAAACTCTTGGTGCTGCTGGGGTGTGGAGTGGTGGCCTGAATCTGCCCCAGCAGCAGCCATTGTGGCTGGCCCGGGGGCTGCCTGAGCTGCTGAGGTGGCCCCCGGGCCAGCTGCACCGGCCGCTGCAGAAGTCATGAGGTCACGGAAAGTCACGGAATCCGTGACTTTCTGTGACCTTCGTGACAGACTCGCAGCCTTAACAATGGGTCATACTGAAGGGTGAACTGTCAGGCTGGAGGGAGGTTAGTAACAGAGTTCCTATGGGATTGGTCTCAAGACCAATCTTATTTAACATTTTTATTACTGACATTAACACAAAAAGTGGGAGTATGCTAATAAAATTTGCAGATGACACAAAGTTGGGGGGTATTGCCAATATGGAGGAGGACTGGAATATCCTACAAATCAATCTGGATGACCTTGTAAGCTGGAGTTATATAAAAGGGTTGAACTTTAATAGTGCAAAGTGTAAGGTCATAAGTTTAGGGACAAATAAAAAGAATTGTTGCTATAAGCAAGTGACAGAGGAGGAGAAAAACCTGGGTGTTTTGGTTGATAACTATGAGCTGTCAATGTGATGTAGCCTGAAAAAGGCTAGTACAGTCCTAGGATGATTCAGGCGAGGTATTTCCAGTAGAGACAGGGAATTGTTAGTATCATTATACAAGGTACTGGTGAGACCTCATCTGGGACACTGTGTGCAGTTCTGGTCTCCCATGTTTAAGAAAGACAAATTCAGACTGGAACAGGTGCAGAGAAGGGCTACTAGGATGATCCGAGAAATGGAAAACCTACCTTATGAAAGGGGCTCCAAAGAGCTTGGCTTGTTTAGCATAACCAAATGAAGACTGAGGGGAGATATGATTGCTCTCTCTAAATACATCAGAGGGATAAATACCAGGGTCAGAGAGGAGTTATTTAAGTGAAGTGCCAATGTGGACACAAGAACAAATGGATATAAACTGGCCATCAACATGTTTAAGCTTGAAATTAGGTGAAGGTTTCTAACCACCAGAGAAGTGAAGTTCTGGAACAGCCTCCCAAGGGGAGCAATGGGGGCAAAAAAACCTAAGTGGCTTCCAGACTGAGCTTGATAAGTTAATGGAGGGGTGTGTGTGGTGGGACTGCCTACAACAGCATGGAGCTGATCTGCAACTGCTAGCAGCAAGTATCTCCAATGGCTGGTGATGGGACACTAGATGGGAAGGGCTTTGAGTTACTACAGAGAATTCTTCCCCAGGTGTCTGGCTGCTGGGTCTTGCCCACTTGCTCAGGGTCTAACCGATCGCCCTATTTGGGGTAGGGAAGGAATTTTCCCCTGAGTCAGATTGGCAGAGATCCTGGGGGGTTTCGCCTTCCTCTGCAGCATGGGGCATGGGTCACTTGCAGGTTTAAACTAGTGTCGGTGGTGGATTCTCTGTAACTTGAAGTCTTTAAATCATGATTTGAGGACGTCAGTAACTCGGCCAGAGGTTAGGGGTCTGTTACAACAGTGGGTGGGCGAGTACTGTGCAGAAGGTCAGACTATATGATTATGAATGTCCCTACGAGTCTGTGAGTTACTTCAGATTTACATCAGTGTAACCGAGAGGAGACTTTGTCCCTTTGAGCCTCACTGGGCCTGAGTCTAGTGCACTGGAGGAAACCCATTGATTTCAGTAGTGGTGTCAAACTGGAATGGGGGGTGAATCTGTACTGTGGTGTTAAAAACTTTTTCTGCAGCTACAGAAAATTTCTTTATAATAATATTAATAACACTTCGCTGTTACAGTGCACTCTGTGTTCATTTTATAGATGGGGAAACCGAGGCAAGGGGTGGTGAAGTGACTTGCCCAAGGTCACCCAGCAGGCCAGTGGCAGAGCCAGGAATAAAATCCGAATCTCCTAAGTCCCAGTTCATTGCACTATCCACTAGGCAACAGTGCCTCTGGTTGAAATTGGGGAAACATTTATCTTAATTATTTACTCTCTGGTTTTTTCCTTCCCCCACTTTGTTAAAGGACAGAAAAATTGATAGAAGGTGAGAATTTTACAGTAATTTCAACATGAAAATGTGACTAGTTTAATTATTTTGGTTTGATTAGAAATATGAACATTTTTGGTAAATACAAAGTTTTTTTGACGAAGTCACTGACAAAGTTTTGACCAGCTGTAGGTGTTAGGCACTGAGCACCAGATTTGTAAAGGTGCCTAAAGATCTAGATAGGTGCCTTAAAATGAAAGGGAATAAGGTGCACATGTGCTTTGGAAAATCCCACTAGGCACCTAAATACTTTTAAAAAAATTGCAAAAATCAAAATGAAGAAAACTTTCATTTCACTTAGAAATTTCCCACTAAGCAATAGGGGAAAAATGGCATTTTGGGATCTCTCCTCTTTCCCCCTCTTTTCTACTTCCCCCTTGGATAGGGGAACAAAGAAAGAGAACATAGAAATAGAAAAGAAAAGGAACCCGCCCACCCCCAATCTAAAGACTGACAAAAAAATCAACTATTGAAATTGGAAACAAAATGGAAACTTTCATTTCACTTCAAATTTCCCATCAACAAATAAATAAGTTTGGAAAAACTCTAGTCCCCCCCCCCCCTTTTTTTGACAAAACCCCATTTTTTGACAGGATAATTTTTTGGCTGAATAAAATGTCAATTAGTCCCAGCTTAGTGGGTTCAAAGCCCAGCTGATGAGCCCTGCAGAGGGATGTGAGCCAAGGACCAAGGCAACAGCATTGTCACTACCAACACAGGAAGACTAATAGCAGTATAAAGAACAGGAGTACTTGTGGCACCTTAGAGACTAACAAATTTATTAGAGCATAAGCTTTCGTGGGATACAGCCCACTTCTTAGCCCACGAAAGCTTATGCTCTAATAAATTTGTTAGTCTCTAAGGTGCCACAAGTACTCCTGTTCTTTTTGCGGATACAGACTAACACGTCTGCTACTCTGAAACCAGTAGCAGTATAGTCACTGCCTTGATAAATTAGCCCCATTGGGAATGGTGGTGGAAATCTAGGAGCTTTCTCCTACACATCCCCTCCTGAGGTCCAAGTTCTATTTCTCCTCTGCATCCACCTTTCTCCCCACTAGCTTGCTGAGCGCCCGCTTCATGTCCTCATTCCTCAGGGTGTAGATGATGGGGTTCAGTAAGGGGGTGATGGCTGTGAAGAACACAGACACCACCTTGTCCTCAGAGAAGCTGGTGGAAGGACGGGAGTAAATGAAGATGCAGTGGCCCAGGAAAAGCGTCACCACTGTCAGGTGGGCGGCGCAGGTGGAGAGCGCCTTGCGCCGCCCCTCGGAGAAGCGGGTCCTCAGCGAGACCAGAATGACGCCATAGGAGCCCACCAGCACCACGAAGCAGACCACGGAGATGAGCCCCGAGTTGGAGATGATGAGAACCTCGATGATGTAGGTGTTGGTGCAGGCCAGCCTGATGACTGGCGGCACGTCACAGAAGAAGTTGTCTATCTCCCGGGGCCCACAGTACGGCAGCTTGATGGTCATGCCGGTCAGAGCTAAGGAGTGCACGGTCCCACCCAGCCACACAGCACCAGCCAGCAGCAAGCATACTTTGTGGTTCATGACAGTGAGGTAATGCATGGGGTTGCAGATGGCCACGTAGCGGTCATAGGCCATGACAGTGAGGAGGAAGATCTCTGTGCAGGTGAAAAGGTGGAGGAAGAACATCTGCACCACGCAACCCCCAAAGGAGATGGTCTTCTCCGCTGAGAGGAAGTCGGACAGCATCTTGGGCACGGTGACCGAGGCGTGGCAGACGTCGATGAAGGAGAGGTTGGTGAGGAAGAAATACATGGGTGTGTGGAGGCGCCGGTCATGAACAATGGTGACCATAATAAGGATGTTCCCAGCCAAGGTTAGCAGGTAGATGGGTAGGAAGACCATGAAGAGAATCAGCTGCGTCTCTGGGTTGGAGGAGAGTCCCAGCAGGATGAACTCAGTCACCATGGTCTGGTTCGGGGTCACTACCTCTGCCATGTTCCTAGAAAGGAGAGGAAATTGTTATAGGAATTGGGTAGGATCCCCTTTAAGTAGTTTCAGAGCTCGCCAGTGAGCCTGCCTGTCTTCTATTGAAGAAGCCACCCATATAGAATAGCAGTATCTATAGGTAGCTAGATCTTGTAGGTTTGTGTATAGTTAATACACATGGTTATTTGATACCCAGTGATGTCCATGTGGTTTCTTCATACCCATAATGTACAGTTGGGTGACAACTTTTGGAGGAATAGCTTGAAAAATGCAGTTAAGGCAGACAGAAGCTATTCATGAATTAGGGTCAAATTCAGTGAATAGTGTCCGATTAAAAAAAGGCCAAAAATTAGTAAAATCTAAATGTTTGATTTTGACATTTTTGAAGCAAAAGTTTTATGTTTCACAATGAAGTTTCATTAAGAAATTTAGCTAAATTTATTTAAACCAATAACCAAAGGAAAAAAGGTAAAAACACCCCAAAATGAAACAAAACAAATACACCTCTACCCTGATATAACATGACCCGATATAACACGAATTCGGATATAACGCGGTAAAGCAGTGCTCGGGGGGGGGGGGGGGGAGGGCGGGGCGGCGTGCTCCAGCGGATCAAAGGAAGTTCGATATAACGTGGTTTCACCTATAACGCGGTAAGATTTTTTGGCTCCCGAGGACAGCGTTATATCGGGGTAGAGGTGTCATTCATGATGGGTTGAACAAAATATTTAGTTCATCCTGAAATGAAATTTTTCAGCTTTTTTTTGGAAAAAATTCATTTTAGGTCACCCAAAATGAAAGTATTTTGGATTTTTCCCTTTGGCCACCAAACTGACAGATCAGTTATTCACTCTTCACTAATAGAGAGCAAAGATGCAAGAGTTGTCTTGCCAGGCCTTCACTGCTGTTAAGGCTACAGTTGCCTCTGGAGGCCCCCTGGTGCCAGGCACTGCACAGACACACAGTCACAGGTAGTACTTTTCCTGAAGAGCTCACAGTCTAAATAAGCAAAAGGTGGTGGGAAACTGAGGCACAGAGAAGAGAAGTGACTTGCCCAAGATCAGTGGCAGAATCAGGAACAGAACCCAGGTTTTCTGAGTCGCAGCCAATAGAACCCTGTTGCTTCCCCATATCACTTCTCTTAACAGCCCTGGGCTAGTTTCTCCTGCTCCACCACTTCAACCACAAAGGGCCAAATCCTCAAATGGTGTAAACAGGTGTCACTCTTATTCTAGACCTGTCTATCTGTCTGCCTGCCTGCCTGCTGCTTCTTCTGTCCACAGTATCTATCTATCTATCTAGTTCTGGTGTTGGGGCCTGTCCCCACTATATCTGATCACTTTGGGGGAGATTTTCAAAGGCACAAACGGCACACAAATCTTGTTGAAATTCAATGGGAAGCGGCGCGGGCCGAGGGACGTGCTGGCCGTCCTTCCTGAAGCCCCCATTGGCCTGGAGCAGCGAACCACAGCCAGTGGGAGCCACGATCAGCTGAACCTGCCGACACGGCAGGTAAACCGGCCCGGCCCGGCCCGCCAAAGGTTGCCCATCCCTGAGCTATAGGAATGTGAAGCAGTGACGGATTCTGTCCATGGTGCTGAATTGGGAAAGGGCTATTTGCATCTATATGGGCCAGAATGTCAAAAGGTATTTAGGCACCTCAGTAAGCAGATAGGTGCCTAATGCCTATTGGTTTCAATGGGAGGCACTTAGTGAAAACATCGAAGTAGCTATTTACCTCTTTAGACACCTAAATACCTTTAAAAATCTGGTTCAAGATTCTTAAGAGCAACATTATCATGAAACATGTTTCTTAGTAGGGACTAAACTGCAGTTAAGCAGCCTGATTCTTTATATAACATGGAAGCTGCCTGATATGAGGGACTGTTAGGGTGTTAGATGTGAAGGAAAGATATTTACCTTTGTCATACACAAGGCATTCATCAGTCCGAGCTCCATGCAGCGCTGTCTCCCAACTAGACATTGCTGGGGTACCCTGTCCAGAGGGGATATTCTTTTTGACCTCCATTAGTTACAGGCTGGCTCATGCTCTGAATCAGGAAGCTTAGATCCCTTACAATTAATTTGTTTAAACAATCATTGCAAATGTAACTCTTGATGATCTCATTAAACCTATAAATGTACAATCTTATTAAGAAACCTATCCTTAGCCTCAGAGCCTTACTGTGGTGTTGTGTTCCACAGGCTGTATAAAAATATTTTTTTTCATGAAGTTTTAAAAGTTCTGGACCTACTAAATTAAAATGCGAGGATTCTTCCTCATCCCCAAATCTACATGATAATGTAAAATACTAACTGAATAGGCTGATCTTCCCAACCCACGGCAGGTTAATAAAACTGCAGCTGGGTGAATGTTTTGGCTGAATTGTTATTCATGAAAAATTCAGATTTGATGACACAAAAACACTGTGAATTTGTGTTGATTTTGCCAGATTTTTCATTAAAAAAGTTCTGAAAAAATCAAAATGACTTTGTTTCAAAATGTCCTTCCATTTAATTTTTTTTAATATGTAAAATGATTGAAATGGAAATGCAATGTTTCAGTTTTGTCAAAACAAAACATTTTGTTTGGCTCAAAATGAATTTCTTTTCACTTTTGGAATAACTGAAAATTTTGTTTTGCATAACTTTTTTTTTACTTTGTGAAATTTACAATCAATCAAAAAAATCTATTATTCACCCAGCACTAAATAAATCATGCCTTATGGTTAGGTGTGGAAGGATTGGATTTTTATCAGTAAATGTTGGTGAATGTCTATTTCACCATACACACACAAACCAATGAAAAATATTTCCATTGATAATAATTGAAATTTACAGGTAGGCAAAGTAAGAAAAATGCTGCTTGAGAACTCCTTAGAGTTTTATTTAAGGATACACCTCTACCTCGATATAACGTGACCCGATATAACACAAATTCGGATATAACGCGGTAAAGCAGTGCTCCAGGGCGGGGCTGGGCTGCACACTCCGGTGGATCAAAGCAAGTTCGATATAACGCGGTTTCACCTATAACGTGGTAAGATTTTTTTGGCTCCCAAGGACAGCGTTATATTGAGGTAGAGGTGTATTTCCTTTGTATATTTTGACATGTGATGTTGAAAAGCATTTTAACAGTTATAAAGTTTTAACTTTTTGAATCTCAATGTCTCCTGTCATTAAATAATTGTTGTCTGACCCCCCTGATTGTCTGAGCCCTCCATAATTTCCTGTAATAGGGAAATTAAAATTGAAAAAAAAATTTAAAATCAATATCAATATTGTCCATCAAAATGTGTGGTAAAAAAAAAAAAATTCTGCCAAGCCAATTTATCGTAAAAGATGTCAGCTGGGAATTTAATCTACCCACTTCATCTAATTTTTGGAAGACTGTTCTTGCATTCAAAGTCTTTGGGCCAGCTGGTATAAATCAGTGTTGCTCCTTCAGAGGCCAGGGGCAGTCCTGATTTGTACCAGCTGCGAATCTGGCCCAATATGTTCACTAATTCCAAAAAAGAGAAAACATGAATCTCAGGAAAACAGTTCTTTTTCATCTAATCAATTGCTAATTTTAAAGGGAAAGAGCCCCCACTGGTGTCAATTGTCCTTAGTTCCAGTGGAGTCAATGCAGCCAGCCCCGCAACTGGTGTAAACAGGCCACTGCTCTGTGGTGGCAAGTTCAACTCAATTTCTTTCCCAAGATCTTTGTCCTCATAATCTCAGAAATAGATAGTTTGAGTCACAGCTACATCACTCCAGTTTTTATGCAGGTGTAATTCTACTTCAATCAATGGGCCTAATTCTCATTTACAACTGAGCCCCTTTAGACACATCTGGTATCCTAAGTGACCTTAAATAAATTGTAAATTACACTTAAACCCATTTATCCTGTTGGAGCCCTGCAAAGAGTCCTCTGTTGAGACGAGAAATGATTTCAGTGCAATTACACTGGTGTACAACTGGAGTAATGCAGCTGTCAATCAGGAATTGAGGTTAATTGAACAAAGATATCGGGCCAGATCCTCAGCTGGTATAAATCTAATATGGTGTGAATCAAGAGTAACGTGGTAGTGAATGCACCGCGATGCTCTCCCTCCCAAGTAATAAAGAATGACTTACAGGGAGACAGCAACATGAGGAACTCCAGGTAAATGCCTTGCCCGGTCCAGCCCTGCCACAGCTTCTGAGCCCTGTTGTTCTTCTCCAAATATGTAACCTCTTCAGTCAACATCAGCACAACCTGCCGTGACATCAGCTCACCCTGGACTGGGGGCTGTGGGGATCTGCAGTTGTGCAACTGAAGCACAGAGGGCATCATTAAGATATCCAAGTTTTTCCAAACACTCACCCAAACTCACAGTGTGTCAGTCTCTCCTGCACCCTCGTGGCTTGCTGGGGAGGGAAACGGGGACTCAGGGCTGCTGCTTTCCAAAGCCAGGGGAAAGTTCTGCCACTCTGCAGAGTTTGGTTGTCTCTTTTGTATCCCACACTATCCCATCTCGGAGTTCTGATAGGACCCTCCCTTTGGGGAGAGAAATGGATTAGACAGGCAGACAGACAGATACATGCTGTGAATGGAAGGCTAGGGGGAGCGAGGGAGAGAGAAAGAGAGAGAGCCTTTCCCAGACCCGAAGAAGAGCTCTGTGTGGCGCAAAAGCTTGTCTTTTTCAAGATCCCCAGGAAAAAGATCTTGGAGTCACCGTGGATAGTTCTCTGAAGATGTCCGTGCAGTGTGCAGAGGTGGTCAAAAAAGCAAACAGGATGTTAGGGATCATTAAAAAGGGGATAGACAATAAGACTGAGAATATATTATTACCTTTATATAAATCGATGGTACGCCCAGATCTTGAATACTGTGTACAGATGTGGTCTCCTCATCTAAAAAAAGATATACTGGCACTAGAAAAGGTTCAGAGAAGGGCAACTAAAATTATTAGGGGTTTGGAACGGGTCCCATATGAGGAGAGATTAAAGAGACTAGGACTCTTCAGCTTGGAAAAGAGGAGACTAAGGGGGGATATGATAGAGGTATATAAAATCATGAGTGATGTAGAGAAAGTGGATAAGGAAAAGTTATTTACTTATTCCCATAATACAAGAACTAGGGGTCACCAAATGAAATTAATAGGCAGCAGGTTTAAAACAAATACAAGGAACTAATAAAACTACTCATCCAGTGACCAGTATATTTGCCCTCTACCAGACTCCTGTACCCCACTGGTCTGGGTCTGTCACATATCCCTCCCCACTGCTCAATGCCAAGGGGTTGGGCAGCTTGGGACGCCAGACAGTGCACAAGTGACAAGCCATCGGCGTTGCCATGACGGCTCCCTGCTCTGTGTTGCACACGGAACTGGAAACAAATACAAGGAAGTTCTTCTTCACGCAGCACACAGTCAACTTGTGGAACTCCTTACCTGAGGAGGTTGTGAAGGCTAGGACTATAACAGCGTTTAAAAGAGAACTGGATAAATTCATGGTGGTTAAGTCCATTAATGGCTATTAGCCAGGATGGGTAAGGAATGGTGTCCCTAGCCTCTGTCTGAGGATGGAGATGGATGGCAGGAGAGAGATCACTTGATCATTCCCTGTTAGGTTCACTCCCTCTGGGGCACCTGGCATTGGCCACTGTCGGTAGACAGGATACTGGGCTGGATGGACCTTTGGTCTGACCCGGTATGGCTGTTCTTATAGATGGATAGATAGATAGAGGGGGTGTGTGGAGATAGATAGATGTGGATGGTATCGCACCGAAGTGGGTGGGGGAGCTGGACCTGCCCACCTCTGACTGCTGATTTCCAGTCCAAGGTGCAGTTCACCTTCCATTCATTTCCCACATTTCTTCCAGGAAGCGAATCCCCATGGTGTGGAATGACTGGGGAGGGGCCGTGTTTGAGAACGACTTGGGATTAGCGGCAGTGAGTGTTTGTACAGCAGTGAGCCTAGTGGGGCCCTGGTGGCTAAGACTCCAGGGTGCTACCGCACATGATGAGACTAAGGAGGGTGCCGAGTCAGAGGTGAGGGAATGCAGCCCCGGTATGAGCTCTGCCTGGGTGAGATGGAACTGGGATGGATCAACCACTAGATGGCAGGCAAGGCTTGTCTCTCACATGGCTTCAATTTGGTTCTGAAGGCTGGAATTTCCAAACGGGTCAAAGGCACCCAACTCCCATTGAATCGCGTGCCTAAATCCCTCAGGCTCCTTTGAAAGGGCTCTGAATAAAGCCAAGTGGTCAGCTGATGAATAGCTTAATAGGATCTGAACTGCAGCACGTGTTAGCTGGGGCAGCGCCCATTGCATTCCCTGGGTGCAGGCTGATTTACACCAGAGGAGACTCCCCGTACCCCACTTTCCAGGCCTCGTTGAAAATGTCCCAGGCTCTGTGGCTGACTGTGCTCCCTTGCAAAGGATGGTCCAGGGGTCAGCGTGCCAGTCTGGGTCTTGGGGAATCTGGATTCAATTGCCTCCCCCACCACTGACTCCTTGTGTGACCTTGGGTACGCCATTTGGAGTCAGATGTTTACAGGTGTTTAGGTGCCTCCAGAGGCAGATAGGTACCAAGTGGGAATTTGAAAAGCACAGAGGTGCCCAACTCCCATTGGACCTAGGCACTTCTGAAAATCCCTTTAGGTGCCTAAATACCTTTACAAACCTGGTGCTCTATGCCTCAGTTTCCATCTGTCAAACAAGCATAGTACTTCCCTGCCCTGCCTCACTGGAGCATTGTGAGGCTCGATCCATTGCCGATTTTGAGGTACTCAGATAATGGGGAGCCAGATAAATTGTAGTGCTTTAACCAGTCTGGTATAATTGCAAAGTGGTACAACTGCCCCAGTGCAGATGCAGTTATACCAGCACAGAGGGGCTTATCCTGGCATAGCTATTGCTGAATGGGAGGAGAACCAATGGTACCAGGACAAGGCCCCCTTGTCCCAGCAGAGCCTCCTCCGCATTCAGAATGTTTCTGGGATAACTAGACTGTGAAGAACTCACCCACCCACCCAAAGTTCAATCTACAAAATGTGTGTGTAGAGCAGGGGTAACAGAGATGGGCTGGGAGCCTATTCCACAGCACCATCCTCCTCCTCAACCCCCCTATCCCCCTGCACTTTAGGTAGCACCTAGTTCCCACAGCTTCCAAACCCCTTCCAAGCATTAATACATTTAGACTCACCGCCCCCAGGGAGGCAGAGAGGGGCTAGATCCCCCTTTCACTGCTGGGGAGATGAGACAGGGCCAGAGCTTAAAGGTATGGAGGCACTGGGTGAGATTTTCAAATGCCCCTAGTGCCTAACTCCCACTGACTGCAAAATGAGTTGGACACCTAGGCCCTTTTGACAACCCCACTAGGTACCTTAGGTGCCTAAATCTCTTTAAGAATCTAGCCCATAGAGACTAAAGGCCAGATTGTCAAAGGTGTTTAGGCACCTGAAGAGGCTGATTGGCACTGAGTGGACTTTTCAGAAACGTTATGCACTTAACTCCTATTGATTTCAAAGGGAGTAAAGAACCTAATTTGCACAGGTGCTTTTGAAAATCCCTTGAGGTTCTTTCCTGCTCCCTTGGGCACCCAAATCCCTTTGCAAATCTCACACCGAGTAACTTGCCCAAGATCACAAGGAGTCAGTGGCAGAGGAAGGACCTGAGTCTCCTGAATCCTAGTGTTCCTCTCTCTCTCTAACAGAGCTCCCCATTACAGAGTGCAGGGTTCCAGGCGCGGGCTCTGGGGCCCGCTCTGCTCGCTGTTTTGAACTGGAAAGGGGAGGAGAAAGGATGATGCAAAGATGCAAACCTCAAGGCCTAGAGAGCAGCAGCAGTTTTAAGACAGGGCTCACCCTCTGCCACGACTCAGCTCCACGAAGCGGGGAAAGGGCAACATGGTCTTGCTTTGGCTGGCTGTCCTGGTGGGGTATGCAAAGCTTGGTGAGGGGCGGCTTTCACCACGTGGGAATCTGGGCTACCAAGCGTCCCCACTGGAGTCAGAGGGGAAACTGCCCAGTGTCCTGAGCCAGTGACGGAACAGCAGACACGGAAGGGCAGAGAGACAGGGACGCGGATGGCGAGACAGGAACAAAAAGAGGAATAAAAGTCTGCATGGTTTGCAAGAGAGAGAGAGAGAGAAATTGTACAGGGTTAGATAGAAGGATGGATAAGACCCTGGACAAGGCAGAGCGAATAGACTGACAGACAGACAGACAGCTAGATGAGATACTGAAGGAGGAAGAATGAATAGATAGTAAATAGATAGGCAGGCTAGATTCTGTAGAAGGACAGATGGATAGATAGGTGAGGGTGTGTATGGGATGGATAGATATTAACTGGGCCTAGAGGGATAGATAGGGAGGGGAGGGTGTCCCTGGGGATGGCTAGCCAGAGACACGGGAAAGCAGTGTAACAATGAATCCTTGTCTTTCTAGCCATGGTCAGAAGGAGCCAGTGTTCCAGTCCCCTTCTGCCCTGACAGTCCCAGCGGGCGCAGTGTAACTCTTCCACCAGCGATCGCTTTCCGTATCTCTTCTGGTACCGGGAGCTCCCACACCAGCCCCCGCAGATGCTAGTTCATCCGGACAAATCCCAGCTCAGAAAGGAACTCGGGCGACTCTCTGCCGAGTTACACGTGGGGAATGACACGGCCCCCCAGGGATCTGGGAGGGACAGCGCCGGATATCTCGGTGTGCGGAGACCCACCCAGATGGAAGGCAGCCTGGGTCTCTGCACAAAACGGGGTGGGCGGGCTCTGGATCTGTGCCTGCACTGAGTAGTCAGAGAGAATAAAGAGACAGGGGGAGAGAGCGAGACACAGACAGATGATAGAGCCAGCCAGTGAGAGAGATGATAGAGACAGACAGATATTAGAGATGGGCAGCTACCATGTATTAGAAATACACCTTTTATCCTAGTGTAGACAGCCCCTCAGGGTATATGTGTGTGTGGAGTCTTTGTGTGTGTGTGTATGTGTGTACCCTCTGAGTTGTGTGAGCATGTACCGTCTGTGTTGTGTGGGTCTGTCTGTGTTGTGTGGGCGTGTGTACCATCTGCGTTGTGTGTCCGTGTCTGTGTTGTGTTGGCATGTACCATCTGTGTTGTGTGGGCGTGTGTACCGTCTGCGTTGTGTGTCCGAGTCTGTGTTGTGTGTGCATGTCTGTGTTGTGTGGGCGTGTCTGTGTTGTGTGAGCGTGTACCATCTGTGTTTTGTGTGTGTGTGTGTGTACTGTCTGCATTGTGTGGGCATGTGGTTTGCATGGGTGTGAAACAGGAAGGTTGATCGTTGTGTCAAAGAGGCTGGCTGGCAGGTGTCAGAGGGAGACAGTGACACACAGTCCCATTGATAAAGATGTGCAGATGGAGGCAAGGAAAGAGAGTAAGGGGGGCGGGTGTGGAGACAGAGAGGTTTGATCCTGAAGGTTGTGGGAGAAGGCAAATGAAGTTTTCGTCCCACTATGAGGACACTCTCAATTCTGCTTTCCATCCTTGGTGAGTGGGATTTTCCAGCTATTTCCCTGTGTTTCCAGCCTGTATTTGAAGGTTGAGTTTCCCAGGCGGTGACCGGTTCTTCCTCTCTCACTTCTTGGCTTTCTTCCCGCAGTGGCTCCGAGATGGGCCCTGGCCCAGGTTTTCCAGCTGCCCCAGATCACACGAGTGGAAGGAGAAAGGATCTTGATCCCATGCAGCCAAAACGCCACCTCCCATGACATGATGTCTTGGTACAAACAGCCCCAGCAGGGCCAGGGGGTGCCGAGCTTTCTAGGGACTGGGCATGACGGCTCCTCCACCGCTGGAGAATTCACCATGGCTGTGCACAAGGCCTCCCGCTCCACCAACCTCACCCGAGATGGAGCTAGCCTGAGCGACGCCGGCATCTACTACTGCGCAGTGAGAGACACAGCGAGGGGAATCCAGGTGCCAGCTGCACAGAAACATGCAGCCTGGCTTCCTGCCACCCCTGTTCACAGCATAGCTGCCTTCCCTGGACAAGCCATGCTGATCCACGTCAGCTGGGGATCTGCCCCATTGACACAGGGAGGCTATGACCAATTTACACCCGTTGGGGATCTGCCCCACTGACACAGGGAGGCTATGACCAATTTACACCCCTTGGGGATCTGCTCCTTTGACTCCAATGGGGCTACACCAGTTACACCAGCTAAGGATCTCACCCACATATGTTCACATAAATACATACATGTACTTTCATGCACACCCCTGAACACAGGTAACTGCTAAATGAGTTAACTGCTGGATGGATGCTGTGACGTTGCACTCCATATGCTTTATAAAAATATGTTTGTAAGTGTGGATATGGTGTAACTGCACTATGCTTTATGAAAAAGGTCTCTTGTAAGGTATCATTACAAAGTTTATAATCTACTGAGTGTGATCATCCTATTTGTATGAATGTATCATTCTTGTATCTGAAACTAGGAATATGAAATATAACTCTGACGTCCTATTGTAATTATGCAAAGTGTGGGCCATTAATTGTGGTTTGGAATCTTGATGGCTCCCATTAACCAGGACAATTGGTTGTAAATGGCTCTGCTTATTCCTAAGCCTTCCTGTACACGTGGGTGCCAGCAAGTGGGTAATGAAGTCTTACAGTGACATGTGACCATGTCACTTGGTACAGGAATCCATCTTAAACCTGGTGCTTTTCCATTTAGAAGGAGGGGTGGGGACCCAGAGAGACAAAGGATTCCCGTCTTGGGCCAAAGCTATATAAGGGGGTGGAACAGAACAAAGGAGGTTCCGGTCATGAGAAATCCCCTAGTTACCACCTGAGCTGGAACTAACAAGGACTGTACCAGGGGAAAGGATTGGGCCCAGACTAAGAAGGAGTCTAGTCTGTGAAAGAAGCTTATTGGAACATCTCTGAGGGTGAGATTTACCTGTCTTCAGTTTCTTAATATATTAGGCTTAGACTTGCATGTTTTGTTTTATTTTGTTTGGTAACTTACTTTGTTCTGTCTGTTATTACTCAAAACAACTTAAATTCTACTTTTTATACTTAATGAAATCACTTTTTTTATTAATTACCCCAGAGTAAGTGATTAATACCTGGGGGAACAAACAGCTGTGCATCTTTCTCTATCAGTGTTATAGAGGGCGGACAATTTATGAGTTTACCCTGTATAAGATTTATACAGAGTAAAACAGATTTATTTGGGGTTTGGATCCCATTGGGAACTGGGTGTCTGGGTGCTGGAGATAGGTGACCTGCTGAGCAGTTTTTGGTTAAAGTCTGCAGCTTTGGGGCGTGTGGTTCAGACCCTGGGTCTGTGTTGCAGCAGGCTAGCGTGTCTGGCTCAACAAGGCAGGGTTCTGGAGTCCCAAGCTGGCAGGGAAAACAGGCTCAGAGGTAGTCTCAGCACTTCAGGTGACAGTCCCAAGGGGGTCTCTGTGACCGAACCTGTCATAGATGCCCAGGACCCTTTGGTGTTGGAAGACTTTTATAAGGTCTTTTAAGCTGGAATTCTCAGAGGAGCTGAAGGGAGAGAGGTACCCAACTCAATAGGATAGGAGTACCAACTCCCTTAAATTCCTCTGAAACTCCCAGCCCTACCCTGTTCTACGCCTTTGGCACTGTGTTACCAACCAAACTCTCTAGAGGACATGTAGTGCCTTGATTAAAAATAGTGCTTCACTTACACACTTCCTTTAGCAGTCGAAGGTGTAAAAATCCCCCTGCTTCAGGGTCTAGAGCAATCTCCAGTTGATGGGGGTAGGGGGACACTTCCACTCTTGGCAGTTCGTCCCATGGCTGCCCCCTGCAGGGTTTCTCACACCTTCCTCTAATGCAGGTGGCCCATTATCCCAAGCTACTAACTGGAAAATAGCTGATGCAAAGGGCTGGTTAATTGCTCCCTCTGCTCAGACTGGGAGAGGGGAGCTGCCCAAGGGCTCAGCTCCCAAAGGCCAGCCCCCAGAACAGCATAAATGCTCCTGTAGCTTGAGATCACGAACACTTCTGGTGTCACCGTGGTGGCTGTCACCACGCAGGTCTTGCCTGTAACCTCTGTCATTAAGAGAGACCATCTCCAAGTCCCAACAGCAAGAGCTGTGCTCAGATCTCAGACCGTTTGGGTTTAGAGGATCTGATTCCATATATACAGGTGGAGCAAACTGGGGAGAAAGAGCCAAAGACTTCCACTGCCCAGTGACTGTGTGACTCTCGACAGAGGCACAGAGCGTGAGCTACTGGAGTGTCCTTCTTGTCCATTTCCTCCCCTTCACTCTGTCTCTGTGACTCTTTCTTTCTTTCTTTCTTTCTTTCTTTCTTTCTTTCTTTCTTTCTTTCTCCATTGCTCGCTCCATTTCTCTCTCTGTCTGTCTGTCAGCTGTGGTAGACTGGAGCTCTGACCTGGTACAGAAGACACTCAAGTTTAGATGCCTGACTGGTTGGTTCTTGCTCGGATTTCGTGTGCATAAGGAATTTCCCCCCAGGTTAGATTTGCAGAAACCTTTGGGATTTTTTTACCTTCTTCTGCAGGCGGAGGGGTGGGAGGGGTTGGTCACCTGCTGGGATAATCTGAGTCTCTCAGGGTACATCTACACTACAGATCTTAGTAGTCTAAGATCGGGGAGTCGATTTAAGATACGCAAATTCAGCTACGTGAATAGCGTAGCTGAATTCGACATATTGCAGCCGACTTACCCCGTTGTGAGGACGGCGGCAAAATCGACTTCTGCCGCTTTTTGTCGGCGGCGCTTACTACCACCTCCGCTGGTGGAGTTAGAGCGCCGATTCGGGGATCGATTGTCGCGTCCCAACGGGACGCGATAAATCGATCCCCGAGAGGTCCATTTCTACCCGCCGATTCAGGCGGGTAGTATAGACCAGACCTTACTCTGTCAATTCCCTGCCTCAGGCACTGCGGGCTCCTTGGTCTCTCCTGTTCACTGCCTGAGGTCACAGAAGTTTAGTCTTTTGAGAACTGAAGTGCTTTGGTTTAAGTGAAATCATTGGGCTCAGTGTGGGGTATATATCTTGGAAGTCAGCAGCCTGTGATGTACAGGAGGTCAGACTAGATAATCTAATGGACCCTTTGAGCCTTAAATTCTCTGAAACTTTCCCTCTCTCTCCCATTCAATATGCAGTTTCTCTCTATATATATACACATACAGAGGAGAAATTTGCATTATCATGCTGAAGCATTTTGGAGCTTTCCTTTCTGCCTTGTACACTCATTGTGAAGGCACCTAGGAGTCAGGTAAGATCATGTTACAATTCATGGTAATTTGCTTTGCTTTTATTAATTTTTCTTTGTCTCTCTGATGCCACGATGATGGATGAGGTATAAGAACTGAATAGAATACAGGATAGTTGAATAGAATCAAGTAGAATTGTACAAAAGCAACCAAATATAAGAGTCCTGATTCTCCACTCACTTTCACCAAATTTAGGCTGGTTAGAAAGATTTACCTTTTGAAATTAAGGCTTGTGGGGTGCAAAAGGATAAATAAACAATGATTTATTGAGATTGCTAATCTGGTTCCATAATCTCTGTGTCTCCAGGAATGACGCCATCACACATGAAAATGGAGAATCGCACCGTGGTGTCGGAATTTATCCTCTTAGGGATTCCCAACACCAACGGTCTTGAGACCATCCTCTTCATCACCTTCTTAGCCTTCTACCTCTGCACCCTGGTGGGCAACCTGCTCATCTTCTCAGCCATCCTCGCTGACGCCCGCCTGCACACCCCCATGTACTTCTTCCTCTGCAATCTCTCCATTCTAGACCTCGGATTCTCTTCCATCAGCACCCCTAAATTTCTGACCAACCTCTGGGCGAAGAGTAGAAACATCTCGCTGGGCGGGTGCATGTCCCAGGTCTTCTTCTACCACTTTCTGGGCAGCACCGAGTGCCTGCTCTACACCGTCATGGCCTACGACCGGTACGTGGCCATCTGCCACCCGCTGCGCTACCTGCTCATCATGAACCAGAGGGTGTGCGCCCTCCTGGCCGCCGGCACCTGGATCGCCAGCTCCTTCCATGCCACCATCCTCACCAGCCTGACCTTCACGCTGCCCTACTGCAGGTCCAATGTGGTGGACTATTTCTTCTGTGACATCTTCCCGGTGATCAAGCTGGCCTGTGCGGACACGTATGTCATCGAGACTGTGAGCTTCACCAATATTGGGGTGGTGCCCATGACTTGCTTCCTCCTTATCCTTGCCTCCTACTTCAGGATCATTGCCTCCGTGGTGAGAATGCGCAGCGCTGAGCGAGGTTGGAAAGCCATCTCCACTTGCGCATCGCACCTGACAGTGGTGTGCTTCTTCT
Source organism: Malaclemys terrapin pileata (assembly GCF_027887155.1). NCBI lineage: Eukaryota > Metazoa > Chordata > Testudines > Emydidae > Malaclemys > Malaclemys terrapin. The sequence continues at coordinate 46,756,858 of NC_071516.1, forward strand.
TTGGGCCCTGCGCCCTCCTCTACACCCAGCCCTCCCTAAGCAATGTGCTGGCTACCCCCATGCAGATCTTCTGTGATGTGGTCACCCCGATGCTGAACCCGGTGGTCTATATGCTGAGGAATAAGGAAGTCAAGGCAGCATTCAGGAAAATGAAAGGTGGCTAAAGGCAGCCCAGCAAAAATCGCTAGCTGAAATGAAATGTTTTCCCCCTTAGCCTTGTGGGAATGAAATTATTGGAAGAAATGGGGAGATTTTAAAAGGCACAAAGGGTTTGTGGGCACCCAACTCCCATGGAAAGAGTGACAGTTGGAAACCCAATTCACGTTTTGGCTTTTAGAAATCTCATGTTCTCTGCTGGTGGAACCCCTTTGAAATCACCGTACTTACATCGCTGCTATGGCTAATCCTTCAGTTATTCCCACAGCTCATCTCTGAATCCTCTCCAATTTATCAGCACCCTTCTGGAATTGTGAACACCAGCACTGGACACAGTGTACCACCCGTGGTCACACCAGTGCCAAACTGTGAGATCACACTCAGCTGATTCTCCACCACGACCCCCAAAACATTTTCAGAGTCACGGCTCCCCAGGAGAGAGTTCCCAGCGCAGCCTCAGATCTTTGTTTCTAGATGTACGTGTGTACGTTCAGCTGCATTGAAATGCACATTGTTTGCTTGCGCCTCCTTACCCAGCAATCCTGATCCCGACTGGGGAGGAGGTCAGAGGAGCTATTCCAGGGTTGGGGTTCAGAGGGACATCAGTGGAGTTTCCCCAGGGTGAGGGAGGAGGACACTGGTGTTAGCCTAGGGTTAGCATTAGGGAAAAGGCCAAAGGAATTCTGCTCGGTTTGAGGCAGGGCGGCTGGGTGACGTTAGGGTTCAGGTGACACATGAAGTCAATGAAGTTACCCAGGGTTTGGGTGAGGCAGGAAGTAAATACATTTATGGCTGGGTTTCTGTGGGCTAGGTAGGAAGTGAGGCGAATGATGTCATCTCTTTGGGGCTCAGTTCCCCACCTGAGACACTGTGGTAAAAATGATTCCTTTCTCCCCCCGTTTCTGTTGTAAGCTCTTCAGGGCAGTTGCTGTCTCTCTCTGTGTGTCAGTGCAGCCCCCCTTGCACCTGGGCCTCCAGGCCTCCCATAAAACAGAAACAATAACGTACTGTTCAGAATTATCACTGACTCCTCAGACGTGAGTTTTAACCTTGTGCCCTTAAATGAAAATATAATAAATAAAAAAAGCGAAAGGAACCTGGGTAGATAACATCTCCCTGCAGAACAGCGCATGTGAGCCCAACATCCAGCCCTAGAAACAGCCGTGACGCCGAGGGAAGAGCGCCCCCTACTGAGCTGCCTGCACCACTCCCTGCACCGCAGCGCCCTCTTCGCACTGCTGGGTTCATCCTGAATTTTCTCAGTTGTTTCTTTGCACTGGTCCAGGGAACCAATTTCCAAGGAGCCACAAATCCAGACTCTGGTGAGACTGAGAGAAGAAAACCTGGAATGGAAGATCATGGTACAAGTTGTGAACATTAATTTGAAAAACCACAATAGATTCTGATAGACAATGGGAAACCTCCACTGACCTCCAAGCTGTGGTATTGGGCGTCTGTAAAGGGAGAAGCCGGGAGAGCTGGCGGCTGTAGTATTTTGAAACTGAGAACTGTATCAATTCAAAACAGCTACATTTAAAGAGCCCTTGGTAATTATTTGCCAGCCATTACCTTGCAATTAAGGAAAGCACTGGGACACAGGACATCTGGGTTCAAGTTCAGACCCTGTAGAAAACTCCATATTTAACCTAGAGTACCTCACTAAATCACTTTGTGACTCGGTTTCCCCATCTGTTATACACGGATAATTAAATCCTTCGTCACTCTCAGCTATTAAATATGTATCACATTCAGGCTGGGACTGTGTCTCTGTATCTGTATCTGTGCTGGGTGTTGCACAAAGGGGCCCATGTCTCAGTCCCAGATTGTAGGTCCTGCATAACACCCATGATAACAATAGGGATAATACAAATTAAAATAGTCAAATGCAGTTCCGGCTCTGGCGTGTGTGGCAATGACAGACGGAACTCAGCTGATGGAAACCAAGAATAACTTGTGAGCCTGGTACCAGTGCAGTGAGAAGGCCCAGCCTGGGGACTCATTAGAAATGTCAATGTTTTAATTAATCCCAATGGCCATTACACCCTGTGGGATGCTTTGACTGGGCTGGGGATAACATAGCTACAGAGATTAATTATACCATCTGCTTCTGCCCCCTCGTCCTGGCTCCCAAGTAAGACACCCCCCAGAGAAGAGTGGGAAATGATAGCGATTAGCGGAATTGCAAGGGGCCTTATTACAACTGCGGTGCTGGGACACTACAAATGGATCGATGAGATCACTGCTGGAGCCCCCCCAATCTAGCCCTGTCTCTCTCACATCCCTCTCTGTGTGGTGTCGATGGATTTGTCTACACTATAGAGCTTCCCAGCAATGTAGCTAACCACCGCCAAACCCTTAGATCAGGGGTCGGCAACCTTTGGCACGCGGCTCCCCAGGGTAAACACGCTGGCGGGGCGGGCCGGTTTGTTTACCTGCTGTATCCGCAGGTTCGGCCGATTGCGGCTCTCACTGGCCGCGGTTCACCACTCCAGGCCAATGGGGGCTGCAGAAAGTGGTGCAGGCCGAGAGATGTGCTGGCCGCCGCTTCCTGCAGCCCCCATTGGGCTGGAGTGGTGAACCGCGGCCAGTGGGAGCTGCGATCCGCTGAACCTGCAGATGCGGCAGGTAAACAAACCGGCCTGGCCCGCCAGTGTGCTTACCCTGGGGAGCCGCGTGCCAAAGGTTGCCGATCCCTGGTGTAGATGCACAGTAGAGGTGCAAGATGAGACTTATGTATCAGAGGGGTAGCCATGTTAGTCTGAATCTGTAAAAAGCAACAGAGGGTCCTGTGGCACCTTTAAGACTAACAAAAGTATTGGAGCATAAGCTTTCGTGGGTGAATGCCCGGTTCATCAGACGCAAGTAATGGAAAATTCCATTACTTGCGTCTGATGAACCTGGCATTCACCCACGGAAGATGAGACTTGTGTCTATTCCTCTTACCTGACTAGTGAAGGAACAACTTTCGATCACTTAAATCAGCTGCAATCCACTAAAGACCCTTTCTCCTGACCCCTGATTGTGCAAAGGGGTGGGTAAGAGAACACGCGTGAGGCCCAGAAAGAAGCCGAGTGACATTCATCCCGATGTAGAGAGGAGGGTGTGATGGCTAATGCTCGGACTGGAACCCAGGAAATCTGAACTAGATGCCCAGCTCTTCCACACACTCCCTTTGTGACCTTACACAACTCGATCAGATTGAGAATTTCAAAAAGCCAGTAGGAATTAAGTGTCCAATGCCCACTGCACTTGAATGAGTTTTGAGAGCCTGGCTCCTTTGACAATCAAACCCTGAAATTCTCTGTGCCTCAGTTCCCCCTTGTAAAATGGGGCTGGTAATTCTTTATTTAGGTGGTGAACTCTGAATGGCCAAGCCTGTCTGACTCTGTCTGAGCGGCAGGGCTGCCCAGAGGATTCAGGGGGCCTGGGGCAAAGCAATTTCGGGGGCCCCTTCCATAAAAAAAAGTTGCAATACTATATTCTCATGGGAGCCCCTGCGAGGCCTGGGGCCAAGGGAAAATTGCCCCACTTACCCTCCCCCCCACGGCGGCCCTGCTGAGCGGCACCCAGAACAACAGTGCCAGGCTCCTCACGGAGTTGGGGCGGGGGGCTGCTATACTGTGAAAAGTGATGAGAAGTGGTGCCCAGGACGTATGCTGCCCTCTGTCCGCACAGCGGTGAATTTCACCCTCACACGTAACCACACAGGGGCACAGAGACACAGAGAAGGGGCAGGGGGACAGCAGGGGACACAAACCAAGGACAAAGCTCTGTTGGCTTCAGAGGCCTCCAGCTGCACCTCTGTCCCAGGTTACTCCTATTTCACACCCCTGGGGGGAATTCTCTGGCGTGTGTCACACGGCAGGAGAGCCTAGACCAGCATGAACGTCCCCTCCCCCCTTACAATGTCGGGGTCAGATTCTCAGCTGGTAGAAATCTACACAGCTCCTTTGATCCCAGTGGAGTTACTCCTGATTTACACCAGAGCGCGCGGCTGAGAGGGGAAACAGCCCCAGGGAATCCAATGGAGTCCCCCAGGAGTCAGGTCAGGGGGAGCGAGAGCAGAATCCGGACCCCGGTGGAGCGGGGGATCTGGCTCTTTCAGTTCAATGGCGCTACAGTTATTGATGCCGGCGGAGGACCTGGTCCCGGGGGACTATGAGCGTTATGGACAATGATGCAGAATCTCCGTTAATTGGCGACTCTGCCGATGTCTCAGCCGGGGAGCCTGGCGGGATTCAGGGCCCTGGTCCCGATGGGCCCAAAGGGGATTTAAAGACCATGGAGAGCCGTAAGGAGGCTGGAAGCTGTGAGAAAGCCGTGGGGCTCGGCAGCAGTGTGGGGGATACGCTGTGGCAGCCCTCGCTAGCTTCGGAGCGGATTAGGTCTCCGGGTTGGATACCAAGAGCCCAGGCTGTGCACCTCTCCTGGGCGATGGGCCGTTTGGGATAAGGAAGCTGGGTGGTGCTACAGAGGAGTCACGGCCGGCCGGGGACAGAAAGAAGAATTCCAGCCAGCTGGAGCGGCCCCTCCCAATGCAGCCAGTGTAAGACTCCTGCTTCGGTAAAGTCCTTCTCGCTCTGTCCCTCAGTCTCTGCCTGTCTCTGAATCTGCCAGTCTCTGTCTCGCGCCGAGGAAGATGTCAGCCCAATATTTTCTTTAGAGAGAAATCGATCCAGCCATCCGTCCATCCTTCTCTGTGTGCCTGGCTACCGGTCTGTCTGTCTGTGTGTATCTATCCTTTATCTCCCTCTCTCCATGTGTTACAGCCCCAACCCGCCAGCGTCTCCCCTTCAGCCCAGCCTCTCCTGCACAGGGAAAACTCCCCGGCCAAATGCAAACAGACACTTCGTTATTGTCCTTCAAATCTCACCTTAAAAATCCCTCTGGCAGGTTATCCCCAGAGCCCAGCCTGCTGATCACGGCCGAGCAGATGACGAACTGTGGCCAGGGGCGCTGGAACCATTTGTGTTGTGGAGGTGCTGAGAGCCATTGAACCAAACTGTGAACGCTGGAAATGATGGAAAACACGTCAAGCCAGTGGTTGCAGCTGCCCCCCAGCCTCCCAAGTTCCAGCACCTCTGGGTGTGGCTATTCCCCTTCTCCTTTTTTCCTTTTTCTTCTCTCTCTAACCCCAGGAAAAAACCTCAAACAATTCACATCATTAACAAAGCTGGGACAATTCTTCCCCACATTCATTGGTTTGTAATTTCCATCCTCCTCCTCTTCCTTAACAGAAACATTAGCATCCCTAGTATTTATAACAGCTAAGGCCTTCCAAAAGAAAGCACTGCACTGCACACAGGGTAATACCTCTGTGGAGAGGGTGAGAGAGAGAAAGAAGAAACCACATGAGAAATTTTAGCCACAAACAGAAGGCCCCGTGGTACTGTGAAGATAAAGGTGGGGCAAGGGCCTAGATAGAATAGAATTGAAGACATTGGAATAGGACAGGAGAGAAAAGAAGAAACTGGACTATAACAGAATAGAATAGACGTTCCCTTTGTTCGTCTCTGGACTGTAGGATCTTCAAGGCAGACACTTTCTCTCTCTACATTCAGCGCCAGCACATTAAGACCCTGACCCCAGCTGGCATTACACTGATAGAAATATACATCACTCCTAATGACGGTGAGTCATGGGGGCAGTGGAAGGAAGGGTGAGCATTGCAGCTATAGAATGACGGGTCTGTTTGTTTCAGTAACTCATTGGCATTATTTCTCTCCCCTACCCCAGGAATGAGTCCCACATGGGGCTGGTCAACCACACTGTGGTGACTCATTTCATCCTCTTAGAAATCCCCAACACCGACGGCCTCCAGACCATCCTCTTCGTCACCTTCTTAACCTTCTACCTCTGCACCCTGTTGGGTAACCTGCTCATCTTCTCAGCCATCCTCGCTGACCCCCGCCTGCACACCCCCATGTACTTCTTCCTCTGCAACCTCTCCATTGTAGACCTTGGATTCTCTTCCATCAGCACCCCTAAGTTGCTGGCCAATCTCTGGGTGAAGAGTAGAACCATCTCGCTGGGTGGGTGCATGTCCCAGGTCTTCTTCTGGCACTTCCTGGGCAGCACCGAGTGCCTGCTCTACACTGTCATGGCCTACGACCGGTACGTGGCCATCTGCCACCCGCTGCGCTACCTGCTCATCATGAACCAGAGGGTGTGCGCCCTCCTGGCTGCTGGCACCTGGATCACCAGCTCCTTCCACGCCACCATCCTCACCAGCCTGACTTTCACGCTGCCCTACTGCGGGTCCAACGTGGTGGACTATTTCTTCTGTGACATCTTCCCAGTGGTCAAGCTGGCCTGTGCGGACACGTACGTCATCGAGACTGTGACCTTCACCAACACTGGTATGGTGTCCATGACCTGCTTCCTCCTCATCCTCACCTCCTACATCCTCATAGTCTACTCTGTCCTGAAGATGAACTCAGCCGAAGGGCGGCGCAAAGCAGTCTCCACTTGTGCCTCACATCTGGCGGTGGTGATGCTGTTCTTTGGGCCCTGCGCCCTGATCTACACTCAGCCCCAGCTGAGCAATGTGCTGGTGACCCCTGTGCAGATCTTCAGCAACGTGGTCACGCCCATGCTGAACCCGGCCATCTACACGCTGAGGAACAAGGAGGTGAAAGCGGCTCTGAGAAAACTGAGAGGGGGTCAAATGCCTCCACGTTGATGTGCGGCAGCTGCAGGGGTAGCATGTGGGTCTGTTTGGAAATACATCAAGAAATACATCTGCATGGCAGCTCTGTGGCTCTTGTGAGCTTCTCTGTCTCTCCCCATCACCACACAGCCCCTATCTATCTTTGTGGATCTCTACAAGTCATAGAAATGCTCCTAAAAATACTGAGCTGTCTTTGACATGCTGTGAGGTTGCATTTTCAAAGCTGCCTGAGGGACAGGCACACTCAGCCTGTATTCAAATTAATAGGAATTGGAGATCCAAATGTTGTAGAGGACTTTGAAAATCTTGCCCGTATTACACAGATCTACATAGCTCAAACTCTTTACGTCCATCATTATAACGTAGGTTTTCTAATCCTTCAATTATCCTCATGGCTCTTCTCTGATTCCTCTCCAATTTATCAGCACCCGTCTGGAATTGTGAACACCAGCACTGGACACAGTATTCCACCATTGGTCGAACCAGTGCCAAACAGGGAGGTAAAATCACCTCTATGCTCGTACTCGAGATTCCTCAGTTATGCACTCCAGGGTCACATTAGGTCTTCTGGCCACAGCATCGCCCTGGGAGCTCACGTTCAGCTGATTTTCCACCATGACCCCTGTCATAAACATACAGCTAAGGGGAGCATAAAATCCCTCCCTTACCTGTAAAGGGTTAAGAAGCTCAGAGAACCTGGTTGGCATCTGACCAAAAGGACCAATAAGGGGAGAAGATACTGTCAAATCTCTGGGGGAAGGTTTTTGTTTTGTTCTCTTTGTCTTGTTCTCTCCAGGTCAGCGAGGAACCAGGGCAGGGAAAATACATCTCCTAAAGCAGTGGTTCTCAAACTTTTGTACTGGTGACCCCTTTCACATAGCAAACCTCTGAGTGCGACGTCCCCCACATATACATTAGAAACACTTTTAAAATATATTTAACACCATTATAAATGCTGGATGGAAAGCAGGGTTTAGGGTAGAGGCTGACAGCTCACGACCCCCCCATGTAATAACCTTGCGACCCCCTGAGGGGTCCTAACAGTTTGAGAACCCCTGTCCTAAAGCCATATCTGAACTAAGCATCTAAGATTACAAATTGTAAGTAATAGGAAGGAAATGCGTTAGATTATCTTTTGTTGTAGCTTGTGAATTTTCCCTAAGTTAAGAGGGAGGTTTATACCTGGTTTTTTTTTGTAACTTTAAAGTTTTGTGTAGAGGGGAATCCTCTGTGTTTTGAATCTGATTACCCTTAAAATTACCTTCCATACTGATTTTACAGAGGTGCTTCTTTTACTTTTTCTTTATAATAAAGTTCTGCTTTTAAGAACCTGATTGGTCTTTAGTGTCCTAAAAACCCAAGGGCTGGTCTGTGCCCACTTTGTTAACCTATTTGGTTGGTATATTATTCTCAAGCCTCCCCAGGAAAGGGGGTGAAGGAGCTTGGGGGGATTTGGGGAGAAACAGGAACGGCAAGTGGTTCTTTTCCTGAATTTTTGTCTAACTCACTTGGTGGTGGCAGCGATACCATTCCAAGGACAAGGAAGAATTTGTGCCATGGGGGAGTTTTTAACCTAAGCTGGTAGAGATAAGCTTATGGGGTCTTTCATGCGGGTCCCCACATCTGTACCTCAGAGTTCAGAGTGGGGAGGGAACCCTGACAACCTCCAAATCTTTTTCAGAGTCACTGCTCCCCAGGAGAGAGGCCCCCGTCCTGTAAGCAGAGCCTCGGATCTTTGTTCCTAGATGTACAAGCTTATGTTTAACTGCAGTAAAATGAATATTGTTTACTTGCAGTCCCTTACTAAGTGATCCAGATCCCGACTGTGAAATAGATCGGTGGAGGTATTCAAGGCTTAGGCTTAGGTTTAGGATGGAAGTAGGTGGATTTTTCCCAGGGTGAGGGAGGAGCACACTGGTGTTATCCTAGGCTTAGCGTTAGGGAAAAGGTCAAAGGAATTCTGCTTGGCTTGAGGTTGGGCAGTTGGGCTACACTAGGATTCAGGTGGCGCATGCAGTCAAAGTTACTAAGGGTTCGGGTAAGGCAGGAAGTGAATACATTTATGGCAGGGTTTATGCGGGCTAGGCAGGAACTTATGCAAATGACGTCATATCTTTGGGGCTCAGTTCCCCACCTGAGACAGTGCGGTAAAAATTATTCCTTTCTCTCCCCCCGTTTCTGTTGTAAGCTCTTCGGGGCAGTTGCTGTCTCTCTCTGTGTGTCAGTGCAGCACCTCTTGCACCTGGGCCTCCAGGCCTCCCATATAACAGAAACAATAACGTACTGTTCAGAATTATCACTGACTCCTCGGACGTGGGTTTTAACCTTGTGCCCTTAAATGAAAATATAATAAATAAAAAAAGCAAAAGGAACCTGGGTAGATAACATCTCCCTGCAGAACAGCGCATGCAAGCCCAACATCCGGCCCCAGAAACAGCCCTGATGCCGGGGGAAGAGCGCCCCCTACTGAGCTGCCTGCACCACTCCCTGCACCACAGCGCCCCCTTTGTACTGCTGGGTTCATCCTGAATTTTCTCAGTTGTTTCTTTGCACTGGTCCAGGGAACCATAAGAACGTAAGAACAGCCGTACCGGGTCAGACCAAAGGTCCATCCAGCCCAGTATCCTGTCTACCGACAGTGGCCAATGCCAGGTGCCCCAGAGGGAGTGGACCAACAGGCAATGATCAGGTGATCTCTCTCCTGCCATCCATCTCCACCCTTTGACAAACAGAGGCTAGGGACACCATTCCTTACCCATCCTGGCTAATAGCCATTAATGGACTTAACCACCATGAATTTATCCAGTTCTCTTTTAAATGCTGTTATAGTCCTAGCCTTCACAACCTCCTCAGGTAAGGAGTTCCACAAGTTGACTGTGCGCTGTGTGAAGAAGAACTTCCTTGTATTTGTTTTAAACCTGCTGCCTATTAATTTCATTTGGTGACCCCTAGTTCTTGTATTATGGGAATAAGTAAATAACTTTTCCTTATCCACTTTCTCCACATCACTCATGATTTTATATACCTCTATCATATCCTCCCTTAGTCTCCTCTTTTCCAAGCTGAAAAGTCCTAGCCTCTTTAATCTCTCCTCATATAGGACCCGTTCCAAACCCCTAATCATTTTAGTTGCCCTTTTCTGAACCTTTTCTAGTGCCAGTATATCTTTTTTTAGATGAAGAGACCACATCTGTACGCAGTATTTGAGATGTGGGCGTACCATCGATTTATATAAGGGCAATAATATATTCTCAGTCTTATTCTCTATCCCCTTTTTAATGATTCCTAACATCCTGTTTGCTTTTTTGACCGTCTCTGCACACTGCGCGGACATCTTCAGAGAACTATCCACGGTGACTCCAAGATCTTTTTCCTGACTTGTTGTAGCTAAATTAGCCCCCATCATATTGTATGTATAGTTGGGGTTATTTTTTCCAATGTGCATTACTTTACATTTATCCACATTAAATTTCATTTGCCATTTTGTTGCCCAATCACTTAGTTTTGTGAGATCTTTTTGAAGTTCATTACAGTCTGCATTGGTCTTAACTATCTTGAGCAGTTTAGTATCATCTGCAAACTTTGCCACCTCGCTGTTTACACCTTTCTCCAGATGATTTATAAATAAGTTGAATAGGATTGGTCCGAGCACTGACCCTTGGGGAACACCACTAGTTACTCCTCTCCATTCTGAGAATTTACCATTAATTCCTACCCTTTGTTCCCGGTCTTTTAACCAGTTCTCAATCCATGAAAGGACCTTCCCTTTTATCCCATGACAACTTAATTTACGTAAGAGCCTTTGGTGAGGAACCTTGTCAAAGGCTTTCTGGAAATCTAAGTACACTATGTCCACTGGATTGTCCTTGTCCACATGTTTGTTGACCCCTTCAAAGAACTCTAATAGATTAGTAAGACATGATTTCCTTTTACAGAAACCATGTTGACTATTGCTCAACAGTTTATGTTTTTCTATGTGTCTGACAATTTCCAAAGAGCCACAAATCCAGACTCTGGTGAGACTGAGAGAAGAAAACCTGGAATTGAAGATCAGGGCATAAGTTGTGAACATTAATATGAAAAACCACAATAGATTCTGATAGACAATGGGAAACCTCCACTGACCTCCAAGCTGGGATATTGTGTGGCCAGAGAGGGAGAAGCCGGGAGAGCAGGCGGCTGTAGTATTTGTAACTGAGAACTGTATCAATTCACCACACCTACATTTAAAGAGCCCATGGGAATTATTTGCCGACCATTATCTTGTGGCTAAGACAAAGACCTGGGACACAGGAGATCTGGGTTCCTGTACAGGCTCTGTAGAAGACTCCCTATTTGCTCTTGAGTAACACTAAATCGCATTGTGCCTCAGTTTCCCCACCTGTTATATACAAGGATAATTAAATCCTTTGTCACTCTCAGCTATTAAATGTGTATCACATTCAGGCTGGGACTGTCTCTATGTGTCGGTGCTGGGTGTAGGAGAAAGGGGCCCACGACTCAGTTCCAGACTATAGGTCCTTCCATAATACCCATGATAACAATAGTGATAATACAAATTAAAATAGTCAAATGCAGTTCCGGCTCCGGTGTCCGTGGCAATGACACACGGAACTCAGCTGATGTAAACCAAGAATAACTTCTGAGCCTGGTACCAGCGCAGTGAGAAGGCCCAGCCTGGGGATTCATTAAAAATGTCAACATTTTAATTAACCCCAACGGCCATTGCACCCTGTGGGATGCTTTGACTGGGCTGGGGATAACACAGCTACAGAGATTAATTATACCGTCTGCTTCTGCCCCCTTGTCCTGGCTCCCAAGTAAGACGCCCCCCAGAGAAGAGTGGGAAATGATAGCAATTAGCGGAATCGCAAGGGGCCTTATTAAAACTGTGGTGCTGGGACACCACAAATAGATTGATGAGATCATTGCTGGAAACCCCCCAATCTAGCCCTGTCTCTCTCACATCCCTCTCTGTGTGGTGTCTATAGATTTGTCTACATCAGCGGTTTTCAAACTGTGGGTCGGGACCCCGATGTGGGCCCCACCCCATTCTAATGGGGTCGCTAGAGCTCGCTTAGACTTCCTGGGAAAAGGGGATGAAGCCAAAGTCCAAGCCCCAATGTCTGGGGCCGAAGATGCAGTGGGGCTGAGATTACAGGCCCTCGGCCTGGGGCTGAAGCCTGCAGGGCAGTGGAGCTTTGGCTCTGTCCGCCCTGCCTGGGACTGCTGGGCTCGGGTGGGCTCAGGCTTCGGTCCCTCCTTCTGGGGTCATATTGTAATTTTTTTTGTCAGAAGGGAGTCGTGGTTTGAGAACCTCCGGTCTACACTATAGAGCTTCCCACTGATGTAGCTAACCACTGCCAACCTCTCCGCCTAGAGGCACAGCAGAGGTGCAAGACGAGGTTTGTGTCTATTCCACTTACATGGCTAGTGAGGGAGCAGGTTTTGTTAACGTAAATGAGCTGTAATCCTCTAAAGACCCTTTCTCCTGACCCCTGATTGTGCAAAAGGTGGGCAAGAGAACAAGCGCAAGGCCCAGAAAGACGCAGCGCGACGTTCATCCCAATGACAAGAGGAGGGATGGCATTGATAACCCTTCTATGTTTGGTTTTAGAGAGATAGACACTGAAAAGCAGCGTCTCTCTCACGCTGTCTATCTCACACTGCACCCAGTACACTGGTGCCATGATCGTCTTAGAGTTGGGGAGGGAGGCGGGAGGGTTACTGTGCTGCCAAAAATGACTCAATGCTCTTTTTGGAGTCTCTTCCGTACTGCGAAGAGTGATGAGAAGTGGTGCTCGGGACGTATGCTGCCCTCTGTCCACACAGCGGTGAATTTCACCCTCACACATAACCACACAGGGGCACAGAGACACAGAGAAGGGGCAGGGGGACAGCAGGGGACACAAACCAAGGACAAAGCTCTGTTGGCTTCAGAGGCCTCCAGCTGCACCTCTGTCCCAGGTTACTCCTATTTCACGCTCCTGGGGGGAATTCTCTGGCGTGTGTCACACGGCAGGAGAGCCTAGACCAGCATGAACGTCCCCTCCCCCCTTACAATGTCGGGGTCAGATTCTCAGCTGGTAGAAATCTACACAGCTCCTTTGATCCCAGTGGAGTTACTCCTGATTTACACCAGAGCGCGCGGCTGAGAGGGGAAACAGCCCCAGGGAATCCAATGGAGTCCCCCAGGAGTCAGGTCAGGGGGAGCGAGAGCAGAATCCGGACCCCGGTGGAGCGGGGGATCTGGCTCTTCAGTTCAATGGCGCTACAGTTATTGATGCCGGCGGAGGACCTGGTCCCGGGGGTCTATGAGCGTTATGGACAATGATGCAGAATCTCCGTTAATTGGCGACTCTGCCGAGGTCTCAGCCTGGGAGCCTGGCGGGATTCAGGGCCCTGGTCCCGATGGGCCCAAAGGGGATTTAAAGACCATGGAGAGCCGTAAGGAGGCTGGAAGCTGTGAGAAAGCCGTGGGGCTTGGCAGCAGTGTGGGGGATACGCTGTGGCAGCCCTCGCTAGCTTCGGAGCGGATTAGGTCTCCGGGTTGGATACCAAGAGCCCAGGCTGTGCACCTCTCCTGGGCGATGGGCCGTTTGGGATAAGGAAGCTGGGTGGTGCTACAGAGGAGTCACGGCCGGGGACAGAAAGAAGAATTCCAGCCAGCTGGAGCGGCCCCTCCCAATGCAGCCAGTGTAAGACTCCTGCTTCGGTAAAGTCCTTCTCGCTCTGTCCCTCAGTCTCTGCCTGTCTCTGAATCTGCCAGTCTCTGTCTCGCGCCGAGGAAGATGTCAGCCCAATATTTTCTTTAGAGAGAAATCGATCCAGCCATCCGTCCATCCTTCTCTGTGTGTCTGCCTGCCAGTCTGTCTGTCTGTGTGTATCTATCCTTTATCTCCCTCTCTCCATGTGTTACAGCCCCAACCTGCCAGCGTCTCCCCTTCAGCCCAGCCTCTCCTGCACGGGGAAAACTCCCCGGCCAAATGCAAACAGACACTTCGTATTGTCCTTCAAATCTCACCTTAAAAATCCCTCTGGCAGGTTATCCCCAGAGCCCAGCCTGCTGATCACGGCCGAGCAGATGACAGACAAGCTGCAGCCAGGGGTGTTGGAACAATTTGTGTTGTGGGAGTGCTGAACCAAACTGTGAACACTGGAAATGATGGAAAATACGTCAAGCCAGGGGGTTCAGCCGCCCCCCAGCCTCCCGAGTTCCAGCACCTCTGGGTGTGGCTATTCCCCTTCTCCTTCTTTCCTTTTCCTTCTCTCTCTAACCCCAATAAAAAACCCCAAACAATCATTAACAAAGCTGGGGCAATTCTTCACCACATTCATTGGTCTGTATGTTCCATCCTCCTCCTCTTCCTTAACAGAAACATGCAGCACTATGTGCTTTTATAAAAACGATACTCTACCCAAAGAGGGCACTGAACTGCAGAGAGGGCCATCTCTCTGTGGAGAGGAGGAGAGAGAACAAACCACATGACAAATGTTAGATAGAATCAGACGTCTCTAATGTAGCATGGTGATAAGAGTGGGGTGAAAGCCCAAATAAAACAGAATCGAAGAAAATGGAATAAGACAGGAGAGAAGAGAAGAAACTAGGATAGAATAGAATGGAACAAAATAGAATAGACGTCCCCTTTGTCTGTTCATTTCTGGACTGTAAGGCCTTCAAGGCAGCCATTTTCTCTCTCTATGTTCAGCACCAGCCCAGTGAGGCCCTGACACCAAGTGGCATTACAATGATAGAAATTTACACCGCTCCTAGTGACAGTGAGTCGTGGGGGCAGTGGAAGGAAGGGTGAGCATTGCAGATATAGAATGACGGGTCTCTTTGTTTCTCACTGGCATTATTTCTCTCCCCTACCCCAGGAATGAGTCCCACATGGGGCGGGTCAACCACACTATGGTGACTCATTTCATCCTCTTAGGGATCCCCAACACCGACGGCCTCCAGACCATCCTCTTCGTCACCTTCTTAGCCTTCTACCTCTGCACCCTGCTGGGCAACCTGCTCATCTTCTCAGCCATCCTCGCTGACCCCCGCCTGCACACCCCCATGTACTTCTTCCTCTGCAACCTCTCTGTGCTGGACATTGGAATCTCTTCCATCAGCATCCCTAAATTGCTGGCCAACCTCTGGGCTCAGAGCAGGGTCATCTCGCTGGGCGGGTGCATGTCCCAGGTCTTCTTCTGGCACTTCCTGGGCAGTACCGAGTGCCTGCTCTACACCGTCATGGCCTACGACCGGTATGTGGCCATCTGCCACCCGCTGCGCTACCTGCTCGTCATGAACCGGAGGGTGTGCGCCCTCCTGGCCGCTGGCACCTGGATCACCAGCTCCTTCCACGCCACCATCCTCACCAGCCTGACCTTCACGCTGCCCTACTGCGGGTCCAACGTGGTGGAATATTTCTTCTGTGACATCTTCCCGGTGGTCAAGCTGGCCTGTGCGGACACG
Organism: Malaclemys terrapin pileata; assembly: GCF_027887155.1. Lineage (NCBI taxonomy): Eukaryota > Metazoa > Chordata > Testudines > Emydidae > Malaclemys > Malaclemys terrapin. The sequence continues at coordinate 46,772,151 of NC_071516.1, forward strand.
TATGTCATTGAGACTGTGAGCTTCACCAATATTGGGGTGGTGCCCATGACCTGCTTCCTTCTCATCCTCACCTCCTATGTCAGGATCATCTACTCTGTCCTGAAGATGAACTCAGCCGAAGGGCGGCGCAAAGCAGCCTCCACTTGCACCTCGCATCTAGTGGTGGTGACGCTGTTCTTCGGGCCCTGTGCCCTGGTCTACACACAGCCCCAGCTAAGCAAAGTGCTGGTGACCCCTGTGCACATATTCGGCAACGTGGTCACGCCCATGCTGAACCCGGCCATCTACACGCTGAGGAACAAGGAGGTGAAAGCGGCTCTGAGAAAACTGAGAGGGGGTCAAACACTGCTTGATGCAGTGAGGCAGCTGTAGGAGTAGCATTTGGGTCTGCATAGAAATACATCGACAAACACACCTGTATGGTTGCTCCGTGGCTCTTGTGAACCGCTGTCTCTCCCCATCCCCACACAGTCCCTATCTATCTATGTGGATCTCTACAAGTCATAGAAATGCTCCTAAAAATACCGAGCTGTCTTTGACATATTGTAAGGCTGATATTTTCAAAGCTACTTGAGGGACAGGCACACTCAGCCTGCATCAAAATTGATAGGAACTGGAGACCCAAACCTTGTAGAGGATTTTGAAAATCTCAGCCTTATTACCCAGCTCTACATAGCTCGAACTCTTTAACCCTATCATTATAAGGCGGTTTTTCTAATCCTTCACTTATTCTCATACGTCTTCTCTGATTCCTCTCCAATTTATCAGCACCCGTCTGGAATTGTGAACACCAGAACTGGACACAACGTATTCTACCAGTGTTCACACCAGTGCCAAACAGGGAGGTATGCTCGTACTCGAGATTCCTCCTTTATGCATCCCAGGGTCGCATTAGCTCTTCTGGCCCGAGCGTCACACTGGGAGCTCATGTTCAGCTGATTCTCCACCACGACCCCAAATGTTTTTCAGAGTCACAGCTCCCCAGGAGATAGTCCCCTGTGCTATAAGCACAACCCTGATTTTTGTTTTCTAGATGTACGTGCATATGTTCAGCTGCATTGAAATGCACATTGTTTGCTTGCGCCCCCTTACCCAGCGATCCTGATCCCGACTGGGGAGGAGGTCAGAGGAGCTATTCCAGGGTTGGGGTTCGGAGGGAGGTCAGTGGAGTTTTCCCAGGGTGAGGGAGGAGGACACTGGTGCTAGCCTAGGGTTAGCGTTAGGGTCGGGGAAAAGGCCAAAGGAATTCTGCTCGGATTGAGGCAGGGCAGCTGGGTGACGTTAGGGTTCAGGTGACGCGTGAAGTCAATCAAGTTACCCAGGGTTTGGGTGAGGCAGGAAGTGAATACATTTATGGCTGGGTTTCTGTGGGCTAGGTAGGAAGTGAGGCGAATGACGTCATCTCTTTGGGGCTCAGTTCCCCAACTGAGAGACTGTGGTAAAAATTATTCTTTTCTCCCCCCTGTTTCTGTTGTAACTTCTTCGGGGCAGGGGCTGTCTCTCGCTGTGTGTCAGTGCAGCACCCCTTGCACCTGGGCCTCCAGGCCTCACATACAACAGAAACAATAATGTACTGATCAGAATTATCACTGACTCCTCGGACGTGGGTTTTAGCCTTGTGTCCTTGACATGGAAAAAAATAAAAAAAGTGACAGGAACTTGGGGCAGATACCGTGAGCCAGGCCCCTGGTCCTGAGTGACCGTGGAGCGAGAAGCAGGGAGAGTAGGCAGCTATAGTATTTGTAACTGAGAGCTGTATCAATTCATCACACCTACATTTAAAGAGCCCATGGGAATTATTTGCCGACCATTATCTTGTGACTAAGACAAAGACCTGGGACACAGGAGATCTGGGTTCCTGTACAGGCTCTGTAGAAGACTCCCTATTTGCTCTTGAATAACACTAAATCGCATTGTGCCTCAGTTTCCCCACCTGTTATATACAAGGATAATTAAATCCTTTGTCACTCTCAGCTATTAAATGTGTATCACATTCAGGCTGGGCCTGTGTCTCTGTATCTGTGCTGGGTGTAGCACAAAGAGGCCCATGTCTCAGTCCCAGACTGTACGTTCCACCATAATACCCATGATAACAATAGGGATAATACAAATTAAAATAGTCAAATGCAGTTCCAGCTCCGGTGTGTGTGGTAATGACACACAGAACTCAGCTGATGTAAACCAAGAATAACTTGTGAGCCTGGTACCAGTGCAGTGAGAAGGCCCAGCCTGGGGACTCATTAGAAATGTCAATATTTTAATTAATCCCAACGGCCATTGCACCCCGTGGGATGGTCTGACTGGGCTGGGGATAACATAGCTACAGAGATTAATTATACCGTCTGCTTCTGCCCCCTCGTCCTGGCTCCCAAGTAAGACACTCACCAGAGAAGAGCGGGAAATGATAGCGATTAGCGGAATTGCAAGAGGCCTTATTACAACTGCGGTGCTGGGACACCACAAATGGATCGATGAGATCACTGCTGGAGCCCCCCCAATCTAGCCCTGTCTCTCTCACATCCCTCTCTGTGTGGTGTCGATGGATTTGTCTACACTATAGAGCTTCCCAGCGATGTCGCTAACCACCGCCAACCCCTTAGTGTAGACGCACAGTAGAGGTGCAAGATGAGACTTCTGTCAATTCCACTTACCTGGCTAGTGAAGGAGCAGCTTTCGCTCACTTAAATCAGCTGCAATCATCTAAAGACCCTTTCTCCTGACCCCTGATTGTGCAAAGGGGTGGGTAAGAGAACACGCGTGAGGCCCAGAAAGACGCTGAGCGACGTTCATCCCGATGTAGAGAGGAGGGTGTATTGGCTAATGCTTGGACTGGAACCCAGGAAATCTGAACTAGATGCCCAGCTCTTCCACACACTCCCTTTGTGACCTTACACAACTCGATCAGATCGAGAATTTCAAAAAGCCAGCAGGAATTAAGTGTCCAATGCCCACTGCACTTGAATGAGTTTTGGGATCCTGGCTCCTTTGACAATCAAACCCTGAAATTCTCTGTGCCTCAGTTCCCCTTGTAAAATGGGGCTGGTAATTCTTACTGTGTTTGGTTTATTCAGATGTTGAACTCTGAATGGCTGAGCCTGTCTGAGTTTGTGTCTGAGCGGCACCCAGAACAACAGTGCCAGGCTCTTCACGGAGCTGGGGGGGCTGCTATACTGTGAAAAGTGATGAGAAGTGGTGCGCAGGACGTATGCTGCCCTCTGTCCGCACAGCGGTGAATTTCACCCTCACACATAACCACACAGGGGCACAGAGACACCGAGAAGGGGCAGGGGGACAGCAGGGAACACAAACCAAGGACAAAGCTCTGTTGGCTTCAGAGGCCTCCAGCTGCACCTCTGGCCAAGGTTACTCCTATTTCACACCCCTGGGGGGAATTCTCTGGCGTGTGTCACACGGCAGGAGAGCCTAGACCAGCATGAACGTCCCCTCCCCCCTTACAATGTCGGGGTCAGATTCTCAGCTGGTAGAAATCTACACAGCTCCTTTGATCCCAGTGGAGTTACTCCTGATTTACACCAGAGCGCGCGGCTGAGAGGGGAAACAGCCCCAGGGAATCCAATGGAGTCCCCCAGGAGTCAGGTCAGGGGGAGCGAGAGCAGAATCCGGACCCCGGTGGAGCGGGGGATCTGGCTCTTTCAGTTCAATGGCGCTACAGTTATTGATGCCGGCGGAGGACCTGGTCCCGGGGGTCTATGAGCGTTATGGACAATGATGCAGAATCTCCGTTAATTGGCGACTCTGCCGAGGTCTCAGCCTGGGAGCCTGGCGGGATTCAGGGCCCTGGTCCCGATGGGCCCAAAGGGGATTTAAAGACCATGGAGAGCCGTAAGGAGGCTGGAAGCTGTGAGAAAGCCGTGGGGCTTGGCAGCAGTGTGGGGGATACGCTGTGGCAGCCCTCGCTAGCTTCGGAGCGGATTAGGTCTCCGGGTTGGATACCAAGAGCCCAGGCTGTGCACCTCTCCTGGGCGATGGGCCGTTTGGGATAAGGAAGCTGGGTGGTGCTACAGAGGAGTCACGGCCGGGGACAGAAAGGAAGAATTCCAGCCAGCTGGAGCGGCCCCTCCCAATGCAGCCAGTGTAAGACTCCTGCTTCGGTAAAGTCCTTCTCGCTCTGTCCCTCAGTCTCTGCCTGTCTCTGAATCTGCCAGTCTCTGTCTCGCGCCGAGGAAGATGTCAGCCCAATATTTTCTTTAGAGAGAAATCGATCCAGCCATCCGTCCATCCTTCTCTGTGTGCCTGCCTGCCAGTCTGTCTGTCTGTCTGTATCTATCCTTTATCTCCCTCTCTCCATGTGTTACAGCCCCAACCTGCCAGCGTCTCCCCTTCAGCCCAGCCTCTCCTGCACGGGGAAAACTCCCCGGCCAAATGCAAACAGACACTTCGTTATTGTCCTTCAAATCTCACCTTAAAAATCCCTCTGGCAGGTTATCCCCAGAGCCCAGCCTGCTGATCACGGCCGAGCAGATGACAAACTGTGGCCAGGGGCGCTGGAACCATTTGTGTATTGGGGGTGCTGAGAGCCATTGAACCAAACTGTGAACGCTGGAAATGATGGAAACGACGTCAAGGGAGAGGATGAGGTAGCCCCCCGACCTGTGGCTATTCTTCATCTCCTTTCTCTTTCCTTCTCTTTCTATCCCCAATTAACCCCTCTATAATTCACAACATTCACAAAGCTGGGGCAATTCTTCCCCCCATTCAATTGTTTGTATGTTCCATCCTTGTCCTCTTCCTTAATACAAACATGGAGCAATTATAACAACAATTATGCAATTATAACAACAAAACCCTACCAAAACAAAGCTCTGCACTGCACAAACGGTCATCTCTCTGCAGAGAGCCTGAGAGAGAGAACGAACCACACATGAGAAATGTTAGCCACAAATGAGAGGCTCTAAGGTACTGTGGTGATAAGGGTGGGGAAAGGGCCTAGATAGAATAGAATTGAAGCAGTTGGAATAGGACAGGAGAGAAGAGAAGAAACTGGAACAGAATAGAATAGAATAGAATAGAATTGATGTCCCCTTTTTTGTCTCTGGACTGTAGGATCTTCAAGACAGACATTTTCTCTCCCTACATTCAGTGCCAGCCCAGTGAGGCCCTGTCCCCAATTGGCATAACAGTGATAGAAATTTAGCCCGCTCCTAGTGACAGAGAGTCGTGGGGGCAGCGGAAGGAAGGGTGAGCATTGCAGATATAGGATGACAGGTCTTTTCGTTTCAGTAACTCATTGGCATTATTTCTCTCCCCTACCCCAGGAATGAGTCCCACATGGGGCTGGTCAACCACACTCTGGTGACTCATTTCATCCTCTTAGGGATCCCCAACACCGACGGCCTCCAGACCATCCTCTTCGTCACCTTCTTAGCCTTCTACCTCTGCACCCTGCTGGGCAACCTGCTCATCTTCTCAGCCATCCTCGCTGACCGCCGCCTGCACACCCCCATGTACTTCTTCCTCTGCAACCTCTCCGTGCTGGACATTGGAATCTCTTCCATCAGCATCCCTAAATTGCTGGCCAACCTCTGGGCTCAGAGCAGGGTCATCTCGCTGGGCAGGTGCATGTCTCAGGTCTTCTTCTGGCACTTCCTGTGCAGCACCGAGTGCCTGCTCTACACCGTCATGGCCTACGACCGGTACGTGGCCATCTGCCACCCGCTGCGCTACCTGCTCATCATGAACTGGAGGGTGTGCGCCCTCCTGGCCGCCGGCACCTGGATCACCAGCTCCTTCCACGCCACCATCCTCACCAGCCTGACCTTCACGCTGCCCTACTGCGGGTCCAACGTGGTGGACTATTTCTTCTGTGACATCTTCCCAGTGGTCAAGCTGGCCTGTGCGGACACGTACGTCATCGAGACTGTGAGCTTCACCAATATTGGGGTGGTTCCCATGACCTGCTTCCTCCTCATCCTCGCGTCCTACATCTGCATAGTCTACTCCGTCCTGAAGATAAACTCAGTCGAAGGGCGGCATAAAGCAGCCTCCACTTGCGGCTCACATCTGGCTGTGGTGACGCTGTTCTTTGGGCCCTGTGCCCTGGTCTACATGCAGCCCCAGCTGAGCAATGTGCTGGTGACCCCTGTGCAGATCTTTGGCAACGTGGTCACGCCCATGCTGAACCCGGCCATCTATACGCTGAGGAACAAGGAGGTGAAAGCGGCTCTGAGAAAACTGAGAGGGGGGGTCCAACGCCTGCACGTTGATGCAGTGAGGCAGCTGCAGGAGTAGCATTTGGGTCTGCATAGAAATACATCGACAAACACACCTGTATGGCTGCTCCGTGGCTCTTGTGAACCTCTGTCTCTCCCCATCCCCACACCGTCCCTATCTTTCTATGTGGATCTCTACAAGTCATAGAAATGCTCCTAAAAATACCGAGCTGTCTGACAAGCTGTAAGGCTGATCTTTTCAACGCTGCCTGAGAGAGGCACACTCAGTCTGCATTAAAATTAATAGGAAGTGGAGACCCAAACATTGTAGAGGATTTTGAAAATCTCAGCAGTATTACACAGATCTACATAGCTTGAACTCTTTAACCCTATCATTATAAGGCAGGTTTTCTAATCCTTCAGTTATTCTCATGGGTCTTCTCTGCATCTTCTCCACTTTTTCCGCCACCGTCTGGAATTGTGAACACCAGAACTGGACACAACGTATTCTACCAGTGTTCACACCAGTGCCAAACAGGGAGGTAAAATCACCTCTATGCTCGTACTCGAGATTCCTCCTTTATGCATCCCAGGGTGGCATTAGCTCTTCTGGCCTCAGCGTCGCACTGGGAGATCACGTTCAGCTGATTCTCCACCTTGACCCCCAAATACTTTTCAGAGTCACGGCTCCCCAGGAGAGAGACCCCAGTTCTATAAGCACAACCCTGATTCTTGTTTTCTAGATGTACGTGTGTATGTTCAGCTGCACTGAAATGCACATTGTTTGCTTGCACCCCCTTACCCAGTGATCCTGATCCCGACTGGGGAGGAGGTCGGAGGAGCTATTCCAGGGTTGGGGTTCGGAGGGACGTCAGTGCAGTTTTCCCAGGCTGAGGGAGGAGGACACAGGTGTTATCCTAGGGTTAGCGTTAGGGAAAAGGTCAAAGGAATTCTGCTCAGTTTGAGGTTGGGCAGCTGGGTGACGTTAGGGTTCAAGTGACGCATTCAGTCAATGAAGTTACCCAGGGTCTGGGTGAGGCAGGAAGTGAATACATTTATGGCTGGGTTTATGAGGACTAGGTAGGAAGTGAGGCGAATGACGTCATCTCTTTGGGGCTCAGTTCTCCACCTGAGACACTGTGGTAAAAATGATTTCTTTCTCCCCCCATTTCTGTTGTAAGCTCTTCAGGGCAGTTGCTGTCTCTCACTGTGTGTCAGTGCAGCACCCCTTGCACCTGGGCCTCCAGGCCTCCCATAAAACAGAAACAATAACGTAATGTTCAGAATTATCACTGACTCCTCGGACGTGGGTTTTAACCTTGTGCCCTTAAATGAAAATATAATAAATAAAAAAAGCAAAAGGAACCTGGGGTAGATTCCACGAGCCAGCCCCTGACCCTTCTCCCTGCAGAACAGCGCATGCAAGTCTGACATCTACTCCTGGGGAAATACTGTGTCAAAACGTTAAAAATTCCCACACAATATTTTAAAAATCTGCAAAAATCTGCATATTTTATTTGTCAAAATAGCATAATATAATCACTCCCGTTTCAATTATTTTGGTAATTTATTTCAAAATACCTATCAACAAGTATGTCAGCAAATAGACAACAGCAAAAAATATTCCCCCAGGAGTTGAGAGTTAAAGAAACCCCTAGAACGGTAATCAGCAAACTTTCAGAAGTGGTGTGCCGAGGCTTCATTTATTCACTCTAATTTAAGGTTTTGCGTGCTGGTAATACATTTTAATGTTTTAGAAGGTCTCTCTCTATAAATCTATAATATATAACTAAACTATTGTTGTATGTAAAGTAAACAAGGTTTTTAAAATGTTTAAGAAGCTTCATTTAAAATTAAATTAAAATGCTGATCTTATCAGTTTAGCGCAGCGGTTCTTAACCTGGGGTGCATGCAACCTCTGGGGGTGCGAGACATGCGAGACTTTTTTAGAAGGTAAATCATCGAAAACACAAATTAAGCCCAAGCACCTAAGTACAACTACTTTGTTTCATCAAACCTGTGTATTTATTAACATTATATATGTTTTAACCATTACTGTAATATACAAACAAAGTTTTTAAGTTTTCAAGTTTTTAAGGTAATTGTAGTGTAATTTTTGATAAGGGCTGCAGAGCTCTGGGACCAGGCCAGGAGCAGAGCCTGGTCTGGCTGCTGGTACCCCAGACTGGCAGGAGGGCTGAGCAGGGCTGGAGGCCCGGACCCCGGCTGGCAGGGGGCCGGGCAGCTGGAACCCCAGACCAGCAGCGAGGTGAGCGGGGCTGGCGGCTGGAACCCCAGACCGGCAGCGGGCTGAGTGGGGCTGGTGGCCGGGACCCCAGCTGGCAGCAGCGTGCCAGTAAACATCAGCTCGCGTGCCACCTTTGGCATGCATGCCGCAGGTTGCCAACCCCTGCCCTAGAACAACCCAGTTCCAGGTGAAGAGTGTTGGAGGGGGCGGTATGGAGGCCCCAGAGCCCAGTCACCTGCACTCTCATCCCGCCAAGCCCAGCCAAGGGGCACCCCCCGACACAGGAACCAGCACCCCCTCCCCCCAGGACCCAGCCACGGGGCACCCCCCAGCACAGGCACCAGCACTCCCCTCCCCCCAGAACCTGGCCATGGGGCACCCCCCAGACCAGACACCAGCACTCCCCTCCCCCCAGAGCCCAGCCACGGGGTACCCCTTAGCTCAGCCACCAACATCCCCCTCCCCTCAGGACCCAGCCATGGAACATCCTCTAGCCCAGACACTAGCACTCCCCTCCCCCCAGAACCCGGCCATGGAGCACCCCCCAGCACAGGCACCAGCACTCCCCTGCCCACAGGACCCAGCCATGAGGCACCCCCGGCCCAGACACCAACATCCCCCTCCCCCCAGAGCCCAGCCATGGGGCACCCCCCGGCACAGGAACCAGCACCCCCTCCCCAGGACCCAGCCACAGGGCACCCCCCAGCACAGACACCAGCACTCCCCTCCCCCCAGAACCCGGCCATGGGGCACCCCCCAGACCAGACACCACCACCCCCCAGGACCCAGCCATGGGGCACCCCCCAGCACAGGCACCAGCACTCCCCTCCCCCCAGAACCTGGCCATGGGGCACCCCCCAGACCAGACACCAGCACTCCCCTCCCCCCGGAACCCAGCCATGGGGCACCCCCCAGCACAGGAACCAGCACCCCCTCCCCCCAGAGCCCACCCATGGGGCACCCCCAGCTCAGCCACCAACATCCCCCTCCCCCCAGGACCCAGCCACGGGGCACCCCGCAGCTCAGACACCAGCAGCCCCCTCCCCCCAGGACCCAGCCATGGGGCACTCCCCAGCACAGGCACCAGCACCCCCCTCCCCCCAGAGCCCAGCCAAGGGGCACCCCCCCGGCCCAGACACCAGCCCCCCCAGAGCCTTTACTACCCCCAGGCTCTTTACTGTCCTGCCCGGGGACATGGTGCGGTGCAGCCCTTCCTCACCCTTTGCTAGCGATGGGTCTCCCGGGCGCTCTCCTGCCCCAGGACAATGGGGATCAAGCAGAGCGAGCAGCGTCCGGCCCAGCCAGCCTGGGCGCTCCACTCACTGCGAGCTGGGCTCCACACAGTCCATTGGTCCCTAGTTGCACCAGGCAGCTCTGCCGCCCCGATTCTGTGGGGGAAACTGGGAATTCTGCGAAATTCTGCATCGTGCAGTGGTGCAGAATCCCCCCAGGAGTAAACATGCCAGCACTAGAAACAGTCCTGACACCGAGGGAAGACCCCCCCCCACTGAGCTGCCTGCACCACTCCCTGCACCGCAGCGTCCCCTTTGCAGTGCTGGGTTCATCCTGAATTTTCTCTGTGGTTTCTTTGCATTTGTCCAGGGAATCAATTTACAAAGAGCCTCAAATCCAGACTCTGGTGAGACTGAGAGAAGAAAACCTGGAATGGAAGATCAGGGCACAAGTTGCGCACATTGATTTGAAAAACTGAAATAGATTCTGCTGGACAATGGGGAAGCTCCATTGACCGCCAAACTATGGGTATTGGGCGTCCGTAGAGGGAGAAGCCGGGAGAGCAGGCGGCTATAGTATTTGTAACTGAGAACTGTATCAATTCATCACACCTACATTTAAAGAGCTCATGGGAATTATTTGCAAACCATTACCTTGTGGCTAAGACAAAGACCTGGGACACAGGAGATCTGGGTTCAAGTACAGGCTCTGTAGAAGACTCAATATTTGCCTTTGAGTAACTCATTAAATTGCTTCGTCCCTCAGTTTCCCCACCTGTTATATACACGGATAATTAAATCCTTTGTCACTCTCAGCTATTAAATGTGTATCACATTCAGGCTGGGCCTGTGTCTCTGTATCTGTGCTGGGTGTAGCACAAAGGGGCCCATGTCTCAGTCCCAGACTGTATGTTCCACCATAATACCCATGATAATAATAGGGATAATACAAATTAAAATAGTCAAATGCAGTTCCAACTCCGGTGTCCGTGGCAATGACACACGGAACTCAGCTGATGGAAACCAAGAATAACTTCTGAGCCTGGTACCAGCGCAGTGAGAAGGCCCAGCCTGGGGACTCATTAAAAATGTCAACATTTTAATTAACCCCAATGGCCATTGCACCCTGTGGGATGGTCCTACTAGGCTGGGGATAACACAGCTACAGAGATTAATTACACCGTCTGCTTCTGCCCCCTTGTCCTGGCTCCCAAGTGAGACACCCCTCAGAGCAGAGCGGGAAATGATAGCGATTAGCGGAATCGCAAGGGGCCTCATTACAACTGCGGTGCTGGGACACCACAAATGGATCGATGAGATCACTGCTGGAGCGCCCCCAATCTAGCTCTGTCTCTCTTACATCCCTCTCTGTGTGGTGTCGATGGATTTGTCTACACTATAGAGCTTCCCAGCAATGTCGCTAACCACCGCCAACCCCTTAGTGTAGACGCACACTAGAGGTGCAAGATGAAACTTGTGTCTATTCCACTTACCAGGCTAGTGAAGGAGCAGCTTTCATTCAGTTAAATCAGCCGTAATCCTCTAAAGACCCTTTCTCCTGACCCCTGATTGTGCAAAAGGGTGGGCAAGAGAACACGCGAGAGGCCCAGAAAGACGCAGCATGACGTTCATCCCAATGACAAGAGGAGGGATGGCGTTGATAACCCTTCCTTGGGTTTAGAGAGACAGAGCGAGACAGAACCTGCTTTTCAGTGTCTGTGTTTGAGTGGCACCCAGAACAACGGTACCAGGATCTGGTTGGATTTGGGGGTGGGGGAAGAGTGTGGGACTATATTGCCAAAAATGACTCAATGCTCTTTTTGGAGTCTCTTCTGTATGGCGAAAAGTGATGAGAGGTGGTGTGCAGGATGTATGCTGCCCTCTGTCTGCGCAGCGGTGATTTTCACCCTCACACGTAACCACACAAGGGCACAGAGACACAGAGAAGGGGCAGGGGGACAGCAGGGGACACAAACCAAGGACAAAGCTCTGTTGGCTTCAGAGGCCTCCAGCTGCACCTCTGGCCCAGGTTACTCCGTTTTCACACCCCTGGGGGGAATTCTCTGGCGTTGTCACACGGCAGGAGAGCCTAGACCAGCATGAACGTCCCCTCCCCCCTTACAATGTCGGGGTCAGATTCTCAGCTGGTAGAAATCTACACAGCTCCTTTGATCCCAGTGGAGTTACTCCTGATTTACACCAGAGTGCGCGGCTGAGAGGGGAAACAGCCCCAGGGAATCCAATGGAGTCCCCCAGGAGTCAGGTCAGGGGGAGCGAGAGCAGAATCCGGACCCCGGTGGAGCGGGGGATCTGGCTCTTTCAGTTTAATGGCACTACAGTTATTGATGCCGGCGGAGGACCTGGTCCCGGAGGTCTATGAGCGTTATGGACAATGATGCAGAATCTCCGTTAATTGGCGACTCTGCCGAGGTCTCAGCCTGGGAGCTTGGCGGGATTCAGGGCCCTGGTCCCGATGGGCCCAAAGGGGATTTAAAGACCATGGAGAGCCGTAAGGAGGCTGGAAGCTGTGAGAAAGCCGTGGGGCTCGGCAGCAGTGTGGGGGATACGCTGTGGCAGCCCTCGCTAGCTTCGGAGCGGATTAGGTCTCCGGGTTGGATACCAAGAGCCCAGGCTGTGCACCTCTCCTGGGCGATGGGCCGTTTGGGATAAGGAAGCTGGATGGTGCTATAGAGGAGTCACGGCCGGGGACAGAAAGAAGAATTCCAGCCAGCTGGAGCGGCCCCTCCCAATGCAGCCAGTGTAAGACTCCTGCTTCGGTAAAGTCCTTCTCGCTCTGTCCCTCAGTCTCTGCCTGTCTCTGAATCTGCCAGTCTCTGTCTCGCGCCGAGGAAGATGTCAGCCCAATATTTTCTTTAGAGAGAAATCGATCGATCCATCCATCCTTCTCTGTGTGCCTGTCTGCCAGTCTGTCTGTCTGTGTGTATCTATCCTTTATCTCCCTCTCTCCATGTGTTACAGCCCCAACCTGCCAGCGTCTCCCCTTCAGCCCAGCCTCTCCTGCACGGGGAAAACTCCCCGACCAAATGCAGACACTTCGTTATTGTCCTTCAAACAGGGGTGGCACAACCCATTAGGCGACATAGGAGGTCACCTAGGGTGCTAGAATTTTGTGGGCGGGCACTGCGGCGGCCGGATCTTCGGCTGCCCCAGTCGTTGTCGGTATTTTGGGGGTGGGACCTTCCGCCGCCTCTGACCGGGGTGGCATTTTGGGGTGGGACCTTCCGGAGCCTAGGGCGGCAGAAAAGCTGGTGGCGCTCCTGCCTTCAAATATCAGCTTAAAAACCCCTCTGGCATATTATCCACGGAGCCCAGCCTGCTGATCACAGCGGAGAAGATGACGAACTGTGGTCAGGGGCGCTGGAACAATTTGTGTCGTGGGGGTGCTGAGAGCCGTTGAACCAATCTGTGAACCCTGGAAATGATGGAAACCACGTCAAGCCAGGGGCTGCGGCCGCCCTCCAACCCCCCGAGTTCCAGCACCTCTGGGTGTGGCTATTCCCCTCGTCCTTTCCTTTTCCTTCTCTCGCTAACCCCAATAAAAAAACCCCAAACAATTCACATGATAAACAAAGCTGGGGCAATTCTTCACCACATTCATTGGTTTGTATGTTCCATCCTCCTCCTCTTCCTTAACAGAAACATGCAGCACTACGTGCTTTTATAAAACCGAAACTCTACCCAAAGAAGGCACTGCACTGCGCTGTGGCCACGTTGGGTGCTGAGAGCCTTTGATCCAAACTGTGAACTCTGGATATGATGGTAACCGTGTCAAGCCAGTGGGTGCATGTCCCAGGTCTTCTTCTACCACTTTCTGGGCAGCACCGAGTGCCTGCTCTGCACCGTCATGGCCTACGACCGGTACGTGGCCATCTGCCACCCGCTGCGCTACCTGCTCATCATGAACTGGAGGGTGTGCGCCCTCCTGGCCGCCGTCACCTGGATCACCAGCTCCTTCCACGCCACCATCCTCACCAGCCTGACCTTCACGCTGCCCTACTGCGGGTCCAACGTGGTGGACTATTTCTTCTGTGACATCTTCCCGGTGGTCAAGCTGGCCTGTGCAGACACGTACATCATCGAGACTGTGACCTTCACCAACACTGGTATGGTGCCCATGACCTGCTTCCTCCTCATCCTCACCTCCTACGTCAGGATCGTCTACTCCATCCTGAAGATAAACTCGGCCGACGGGAGGCGCAAAGCAGCCTCCACTTGTGGCTCACATCTGGCGGTGGTGACGCTGTTCTTCGGGCCCTGTGCCCTGGTCTACACTCAGCCCCAGCTGAGCACAGGGATGGTGACCGCTGTGCAGCTCTTTGGCTATGTGATCACGCCCATGCTGAACCCGGCCATCTACACGCTGAGGAACAAGGAGGTGAAAGCGGCTCTGAGAAAACTGAGAGGGGGTCAAATGCCTCCACGTTGATGTGCAGCAGCTTGCAGGGGTAGCATGTGGGTCTGCATAGAAATACATCGACAAACAGATCTGCATGGCTGCTCTGTGGCTTTTTTGAACCTCTGTCTTTCCCCATCACCATACAACCCCATCTGTCAGGATCTCTACAAATCATGTAAATGTTCCTAAAAATACCTACCTGTCTTTGACATGCAGTAAGGCTGATTTTTCCAAAGCTGCCTAAGGGATAGGCACAATCAGTGTGCACTAAAATTAATAGGAATTTGAGATCCAGATCTTGTAGCTGACTTTGAAAATCTCAGCCTTATTACACAGATCTGCGGAAGGAAGTGCAGCATCTTCTGAATGTGCAAGAGGGAAGGGAAAAAAATTCCCTTCATCTTCTGGCATGAACCCCAGCTCACCAGGCACCTGTCCTAGGTACTTGCCTAAAGTTCCTGGGTGAACAGTTGGACTTTTCAACATGCCCTGAAGATCAACGGATTTGTGATAAAATTTGCAAAAATCACTTAAGTGATTTGGGGACTTAACTCCCATTTTCAAGTGCTGGGGGTATTTAGGAGTCTAATTCTCACTGAATGGCAGTGGGATTCAGGCATCTGCAGACCAGATTTTTTAAGGCATTTAGCCAGTTACTTTCAATGGGAGTTAAGCACCTGACCTATTTAGAAGCCTAATGTGCCTAGTGGGATTTACTAAACCGCTGTAAAGCTAGACAGTAGGCCAGATTTCTAAAGATCTTTAGGCACCAAGTAGGATTTTCAGAAGCTTTTACAAAAGATTTTCTCATTGAAATCAATGAGAGTTAGCTATCTAGTGCCTGATTTTTAAAGGTGTGACAGTTACGGCAATTTCCTGGATAAACTTATTGAATTAAGTTTAATCCCTTTGGGGTCCATCGTATTAAAAATACAATTGTGTATGTGTTATTGTGGATTGAACGTAACTTTCCTAGAGACTGACTAATGTAATCCTGGGGAAATGTTAGGAACTTCTAAGAACTGTTTGGGACAGTATGTGTGAAGGGGGCCAGGACATATTTGGGAAGTCTCTACTGATTACCTAGTCCTAGAAACCCCAGATCAAAAACCCCCATCCTGCATAAAGCATGGACTAAACTTGTCATGACGGAGCTAGTTCTGAACTGAGGCTGTTATAAGCTGGTGACCACAGAAGAGACCCCATTGTGGGGTTTGAAGGACTAATCACCCGACAGAGTCCATGGTGGAGCTGGGGTGATCTCTGGTAAGTTTATTACTGTGCACGTAGACACTTTTATTAACATAAGAACATAAGAACGGCCATACTGGGTCAGACCAAAGATCCATCAAGCCCAGTATCCTGTCTCCCAACAGTGGCCAATGGCAGGTGCCCCAAAGGGAATGAACAGACAGGTTATCATCAAATGATCCATGCCCTGTCACCCAATCCCAGCTTCTGGCAAACAGAGGCTAGGGACACCATTCCTGCCCATCCTGGCTAATAGCCATTGATGGGCCTATCTTCCATGAATCGATCTAGCTCCCTTTTGAACCTCCTTATAGTATTGGCCTTCACAACACCTGCTGGCAAGGAGTTCCAGAGGTTAACAGCACATTGCATGAAAAAATACTTTCTTGTGTTTGTTTTAAACCTGCTACCTATTAATTTAATCTCATTAAACCTGCTACCCTTGTTCTTGTATTATGAGAAGGAGTAAATAACACTTCCTTATTTACTTTCTCTATACCACTCATGATTTTATAGACCTCTATCATATTCCCCCTTAGTCGCCTCTTTTCCAAGCTGAAAAGTCCCAGTCTTATTAATCTCTCCTCATACAGCAGCTGTTCCATACCCCTAAACATTTTTGTTGCCCTTTTCTGAACCTTTTCAAATTCCAATGTATCTTTTTTGAGATGGGGTGACCACATCTGCACACAGTATTCAAGGTGTGGGCGTACCATGGATTTATATAGAGGCAATATATTATTTTCTGTCCTATTATCTATTCCTTTCTTGATGATTCCCAACATTCTGTTCGCTTTTCTGACTGCCGCTGCACATTGACTGGATGATTTCAGAGAACTATCCACAAAGACTCCAAGATCTCTTTCTTGAGTGGTAACAGCTAATTTAGGCCCTATCATTGTATATGTATAGCTAGGATTATGTTTTCCAATATGCATTACTTTGCATTTATCAACATTAAATTTCATCTGCCATTTTGTTGCCCAGTCACCCAGTTTTGTGAGACCCCTTTGTAACTCTTCACTGTCTGCCTGGGTCTTAACTATCTTTAGTAATTTTGTATCATCTGCAAATTTTGCCACCTCACTGTTCACCCTTTTTTCCAGATTGTTTATGAATATGTTGAATAGGACTGGGCCCAGTACTGACCCCTGCGGGACACCACTATTCACCTCTCTCCATTCTGAAAACTGACCATTTATTCCTACCCTTTTTTCCCTATCTTTTAACCAGTTACCAGTCCATGAGAGGACCTTCCCTCTTTTCCCATGGCTGCTTATTTTGCTTAAGAGCCTATTTTAAAATATGTTTTCTCTGTATTTCTTTTACCTTAAAATAAAATACGCTTACTTAGGGAGAACTGTGTGAACTTAAAACGGAGGCAATTACACTGTGCACCACCCCGGGGGGTGGGGGGGGAAAGCAAAGTCGGGCTGCTTAGGCTGGCTGGCTTTTGAGGGAACAATGCAGTGAAAGGAACTGCTCAGCCTGGAAAGGCCCCAGTCAGGAGGGAGAGAGATGTGGGTCGCCACCCAACAGCTAGGGAGCTGGAAGCCCGAGAGAGATGCTCCTGCTGGACCAATAAGGGGAAATACAGGTGCAGTTACTCTAAACTGTGACCAAAAGTTGGGCCTAAACATCACGGTCCATTTGAAAATCCCACTACGTGCCTATCTGCATCTTTAGGTGGCAATATACCTTTGAAAATCTGGCCACGTCCGATTGAATTTCAGTGGGAACTGGGCTCCTGAATGGCTTTTGAAAATGGGACTTACTCTCCTACGTTAATTAGGAGGTTTTGAAAATGTTACTCACTACATAGATAAAGATAGAAAGATAAAAAAGGAAGAAAAAATGCTAATAGATTTAACTGAGGTGAGAATGCTACATTCATCACATACAATGTATTCTGGATTTGTGGTGCTTATGTATTGTGTCTTCTGCACCTGTTGCCTTGAATTTTGAGTAACATGCAATACGCATAGAACCTAAACCTGGGAATAAAATGGGGATTTTTTTCTTCTTTCCTGCCCCCAGCTGTTGTGTCATTGGAACTGGTCATTAAGTTTTCTGTGCTTTTTCTAGTTCTTGAAATTAAAAATAAATCCGAAACCAGTGTCTGGAGACGGCTGGGCCCATTTATGAGATCGACAAAGAACAAGTGAAATCTTAGAGAACAGCGAAAATAGCTGGACTTTAAAGCTGGAATTTCCAAAGAAAGTTAAAAGTCTATGGCAGTTAGACACCAAGCTCTTGTGAGGTGCTTTTGAAATTCCCAATCTAAAGCAAAAGTGTGAGATGAAGTTCACCTGGGTGTGCAGAGGGTCAACTCGCCGGTTCTATACCAACTTCCATCCTAAACCATTTTATACTTGCACAATTAGCCTGACAAACTCATCAGCACACATTATTATTGAGGCCAAGAACGTAGTAGATTTCAAACAAGGATCAGAGATTGATCCGGATAACAAGAACATCTTGAGTTATATAAAAGCCAGTCGTCGTCATCATCATCATCATCATCAAGGATGAGTAGTAAATTTTCCTTTGGAGCTTTTCTTTGGTGGAAAATTGGGTTTTCAATGGACCTGCCCAGGGGTAAACATCAGCATCACCCACTAGATGGGAATATGACTCTCTACTACATCAACCCACAGTGAACTGGGCACCAAGGAAAGTAATACTGCTGGTCCAGAAAGGTGTAGAAATCTCACTACATACAGCTATGTCCATATGCGGCCAGACCCTCTCTGGTATAAACCGACATGGCCCCACTGACTTCAATTTACACCAGCTGGAGACCTGAACCATTGACTCCAGTGGAGCTATGGTGGGTTCACACCAGTTGGAGATCTGAACCATTGACTCCAGTGGAGCTATGGTGGGTTCACACCAGTTGGAGATCTGAACCATTGACTCCAGTGGAGCTATGGTGGGTTCACACCAATTGGAGATCTGAACCATTGACTCCAGTGGAGCTATGGTGGGTTCACACCAGTTGGAGGTCTGAACCATTGACTCCAATGGAGCTGCAGCCAATTTATGCCAGCTGGGGATCTGTCCAATAATGCCTAGTGGTCTGGCTCGATTGTGGTGGGCACTGTGCAGAGTCAGTCCTTGTCCTAAAGAGTTTATAATCTAAACAGCCTTAAGGAAGTGCCCTAGCCCCATTTTACAGATGGGAAACCAAGGCATGCACAGAGCAAGTGACACAGGCTATCTGGAGTCCGACTCCAGTGCCTTCACCTCAGACCCTTCCTTCTTTGGGAATTGCTGGGGGTTATTTTTTGAAGCACTGATGTGCCTACGGGCCCCTTTGTGCTGTGTGCTGCACAGAGATAGAGAGGCCGTATGGGCCCGGAGGACAGGACACAGCAAGTGCATGTGGCATACTGAGGGCGGGGGTGGGGTTTACAAAAATAAGACCATGTGGTGACAGACGTCATTTTATTTTTAGGAGTTGAAGAGCTTTGACAGTTCCAAGGGGTGGGATAATGGGATGTTCGGACCAATGGTCTGATGCTGTTTAGCTGTTCCTGTATCCCTAAAACATGTTAAACACCTCGGATTCTGCCCCGGGACCCCTTCTTAGATGAGCCTGACATTCTGTTCTTTTCCCTTCTCCTTGGATTAGTACATCAGAGCCAGAGTCACGGACCAGGACCCCACTATGCCAGATGTTCAAACATGGGACAAAAACCCAAGCTGCCGATCCCATCACCTCCCATTGTCACATGCAGACCCCATGCAGTGGTTAGAAAACCTATTTCTCTGGCTCCCATAACTGAACTCCTCCTCATTCTCCTCCCAGTCGGTAGTGACTTTAGCCTCACAACCCTGGGTGTTGTGTGGTAGTGAAATGACCCGCATGGGGAAACTGATGCCAAGGGACTTGCCCAAGGTCATACAGGGAAATAGAACCCAGGAGTCCTGACTCCCAGCCCACCCTGCTCTTACCACGAGACACGACTCCCTTCCAAGAAACAGAAATGCAACCCAGTAGTCCGGAGTGCCAATCAGCGCCTCTAGCCATAGGAGCATTGGAACAAATTCCAATAGATCCCAGGAGCCTGGAGTTCAATCGTTAGGCCCACTCCCCTCCAAGAGCCAGGGACAGAACCCAGGAGTCCTGATGTTCATCTCCAAGACCCTCTCTCCTGTCCAGTTCTCAGGCAGCTCCTGCTGGCAGCAGGATAATCATGGCTCAGGCCCTGGCAGTCTCCTGCCCCCCAGTCTCATGAGGGCAGCTTTCATCTCCTTGTTCCTCAGCGTGTAGATGAGGGGGTTGAGGAGCGGGGTCACCGTGGTGTAGAATATACCCACCACCCTGTCCACGGGGTGCTGGGACCCCGGCCTCAGGTAGATGAAGATCAGGGGCACGTAGTAGGTCACCACCACGGTGATATGTGCCACGCAGGTGGAGAAGGCCCGACGCCTGCCCTCAGTGGAGCGGATCCTCAGGATGGCCGAGACAATGTAGACATAGGACGTCAGGATCAGCAGGAAGCAGGTCATGGCCACGAATCCCACGTCGATGAATGTCACCAGCTCGTTGAGCGCTGTGTCCCCGCAGGCCAGCTTCAGCACAGCCGGGATATCGCAGAAGATGTAACCTACCTGGGTGTCCCGGCCATAGGGCAGGCGGAAGGTGAGTGCAGTCTCTATCAGCGAGTGTAGGGAGCCCCCTAGCCAGGTCCCCGCTGCCAGGCACAGGCAGGCTCTGCGGTTCATAATGACGCTGTAGCGCAGTGGCTTGCAGATGGCCAGGAAGCGGTCGTAGGCCATGACCGTGTAGAGGAAGCACTCGGTGCAGCCCAGGAAGTGGAAGAAGAAGAGCTGGGCCACGCAGCCATGGAAGGAGATGGCCCCGCCGCCCGACAGGAAGCCGGCCACCACCTTGGGCACCACCACCGAGGAGACCGTCATGTCCAGGAAGGACAAGTGGCAGAGGAACCAGTACATGGGCTTGTGCAGCCGGCGCTCCCGGGCCACCGCCAGCAGGATGAGCAGGTTCCCGCACAGCGTCAACAGGTAGATGAGGAGGAAGAAGAGGAACAAGGGCACCCGCAGCTCTGGGGGGTATGAGAGCCCCACCAGGATGAAATGGGGGATCTGGGATCTGTTCCCACACTCCATTCACTCCGTTTGTGTCCCTGCCAGTGAACCTGCAGTGTTTATAATTAACAAAGGGCAAAATGGGTGATTTCTGCATGGGCATTCAGAATAACACTCGCGTACGGGGCTCAGAATCAAACCCAGGTGTCCTGGCTCTGCACCTGCTCCAACCCACTGGACCCCACTCTCTTCCCAGATCTGGAGATAGAACTCAGAAGTCCTGACTCCCAGCCTGCTCTGTTTTAACCCATTAGACCCCACTCCTCTCGCAGAGCTGGGGATAGAAGCCCAGAGCAAAATACAGACAAATTCCAATGAGAAACAAAGCACACATGGTTAGCCGCGAGGGTGATTAACCCTCGGAACAAGCTCTCAGGGGAAGTGGCAGATTCTCTGTCTCTCGCTGTCTTCAAGACAAGAGCACTTGCCTCTGTGGAGGATGGCCCTTAGTCAGGCAGGAGTTGCTGGGCTTGGTGCAGGGGTAACTGGGTGAAATTCTATGGCCTTTGGTACCCAGGATCATCCTGGCCTCCTCTAGCCTTAAAATCTCTCTCTGTATGACTCTCTACGGCTGTGCGTGGTACCTGGCCGTGTGCTTGGTGGGATGCTGCAGCCAGCGCTCGAAGCTGCTCTCTCAGCTCTCCCTTTCCCTCGTGAAATCCCTCCGACCAGACACTTCACACAGGAGCTGGGTTCGATTTGAATGTGAAGCCCGCCTCAAACCAGCCGGGACTCAGGGTCTTTGTCCCTACAGAGCATTACCCCAGAGCTGCCCACTGCAGGTTCCTTGCATCTGCCTCCTAAGTAATTGGTACCAGCCACGGCGGAAGACCAGGCTGGAGGGGCCCCAGCACTGATCCGATCAGGCAGTTTCTCTGTTTCTAGCAATCGTTTCTCTGCTCTGTTTAGTTTTCCCTTCAGCTCTGACATGTCCTTTCTCTCTGCAGTTTCTTATAACCTTGCACCTTCTCTCTGTTCTTCCTTGTGCTCTCCTCCCTTCCCCCCTTGTGTATCTCTCTCCTTCGGGATCCCTCATGGCTGGGCCAATATTAAACTGTTGATGTTCGCTGTGTTTTTAAGTACATATAATGATGCCCTCCGACCACCACTGGGAAGCTCCACTGGGCATTATTAGCAGTGTTGTCTGGGCACAGTGAAGAGGGTCTGTGTATTTCATTAGTGAGGAGAGTCTGTGGTCTGGCTAGGGTGGACTGCAGAACGCACCTGGTGCTGACGATGATGGTTACACCAAAGGTCCTGCCAATGCAATGATTCTTATAGAAAACTGCTTATCGAGAACGCTCTGAGCCAGGCCTGAGCCAGGGCTCTGCAAGGGGATGCTGCTTTGCACAGAGTGGAGTGGGTGTCCCTTCCCTTGGTGTGAGTGCCGACCCCAATGTCCCAGCAAAGTTCTAGGGGGTGCTGTGCTGCAGGGAAGGGGTGGGGCCCTGTTCTCTCTGGGTATGTCTGAACAGGGATCAAAAACCTGCAGCTGGCTTGGGTCAACTGACTTGGACTTGCAGGGCTCTGGGGCTAAAAAACCCACCACCAACAAAAACATTCCCTCAGTACATTTCTCAGCTCGGCCCCAGTCCGAGCATCTACACAGCAATATTTACCCCTGCAGCTGACCCAGGCCAGCCACCGGTCTTTTATCCCTGTGTAGACATACCCTCTGAGTCCGTTTTGGACCCAATGTCCCAGCACAGCAGCTGGGGGTGCGATGCTGTAGGGGGTGCTGTCTCCAGAGAGTCAGTGTGAGCCCAGCGCTCATGGCACATTTTGATCCAAGTCGATGTTTTAACCTTCATTTCCTGTCTACACTCTCACTTAGACAGTTAATTACATTCTAGTCCACGACTCACCAAAGTGTCATGGGAGTTAATTCCCTCGTGTCTGTTTACACTGAGCAAATTCACTTTGATTCTTGGCTGCATGTCTATCAGATTATACAATGGTGGGTTAGCTTTCAAAGCAGGGCTACGTGGGAAAACGTTTTTCCATCCCAGGAGAATTTCTGGCATTTTGAAATTTTTCAGATCGAAAAAAGCAAAATCTCCAAAGCGTTTCTTAACCAAAAATCTCTCTCAAAAAAAGTTCACTTTGGGTAAATCAATGTTTCTTATTAATCATTTTTAAGTGTTTTAGTCAATACTGACCTTTCCCCTTTTTTAACAATTCTAAACAAGGCATTGTTTTGACTCAAAACCCCCACAACTTTTTGGGTTGACAACATTGAAACAGGGTGTTTCTACAATCTTGAAGATTTTTATTTGAGTCAGGTGTTTCACTGAGCCCAGCACTGTTTCAGGAGCAGTTCTGGTTTTGCAAAATAGACATTATCCTACCAAAAATCCACAAACAAAACCAACCAACCAACCAACCAACCCCACACCAAACACCAGAAAAAGCCTCACCAGCTCTAAGTCAAAGATTTGTTTTCCTGGCATCTGGCGGAGCTAAGTGCAGAGTTGGCGGAGCGTGAGGAGACTCTGAAGGATACAATTTCTACCTGAGTGCTTGCATTGCCCTGGGTCCCTCGATTTACACCAGTGAATCTCTCCTCCCTCCTGTCAGAGAGGAAAGGGTTAGTCCGTTTCACAGGCTGAGGGCCAGAAAGGTTGTCAGGAATTTTCATAGGGGCCCAACAGACTTAGGTGCCTCCTTTGACCTTTCCAGCATAGGTGACTCACCCAGTGTCTGGGCAGATCTTGAACCCAAATCTCTTGAGCTGCATGTGACCCATAATAAACCATTTACAGAACAACAACTTCCATTGCTCCTATGAAATCCAGGAACTCTGCTATACAGGGCTGCTGGGGGGGCGGGGACCAAGTGGGGCAATTTGTCCCAGGCCCTGGGCCCCACAGGGGCCCCCTGAGAATATATGGTATTGCAACTTTTTTTATGAAAGGGGCACCCAAAATTGTTTTGCCCCAGAACCCCTGAATCCTCTGGGCGGCCCTGCTGCTACATGTTCCAGAGTGCCACATACCAACAGCCTCGCTGCTAACAAGCCATGCACTCACGGAGGCGTGTCTCCTTCACAGAGCACTCCTGTAACACGGCCCAGTGCTATGACTGCACGGGTGTCCCTTGCAGGTGGAAATGTCTCTGTTGTTTCTGAAGGACCCTGGCCCAGAACCTGAGCGGGTGAAAATGGGTAGCTGCACTTCTATTGGATTGCAATGGAGACCTAGAGGTGAAAGGCTCCGTGAACGAGTCTCTGTCCAGTGCTCCCAGTGCTGGACCAGCCTGACAGATCTCATTTATACTGTTAGTGTGTGGTTGCACCTGGAGGCCCAGCTGGGAATGGAGCCCTATTCTTCCAGGGGCTGCACAGACCCAGTAACAGGTCGGGACCACACTGGGTCAGAGACTGCACAAACAGTGACAGCGACTGGAATCCCACTGCACAGACAAACCCAGAGTGACTGTGCTTGGGGACCCCACTGCGCTGGGCACTGTTCAGACCTACAGAGCAACAGAGATCAGGACACCGCACTGCTAGGCACTGCACAGATAAATAGTAACAGAGATCAGGCTTATCACAGGGCCACTCACCACAACGGCACCTCGTCCTGACTGCTCTGGGGATTAGCTCCTTCCAGGCCCAGCACTGAGACCGGGACCCCACTGTGCCAAGCACTACACAGACACACTGTAACTGAGACTGGGACCCCACTGTGCCAAGCACTGCACAGAGACACAGTAACTGAGACCGGGACCTCACTGTGCCAAGCACTGCACAGAGACACAGTAACTGAGACCGGGACCCCGTTGTGCCAAGCACTGCACAGACACACAGTAACAGAGACCGGGACCCCGTTGTGCCAAGCACTGCACAGAGACACAGTAACAGAGACCGGGACCCCGTTGTGCCAAGCACTGCACAGAGACACAACCCATGCAACAAACCTCGATGCCAACTCTGCCCACATATCTACACCAGCAACACCATCACTGGACCTAACCAGATCAGCTACAACATCACCGGCTCATTCACCTGCATGTCCACCAATGTTATATATGCCATCATATGCCAGCAATGCCCCTCTGCTATGTACATTGGCCAAACTGGACAGTCACTGCGCAAGAGGATAAATGGACACAAGTCAGATATCAGGAATGGCAATATACAAAAACCTGTAGGAGAACACTTCAACCTCCCTGGCCACACAATAGCAGATGTAAAGGTAGCCATCTTACAGCAAAAAAACGTCAGGACCAGACTCCAAAGAGAAACTGCTGAGCTCCAGTTCATTTGCAAATTTGACACCATCAGATCAGGATTAAACAAAGACTGTGAATGGCTATCCAACTACAGAAGCGGTTTCTCCTCCCTCGGTGTTCACACCTCAACTGCTAGCAGAGCACCTCACCCTCCCTGATTGAACTAACCTCGTTATCTCCACACTGATTTATACCTGCCTCTGGAGATTTCCATTACTTGCATCTGAAGAAGTGAGGTTCTGACCCACGAAAGCTTATGCTCCCAGTACTTCTGTTAGTCTCAAAGGTGCCACAGGACCCTCTGTTGCTTTTTACAGAGACACAGTAACTGAGACCGGGACCCCACTGTGCCAAGCACTGCACAGAGACACAGTAACTGAGACCGGGACCCCCCTGTGCCAAGCACTGCACAGAGACACAGTAACTGAGACCGGGACCCCACTGTGCCAAGCACTGCACAGAGACACAGTAACTGAGACCGGGACCCCACTGTGCCAAGCACTGCACAGAGACACAGTAACTGAGACCGGGACCCCCCTGTGCCAAGCACTGCACAGAGACACAGTGAGACCGGGACCCCACTGTGCCAAGCACTGCACAGAGACACAGTAACTGAGACCGGGACCCCACTGTGCCAAGCACTGCACAGAGACACAGTAACTGAGACCGGGACCCCACTGTGCCAAGCACTGCACAGAGACACAGTAACTGAGACCGGGACCCCACTGTACCAAGCACTGCACAGAGACACAGTAACTGAGACCGGGACCCCACTGTGCCAAGCACTGCACAGAGACACAGTAACTGAGACCGGGACTCCACTGTGCCAAGCACTGCACAGACACACAGTCACTGAGACCGGGACCCCACTGTGCCAAGCACTGCACAGACACACAGTCACTGAGACCGGGACCCCACTGTGCCAAGCACTGCACAGACACACAGTAACTGAGACCGGGACCCCTCTGTGCCAAGCACTGCACAGACACACAGTAACTGAGACCGGGACCCCTCTGTGCCAAGCACTGCACAGACACACAGTAACTGAGACCGGGACCCCTCTGTGCCAAGCACTGCACAGACACACAGTAACTGAGACCGGGACCCCTCTGTGCCAAGCACTGCACAGACACACAGTAACTGAGACCGGGACCCCTCTGTGCCAAGCACTGCACAGACACACAGTAACTGAGACCGGGACCCCGTTGTGCCAAGCACTGCACAGAGACACAGTAACTGAGACCGGGACCCCACTGTGCCAAGCACTGCACAGAGACACAGTAACTGAGACCGGGACCCCACTGTGTCAAGCACTGCACAGACACACAGTAACTGAGACCGGGACCCCACTGTGCCAAGCACTGCACAGACACACAGTCACTGAGACCGGGACCCCACTGTGCCAAGCACTGCACAGACACACAGTAACTGAGACCGGGACCCCTCTGTGCCAAGCACTGCACAGACACACAGTAACTGAGACCGGGACCCCTCTGTGCCAAGCACTGCACAGACACACAGTAACTGAGACCGGGACCCCTCTGTGCCAAGCACTGCACAGACACACAGTAACTGAGACCGGGACCCCACTGTGCCAAGCACTGCACAGACACACAGTAACTGAGACCGGGACCCCTCTGTGCCAAGCACTGCACAGACACACAGTAACTGAGACCGGGACCCCGTTGTGCCAAGCACTGCACAGACACACAGTAACTGAGACCGGGACCCCACTGTGCCAAGCACTGCACAGAGACACAGTAACTGAGACTGGGACCCCACTGTGTCAAGCACTGCACAGACACACAGTAACTGAGACCGGGACCCCACTGTGCCAAGCACTGCACAGAGACACAGTAACTGAGAGATCCCGAGTGGCCACGGCGCACACGCTGCTTCTCCCTCTCCCTCCCTCCCTCCTAGGCTTGAGAGCCTGCGGGGAGGAGGCAGGGCTGGGGATTTGGGGAAGGGGCGGAGTTGAGGTGGGGCCGGGGGTGGGGTAAGAAAAAAACGGGGGGTGGGGGTGGGGTGGCCAAAATTGATTTTGCTTGGGGCGGCAAAAATCCTAGAGCCGGCCCTGCTGTTCTCTGAGCCTACTGGGCTTTGGTTGGGTGTGTCTGTGCAGCTCTTCTAGGCAGGAACTGAGGACTCAGCAGAGGGCCTGGTACACCCCGTCATGGCTCATTGCTCCCGGAGGCGCCTTTGAATTTCCCAGTGGTCACCCACAGAGCCTACGGCTGAGCTGGGAGTGGAATCCTGGTCTCCTGAGTCACCGCTTGCCCATGATAAACCATTTACAGACTGTAATGGTGAGTCTGATTGGTCCTACAAAGGCCAGGAGCTACACTATGTGTCCTTGAGCACCATCTACCTGCACCTTGTCTAATACCGAACGATCTACATGCAGAGAGATGAGGCAGAAGAGGTAAAATATCTTTTATTGGACCAACTTCTGTTGGTGAAAGAGACAAGCTGTTTAGCTACACAGAGCTCTTCTTCAGGTCTGGGGAAGGTACGAAGCTACAACAACAATGCAAACAG
This sequence comes from Malaclemys terrapin pileata, assembly GCF_027887155.1. Taxonomy (NCBI): domain Eukaryota; kingdom Metazoa; phylum Chordata; order Testudines; family Emydidae; genus Malaclemys; species Malaclemys terrapin. Next base: position 46,799,358 of record NC_071516.1, read on the forward strand.
CCACTTACAGACAGGGATCCTGCATTTACAGAGCAGTCTTGTAACACAGCCAACTATTTTGTGCTTCTTTTGCAGGTGCAAAGGTCTCTGCCCACCCAGATTTTTAGGTGGTGAAAATGCTGTTTCGATGGCTACTTATCTTGTTGAGACCCCCATCAAGACAGCCCCAACCCCATAATCCCTTCCCAGAGGAGGGAACAGAATGCAGGAGCCCTGACTCCCAGCCTCCCTTGCTCTACCCCATTAGACCTCATTCCTCTCCCAGAGCCAGGGTTAGAACCCAGGAGTCCCAATTAATCCTATCATTGGTGCATAGCTCTGTTGCTGACCCCTGTGCCCAGGAGTGAATTTCTCTGCACTATCCTGCATGGAAACACCTGTCTCCACCCCAGTCGCCTCACAGCCCTCTTGATTTCCTCATTCCTCAGGGCGTAGATGATGGGGTTCAGTGCTGGCGTCACAGCTGTATAGAAAACGGTGGCCACCTTCTGCAGGGGGTGGCCAGGGGTGCGCTACATGTACACAGGATGCAGGGGCCGTACAGCAAGGCGACCACGGTGACGTGGGCAGCGCAAGTGGAGAGGGCTTTGCGCCTCCCCTACTCGGAGTGCATCCGGAGCACAGCTGTGACAATCCGGATATAGGAGCCCGGGATCAAGTCCAAGGAGCTGAGGGCCACCATCCCGACGTTGGCAAAAAGGACAGCCTCATTTAATGAGGTGTCGCCGCAGGCCAGCTTCAGCAGAGGCGGCATGTCGTAGAAGTAGTGGTCCAGCTGATTGGCCCACGGTAAGGGAGCCGGAAAGTGAGGGATGTCTGTAGTGCTGAATGCGGAGACCCTGCCAGGCATGTCCCAGCCACCAGCCGGACACACACCCTCTGGTTCATGGTCCTGCCATAGTGCAGAGGGACACATGTAGCCACGTATTGGTCGTAGGTCAAGACCATCAGCAGGAAGCACTCGGCGCCTCCAAAGAAGTGGAAAGAATACAGCAGTGCCACACAACAGCCAAAGGAGGTGGAGCGGGAGCCCACCGGGAAGTCAGCCAGCATCCTGGGGAGCATGACACCGGAATGGCACATGTCCAGGAGGGACAGCTCGCTGAGGAAGTAGTACAAGGGGGAGTGGAGCTGAGGGCTGAGTCTGATGGTCAACAGGATGACAAGATTCCCCAGAAGAGTCAACAGGTAGATGGCTAGAAAGAGCAGGAAAAAGCAAACCTTCCATTTCTGAGCCTCAGAATATCCCAGGAGGGTGAATTCCAGCCTACAGGTGACATTCTGCCTTGCCATTTGTCCCTTCCTTGGGTCCTATTGCTACAGGCCTTTGTCTGAAAATGATGTGATTTAGTGAGGAAGAAGCACATCCAGCATGGTGAATTTTCTGAGAATTTACAAGTAAATCTTGATTGAGTGACTGATGAGGAGGCTGGAGAGAGAGATAGATAGATAGATAGATAGGGGGTGGATGGGGATAGATAGATAGATAGATAGATAGATAGATAGATAGATAGATAGATAGTGGGGGTGTATATAGATAGATAGATAGATAGATAGATAGATAGATAGATAGATAGTGGGGGTGTATGGAGATAGATAGATAGATAGATAGATAGATAGATAGATAGTGGGGGTGTATGGAGATAGATAGATAGATAGATAGATAGATAGATAGATAGATAGATAGATAGATAGATGGGGTGTATGGGGATAGATAGATAGATAGATAGATAGATAGATAGATAGATAGTGGGGGTGTATGGAGATAGATAGATAGATAGATAGATAGATAGATAGATAGATAGATAGAGGGGGTGTATGGGGATAGATAGATAGATAGATAGATAGATAGATAGATAGATAGATAGATAGATAGATAGATAGGGGGTGGATGGGGATAGATAGATAGATAGATAGATAGATAGATAGATAGATAGATAGATAGATAGTGGGGGTGTATGGAGATAGATAGATAGATAGATAGATAGATAGATAGATAGATAGATAGATGGTGTATGGGGATAGATAGATAGATAGATAGATAGATAGATAGATAGATAGATAGATAGATAGATAGATGGTGTATGGGGATAGATAGATAGATAGATAGATAGATAGATAGATAGATAGATAGATAGATAGATAGATAGATAGATGGTGTATGGGGATAGATAGATAGATAGATAGATAGATAGATAGATAGATAGATAGATAGATAGGGGGTGTATGGGGATAGATAGATAGATAGATAGATAGATAGATAGATAGATAGATAGATAGATAGATAGATAGAGGGGGTGGATAGGGATAGATAGACAGACAGACAGACATATTCCTCACTCTTAAAAAGAAGAGCACTGTGGCTTGCCCAGAGTTCAATTTAGTACAGTATTCTGTCTCCAGTGATAGCCAGTACCAGTTGGATCACAAATTGAATATGAGATAACAATGTAAGAAACATAAGAATGGCCACACTGAGTCAGATCAATGGTCAACCTAGCCCAGTATCCTGTCTTCCGACAGTGGCCAGTGCCAGGTGCTTCTGAATGAATGAACAGAACAGGGCAATTATCCAGGGGTCCATCACTTGTCATTCAGTCCCAGAATCTGGCAAGTCAGAGGCTTTGGGTTGTGTCCCTGACCATCTTGGCTAATAGCCATTGATGGACCTGTCCTCCATGAACTCATCTAATTCTTTTTTGAACCCAGTTATACTTTTGGCCTTCACAACATACCCTGGCAATGAGTTCCACAGGTTGACTGTACGTTGTGTGAAGAAATACTTCCTTAGGTTTGTTTTAAACCTGCTACCTATTAATTTCATTAGGTAACCCCTAGTTCTTGTATTATATGAAGGGGTAATTAAAATTTCCTTATTCACTTTCTCCACGCTATTCTTGATTCTTTAGACCTCTATTATATCCCTCGTTAGTCCCAGTCTTTTCAATCTTTTGTACAGAAGCTACCCTTAATCAATTTTGTTGCCCTTTTCTGTATCTTTTCCAATTCTAATATATCTTTTTTGAGATGAGGCAACTAGAACTGCATGCAGTATTAAAAGCATGGGCGTCTATTTTCTGTCTTATTATCTATCCCTTTCCTAATGGTTCCTAACATTCTGTTAGATTTTTTAACAACTGCTGCACATTGAGTGGATGTTTGCAGAGAACTATCCACAATGACTACAAGATCTCTTTCTTGATGGGTAACAGCTAAATTAGAACCCATCATTTTGTATGTATAGTTGGGATTCTATATGTCACGTTATCTGATCAAAATATGACCACATAGATCATTGTTGCAACCACTGTTATATATTTGCAACAAACCTTGCACAAAATGTGGGATGTAAGATGTCTATTAAAAACTTATGATTTGCTGTTTATGATTATGCTATCTGTACACATGTATCATTTTTGTACTTGAAGTTATGAGCATTGGCTCTATTGTTGTATTTCAAATGTTTGCTCTTGGGGTAATGCCCACAAGGTATTTAGCCAGCACATCTTGGAGAGACTATCAAATTAAGTGGCTTATCAAGAAACACTTAACTGACAATGGACCATGGGGATGCCCATCTACTCTGAATGGACGGTCCTGTAAACATGCTGTTTGAGGTATAGGTAATGGCTTCTACTGTGGCCAAACCTTCATGTGTGGACATGTGACTCTGAACTCTATCTTTATCACCTGTAATTTTCCACTAGCTGTGCTGAGGGCTTTGTTTGAGACAATGTGTTTCCCTCCAAATGGCAGAAGCTATAAAAGATCCTGGAATGGAAACCCCTCAATTTTACCTCTTTTCTGCTCCAGCCTCTGGACTATGAACTTACACTAATGGAAGCGTTCTAACCAAGGGACTGAGGTTCTTCCAATGATTTGGAAGCAGCCAGAGTCTTGACTTAAGCCAGCAGTTTATTCCATCACTGCTACGAGCCTGAGCCCAGAACTTTGCCATTACTGTATGTATTTGACTCCTTTGACCAGTTTTAACTCTCACCTTTCTTTCTTTCTTTCTTTCTTTCTTTCTTTCTTTCTTTCTTTCTTTAAATAAACCTTTAGATTTTAGATACTAAAGGATTGGCATCGACATGATTTTTGGGTGAAATCTAAGTTATATATTGACCTGGATGCATGGCTGGTCCTTTGGGATCAGAAGAACCTTTTATTTGATGAAATTGGTTTTAAAAAACACTCATCTTTAAAACCACTGTTTTTGGGGGGGGGCGTGATACAAGAACTGGAATACCTAAGGAAACTGCTTTTATGACTTCTTGTTAGCCAGTGTGGTGAAACAGAAGCTTACTTTTGTTCCTGGTTTTGGTATATCTTATGGAGGAATAGCCATTAGTTTAGGGTGTGTCTATCCTATTTCTCAGCAATTTGTCCTGAATTTGGTATTCTCACTTGTGACCCACTGAGGCATGGTTACATCATGTACATTTAGCATTTCTCAACATTGACTTTCATCTGCCATTTTATTGTCCAGTCACCCAGTTTTGTGAGATCCCTTTGTAACTCTTCCCAGTCTGCTTTGTATCCTCTGCAGACATTGCCACCTTACTGTTTACATTGTGATGCAGTTGCAAAAAAGGCTAATATCATTTTGGGGTATGTTAACAGGAGTGTCGTATGTTAGACATAGGAGGTAATTCTCCTGCTCTACTCACAACTGGTAAAGTCCCAGCTGGAGTCCTGTGTCCAGTTTTGGGCATCACACTTCAGGAAGGTGACAAGTTTCAGAAGGGCAGCCGTGTTAGTTTGTTTCAGCAAAAACAACGAGGAGTTTCCTATGACACCTTAAAGACTAACAAATTTATTTGGGCATAAGCTTTCGTGGGCTGGAACCCACTTTATCAGATGCATCTTTCAAACTATAAGGGTAGTTAAGGACTGGAACAGGTTTCCAAGGGAGGTTGTGGAAACTCCATTATTGGAGGTTTCTGAGTAGAGGTTAGACAAATGCCTGTCAGGGATGGTCTAGGTATATTTGGCCCTGCTTCAGAGTGGGCAGATTGGACTAGATGACCTGTCAAGGCCCCTTTCAGTGCTTCAGGGGATCGTGTAAGACGCTCTGCAGTGGTTAGTTATGGGATTACCTGTGCACAGGTGAAGTATTTTCTTAACCCACATTGTGGAATGGTTGGTTCGTTTCCTGGAGCCGGAGATTTCACATACCCTGCTGTGCTCAAGTTTTGGATGAAACAATTGAAACAAAGAGTAAACCTTTGAAGAAGAAGGTGCTTTTATCTTTCTTCACTCACTCTTGGGACAAGCTCCCGGAAGAATGTAGCAGAGGCATCAGCCTAATGAGCAATTACTGGATTTTGCATCGTTGCGGTGACATGACAGCTAGCAAAGATTGTTCAATATTTTAATGTATGAACAGTTTCTTTTGACCTAGGTATCTTTATAATTATGGAGGTGGTTGACCATGGTTTCATTGTTAAGATGGAGTCGAGACTTTACTCCTGGGGAAATTCTGCGCTACTTCAGCTTTAATGAGCTGCACATATTTTTATTTTTTTGCACAGAAAAAAGCTTCTGTCAAAATATTGCTGCAATTCTGCCTTTTGCCCACCAGAGGGGTAAAAAAATAAAATAAATGGAGATATCCCATCTCCTAGAACTGGAAGGGACCTTGAAAGGTCATTGAATCCAGCCCCCTGCCTTCACTAGCAGGACCAAGTACTGATTTTGCCCCAGATCCCCAAGTGGCCCCCTCAAGGATTGAACTCACAACCCTGGGTTTAGCAGGCCAATGCTCAAACCACTGAGCTATCCCTCCCCCCTGTGGTGGTGATAGAACAAGGCCCAGCTCCCCACCAGCTAGGGAAGAGAAAGAGCCTGCCTTCTTCACATCACCTGTTGGGCCAGGTCAGGAGACAGGGTCTATGGGGAGACAGACAGCGTGGGCTGCTGGGGGGTCAGACAGGGGATCATAAGGCTACTGGGAGAGGACAGACTGGTACAGGGGCTGAATGGGAGTGGAGGCACAGAGCCACAGAGGAGAGGGAGTGCAAAGCCACATGGTGATGGGGGAGGGGGTGCAGAGCTACATAGGGACAGAGAGTGGTTGAGTGGGGGCACAGAGACATGTGGGGGTGGGGGAGGGGGTACAGAGTCACATAGGGACAGGGGGAGGGAGTGAAGGGTCACAGGGGGATGGGAGTTGGGGTGGAGGAACACATGTGGACAGGGGGTACAAGGACACATGGGAATAGGGGAAGATGTACCTGACTGAATGGGAGAGGCTAGGGGTCAACCAGGGTCTGCATGGGGGAAACTCCCTAACAATCCATCCCTGCACCCCCCCAAAAAACCTGTTCCATACTTTTCCCACCCATATCTGACAACCCTCCAAGTTCACACCTAGGCTCCTTCCCAGCAATTTACTTCCCTCTCCCTCAGCTCCTCCATTATCCCTGATTCCCCCAAGCCTTTGCACTGCTTCTGAGAAGTGCAGGAAATATGGTTCTATATTGTAGTTTGAATGAATTATTACTCAGATTCCATACTAGGCATATAATACAGAACTCTATTTGTCAAAAAGCATTTCCTGAATCATTTTTTGTGTTACAGAATACTTACTTACAGGTATTTTGAAATAAATGACCATAAATAATTCAAACTGGTGTGTAGAGCCCTGCACGGATACAAATTTATATCCACGGATGAGGATGTCCATGGATAGCAATTGGTATCCACTGATCCACAGGGCTCTACTCCCAGGAAACGCAGCAGCCAAGGAGAGAAGAACTTGGTGTCGCCATTCCCAGGAGCCAGCTCCCCATGCTGGCAGTCCCCTGCAGCCGTCCTGTACGACCCCAGACAGGAGATGCAGAGTTTTTCAAATATTGTTTGCAGAGTTTTTAATTTTTTTGTTGCACAATTTTTAAATTTTTTGGCACAGAAATTCTCCCAGGAGTAGATCATGGCACCATTGTTCTGCATGCCACACAGACAGAGTGACACAGAACCAGCCTTTCATAGTTTGCTAACCAACCCAAGCATAGGAAACGTTATCAATGCCACCCCTCCTCTTCTCATTGGGATGAACATCGCTCTGTGTCTTTCTGGGTCTTGGGAGTGTTCTCTTACCCTCCCCTTTGCACAATCAGGGTGCAGGAGAAAGGGTCTTTACAGAATTACGTCTGATTTAACTGAACCAAAGCTGCTCCTTCACTAGCTAGCTAAGCAGAATAGACACGAGCCTCGTCTTTCATCTCCACTGTGCATCTACACTAAGAGGTTGGCGGGGGTTAGCTACATTGATGGGAAGCTCTATACAAATCCGTAGACACCACACAGAGAAGGATGTGAGAGAGACAGGGCTAGATTAGGGGGGTTTCCAGCAATTATCTCATCAATCTATTTGTTAGTGTCCCAGCACCACAGTTTTAATAAGGCCCTCTGCGATTTCTCTAATCGCTATCATTTCCTGCTCTTCCTCTGGGGGGTGTCTTACCTGGCAGCCAGGATGAAGAGGCAGAAGCAGACGGATAATTAATCTCTGTAGCTGTGTTATCCCCAGCCCAGTCAGACCATCCCACGGAGTGCAATGGCCACTAGGATTAATTAAAATGTTGATATTTTTAATGAGTCCCCAGGCTGGGACTTCTCACTGCGCTGGTACCAGGCTCAGAAGTTATTCTTGGCTGCATCAGCTGAGTTCTGTGTGTCATTGCCACAGACACTGGACCCGAAACTGCATTTGACTATTTTAATTTGTATTATCATCATAGATATTATGGTAGGACCTACAGTCTGGAACGGAGACATGGGTCCCTTTGTGCAACACACAGCACAGATACATAGACACAGTGTCCACCTGAATACGATACACATTTCATAGCTGAGAGTGACAGAGGATTTAATGATCCAGTTGTAACGCCAACAGACTTGGGCTGTCAGCAGGCAGGATTGAACCGGGGACCTTTGGCGCTAAAGGAATGAGCGTCTAGTCAAGTGGCACTTAGCTAAGGCTGTAAAGCAGGGTCACTAATCTCTCTCACTCAGTAGTCTCAGTAGCTCTACATTACACATATATAACAGGTCGGGAAACTGAGGCACAAAGCAATGTAGTGAATTACTTAAGGTCATATACAGAGCCTATACTGGAACCTAGATCTCCTGTGTCCCAGGCCTTTGTCTTAACTGTAATAATGGTTTACAAATAATTCCCATGGGCTCTTTAAATGTAGGTGTGGTGAATTGATACAGTTCTCAGTTACAAAATACTATAGCCACCTGCTCTCCTGTCTTCTCGCTCTATGGCCACCCAGTAACCATGGCTTGGAGGTTAAAGGGGCTTTCCCATTATCCATCAGAAGTTACAGCGGTTTTAAAAATCAATGTACACATTTTGTGCACTGATTTCCCATTCCAGGTTTTCTTTTCTCAGGCACCATAAGTCTGGATTTGTGATATTTTAATGCAGCTAAATGTATGTGTGCACATCTGGGAACAAAGAATCGAGGCTGTGCTTACAGGATGGGGGCCTCTCTCCTGGGGAGCAGCAATTCCGAAAAAGATTTGGTGGAGAATTAGCTGAATGTGAGCCCCCAGTTCGATGCTGTGGCCAGAAGACCTAATGTGACCTTGGGATACATAAAGGAGCACTCTCTAGTATGAACAGAGAGGTGATTTTACCATCGGTGTGACCACTGATGGTACACTCTGTCCAGTGCTGGTGTTCACAATTCCAGACGGGTGCTGACACATTGGAGAGGAATCAGAGAAGAGCCATGAGAATAAATGAAGGATTAGAAAACCTGCCTTATAATGATAGACTTAAAGAGTTCGAGCTGTGTAGAGCTGTGCAATAGGGCTGAAATTTTCAAAGTCCTCTTCAAGGTTTGAATCTCCAATTTCTATTAATTATAGTGCAGACTGAGTGTGCCTGTCCCTTAGGCAGCTTTCAAAATGTCAGACTTACAGCATGTCAGACAGCTAAGTAAGAATATTTCTATGATTATTAGTGATCCAGATAGATAGATAGATAGAAAGGGGCTGTGTGGGGATGGGGAGAGACAGAGAGAGATGTGTTTGTCGATGTATTTCCAAACAGACCCGCATGCTACTCCTGCAGCTGCTGCACATCAATGTGCAGGCGTTTGACCCCCTCTCAGTTTTCTCAGAGCCGCTTTCACCGCCTTGTTCCTGAGCGTGTAGATGGCCGGGTTCAGCATGGGCGTGCCCACGTTGCCGAATATGTGCACAGGGGTCACCAGCACTTTGCTCAGCTGGGGCTGAGTGTAGATCAGGGCGCAGGGCCCAAAGAACAGCGTCACCACAGCCAGATGTGAGGCACAAGTAGAGGCTGCTTTACGCCGCCCTTCGGCTGAGTTCATCTTCAGGACAGAGTAGACGATCCTGACATAGGAGGCGAGGATGAGGAGGAAGCAGGTCATGGGCACCATGCCAGTGTTGGTGAAGGTCACCATCTCAATGACGTACGTGTCTGCACAGGCCAGCTTGACCACCGGGAAGATGTCACAGAAGAAATAGTCCACCACGTTGGACCCGCAGTAGGGCAGCGTGAAGGTCAGGCTGGTGAGGATGGTGGCGTGGAAGGAGCTGGCGATCCAGGTGCCAGCGGCCAGGAGGGCGCACACCCTCCGGTTCATGATGAGCAGGTAGCGCAGCGGGTGGCAGATGGCCACGTACCGGTCGTAGGCCATGACGGTGTAGAGCAGGCACTCGGTGCTGCCCAGGAAGTGCCAGAAGAAGACCTGGGACATGCACCCACCCCGCGAGATGACCCTGCTCTGAGCCCAGAGGATGGTCAGAAATTTAGGGGTGCTGATGGAAGAGATTCCAATGTCCAGCACAGAGAGGTTACAGAGGAAGAAGTACATGGGGGTGTGCAGGCGGGCATCAGCGAGGATGGCTGAGAAGATGAGCAGGTTGCCCAGCAGGGTGCAGAGGTAGAAGGCTAAGAAGGTGACGAAGAGGATGGTCTGGAGGCCGTCGGTGTTGGGGATCCCTAAGAGGATGAAATGAGTCACCACAGTGTGGTTGACCCGCCCCATGTGGGACTCATTCCTGGGGTAGGGGAGAGAAATGATGCCAGTGAGTTACTGAAACGAAAAGACCTGTCATCCTATAGCTGCAATGCTCACCCTTCCTTCCACTGCCCCCATGACTCACTGTCACTAGGAGCGGTGAATATTTCTGTCAGTGTAATGCCACCTGGGGACACGGCCTCACTGGCTGGTGATCCAACATGGAAAGAGAAAATGTCTGCCTTGAAGAAGGGGGCGCCTATTCTATTCTATTCTATTCTATTCTATTCTATTCTTCTCTCCTGTCCTATTCCAATTGCTTCAGTTCTATATAGGCACTTTCCCCACCCTTATCATCACAGTACCTTAGAGCCTTCTATTTGTGGCTAACATTTCCCATGTGTGGTTTGTTCGCTCTCTCTCCCCTCCTCTCCGCAGAGGGATGTCCGGGTGTGCAGTGGAGCGCTTTGTTTCGGTAGGGTTTTGTTTTTATAAACACATGGGCTGCTATGTGTCTGTCTTAAGGAAGAGGATGAGGAAAGAACATACAAACCAATGAATGTGGTGAAGAATTGCCCCAGCTTGTTTATCATGTGAATTGTTTGGGGGTGGGTATTGGGGTTAGAGAGAGAAGGAAAAGGAAAGGACCAGGGGAATAGCCACACCCAGAGGTGCTGGAACTCGGGGCGCTGGGGGGCGGCCGCTCCCCTTCCCTTGACGTGGTTTCCACCATTTCCAGCGTTCACAGTTTGTTTCAATGGCTCTCAGCACCCCCACAACACAAATTGTTCCAGTGCCCCTGACCACAGTTCGTCATCTGCTTGGCTGTGATCAGCAGGCTGGGCTCTGGGGATAACCTGCCAGAGGGATTTTTAAGGTGAGATTTGAAGGACAATAACAAAGTGTCTGTTTGCATTTGGCCGGGGAGTTTTCCCCGTGCAGGAGAGGCTGGGCTGAAGGGGAGACGCTGGCAGGTTGGGGCTGTAACACATGGAGAGAGGGAGATAAAGGATAGATACACACAGACAGACAGACAGACAGACCGGTAGCCAGGCACACAGAGAAGGATGGACGGATGGCTGGATCGATTTCTCTCTAAAGAAAATATTGGGCTGACATCTTCCTCGGCGCGAGACAGAGACTGGCAGATTCAGAGACAGGCAGAGACTGAGGGACAGAGCGAGAAGGACTTTACCGAAGCAGGAGTCTTACACTGGCTGCATTGGGAGGGGCCGCTCCAGCTGGCTGGAATTCTTCTTTCTGTCCCCGGCCGTGACTCCTCTGTAGCACCACCCAGCTTCCTTATCCCAAACGGCCCATCGCCCAGGAGAGGTGCACAGCCTGGGCTCTTGGTATCCAACCCGGAGACCTAATCCGCTCCGAAGCTAGCGAGGGCTGCCACAGCGTATCCCCCACACTGCTGCCGAGCCCCACAGCTTTCTCACAGCTTCCAGCCTCCTTACAGCTCTCCATGGTCTTTAAATCCCTTTTGGGCCCGTCGGGACCAGGGCCCTGAATCCCGCCAGGCTCCCAGGCTGAGACCTCGGCAGAGTCGCCAATTAACGGAGATTCTGCATCATTGTCCATAACGCTCATAGACCCCCGGACCAGGTCCTCCGCTGGCATCAATAACTGTAGCGCCATTGAACTGAAAGAGCCAGATCCCCCGCTCCACCGGGGTCCGGATTCTGCTCTCGCTCCCCCTGACCTGACTCCTGGGGGACTCCATTGGATTCCCTGGGGCTGTTTCCCCTCTCAGCCGCGTGCCCTGGTGTAAATCAGGAGTAACTTCACTGGGATCAAAGGAGCTGTGTAGATTTCTACCAGCTGAGAATCTGACCCCGACATTGTAAGGGGGGAGGGGACGTTCATGCTGGTCTAGGCTCTCCTGCCGTGTGACAACGCCAGAGAATTCCCCCCAGGGGTGTGAAAACGGAGTAACCTGGGCCAGAGGTGCAGCTGGAGGCCTCTGAAGCCAACAGAGCTTTGTCCTTGGGATGGTGCCGATTTTATTGGGACATCTGGTCACCCTACCTGCCCCATCCCTGAACCCTCTCTTGCACCCCAAACCCCTCATCCCTGGCTCCACCCCAGAGCCCACACCCCCAGCCAGAGTCCTCACTCCTGTTGCCAGCACAGAGGGCCTGAGGACAGCAACAGCGGGTTCATTGCCCGGTGTGCTTCGCGTCAATAAACACACCAGGTGGAGAAGCAAACAAAGTTTATTTGGGATCCCAAAACGGTGCTAGGAGACAAGCATGTCTCAGATCAAGCACACTAACAGGAACAGTTTTTCTTGTTTTATACATTTTGCAGTTAAGCCTCACCCCCCCACCCCTGCTTTCCACTCTAGCCCTCCCTTTCTCCCCCCCCTTCCTCCCTCTACCCCTCCCGTCCCTGGTAATAGTTAAGTCATTCTTGGCAGCTATAAGCCTAGCTTATTAGTAACTTCTTTAAACCGTTATCTTGTCCTTTTTCCCCTCAGCCAGAAACATGCAGGCCTCATTATTACTGCTTGAGCAGGGGGTTGCACACAGATAACTGGTTGCTTACATATTCCAATTGCACCTGGCTTTTGAGGTTGATTAGAGTTTAAACATGGAAGGATAGAGTTTGGTTCACTTAGGCCTAGTGCAGGAAGGCTTCATTGACACTTTGTGGCCTTCCACCCTCCCGAGTTACCTAGGGTGAGGCCTAGTGACGTCAACAACTCCCTCCTTTGAGAATACTCAACAAGCCTTTGGCTGAGTTTTCACATATTTTGTGGACAAGATATGATTAAGTGTTATGAAGCTGGGGTTTTCAATGAGAGGGTATGCCGGGATTTTTGGGGAACAGGGGGCACAAAGTTTACGGAGGAGCATCTTAAAACAAGCAATCAGGAGGAGGGTGACCAGGCAGAGTACCACACCGGTGAGGAGGAGACGCACAAGGCCACCCCCCCAGTCCTCCTAGATCGGGCAACCAACTTCAAAGGGAATCGAAAACCGTGGGTTTCCTTTCCTGGGCCTTCCACTGCTTGAAAGCCTGTTTGGCCGACAGGACATGCTTGTTAATGTCCTGTGAGTTTTCCGGGACCTAAGTACAACATTCATTCCCAATAAGGGCACACACCCCGCCCTGGGAGGCTAAAACATAATTTAAGGCCTGTCTGTTTTGCAGGGACAGCAACCGGAGCTGGTATAGTTTTGAGTTAAGGCTCTTCTCTATGGCCAAGGTTTCATTGGCGAACGTGGTGAGAAACACAGAGAGCTTGCGATAAAATTGGGTTAGCCGTTCCACCCCATAGGATGGGAGGAGGATCACACCCAACCTGTCTCCTTCCTTAATGGGCTCTGAGGTGGCATACAAAGATTTACGCTGCCTGGGGTGGCCAGGGGTTGTCCCTTAATGCATACTGGGATTCAATGGTACAGTTTTGTGACAAGGGGGTACCCAAGGTATTTCTTCCCCTACTGAACCATCCCCAACAGATATCTGACCAATTTTGGGGAACCACCCTCCAGGGTAACCCTGCTGCGTGGTGCGGGATTTGGGAGCATACTCAGCAGTTAGAGAGGTTGGGCAAAGCAAACTCTTGGGCAAAGCAAACCTTCAAGGAGTCATATGTGTTTGTTTCCAAGTTAGTAGGGATCCCTTTCCATCCCACATGTGCCTGGGGGGAAATGGGAGGTAACGAAAGGAGTGTCCCTATGGCAAAGAGTACCACTGTGGCAGACCCTGGACCTGAACTCATGCTGGGCAGGTGACCCTAGGGCCTAACAATTACAATTCCCCAAATACCCACAAAATATCAATTACCAATAGTAGGCAGATTAAAAACAAAAGGACCAGGCCACCAGGTTAGGCCGGCCCTGTGAGAGTAAACACAACCAACGCTTAGAGTTTTCACGGGGAGTGCGCTGTGACTGTCCAAAGAGACCACAGGGCATTCCCAGCAGATCTTATTGTTTTTTTTTAATAACAGTTTAGGTCTCAGGTCGTCGCTGGTAGTCCTTTTCCGTAGGCTGGACGGTCCACCGTTCAGGAGCGGGCACTGCCTTCAGATGGGAGTGATGAATCCAGTTCTTGTGTCCCTCGACCTTTGCTGCTGTGTGGGAGACCAGCAGGATGGTGTGGGGTCCCTTCCACTTCTCTTGGAGAGGCTCGTCCTTCCAGATCCGAATGAGTACGTAATCGCCTGGCTGCAAGGAGTGGACAGGAGCATCCAGCGGGAGAGGCTGCAAATCTCTGGTATACCTGTGGAGAGAACAAAGAACAGCAGACAGAAAGCACATATACTGAGATAAGAAGCCACACCCCATTTCCCACTCCCCTGCCAGAACCGGTGTACCGTTCATAGGCCATGTCCTTCCAAACATAATCTCGAAGGGACTGAGCCCTAACCTGCCCTTTGGGAGAGCGCAAATGCGGAGCAAAACAAGGGGTAAGGCATCAGACCACTTAAGGGAAGCCTCTTGGCAGACCTTTGAGAGGTGCCGCTTAAGTGTCTGATTTGTACGCTCCACTACCCCACTGGTCTGCGGTCGCCATGGCGTGTGGAGCTTCCAGGGGATTTGCAGGGCATCCGATATCTTTTGAATGACTTGGGATGTGAAGTGTGTTCCGTTGTCAGATTCCATCCACTGGGGGAGTCCGAAGCGGGGAATGATCTCCTTGACAAATTTCAGAGCCACCGTCTTGGCAGTGTTGTTATGGCATGGGAAGGCTTCAGGCCATCCGCTGAATCGATCCACCAAGATGAAAAGGTATTTGAATCCTTGGGTCCGGGGGAACTCAGTAAAGTCTATTTGCCAAACCAGCCCTGGGCCTGGGGTAGGTTCCAGAGTGGCTGGTGGCACTGACACTCCTGGTTGAGGGTTGTTCTTTTGGCAGACTAGACATTCAGCTTGTACCTGGGAGGCCAGGGGTGTAAGAGCCTCCCTGCCAGCGTATAATTCTTTGTTTCTTCACCAGGGTCAGTTCTTAATGTCTTTTGTAGTCAGGAATTCCTGGACTTTGTGGTTTCAATGAAGCAAGTGTTCCTTCTTCTCTTTTCCTGAAACAGTGTGGTTCAGCATCATACAGGGGAGAGGTTACTAGCACATCACCCTGTCTTTAAATAGGCTTATCATCAGTCGGAGAGTCCTCCCGAGGTGGAGGGGTCTTTTTACAGTAAGAAGCCTGGGTCCAGGTGGGCAGTCCTTGGTACTTCACAGCAGTGTTGGTGGTTAACAGGACTTGGAAAGGGCCTTTCCAGTGTGGAGCCAAAGCAGTTTTTCGTTGATGGACCTTACGTAGACTCAGTCTCCTTATTTCAATGAATGGCAGGGCTGCTAGGGTCTTTGGGTAGCAGTTCTTTTATCTGTGAGAAAAGAAACCTAACACATCTCATAGTTGCTTGGGCACATTCAGGCCCCCCCTTTTCTTGGTTGTCAGCCAAGTCTTAGCTGTGAACAATGTCCTTGGATGGTGCCAGCATCTTATCTTTGGACTGAGCTTGCTAGCTATATTTTTTCCCTCAGTTAACTCGTTCTGTTCTTTTTCCTTCTCTCCTTCTTGGCTTCTTTTAACTTACAAAGGAAACTTCCACTCTTCACTCATACACCTTTTCCCAACAATGAACACATACACATTGCCATTATACACTCTTCCAGTAAAATAACTTCTATACAGAGCTTTGGAGCAACAAACCAGGACTAGCACACCCACTTCTTAGGAGTCCAACAAGTTCAGGAGGCCCACAGTGGCTTTAAGGCAAGGGGTGAGACCCACAGCGGCAATTAACAAGTCATCCACATATTGCAGGAGGAGGACCCTGTCCTCATTGTCCCACTCCTCCAAGTCTCCGGGGCCTGGCCGAAAAGGGTGGGGGAATTTTTAAATCCCTGGGCCAGCACTGTACAGCAAAGCTGCTTTTTAACCCTCCTTTTGTCTTCCCACTGTCTCCACTCTGGGGCTTGCAAGGCTGAGGACTCAATTGCAAGGGTCATTATCCAGGCATTCTCTGGGGGTAAGGTGAGGGTTATTTCATCTTGGGTGAAATGCAGGGTGGCTCCTAAGCGACAAAGCAGGTCCCGTCCCAGTAGAGGCGTTGGACAATCGGGGAGGTAAACCAGTTTGTGAGATAGAGTTCTGTTTCCCAAAGCACATTCCGCTGGGGCATATACTGGGCATTTGGTTCCTTTCCCTGTGGCACCCACCACAGTGAGGGACTCTGACATAGGCAGCTGCAGGGGTTGGTTTACAGCAGTTCGTGCAGCTCCAGAGTCTATTAAAAAGTCTATGTCCGAATCGCCCACCCGCATTTTTACTCGGGGTTCCGGGGGCAGGATAGTCCGTCTCCCCTGACACCCCTATTCTTGATCCTCCGCTGCCATCATAGGGGTACCTTCCCTTTCGGGGCACTCATTTTTCCAATGTCCCTCCTTCCGGCATCTGGCACACTGGTTGCAACCCAGACGCCTTTCCTGTGAGCCAGGGTGCCCACGCCCACGTCCTCTCATTCCCCGGCCCCTTCCACCTTCCTGAAATCTTCCCCTGCCACCAGCCTGTACTGCTGCGACCATCATTTTCACTTGCCTCCTTTCCTTTTCTTTAGACACAACCTGATTACGCTCCACCTCAGACAGCAGGGTCTGCATAAGGACATTACAGTCATCCCAGTCAGGCTTACAGCTAGCCAGGCACCCTTCAAAGACCGAGATAAACTTGCTTGGGTTCGTAGAGAATTCCCCTGCCTGTGCCTTAAAGGCTGCTAGGTCCACCGGGTTAAAAGGCACATGGGTGTAAACCTGCATAGTAGTGGCCTGATTCCTATCTGAGCCATGTCTGGACACCACGGTCTCAGTGATCAACGGATAAAATTCCACCGAGGGGGCAATCTCTGGGAGCTGAGACACCTTGTCTTTATATGGTGGGGGTGTGATAGCCGAAGGGGACACCGGACCTGCCATTACAGCTGTGGGGGTGGGGGGGTGTTCTGGGGACTAACAGTAGCTAATACCGAACCTGTCGGAGTCAAATTACACTTTTGCAAAATATCTAACCTATCTCTTAGCAACATAAACAACTGTACATACATATGTTCATTCCATTTACCCGTTTGCTGACAAAACAGAAGTAATTGAAGGATCGTGTTATAATTAAGTGATCCTTCCGGTGGCCACATTTCCTGGTCCTCTAGCTGATATTGAGGCCAGTCTACTGTACAGAAACTTTTCAGTTTACTTTTAGTTATTGGATTTGCGCCAAACACTTTCCAATTCACCAGAATGCATTCCAAGGGTGTACACCTTGCCCTGCCTGCCATACTCTGTCCCTGCCCCATAGGGAGACACTGGGCGTCCCCAGGTCATAACAGGTAGACACTGGGCATCCCCAGGTCAAAACAGATAAAGTCCCCACTGGACTGTTCCTACCTTATCCAAGGGTCCGGTTCTGCACCGTCGCCCTATCCATGGGACCGGTTCCCCACCGTCGCCCGCAGCTGCTTCTCCACTACTCGAGCGCATTGCACCGTTGTGCCCTCCGGGGTCGACCAAACCATGTCTCCGCCGAGGCCCCCGGTAAAGTCAACGGTGCGCGCTGGGCGTCGGTGCAATCTGTCGACCTCCGAGAGGGGTCCGGGCAAGACTAAATTTCAGCCTCAAGCCCCACGTTGGGCGCCAAAACTGTTGCCAGCACAGAGTGCCCGAGGACAGCAACAGCGGGTCCGTTGCCCAGTGTGCTTCGCGTTAATAAACACACCAGGTGGAGAAGCAAACAAAGTTTATTTGGGATCCCAAAGCGGTGCTAGGAGACAGGCATGTCTCAGATCAAGCACACCAACAAGAACAGTTTTTCTTTTTTTATACATTTTGCAGTTAAGCCTCATCCCCCCCATTCCGCTCTAGCCCTCCCTTTCTCCCCCCCCATTCCTCCCTCTACCCCTCCCGTCCCTGGTAATAGTTAAGTCATTCTTGGCAGCTATAAGCCTAGCTTGTTAGTAACTTCTTTAAACCGTTATCTCGTCCCTTTTCCCTTCAGCCAGAAACATGCAGGCCTCATTATTACTGCTTGAGCAGGGGGTTGCATATAGATAACTGGTTGCTTACATATTCCAATTGCACCTGGCTTTTGAGGTTGATTAGAGTTTAAACATGGAAGGATAGAGTTTGGTTCACTTAGGCCTAGTGCAGGAAGGCTTCATTGACACTTTGTGGCCTTCCACCCTCCCAAGTTACCTAGGGTTATGCCTAGTGACGTCAACACTCCCCTGCACTCCAACCACCTGCCCCAGCCCGGAGCTCTCTCCCTCACCCTGAACCCCTCATTTCTGGCCCCACCTGGAGCCTGCACCAGAGCCCAGAACCCATACCCCTCACATCCCAATCTCCTTCCCCAGCTCAGAGCTCTCTCCTGCACCCCAAACCCTCAACCCCAGCCCCACCACATAGCCCATACCCCCAGCTAAAGCCCTCACCACTTCCTGCACCCCAACCCCCTGCCCCAGCCCGGTGAAAATGAGTGAGTTGGAGAGTGAGTGACGGAGGGAGGGGAGATGGAGCGAGGGATGGGGCCTCGAGGAAGGGGTGCGGTAGTGGAAGGGGCAGTGGTGTTTAGTTTTGTGTGATTAGAGTGTTGGCAACCCTGCATCCAGTGCCCACGGCTTGGAGGTCAATGGCACTTTCCCATTGTCCATCAGAATCTACTGCAGTTTTTAAAATCAAAGTGCACAACCTGTGCCCTGATCTTCTATTCCAGGTTTTCTTCTCTCAGTCTCACCAGTCTGGATTTGTGGCTCTTTGGACAAATGCAAAGAAACAACCGAGAAAATTCAGAATGAACCCAGCAGTGCAAAGGGGGCGCTGCAGTGCTGTGAGTGGTGCAGGCAGCTCAGTAGGGGGTGCTCTTCCCTCGGCGTCCGGGCTGTTTCTAGTGCCGGACGTTGGGCTTGCATGCGCTGTTCTGCAGGGAGATGTTATCTACCCAGGTTCCTTTCGCTTTATTTCTTTTATTATTTTTTTTTTCATTTCAAGGCACAAGGTTAAATCCCATGTCCTAGGAGTTAGTGATTGTGACAAGTTGCCCCCCTGAGTGTCACTTGATGTACTGGGGTACCACTAAGCCCGCCTGTTCCACCAGCCTGGGCTCCCTCACCCTGCCGTGCTGAGCCAGGCCCTCAAGCCTCCTCCAGCACGCACAGGCAGGGACACGCCCAGCTGCAGAAAGACACAGACACTGAGATCAGTTCGGCATGGGAAGGCTTCAGCTCAGGGATTGCCCAGCACTCAAGTGCTCACCCCTCTGGAGTGTAAACCCAAAATTGTATTGTCCTGCGCGCCACAGAGAACTGTACAGTGCAAGCTCATGAAATTCACCCCCTCCTCAATGTGGAGGAAAATATGCACAGCTTTCTGCCCCCCCAGTTATGAATTCCACAAACTGGTTTAAAAAAAACAAAAATACGTTTATTAACTACAAAAGGTAGATTTTAAATTACTATAAGTAATAGCAAAGAGATCAAAGCAGATTACCTTAGTAAATAAACAAAAAACACAAACTGATCTTAACACACTAGATAGGTAGGATATAAATTAGCAAATTCTCATCCTGAGTGATAAACAGGCTGCAGACTCTTAAGGCACAAGATGCCTTGGCTTTCCCAGCTTTTCATTCACAGGCTAAGGATCCTTCCAACCTGGGACCATCTCTTCCCACAGTTCATTCCTGGCCCCTCAGGTGTTTCCAGGTGTGTTGTTGTCGGGAGAGTGAGATACCATCATGATGTTAATGTCCCCCTTTTATATCTTCTTCCCACTTGCTCGAAAGCTCTTTTGCTGTGACTTGGTTCAAACAGTTCCCATTGAGTACTGCTATCTCTACAGCACTGTGTACAATAGAAACTTGTACACAGTTCCTGGGGTTATCCTTGTGCTTGTGCATTTCCACAATAAGCCTTTAACATTGTTTGGCCTTTTCACTGTGGTACCTGAAAGGCTGCTTGTTTCAGTAACACAAACGAAGCCAAACTTCATAACTTCACATGCGATGATGGCACACACAATCCAATGAGATATTAATGTCTAGCAGATCAAGACTTTTAGAATGATGCCTTACAAGACATACCTTGTACAAAACATATCCGAATTACATGACAGTGGTGAATATTGGGGTGTCAGGTGTCACAGTGATAATTCAGAAAAATACATTATTGTTTCTGTTGTATGGGAGGCCTGGAGGCCCAGGTGCAAGGGGTGCTGCACCGACACACAGCAAGAGACAGCCCCTGACCTAAAGAGCTTACAACAGAAATGGGTGGGAGAAAGGAATAATTTTTACCATATGTCTTAGGTGGGGAACTCAGCCCCAAAGAGATGAGGTCATTCGCATAACTTCCTGCCTAGCCCTCATAAACCCTGGCATTAATGTATTCACTTCCTGTCTCACCCAAACACTGGGTAACATTTTATTGACTTCATCCATCACCTGAACCCTAGCGTCACCCAACTCCCCTATCTCAATACAAGCATCATTCCTTTGACCTTTTCCCTGACCCTAACGCTAACCCTAGGCTAACACCAGTGTCCTCCTCCCTCACCCTGGGAAAACTCCACTGACGTCCATCCGAACCCCAACCCTGGAATAGCTCCTCTGACCTTTTGTACTTAAGTAGGGCACCATGCCAGTCGGGATCAGGATCGCTGGGTAAGGGGGCGCAAGCAAACAATGTGCATTTCAATGCAGCTGAACATACGCACATACAATTAGGAACAACGAATCAGGGTTGTGCTTATAGAACTGGGGTCTCTCTCCTGGGGAGCCGTGACTCTGAAAAACATTTGGGGTCATGGTGGAGAATCAGCTGAACGTGAGCTCCCAGTTCGACGCTGGGGCGAGAAGAGCTAATGCGACCCTGGGATGCATAAAGGAGGAATCTCGAGTACGAGCATAGAGGTGATTTTACCTCCCTGTTTGGCACTGGTGTGAACACTGGTAGAATACGTTGTGTCCAGTTCTGGTGTTCACAATTCCAGACGGGTGCTGATAAATTGGAGAGGAATTAGAGAAGACCCATGAGAATAACTGAAGGATTAGAAAAACAGCCTTATAATGATAGGGTTAAAGAGTTCGAACTATGTAGAGCTGGGTAATAAGGCTGAGATTTTCAAAATCCTCTACAAGGTTTGGGTCTCCAGTTCCAATCAATTTTGATGCAGGCTGAGTGTGCCTGTCCCTCAAGTAGCTTTGAAAATATCAGCCTTACAGTATGTCAAAGACAGCTCAGTATTTTTAGGAGCATTTCTATGACTTGTAGAGATCCACATAGATAGATAGGGACTGTGTGGGGATGGGGAGAGACAGAGGTTCACAAGAGCCATGGAGCAGCCATACAGGTGTGTTTGTCGATGTATTTCTTTGCAGACCCAAATGCTACTCCTGCAGCTGCCTCACTGCATCAACGTGCAGGCATTGGACTCCCCCTCTCAGTTTTCTCAGAGCCGCTTTCACCTCCTTGTTCCTCAGCGTGTAGATGGCCGGATTCAGCATGGGCGTGACCACGTTGCCGAAGATCTGCACAGGGGTCACCAGCACTTTGCTCAGCTGGGGCTGAGTGTAGATCAGGGCGCAGGGTCCAAAGAACAGCGTCACCACCGCCAGATGTGAGGCACAAGTGGAGGCTGCTTTGCGCCGCCCTTCAGCTGAGTTCATCTTCAGGACAGAGTAGACGATCCTGACATAGGAGGCGAGGATGAGGAGGAAGCAGGTCATGGGCACCATGCCAGTGTTGGTGAAGGTCACCATCTCAATGATGTACGTGTCTGCACAGGCCAGCTTGACCATTGGGAAGATGTCACAGAAGAAATAGTCCACCACGTTGGACCCGCAGTAGGGCAGCGTGAAGGTCAAGCTGGTGAGGATGGTGGCGTGGAAGGAGCTGGCGATCCAGGTGCCGGCGGCCAGGAGGGCGCACACCCTCCAGTTCATAATGAGCAGGTAGCGCAGCGGGTGGCAGATGGCCACGTACCGGTCGTAGGCCATGACGGTGTAGAGCAGGCACTCGGTGCTGCCCAAGAAGTGGTAGAAGAAGACCTGGGACATGCACCCGCCCAGCGAGATGACCCTGCTCCGAACCCAGAGATTAACCAGCATTTTGGGAGTGCTGATAGAAGAAAAACCAATATCCAGCATGGAGAGGTTGCAGAGGAAGAAGTACATGGGGGTGTGCAGGCGGGCGTCAGTGAGGATGGCTGAGAAGATGAGCAGGTTGCCCAGCAGGGTGCAGAGGTAGAAGGCTAAGAAGGTGACGAAGAGGATGGTCTGGAGACCGTCGGTGTTGGGGATCCCTAAGAGGATGAAATGAGTCACCATAGTGTGGTTGACCAGCCCCATGTGGGACTCATTCCTGGGGTAGGGGAGAGAAATGATGCCAGTGAGTTACTGAAATGAAAAGACCTGTCATCCTATAGCTGCAATGCTCACCCTTCCTTCCGCTGCCCCCACGACTCACTGTCACTAGGAGCGGTGAATATTTCTGTCAGTGTAATGCCACCTGGGGACACGGCCTCACTGGCTGGTGATCCAACATGGAAAGAGAAAATGTCTGCCTTGAAGATCCTACAGTCCAGAGACGAACAGAAAAAGGGGGCGCCTATTCTATTCTATTCTATTCTATTCTATTCTTCTCTCCTGTCCTATTCCAATTGCTTCAGTTCTATATAGGCACTTTCCCCACCCTTATCACCACAGTACCTTAGAGCCTTCTATTTGTGGCTAACATTTCCCATGTGTGGTTTGTTCGCTCTCTCTCCCCTCCTCTCCGCAGAGGGATGTCCGGGTGTGCAGTGGAGCGCTTTGTTTCGGTAGGGTTTTGTTTTTATAAACACATGGGCTACTATGTGTGTGTCTTAAGGAAGAGGATGAGGAAAGAACATACAAACCAATGAATGTGGTGAAGAATTGCCCCAGCTTGTTTATCATGTGAATTGTTTGGGGGTGGGTATTGGGGTTAGAGAGAGAAGGAAAAGGAAAGGACCAGGGGAATAGCCACACCCAGAGGTGCTGGAACTTGAGGGGCTGGGGGGGCGGCCGCTCCCCTTCCCTTGACGTGGTTTCCACCATTTCCAGGGTTCACAGATTGGTTCAACGGCTCTCAGCACCCCCACTATACAAATGGTTCCAGCGCCCCTGACCACAGTTTGTCATCTGCTCGGCCGTGATCAGCAGGCTGGGCTCTGTGGATAACCTGCCAGAGGGATTTTTAAGGTGAGATTTGAAGGACAATAACGAAGTGTCTGTTTGCATTTGGCCGGGGAGTTTTCCCCGTGCAGGAGAGGCTGGGCTGAAGGGGAGACGCTGGCAGGTTGGGGCTGTAACACATGGAGAGAGGGAGATAAAGGATAGATACACACAGACAGACAGACAGACAGACCGGTAGCCAGGCACACAGAGAAGGATGGATGGATGGCTGGATCGATTTCTCTCTAAAGAAAATATTGGGCTGACATCTTCCTCGGCGCGAGACAGAGACTGGCAGATTCAGAGACAGGCAGAGACTGAGGGACAGAGCGAGAAGGACTTTACCGAAGCAGGAGTCTTACACTGGCTGCATTGGGAGGGGCCGCTCCAGCTGGCTGGAATTCTTCTTTCTGTCCCCGGCCGTGACTCCTCTGTAGCACCACCCAGCTTCCTTATCCCAAACGGCCCATCGCCCAGGAGAGGTGCACAGCCTGGGCTCTTGGTATCCAACCCGGAGACCTAATCCGCTCCGAAGCTAGCGAGGGCTGCCACAGCGTATCCCCCACACTGCTGCCGAGCCCCACGGCTTTCTCACAGCTTCCAGCCTCCTTACGGCTCTCCATGGTCTTTAAATCCCCTTTGGGCCCGTCGGGACCAGGGCCCTGAATCCCGCCAGGCTCCCCGGCTGAGACCTCGGCAGAGTCGCCAATTAACGGAGATTCTGCATCATTGTCCATAACGCCCATAGACCCCCCGGGGACCAGGTCCTCCGCCGGCATCAATAACTGTAGCGCCATTGAACTGAAAGAGCCAGATCCCCCGCTCCACCGGGGTCCGGATTCTGCTCTCGCTCCCCCTGACCTGACTCCTGGGGGACTCCATTGGATTCCCTGGGGCTGTTTCCCCTCTCAGCCGCGCGCTCTGGTGTAAATCAGGAGTAACTCCACTGGGATCAAAGGAGCTGTGTAGATTTCTACCAGCTGAGAATCTGACCCCGACATTGTAAGGGGGGAGGGGACGTTCATGCTGGTCTAGGCTCTCCTGCCGTGTGACAACGCCAGAGAATTCCCCCCAGGGGTGTGAAAACGGAGTAACCTGGGCCAGAGGTGCAGCTGGAGGCCTCTGAAGCCAACAGAGCTTTGTCCTTGGTTTGTGTCCCTCTGTGGCGGGGTGAGACTCACCGGCGCGGCGCCTCCTGCTGGTCGTCCAGGGAATTAGCTCTTTTCCAGTCCGAAGCGCCCTCTGCCTGCTGATGTTTCGCCTGCTGCTGGCCCCCGTGTCCCTCCCAGACCCCTGTGCCCTTTTCCCAGGGGTTCTGCCCACCGCAGTACCGGCTCTCTCTGGGTCTCCCCTCCCAGGGGAACCCCCAACTCCCTATCCTCATCTTGCCTCAGTGGCTACTGCCAGTCACCATCTAGCCCCCGCTCCCTGGGGCAGACGCAGTCTGTAACCACTCCTCATCGGCAAGGGGGGTTGGACCAGGTGCCTCTGCCTATCTCTGGGCTGCCCCTCTGCAGCCCTGGGACCCTTTTGTGGGTCCTTAACTCAGCCTGCGGCCTGGGGCTTTGCTAGGCTGGAGCTCCCCAGCTCCCTCTGCCCCTCCCCGGCACTGCTCCACCCCAGATACCCTCCTCAGCTCCCAGGCAGCCAGGTCCTGCTCTCTCTGAAGCTAGAGAGAGTGTCTCAGTCTCTGGCCCTCAGCCCTCTTATAGGGCCAGCTGTGGTCTGATTGGGGCGTGGCCCCAGCTGTGGCTGCTTCCCCCAGTCAGCCCAGCTTTTCCCCCACTGCAGCCCTCTCCCAGGGCTGTTTTAAGTCCTTCAGGGCAGGAGTGGGGTGACCACCCCGCTACACTCCCGCCGTTCCCCTGCCCCTTCTCTGCATCTCTGTGAACAGGGATGTATTCATGCCATTGTGTGGTTACGTGTAAGGGTGAAATTCACCGCTGTGCGGACAGAGGGCAGCATACGTCCTGGGCCCCACTTCACGTCACTTTTCGCAGTACAGCAGCAGTACAGTAGCCCCCCACCAACTCCAACAAGATCATGGTATTCCTGGGGGTTCTGTGATACTGGGGTACAGAGCCACATAGCGAGAGGGAGATGGCTGGGTGGGGGCAGAGAGACACATGAGGACAGGAGGTTGGGGTACAGAGCCACATAGCGAGAGGGAGATAGCTGGGTGGGGGCAGAGAGACACATGAGGACAGGAGGTTGGGGTACAGGGACACATAGCGAGAGGGAGATAGCTGGGTGGGGGCAGAGAGACACATGAGGACAGGAGGTTGGGGTACAGGGACACATAGCGAGAGGGAGATAGCTGGGTGGGGGCAGAGAGACACATGAGGACAGGAGGTTGGGGTACAGAGCCACATAGCGAGAGGGAGATAGCTGGGTGGGGGCAGAGAGACACATGAGGACAGGAGGTTGGGGTACAGGGACACATAGGGACAGGGGAATGGATGGGTGGGGGCAGAGAGACACATGAGGACAGGAGGTTGGGGTACAGGGACACATAGCGAGAGGGAGATAGCTGGGTGGGGGCAGAGAGACACATGAGGACAGGAGGTTGGGGTACAGGGACACATAGCGAGAGGGAGATAGCTGGGTGGGGGCAGAGAGACACATGAGGACAGGAGGTTGGGGTACAGAGCCACATAGCGAGAGGGAGATAGCTGGGTGGGGGCAGAGAGACACATGAGGACAGGAGGTTGGGGTACAGAGCCACATAGCGAGAGGGAGATAGCTGGGTGGGGGCAGAGAGACACATGAGGACAGGAGGTTGGGGTACAGAGCCACATAGCGAGAGGGAGATAGCTGGGTGGGGGCAGAGAGACACATGAGGACAGGAGGTTGGGGTACAGGGACACATAGCGAGAGGGAGATAGCTGGGTGGGGGCAGAGAGACACATGAGGACAGGAGGTTGGGGTACAGGGACACATAGGGACAGGGGAGTGGATGGGTGGGGGCAGAGAGACACATGAGGACAGGAGGTTGGGGTACAGGGACACATAGGGACAGGGGAGTGGATGGGTGGGGGCAGAGAGACACATGAGGACAGGAGGTTGGGGTACAGGGACACATAGGGACAGGGGAGTGGATGGGTGGGGGCAGAGAGACACATAGGGACAGAGGGAGGAGGTGCAGGGCCACATAGGGAGGGGGAGTGGGTGTCTGAATGGGGGTAGAGGGACACATGTGGACAGGGATTGCAAGGACACATGGGGGTGCAGGAAAACCCAGGCTCCTTCCCAGCAATTTACTTCCCTCTCACTCAGCTCCTCCATTACCCCTGACTCCCCAAAACCTTTGCATTGCTTCTGATGGGTGCAGGAAATATGGGTCTCTATTGTAGTTTAAATGAATTATTACTCAGAGTTCTGTAATAATATGCCTAGGAAGGAATCTAATCGTTCAAAGACCTATCCTGAATTTTTTTGTTGTTTGTATTGTTATGGACATACTTGCTGACAGGTATTTTGGAAAAAAATGACCAAAAATTATTGAAACTGTGTGATTATATTGTGTTATTTTGACACCAGATGCATAATTTGATGCAGAATTTTGCAGAATTTTCAAATATTGTGCACAGTATTTTTAATTTTGTGTTGCAGAATTTTTAATTTTTTTGGCACAGAATTCCCCCAGGAGTAAGGCTTGGACTTAAAGCAAGGATTCAACACCTTTGTTATGTACAAAGGAATTGGAAGGGTTCAGAGACGAGCCATAAAAATGACTTGCGGGCTGGAAAAATTTGCCTCACAGAGTTTAAGGAGGTCAATCTATTTATCTTATCAGAAAGAAGATCAAGAGGTGACTTGATGACAGTGTATAAGAACCCGCATGGGGAGAAAAGAGCAGGTATTAATCACCTCTTTAATCAAGCAGAGAAAGGCACAGCAAGAACTAATGACTGGAAGCTGAAGCCTGACGAGCTCAAATTAGAAGCAAGCCATGCCTTTTTTTAACAGGAAAGGTGATTAATTATTAACAGTAGCAACCAAGGGAAGTGGTGGATTCTCTGTCTCTGGAAGTCTTCGGATTGAGGTGGGATGCCTTTCTGGAAGATATGCTGTAGTCAAACACAAGCTATTGGACTCACTACAGGAATAACCATATGGAATTCTTTGGCCTATGTTACCAGATGATCTTATGGTCCTGGCCTTAAAATCCAGGAATCTATGGAAAAAAATCACAGCATAGGCAAATATTATAGCTCTTACTCTCTGGGCACAGAATTACTTTTCTGACAATTTACCAGTAAATCAGTTAATTTGCTTATGAATTAAAATGGGTGCTTTTAATATTTAACACCTGGTGTCGGATCATTTCTTTGAACTGAAGGATCTTAATAACAATAGCTCAGAGGTGTCAAACTTCCTTTATGGTTAAAATTCATTGAAATTTTGTGTACTGGTTACAGCTGAAAACTTTAATTAGAATTAATGGTCATTCCCCCCGCCCTTTACTTTTCATAAGTGAAAATTTCTACTTCAGAAGGGTCTGATGAATAACATGCTACTACAGAGAAGTCCATGTAGAACTGGCACTTCCCTCTTCCAAAATGGCTGACATCTCCTGTTGTTCTCAATGAGACTCCGGAAATAACTCACTCAGTTTGGTGGCCACATCTATCTCCCATTGTTCTCACCGGGGCTGAAGTCACAGGCTGCCCATAAAAGCCTTAAAAGTGGTGGTTTCTGGCTTCATTCATGCTAGAAACAAGGGGAGGGAGTGGCCATTTTGAAAAAGGGCAGCTCATCTAAGCGAAGTTGTGGTTGCACTCCTCTTGAGAACTAAGGAGGCGGGAGGCCACTTTGAAAGGTGGAAGGTCTTTGTGAGTTTCTCTAAAGGAGACAATTTTATGTGCTGGCAGATAAAACTCCAGTTATGAAAAATAACCACCAAAATTACCATTCACATGATTAGATATATTTGCCAGAGCAACTGAGAGGGCAGGAAGAGGAAACTTAGATTGTGTTGGGACAGGGGCAAGAGGAAAAGGAAACATCATGTGTGTAGGCAGAGAAAAGAGGAATACAAGAAGGAGTGGAACTGGTGTGGGAGTGCAGGGGAATGAGGAATGCAGGAGAGAAGGAAGTGGTGTGTGTGTGTGTGTGACCACAGGGTGCAGGAGGAAGAGGAAACATGTAGGTGTGCACAGGGGAATGTGGGGTGCAGGAGGGAGGGGGAACAGGTGTGTATTTGTGTCAAGAAATGTGGGGTGTTGTAGGCTGGGAGACACTGGTGGTGGTGTGGTGAGGGGAGTCTCACTGCACTACTGAGCCCCTGCCCTGCTTAGGGTGACCAGACAGCAAATGTGAAAAATCGAGACGGGGGTGGGGGGTAATAGGAGCCTATATAAGAAAAAGATCCAAAAATCGGGACTGTCCCTATAAAATCGGGACATCTGGTCACCCTAGCCCTGCTCCTTGCAGTACAGCGCCCTGTAGCAGTGCACTGGGGCAGTGGGTTCAGCACTGGCTGCTAGCAGACAGCTCCCTCTATTGATTGCCTGCTCCACTTCCCTGCAGAACAGCGCCCCTAGCATCATATTGGAGTATTGCAGTCAGTGCTGATTCAGAGAGGAGAGCCCTCCACCCCCCCAACCCCCAGCTGACTCACCACCCTGGTTCTGGCAACACAGCACCCCTAATGCCACCTTGGGTTCAGAATGGACTTGGAGGGGAGAACACCCCCTACTGAGCCTGAACCCCACTCCTTGCAGTCCCTTACTGGGTCATTCTTTTAAGATCCATGGTCTCCTTTAATGGCTAAGTCAATGCTCTTGTCTCCTTCATTTTTGCCCCAAACACCGTTTCTAATAATGACCATTTGGGTTTGCCAATGGGGGACCTCATTATTTGTGAAAAATACTGCAAATGTCAACAGTTTAATATTGGCGCAGCCAGGAGTGGCGCTGGGGGAAGAGAAATACACAGGGGAAGAGGGGAGAACGCAGAGATGAGGGCAGTGGGGGCGCCAGGTTATAAGAAGCTGCGGAGAGAAAGGACACACCAGAGCTGGAGGAGAAATTAAACAGAGGGGAGAAATGATGCATAGATCAGGCGGTAAAGGGAGATCTCAGAGCATAGAAGAGAGCAAGTGGGAGCTGCTTAAAGACCTAGCCATGGCAGCCCAACAGGAATGCACGCCAGGTAACAGTATCCAGAGGGGCAGCTGTAGGACTGGTCTGTCACCTGTTTCAGTCTCTCTCTGCTGCTCTTCCTCACTACGGGGTTAGGTCCCTAACTGGTGAAAATTCCCATTTCCAATGGCAAGTGAGTCCTTCATGCCACAGAGTAGCCACTCGCTCCTTGATGGTGGCCCAAACTGACAGTTCCAGTATTGACTTTCCAGAGTGGAAGTTTCTTCCCCTTGCACAAGAGTGAGTCTTATCCCAAATGCCCCTGCAGAGATCAGCCATTGCTTCTCTGCTCATTAATCATTAACACCCCACGTTCACTGGCAGGGACACAAACGGAGTGGATGGAGTGTGGGAACAGATCCCAGATCCCCCATTTCATCCTGGTGGGGCTCTCATACCCCCCAGAGCTGCGGGTGCCCTTGTTCCTCTTCTTTCTCCTCATCTACTTGTTGACGCTGTGCGGGAACCTGCTCATCCTGCTGGAGGTGGCCCGGGAGCGCCGGCTGCACAAGCCCATGTACTGGTTCCTCTGCCACTTGTCCTTCCTGGACATGACGGTCTCCTCAGTGGTGGTGCCCAAGGTGGTGGCCGGCTTCCTGTCGGGCGGCGGGGCCATCTCCTTCCATGGCTGCGTGGCCCAGCTCTTCTTCTTCCACTTCCTGGGCTGCACCGAGTGCTTCCTCTACACGGTCATGGCCTACGACCGCTTCCTGGCCATCTGCAAGCCACTGCGCTACAGCGTCATTATGAACCGCAGAGCCTGCCTGTGCCTGGCAGCGGGGACCTGGCTAGGGGGCTCCCTACACTCGCTGATAGAGACTGCACTCACCTTCCGCCTGCCCTATGGCCGGGACACCCAGGTAGGCTACATCTTCTGCGATATCCCGGCTGTGCTGAAGCTGGCCTGCGGGGACACAGCGCTCAACGAGCTGGTGACATTCATCGACGTGGGATTCGTGGCCATGACCTGCTTCCTGCTGATCCTGACGTCCTATGTCTACATTGTCTCGGCCATCCTGAGGATCCGCTCCACTGAGGGCAGGCGTCGGGCCTTCTCCACCTGCGTGGCACATATCACCGTGGTGGTGACCTACTACATGCCCCTGGTCTTCATCTACCTGAGGCCGGGGTCCCAGCACCCCATGGACAGGGTGATGGGTGTATTCTACACCACGGTGACCCCGCTCCTCAACCCCCTCATCTACACACTGAGGAACAAGGAGATGAAAGCTGCCCTCATGAGACTGGGGGGCAGGAAACTGCCAGGGCCTGAGCCATGATTATCCTGCTGCCAGCAGGAGCTGCCTGAGAACTGGACAGGAGAGAGGGTCCTGGAGACAGAAGTCAGGACTCCCCTGTTCCGCCTCTCTTCTGTGGGGGAGCTGGGGTCAGTGGCTTGGAGTAGGAACAGCTGGATTTTTTATTTCTGCCCCTGACTCTGGGACAGGGGCAGGTTACTGTGCTTACAGCAGGAGAGCTGGGAGTCAGGAATCTTGGGGTCTGTCCCCAGCGTGAGGATGGGAGTGGGGTCTACTGACTAAAGCCCGGACTCCTGGGTTCTCCTCCTACCTCTGGGAACATTTGTTCCAATTGTTAAACACTTAGAGAAGGGACTGGGGGTGGGTGGGGGACTCCTGGGTTGTAGTTGATACTGTGAGAAGGTAGTGGAGGTTAGCAGGTTAGATTGGGGAGAGAAGGGGCTGGGAATCCAGACTCCTGGATTCTATCCCTAGAACCAGGAGGGGACTGGGGTCTAAGGGTAACAGTGGGGGTGGGAGGGGACTGGAGGGTCCAGATACCTAACAGAAGGACAGAGGGGTCTGAACCCCCCAAACAGGCAATCGAATCCACTGGTTGCATACAATGTCATTGTGCAAAAATATATACCAGGTAAGGTCTTGTATGAAAGTTTGTAATGTTCTGAACTTGATGGCCAGGATGAGGTATGAATACAGATTGTGGTTATGAATCTCGGTCTTTAATCGTATGTTCATGACCGGTACTTCAAATTCCAGTACACCTCACAGGGGGAGGAGGGTTCTCCCAAGCCTGTTGCTTACACAAAACTACCCATCCCTTGTCCAGCCAGGAAAAGTCAATGGTGGTCCATTAGAGTTAACGGGGAAATGCTGAAACAGCTTGAAACTGAAAAGAAAACCCCAGACTTGGAAAAGTAAGAGAGGAAGGAATCCCCGTCCCCCACCCATGAATCACCATAGTCTGAACCCTGAGCAGAGAAGCGGGTTGATGTGAAGGACAGCTAGAAACTGAGGGCCGGCACCCCAGAGCTCTTTACCCCTTTTAAGATTCCCTCCTAAGATACTATGCACAAAAGACATGTCCAGTCACACAACTCATACGGCATTTCACAACAGAGAACAGTCTCTTCACTCTGTCTGTGAAGGAACATAAATCCACGCTGTGTAGAGGCCGAACATAGGAGTTTATTACTCACAGGGCTGGCGGAGCGTCACTTTGCTTATTAGGCTCAGAGACACTGTTAATCAATTAATTACAATGGAATATATGGATTTTTTTATGGGCGGGGGATAGTGACGGGGAAGGCAGTCCCACTCCCCGGATAGGTTCTAGCAGCAAGACGATAGCACAGTAGCCAATGGCTAAAGGTTACATAATGTCTTCACCCAGGGGTTTAAGTTAACAAGTTAACATTTAATTCATACTTTAATGAAATGTATTACTGTAGGCGTATGCATGGGGTGTGCCAGGTGTGCCCAGGCACACCCTAATGCCCGTGGGCTGGGTCCGACCCCTCAGGGCTTTGGATCTGGCCCATGGGATTTGCCCCCATGGTGTTTCAGGCCCCGCGCCGCTCTCAGAAGCGGCCGGCACCACGTCCCTGGGGCCCCAGGGGGGGCAGAGGGCTCCATGCATTGCTCCAGGCACCGCACCCCGCAGCTCCCATTGGCTGGGAACGGGGAACCATGGCCAATGGGAGCTTCAGGGGAGGTACCTGGAGGTGTGGCAAGGGAAGCGCATGGAGCCTGTGCCCCCTCCCCCCCCGCAGGGGCTGCGCAGGGACTTGGTGAGTGGCTCGGCGTGGGGCCAGGGCAGGCAGGGAGTGCGCCGCTGCAGGCTAGTGGTGCCGGGCTGGAGCCCAAACTCCTCCTGCATCCCACGCCCCAACCCCCTGCCTTGAGCCCCCTGCCTGCACCTCGCACCCCTGCTGCACCCCATCACCTCAACTCCCTGCCCTGAGCCCCCTCATGCACCCCGCACCCCTCCTGCACCCCAACTCCCTGCCCTGAGCCCCCTGCCTGCACCTCGCACACCTCTTGCACCCCAACCCCCTGCCCTGAGCCCACTGCCTGCACCCCATACCACTCCTGCATCCCAACCCCCTGCCCTGAGCCCCTTGCCTGCATGCCGTACCCCTCCTGCACTCCAACTCCCTGCCCTGAGCTCCCTCCTGCACCTCGCACCCCTCCTGCACCACAACCCCCTGCCCTGAGCTCCCTCCTGCACCTCGCACCCCTGCTGCACCCCATCACCTCAACTCCCTGCCCTGAGCCCCCTCATGCACCTCGCACCCCTCCTGCACCCCAACTCCCTGCCCTGAGCCCCCTCCTGCACCCCAGCCCACCAACTCCCTGCCCTGAGCCCCCTGCCTGCACCTCGCACACCTCTTGCACCCCAACCCCCTGCCCTGAGCCCACTGCCTGCACCCCATACCACTCCTGCATCCCAACCCCCTGCCCTGAGCCCCTTGCCTGCACGCCGTACCCCTCCTGCACTCCAACTCCCTGCCCTGAGCTCCCTCCTGCACCTCGCACCCCTCCTGCACCACAACCCCCTGCCTTGAGCCCCCTGCCTGCACCTCGCACCCCTGCTGCACCCCATCACCTCAACTCCCTGCCCTGAGCCCCCTCATGCACCCCGCACCCCTCCTGCACCCCAACTCCCTGCCCTGAGCCCCCTCCTGCACCCCAGCCCACCAACTCCCTGCCCTGAGCCCCCTGCCTGCACCTCGCACACCTCTTGCACCCCAACCCCCTGCCCTGAGCCCACTGCCTGCACCCCATACCACTCCTGCATCCCAACCCCCTGCCCTGAGCCCCTTGCCTGCACGCCGTACCCCTCCTGCACTCCAACTCCCTGCCCTGAGCCCCCTGCCTGCAACTCGCACCACTCCTGCACCCCAACCCCCTGCCCTGAGCCCCTTGCCTGCACCTCGCACCCCTCCTGCACCACAACCCCCTGCCCTGAGCCCCCTGCCTGCAACTCGCACCACTCCTGCACCCCAACCCCCTGCCCTGAGCCCCTTGCCTGCACGCCGTACCCCTCCTGCACTCCAACTCCCTGCCCTGAGCTCCCTCCTGCACCTCGCACCCCTCCTGCACCACAACCCCCTGCCTTGAGCCCCCTGCCTGCACCTCGCACCCCTGCTGCACCCCATCACCTCAACTCCCTGCCCTGAGCCCCCTCATGCACCCCGCACCCCTCCTGCACCACAACCCCCTGCCCTGAGCCCCCTGCCTGCAACTCGCACCACTCCTGCACCCCAACCCCCTGCCCTGAGCCCCCTGCCTGCACCTTGCACCCCTCCTGCACCCCTACCCTATGCCCTGAGCCCCCTGCCTGCACCCTGTACCCCTCCTACACCCCAACTCCCTGCCCTAAGCTCTCTCCTGCACCTCGCACCCCTCCTGCACCCCAACCCCCTGCCCTGAGCCCCCTGCCTGCACCTCGCACCCCTCCTGCACCCCAACTCCCTGTCCTGAGCCCCCTGCCTGCAACCCCTCCCGCACCCCAACCTTTATGAAGTTTGCCTTTAAAAAAAAAATTCCCTGGGTGCACACCCTAATGAAATGTGCTGTGCACACCTGTGTATTAGCATAAAATATAGATGTTGAATTTTGATTTGGGGTCCATAGGAATGAAGTAGCTCCTTTGATTGTCCAACAGGTACATTCCTAGGGGATAAAGCAAAGAAACAGTGAAAGTATATGGCAATAAAGATTGTCTCCTGTGTGCCTTAAGGCAGACATTGGTCCCTGGGAAAGGGAGGTGGGAGGAGGCCATATCTTATACTGACATGTGCCAACCCTTCATGAACTCAAGGTTGGAGTGTGGGAAGAACATCTCCCTACAGAAAAAACGAACACAACAGAAACAGGGCTGCTTTGTTCTATTTGTAACTTTGCATAAGACACAATACTCAGTTATTGTTCCAACATTTGGCAATTTTGCTGACCGGCAGGGCCGGCTCCAGGCACCAGCCCTCCAAGCATGTGCTTGGGGCGGCACCTGGAGGGGGGGCGGCGGTCCGGCCGGCTGGGGAGAGCGGGGCCGCGGCCAGGCTTGGCGCCGTCCCCTGCCACGCTCCCTACCGGGGAGCAGCGGGAGGCTTTTTTGCCTGGGGCAGCAAAAAAGCCAGAGCTGGCCCTGTTGACCAGGCCTATCTTAGTAAGCAAGGTTATCTTCGTTTATTCTGCTTCTTTTAGCTAATTACTATATGCTAGGCCTCTGGTCTCTTAACCAAACTCTGGACTTTGGACCTGTAAAACAGCTAACACAATCCATATACCAGGTTGTTATATAAAATGCACATGAATTTTAACCCTTCAGTCTGGCTGTCTCTCTCTCTCTCACACACACACACTGTCTCTCTGTACAAACCACCAGTAACATGCTGTCCAGGCAGAAAATGACATAAAATGAAGAGTTTAGGGCAGTCAGCCTGTCTGTATCTCACAGGCCACCATCACCACCCATCATCCTCCCACTAAACCCAACACATGAAATTAGAGCCAGGCGTTACAGCCCTCAGCAAACAAAACTGTTCTGGGCCCCTGGCAGAGAACAGGAGGGACCGAGCTGCACCATCACGGGAGAGCCCTGCACTGGCAGGGAATTGATTTAGTGAGACGTACCCAGATGATCCTGGCATGTGACTGCCCCCCGTGTCCTCCACCCCTACTGCAGAGGAAGGTAAGAAAACCCCACGGTCTGCCAATCTGACCTGGGGGAAATTCCTTCTGTCACGGACTCACAGATTGGGCCCACTCTTGGTCCCGTGCGGTCCGTGGGGGGGTGCCCCTTTCAGTGCGACAGCCCTTCTCGAGGGTCCACTCTCTCTCAGGGTCAGGCCCCTCCACCTCCTGGAGCCGCACCTCTCGGAGCCTTAGCACGTCTGTCTCTGCCGTGGGTCCCCTCAGGGAGTCCACTCGCTCCGGACCCCCCGGGCCTCCACCCCCAAAGGGGTTGATGCCACCATGTTCTCTAGACCGGAGTGACTCTCAGCCAGCATAAAACAGGAGGGTTTATTGAGAGTTGAACACAGCACAGGAAACTCTCAGGGCCTCAGCCCAGCACACCCCAGTCTCTCTGCATCCAGGTGGGCTCTGCCTGCTTCCCCTCTCCAGCCCCGAGCCCTCTTGTTCCCAGCTGGGCATCTGAGATCATCAGCCCCAGACCCCTCCTCTGTCCATTGTCTTCTCTCCAGGTAAACAGGGTCGTAAACCGGGGCCTCCTCTCCTGCTTCTGTCCTGTGGCTGGAACCGGCTGGTCAGGTCACTGGGTCCTCACTCTGCAGCCCATTGTCCGCCCACTGGCCAGAACCGGCTGCGTCTCCTCAGCTGGGCCTCTGGGTCACCAGGTCACCAGGTCACCGGTCGCTGGGGTCTCCATCCTCCTGGCCATCGGCTGGGTCCCCACGTCCTCTCTCCAGTCCTCTGCAAAACACACTCCCTCTCCACTCACCTTGTTAAACCAAGTTTCAGAGTAACAGCCGTGTTAGTCTGTATCCGCAAAAAGAAGAACAGGAGTACTTGTGGCACCTTAGAGACTAACAAATTTATTAGAGCATAAGCTTTCGTGGACTACAGCCCACTTCTTCGGATGCATATTGTTAAACCAGTAATACCCAGGGAAACTGAGTCCCACCCCCTCTGCATGCAAACCATTGAAACTCCACAGAAAACAAGAACCCCCCCTCCACTTTGTCA
The DNA here is from genome assembly GCF_027887155.1 of Malaclemys terrapin pileata. NCBI lineage: Eukaryota > Metazoa > Chordata > Testudines > Emydidae > Malaclemys > Malaclemys terrapin. Next base: position 46,835,679 of record NC_071516.1, read on the forward strand.
CACCTTCCCAGCCCCACAGATGGTAAATGAGGCAAGAATGATTTATCTGGGGGTATTATCATGGCCAAATGCTCATCTGGTCTAATTCAGTGGTGCTGTGATGACTTCAGTGGAGCTGTGGCTGATTTACACTGAATGGGGCTCTGACCACATTGACTCCAATGGAGCTATGGTGGATTTACACTAGCTGGGGTTACCCACTGCAACTCTAGCAATGGGCTTCCCACAGCCCCTCTGCGACCTCAGCGCTGGGATTCTCCCCACAGGGCCTGGCCTGTCTGAGTGATCCCCTTCTGGTTTTACGTGACTAGATCGTGCTTGATGCAGACTCGTCCCAGGAAAACTCCCGTGACCTTGGAAGCTGCCAGAGGCATCTTAAAATGATCTCCATGGGGTGGGATCTGAGTTACTACAGAGAATTCTTTCCAGGGTGTCTGGCTGGTGAGTCTTGCCCACATGCTCAGGGTTTAGCTGCTCGCCATATTTGGGGTGGGGAAGGAATTTTCCTCCAGGGCAGATTGGCAGAGGCCCTAGAGGTTTTTCACCTTCCTCTGCAGCGTGGGGTATGGGTCACTTGCTGGAGGATTCTCTGCACCTTGAGGTCTTTAAACCACGATTTGAGGACTTCAGTAACTCAGGCATAGGTTAGGGGTTTGTTACAGGAGTGGGTGGGTGGGATTCTGTGGCCTGGAGGTCAGACTAGATGATCATAATGGTCCCTTCTGACCTTAAAGTCTATGAGTCTATGTAGCTAGCAACGCTCCAGCCCTGGTAGTGAATATCAGACTCTGAACGAAGAATTCTGATGGGACGCCTGCTCTCCCCTGCTGACAGGGCCTGGGAACAGGAGACCAGGGCGAGGATTAGCCTGTGTTTGCTTCAGACAATTGCTCCCCACACTCCTGGGAGCTAATGGTCTCAAAGGTGAAAGTATCATTCAAATACTTGGGTGAGTCAGGCACTTTGCCACAGCGGAGACAATGAAGCGGCTGTTCCTCATCCCTGTACCGTGAGAGAGGTGAGTGCATCTGAGCCGGAGAACGTGCTTTGGTTTAGGGACAGAGGGACTGCCAGAGCAGGTGAACCCAAGGTTCCTTCCAGCCCAGCCTCTGCTCTCAGGCAGCTGCTTCATAGGATGGTACAAGAGGCACCGTACAGAGGGCAGCTAAGAGTTCACCTGCCTCTAGTGGGTCATTTCTCCCTAACCTCTCTAGTTTGGGGTCAGCTCATTCCCTGATCAGGAGGGGTTACCACCCTTCCTGCTTTGTGCAGTCCTCCCGGATTTCATGCAGCCTGGCACCTGTGCAGGCTCTCTGGACGCTGACTTTCCTGCATGGGCAGGCATTGGAATCTGAGCGGAAATCGTGCAATAGACATAGGGGCCAACAGAGTCAGCTTCCAGCATCGCTCAGTGGTTTGTAACACTCGGCATCTCTGCACCCCACCTCCCCTGAATTCAACAGGCTGGGGACGGGTGACAAGAGAAGAACCAAGATAGATAGATAGATGATGTGCAAGAGACAGCAAGATGGGCTTGTATGAGGATAGATAGATAGATAGATAGATAGATAGATAGATAGATAGATAGATAGATAGATAGATGGGGTGGATGGGGATAGATAGATAGATAGATAGATAGATAGATAGATAGATAGATAGATAGATAGATAGATAGATAGAGGGGGTGGATGGGGATAGATAGATAATCTAACTATATTGGTTGGTCAGAAGGGGACAGACAGGTAATCAAACTATCTGTCTACACTAACAGGACATTGTTCACAATTGATGTGAGAGGAGGCAAGATGAGAGGAAGGATGGTCCAGCGGTTAAGTCATTAGCTGTGGATTTGAGAAACCTGAGTTCAACTCTTCTGCTCTGACACAGGGTTCCTGTTTGTCTATGAGCTTTTCTGTGCCTCCAATCACTGGCTGTAAAAACGGGGAAGCTAATTCCCTCCCTCGGAGGGGTGTTGTGAGGATAAATACATTTAAAAATCTGAGGTGCTGAGATGCAACAGTCATGGGGTCTAGATAGATACCGGAGGAGATGCATAATTCACTCTGTTCTAGCTGTTGTTGCTCTGCATAGGGGCGGAGCAGATGGAGCCAGGAAACCAAACGCCAGTGACAGAATTCATCCTGGAGGGATTCCCGAACACCAGGGAGCTTTCCTCTCTCTTCTTCCTCCTCTTCCTCCTCCTCTACTTGCTCACCCTGCTGGGCAACGCCCTCACCCTGCTGACTGTGCTCTGCGATGCCCGACTCCACGCCCTGCCCATGTACTGCTTCCTCGGCCACCTCTCCTTCCTTGATGCCTGCCTCTCCTCCGTCACCCTGCCCAAGATCCTGGCTGGCTTGGCGGGGCCCGGCGGCAGGACCATCTCCTTCGGCGGCTGCGTGGTGCAGCTCTACGCCTTCCATTTCCTGGCCAGCACCGAGTGCTTCCTCTACACAGTGATGGCCTACGACCGCTTCCTGGCCATCTGCCACCCCCTGCGTTACAGCGTGGTGATGAGCAGAAGGGCCTGCGTGGGGCTGGCAGCCGGCACCTGGCTCACCGGCTCGCTCCATGCCACGATCCACACCACCCTGACCTTCCGCCTGCCCTACTGTGGCCCCAACCGGGTGGAATACTTCATCTGCGACATCCCCGCCATGCTGAAGCTGGCCTGCGCCGACACGGCCGCCAACCGAGCCGTCATTCTGGCCAACATCGGGACGGTGGCAGCTGGCTGCTTCCTGCTGATCAGCGTTTCCTACGCCTACATCGCGTCTGCCATCCTGAAGATCCGCACAGCCCAGGGGAGGCTGCGGGCCTTCTCCACCTGCAGCGCCCACCTCAGCCTGGTGCTGCTGTTCTATGCCCCACTGCTGTTTGTATACGTGCGCTCCTATTTGAGTCACACATCTGACGGGGCAGTGGCCATGTTCTACATCATGTTCACCTCCCTTTTGAATCCTTTCATATACGTGCTGAGGAACAAGGAGATGAAAAAGGCCCTGAGGCGACTGGCTTATGGACAAGCGCTGTCCCTGAAGCTGAAACTTTCAAAGAATCCCGAGAGAGATAAACGCTGAATTTCCATAGGGTGTTCAATTCCTTTAGCCACCTTTGAGAATTCCAGCTGAGTGTCTGTTTATCGGAGTGAGACAAGGTGGGCGAGCAAGGTAATATCTTATCCTGGAGCAACATCTGTTGGTGCAGGGGACAACAAGCCTTTGACTTCTGAGTTTCACAGTCTCACAGAGCTGTTCCTCAGCTCTGAAGAAGGTAACCAGAGTGTCACAGCTAAAGATCAGGAAGGGATGGATTGTTAAGCATAAGGGGTCACACATGCAGGACACCACTTAAAATGCAATGTTGGGCAATTAACGTCTCTGCAGTTGTAGGACAAACCAGGGTTAGCAGACAACAGAGTTTTACAAATTGTTGTCATGAGCCATATAACCAGTGTCTCTAAGTCCCTGGTTTTTAGTGTCCAGCAGCGTTATGAATTGGGGTTCCCAAGTTGTACAGGTCTCCTTTGAGGATGAGGCCTGATAGATCAGACATGGAGCTAACAGGATTTTATGGCAAATCAAGGGTAAGGGTTGCACTGTGGAAGGAAGGTGCATTCCCTCGGAACATGAGTGTACAGCATGAAAGGGGCAACACAAAATCCTACAGAGACTCCAAGGAGGAGCCACAAGGAGTTGTGCTGCACTTTGGAAGCAGAAACCAACCCGGCACCAAGAAAGATCAGTGAATATAAGAAATGGAGCTTAACCACTATCACACTTATCCAAGTGTTCTGTTTATCTGCAGTGTAAAGTAAATGTGATTAGGAAGTAAAAACCTGTATGGAAGTGATTTGTAAATGGAAAAAGAATATTTGTATTAAAATGAAGCAATTATATAAAAGATTGAAATGCCCTAGATTGGAAACAAATCCAACGAATGGTTTGGAGTTAAATCTATTGAGAAAATGTTGTTTAATAATGTATAGTTTATGAATGTGCGAACTGTTATTGAATTCCACCTATCTGCAGTCACTAGGGTTTGGTTAAAAATGGTTAAAAAACACAACTGAAAGTACTTTATGGACAAAAAAGTAAACTTTTAAAATGCATAAGGCTGCCACAGTGAGACAGCAATGAAACTGGAGGGAGTGTGACATGGGAAACTGGTACGTCAGTCACTCTGAAACCAAGCTGACAGAGATGCTGTGGGAACATGACCAAGCATTTCAACAGAAGCTAGCAGCAGACATACCGTATCCATTACATGAGCAAGGGTTCTAACTGTATTTTGAAAGTCAACAAAGAATGAATTTAGTAAGAGTTTTTAACTGTTTTCTATGTATGATGTTGTAAATGTGTTTTTAATGTATAAGTTAAAGTTAATTTCCTATCGTGAAAGGTAAAAAGCAAAGCCAATGATGCTCAGTAAATGGGAAATATATGCTATGTAAAGTAAAAGAGGCCTTAAGTGGCATAGAACAAAGAAGCTCTGCCCTCTTTTATCACCCCAGAAAAGATAAAGGGAGGTAATACTAACTGGCACAGGGTCAGAAAATCAACAAGGGTCCAATGCCATGAAGTTCAATGTGGAAAGCGCTACAGCTCCTACGGTTTGGAAGAAGTTTGCTTTCCCTCCCCCAATAGTGTTACAAGACAATGCAAGGTCTGGAAAGTCCCACACTCGTGCATCTGTTTGTCCCTGGGGGATGGTTACAAGTGCAGGTGGAATGAGTTGCCGGCATGTGGGTTCACTTTAGGGGAACAGGCTCCAAATTGCACAGTGTGGTTGAGACACTGGGACGTTGGTAAGTAAAAACTGCCTATGCAGGTGATAATGAGTATTATGTGATGGCTGAAGAGAATTGTGTCTGGTATGGACCAGGGAATGCTATTCCAGTTGGCCCAGGTTCTGTTCCACACCTCAATTTCCTGGGGTGATACATGGAAAGACTTTTATATTTTGTACCAGCTTTTCATACTGTCATTAAAATAAAAGCAAAGTTAAAATCACCAAAGGATGCTTTAAAAGCAAAGCAAGCTTATAAAGTGGAATTGCCCCCTAATGGGTTGTCCCAGAGGAGGTGAACTTGCACTCTGGGGTTTGTACTTAAAGCTAATATTGATGGTGGTTCAAATAAGTACAGCTTCTGTGGTCTTGAGTTTGTGTTGCTGGGTAAACTTGAAAAAGAAAGCCCAGAAAGGGAGGAAGATGATGCAGCTGAAACGACTGCTAATATAAAAGAGAAAGACAGAAGCAGGGACATGTAGCTGAGGCCTGGCCAGACATGAGTCATTAACACATGGAGGCAGGTCTCATTTCTTGTAGGATAGAATTAGGGAGGTAAACAGATCATTAAACAGAATGTCTGTGCTAAATAAAGTAAGTAAGTTTCTGAGCCAGCTAAGATAAGAGGGAGAACACCCGAGGATGCCCATTTACTACAAACAAGATAACAGTGGACAAGATAAGTTAGGAATGTAGAGATGAGGTAAGGAGTTGGTTGAGTGTGGACAATGCTTGGACAGAGCATGCAGCAAAGTAACCAAGCCAACCCCAAAACGTGTGCTGCAATGTATAGTACATGCAATGTAATGTGTGTGTATATAATCAAAAACAACAAGGAGTCTGGTGGCACCTTAAAGACTAACAGATTTATTTGGGCATAAGCTTTCATGAGTAAAAACCTCACTTCTTCGGATGCATCTCACGAAAGCTTATGCCCAAATAAATCTGTTAGTCTTTAAGGTGCCACCAGACTCCTTGTTGTTTTTGTAGATACAGACTAACACGGCTACCCCCTGATACTTGTGTATATATCATGTATTTAAAGGAAGATGCTGGCTGTCTAACTTTGGATGTGTGGTATGTCACCCCCTACACTTGAGTCGGATCAACTCAATGTAGCTTTGCTGTATGCCAAATAACGGGACCTGAGTGATGAGCTCTGCAGTAGAAGTGGGGTTTTGATCACAGAGAGCTGGATGAAGTGTCAAGCTCTTCTGGATCAGCTGAGTGGAAAAGGTCTTGGAGGGAATCCCAACAAGCAGAATCACTGGGTTTATGGCTCATTACAATTGGATGTAACATACTGTGGTGCCTTCCTTTGTGCTATGCCTGCAGAGGTGTTAAGTGACCATTTCACTTCAAGCGGTCTCCAGCCACGAGTGTGAACCCCTGATGAGAAAGTGTCTCATACAACATAAGAACCTGAAGAGAAGTGATAGACTGAGCATTTTAATTATTGCTGCAGCTGCCTGTGTTACCTTCCTTACGGTTTTATTCTCAGGGCCCAAGCATCATTTTTTCGGGCCCAGTACAAACATGTAACATACACATGTACATACACATACCGCAATCCTTCACCCATACATACAATCTCACGAGCACGACTCTCTCCTGCGTCTTGTGAACCTTCTGAACGGGGTGGTGCGAATCGTGCTGCTACTTGACGACCTTCACGCATTAGATGGGAGTCCCATGATGCATGTTCTGGCAGCTTTTCTTTGTCATCAATTGCCAGTGCCACAGACACAGTCTCTATATTGAAATCATTCTTGTCTTATTTTGTTCATTTTGCTTCCCTAGTTACTATGTTGCCTGACTGCAGAAAGGCCTTGTCTGATTTGAAAATCTGGAGGCTAGTTCCCTTTCTTTTACCTCCTTACGTTTCTGGCTGCCTGGTTTGTATTTAGAGCCACCACCAGACATGGCAGTATGGGGTGTGTGTAGGGTGACCAGGTAGCAACTGTGAAAAAACGGGACTGGGGTGGGGGGTAATAGGTGTCTATATAAGAATAAGTCCCAAAAAAAGGGACTGTCCCTTTAAAATCGGGACATGTGGTCACCCTCAGTGTGTGTGACTGTGAGTGAATTCGACACTTACTCACAGATATTTTGGGCCTGTAAATCCTACCAGAAGAAGCAGCAGCTTCTGGCTCCCACTGTCTTATGGTGCTTTGCCCCCCGCTCCCCAGCTGTCCCTCCCTCCTGCCTATGCACAAGGAACTGTGGGACTGGTAGTTCTTATCTTGGTAGACCATGTCACACAGAGGAGCACAAGTCTCTGTTTCTCAGTCTCAAACTACATGTCCTAGTTTAACGGCACAAGCACGGTCTCTATTCGAGAGAAGGGCATGAGGCCCAGCAACTCTCTGTTCAGACTGCGGCTTGAGGGTGCTTCTGATTAGCTCCAGCAAATCTCACAAGATCTGGACAATAGATACATAGATACAGGGAAATAAGTTTCTATAAATATCCTTGGACATGGTCTACAATTTAGCCGCAAAAAGAACAGGAGTACTTGTGGCACCTTAGAGACTAGCACATTTATTAGAGCATAAGCTTTCGTGGACTACAGCCCACTTCTTCGGATGCATCCAGACTGTAGTCCACGAAAGCTTATGCTCTAATAAATGTGCTAGTCTCTAAGGTGCCACAAGTACTCCTGTTCTTTTTGCGGATACAGACTAACACGGCTGCTACTCTGAAACTTGTCAATTTAGCCTCAATTTCCTCATGGTAATGGGGATTGCAGCCTAGGCTGGGGCCCCCAGGGCCTCTGGGCCCTGGTAAAGTCTACCCTTCCCTCCCCCCCCTCCCCCGCCATGTGAGGGCCCTGTTTATACTATTACTTATCACCGCAGTATCTGAGCAACTTCCGTATAAAATCAATAGTCCAGATCACTGAAATCAATGGGAGGATCTGGGCCCATATCCTTTGTATTTAGCTGTGTGACACTCCAGACCTGGGAAACGCTCTGCTTAGCTCGAAAACTTGTCTCCTCCACCAACAGAAGTTGCCCCATGAAAAGTATTATCTTACCCACCTTTTCTCTCCCAGACCCTGGGACCCCCATGGCTACAACACTGCAAACAATATTGAATCTATTGATCAATCCATCCATCATGTTCTGTATAACTCAGATGAAGAGTGTTGAAGCCTAGTTATAATAATGACCGCAGCACATTTTCCCCTTGTGGAAACCTGTCATATATTTATGCCGAGTGTTAATAAAGACTGATCCTTTTTTTCAGTAGAAAGCCTGTGCAATACTTTAAACAGCACTTGCAGTTGTTGCCTGATCCTTTTAATGATAAATAATAATGGTACTGATTGCCAATCCTGAGGCCTTTTCATCCAAAGACTTCAGACAGCTTGAGAAATGTTTGCTAAATAATCCAGCTGTAAGATGCCTCATTGGTGGCTCTAGAGTAGCCACTTCTGGGGTGGGATGCTGTGGCTGTTTTACAGAACACTATAACAGTGCCTTACAGTAGAGGAAGAAAAGTCCTGTAGCCAGTTCAAACCAAAAATGTGAACTGAAGAAGCCAAAATGATACAAGCTAAGTCTGAGTTTGGGCTGGATACCAGGGCTAACTCTAAGGAAAAGCAACAAGGTCACTAGTAGTAAAGTGTTGGTGTCAAGTGTAACCCAAAAGAAGGAAATTCCCACTGCATTGCACCTCCTAGCACCACCTTGGGTCATTGGGGTCAGCACCAATTATGAGGGGAGAGCGCCCCCTACTGAACCTCCCACCCTGCTCCCTGCAGCACAGCGCCCCCTAGTGCCCTCCTGGGGCTTTGGGGTCAGCACTGACTGAGGGGAGAGCGCCCCCTACTGAACCTCCCACCCTGCTCCCTGCAGCACAGCGCCCCCTAGTGCCCTCCTGGGGCTTTGGGGTCAGCACTGACTGTGAGGGGAGAGCGCCCCCTACTGAACCTCCCACCCTGCTCCCTGCAGCACTGTGCCAGACTAGGGCACCGGGGCCAGCCCCGAATCAGATCCGTTCCCCAGCACGGTCAGCACCAGGAGCAAGAAGGGAGTTCAGAGTCTCTGCCCCATTTGACACTTGGGGTCTCTGACAAATGATACAACGGGGTTGGGAGCTGGCGCCCGATGTTGCAGTGTTTCCACTATTACGTGCTGAGCCACTGCCAGATGCTTTTACAGAGCCAGTCGAACAGCCACTTTGCTTTAATGACCCTCAGAGTGGACTGGAGCCACTGCCCATCTGCCATTCCCAAATTCCCTGGATTAGGGGCAGATTGAAGCTGGCATCACTTAGTGGGGAAAGGCCTCTGTAGCGAGGCGGTGGGACACCCCACAGCCCCGCTGAGGGCCGAACCTCCCCTACTACCAACGTGGGCGGAGCCACCGGGTCCGGCGCCCGCCCCTCCGAGGTCACGGCCCCGACCCGGAAGTATAAAAGCTCGCCTGCAGAGCTCAGTGGAGTCCAGGCCTGCGGAGAGAGCAGACGTCCCTGGCCGAGCTCCTGCTTGGGAAACAGCCGCAGGCCGCGAGCAGCCTGCTGAGTCACCGGGCCGGTCGAGCCTACCTCTCGCCAGCTACCCCGAGGACGACTGGCCAAGCCTGCCCTGGGCCAGGTACCCCGAGGAGGACTGGCTGAGCCTGCCCCCTGCCAGGTACCCCGAGGAGGAGCCGAGCCTGCCCCCTGCCAGGTACCCCGAGGAGGAGCCGAGCCTGCCCCGTGCCCGGTACCCCGAGGAGGAGCCGAGCCTGCCCCCTGCCAGGTACCCCGAGGAGGAGCCGAGCCTGCCCCGTGCCAGATACCCCGAGGAGGAGCCGAGCCTGCCCCGTGCCCGGTACCCCGAGGAGGAGCCGAGCCTGCCCTTCGCTGCCTACCCAGAGGAGCCCATGCTGGTGGAGAGCACCGAGGACACTAGTACGGCCCAGGTACCATACGAGGGGGAGTGTGGAAGTAGCCCGGGGGCAGCCGACCCCAGTCTGGCTGCTGCACTGCCAGAGCCGATGTCGGTGTGTTGCGGCCAGGATCCCCACTGACAGCAGCGAGTTTCCGTCGCTGCTAGGGCCCCGGGCTGGGACGCAGTGGAGTGGGAGGGCCTGCGTCCCCGCTGCCATCCATTCCTTGGGTGGCAGACTCCCCCTTTTTCCCCTGGCCTAAAGAGGCTGGGTGCCTGCCTGACTATTTGATTATTGCCCCACCCTGACCGAGGGCCTGGGCTGCTCCAAACTCTGACCCAGCCCCTGCTTAAGGGCCTGGATATTTGCCTGACTGTGTGATTACTGCCCCACCCTGATTGAGGGCTCGGGGCTCTTTTCTGACTGTAGCGAGGCGGTGGGCTACCCCACAGCCCCGCTGAGGGCTGAACCGCGGCCCAAAACTACTACAGCCTCATATCCTATTCCTAACCCCCTGAGCCAGGTAGTGCCCCGGACCTAGGACCAGATCATAGCCAGCTGCCTCTAGAGCGGAGAAGCCCCGTTCCCCACCCCCCCGAGCCAGCCAATCCTCCTGCTCCAGGCCTGGATTGGAGCTGGTGTCCCCAAGAGGGGGAAGTTCCCCGTATCCCATTTCCAGACCACCCACGAGCCATCTGGCTGTCACAGGGTTTTTAAGCATAATGTGCCATTCTGCTTGTCTTTAGCATCCATTTGTAAGTGATTGCTGCTGAGAAATTCTCCATGGACCCCAGGTCCATTTAGTCAGTAGGAGTAAATCAGCTGAATTCCACTGAACTCGACTGACCTCTGGCTGAGTTACACCCGGTGGGGATCTGACTTTATATTTTTGCTTCTGCCTGCTGCATCCTAATTGTTCTCAAGGGACTTTGGGCCTTGCTAATATCTCCCCTGGGCTTAGCTCTCCTCTGCACACAGCCGGGTTTTCTTGAGCTACAATTGCCACCTTTTCCAAACATACACTCGCTGTTTGCCAGCCTCTCACACTGCTGCTAACAAGCCCCATGGGGCATTAATTCAGAGCTCTCTCTAATGAACCCCGGGGATTGCACACCTTGAAAGCAGGTCGCAAAAGCAACAATTAAAAAGTCATCGCAGGGAGGAACTGCAGGATGTTTAACGAGCCGCAATGAGAACCAGAAGTTACATGGTAACATTTTGCCCTAGCAACAGGAAAACACTGCGCAGCTCGTTAAAGCCCTAGTTACAGCTCTGCGGCTTTCTCGGCTCTGTCTGCTTCACAGCCATCAGCGGGCCAGAGACTCAGCGGGCGTAATTTGGCTACTTGAATTTACACCAGCTGGGCATCTGGCATCACTGAGTTTATCGCAGAGACACCAATTCACCCAGCTACCGATCTGGCCCATTGACTCCAGTGGAGCTATGACCGATTTACAGCAGCTGGTCAGCTGTCTAGTCTGGGCTGTTAATTCTACCTTTTACGAAGACAAAACCGTCCTGCGAAGAAGGATAAAGTGTCTCACACAAAATAAGAACCTGACAGGAAGCAACAGCCTGTCCATTTTAACACTGCTGCAGCTACCCGGCTGGCCTTCCTTAGGGGTTTATGCTGTTACTTATCCTCATGGTCTCTGAGCGACTCCCATATAAAATCAACATCAATAATAAAAGCCCAAGTCCTGGCTGAGATCAGTGGGAGTCAAGTGCCTAAATATCTTGGAGGATCTGGGCCAGAGTCCTGGGTGGACTTTGTGGCGTCTCTGGCCCGTCTCCTTTTTGGGGGTAAACACTCTGCTTGGGACGGGGTTGCTGAAGGCTGATCTAGGTGACACTAGATGAGAACAAGGATGCTGCTGATAGGAGCGAGGCTGCCCTCTGGAAAGCAGGAGGCTCACATCTTAGATCTCCCAGGCTCCAGCCCATTTGTTTTAACCACAGGGCTGCTATTAGCATCCCATCTGCTTTGGACAAAACTGAATCCCAGGATGAAATTCCTTCCCTCTAGGCTAGTGTTATACAATGAAGTATAGGGACTGGCGTCTTCTGAAACAGAGAGTTTAAGGCCAGAAGGGACCGTTAGATCATCTGGTCTGATCTCCTGCATATCACAGGCTGGAGAATTTCTCTCAGTAGCCCCTGTATTAATCTCAATAAATCGTGCATGGCTAAAACATCTTCCCAAAAAGCCTCCAGTCTGGGTCCAAAGACTTCAAGAGATGGAAAATCCACCACTTCCCTTGATTGTTGAGTCCAATAGATAATCACCCTCACTGTTTAAAAAAAGTATGTTTTATTTCTAGGCGTGGAGGAATCAGATTTTTATTGGCAAATGTTGGTCAACATCGATTTCCCTGTCCATACCAACCGATGAAAAAATATTTCCATCTGTAAAAACTGAAATTTACAGATAGGTAAAGATAGGTAGAATTCTGCTTGAGAATTTATGATAGTTTAATTTAAGGATACTTACTTTGTATATTTTCATATGCGATGTTGACCCTCCCCCCCCCCGGCTAATTTTGTACAACTAGATAAAAATAATTTTAAAAATGCTTTAAAATAACCATGGACATGATCCATCAAAATTATAAAAAAATAAAAACTGAATTCTGCTGAGCCTACTTATTTTGCATTTGTCTGGTTGTAACCTCCAGCCATTGTTTCTCGTTCTGCCTTTCTCGAAAGCAACTTGGTCTGGTGGACTGAGCGTTAGCACAGACAATAGGAGGTTTTATTATTATTGGCAGTAGTGCTGGGGGGGGGGGGGCTAGATGCACAGACAGATAGCCCAGACCCTTCCCTAAAGAACCTACAGTCTAAGTCACCTCGACTCTGCTATATGAACGTGGGCAAGTCCTTTCCGCTCTCTGTGCATCTGTTTTCCCTCCACACCTTGTCTGCCTTCCCCTGCTTCCCATGTAATCTCTTAGGGGCTGGCGTCTTGATCACGGTGTGGCACTAGCCTGTTTTGGAGATGGGACACCAGGCCCAACGGATCCTCCAACCCATTCTCAGAATATACCGTAAGGCAGCGGTGGGCAAACTACGGCCCGTGGGCCACATCCAGCCCGCAGGACCGTCCTGCCTGGCCCCCGAGCTCCTGGCCCGGGAGGCTCGCCCTGGCCCCTCCCCCACTGCTCCCCCTCCCCCGCAGCCTCAGCTCACTCGCTCTGCCGCCGGCGCAATGCTCTGGGCGCAGGGCTGTGAGCTCCTGGGGCAGCACAGCTGCAGAGCCCGGCCTGACCCGGTCTCTGTGCTGCATGGTGGCGGTGGCGTGGCTGGCTCCAGCCAAGCGGCACGGATGTAACGCCGCCAGCCACCGGTGCTCCAGGCAGCGCGGTAAGGGGGCAGGGAGTGGGAGGGGCTGGATAGAGGGCAGGGGAGTTCGAGGTGGTGGTCAGGGGGCGGGGGTGTGGATGGGGTGGGAGGGGGCAGTCAGGGGCAGGGTGTTGAATGGGGGCAGGGGTCCCGGGGGGGGCAGTCAGGAAGGAGGGGGGGTTGGATGGGGCAGTGGGGGTCCAGGGGCGGTCAGGGAGCAGGGGTGTGTGGATGGGGCAGGGGTCCCAGAGAGGCCGTCAGGGAACAGGAGGGGTTGGATGGGACAGGAGTCGGGGGGGGGCAGATAGGAAGTGGGGGCTGCGCCATGACCCCCTCCCCTAACCAGCCCTACACCCTTTTGTACTCAGTCTTTGTTATTCTCTCTCTCACACACACTTCCCCTCTCGTACTCAGGCAGGATTTAAGAGCTTGGCGTCCCTTGGTATTTAAAAGCAAAGAACTGCGTTTACGCCAGTCCCATCTCTTCGTGGTCAGCTCCACTGAGCACAACAGAGACGCCTGCGGTTTGTAAAACTCCATCTGCTTCCTACTGGCTCATCTTTAACTCTCCACTGTAAGGGGACTTCCAGCCAAACGCCCGCCCCTCCCTGGGCGTGACCTCCGTTGGCCTCCCTCGCCCTGTTTTCCCCACACGGGCGTCACTCAGTGAGGGAGAGTAGGTTCAGCTCCAGTTACCAGGGAGAGAGCAGAGCATGCATTGCTACCAGCAGTTCCCAGGCAGCTCCCCGCAGTTCATGATATTAAGGATCATGGGTGGCTCTGAACAGGGAGATTCCTTCACCAGGTCCTTGGACACCACTATCGTTCTCTCCGCTTCCCCAGCCTGGGCCCTCAGCTGTGTACTTGCACTAGTACTAAATCCACTGCAGCCTGTCAGGGAGGTGGGTATGTGTGAGCGTACGTGCAAAGACTTGTAGAGCCCTCGGGAGCTATGTGTGAAATGTTTTTACTATCTGCACTCACATGCCACCGAGATGAGTGTCAGGATAGACAGATAGTGCAGCAAGAGGGAGGGATGGACAAAGCAGCGGGCAGCGTGGCTAAATGGTTGCACAGACAGACGTGCAGCAGGAAATCTAGCTAGCTATTTAGACACTGGGTCAGGAAAGCGAGGGAGCTTGATAATGAAGCATGAAGACTGCAGAGAACGAGAAGAGACATTTTCCTTCCTCCATATTCTAGTAACCAAACACTCAAATATAAGCTAGTTTTGAAGAAATCGCGGTCATTCCCGACACAACAGAAAACATCACTTCCTTGGGTATAAGTAGTCTGCAACACTTGTACTTGCGGATTATTCATCTAGACACGTGAAATCTACTGAAGAACATAAGAACGGCCAGACTGGGTCACACCAAAGGTCCATCTAGCCCAGTGTTCTGTCTCCGGACAGTGGCCAGTGCCAGGTGCCCCAGAGGGAATGAACAGAACTTGTAATCACCGAGTGATCCATCCCCTGTCGCCCATTTCATTACCATACTTTCACTGGGGTTACATTTCAGGGGAGGGAAAAGGCTCATCCTCTTCAGCAGTTTGTGGCACCAATATAATATAGGCAATGTGGCTGCCTCTGGCTGTAGTCCCGGGGGCCAGTCAGGCCCAGCAGGGATGCACATTTCAAAGAGGCATAAAAGAGCTGAGCACCCAACTCCCTTAGTCCCCTTTGGAATCTCTGCCGAAGAGAGCCGGGGGAACCTGCTGTTGAGAATGGACAAGTCCGATGGGCACAACGAGTGAGATGTGAACAGGCTGGTTCCTGTACCCATGTCCCTCTGAATTCAGAGCAAAGAGTGTTTCTATTATCAAGGGGCAAATTTGAGGAGGGGGAGGGGCAGGTAACCTTCAGATTGTGAGTCAGATTTCAGCCCAATTTAAGCCAGGCCGACAGCCCGCGCCCATCCAAGGCCCGTGCCCTCTCCAAATTCCACCCATCACTCAAGCTGCCACCACAGCCCCCGCTCCTCCCCACAACCCACCTGTGTCTAGAAGCCAGGCTCCGCCCACTCACAGCACCCACTTGCTCAGAGCAGTTCTACAAAGTGACTCCCTGGGACTCATTTCCTGGCTGTCTTAGGCCACCCGGAGCTGCTGCTGCGGGTACGAAAGAGGCTCCTAGTTCAGGAGGCGGAGCTGGTAAATTTGCCCCAGAGGGAGAAGTAAATCTACCGTGAGGGGAGTGAACCTTTTGTACTGAACGGGGAACACCCGGCTAGACAACTTCTTCGCTGAGGGAAAATGGGGAGACCCTGGCAGCTGTTCCCACGCCTGCTGCTACTGGTGGTGAACATTCCCTGTAAGTCTGGGGGCAGGAAACACGACAGAAGATGCTGAACGTGATGGTGGATATAAGAGACGAGGACTAATTCCCTGACTTTCCCTTTGCTTTGCTAGCCAGGCACTGTTCTCTGTACTGGATGGGGATACAGGACTCCTGGGTTCAATCCCCAGCTCTGGCCTGCTGGATTTCCTTCCCCTTTCTGTGCCTCAGTTTCCCCTCCCACCCGTTGCTTAGCAATTTAATCTGTAAACTCTTTGGGGTAGGGGCTGTCTCTTATTGTCCCTTTGGGAACTTCACAGCCAGCAATAATCTAGGGCTAACCCCCTAAACCCAACCCCTAACCCCAGATTATAGCAATCTAGGAATATAGCAATTTAGGAAAATAGCAGTGGTGGGCCAGATGCAAAGCCCCTGGAAATGAAGAGAAACTCCCCCGGGCTTTGCATCCGGCCAGTGTGTGAATGGGGCAGAGATGCCCTGATATCTATGGGATGTGTCTTTTGCCTTCTGCCCACAGGGGGGAGCTGCCAGGCCGAGGTGCACCAGAACCTGTCTGCGGTCACTTGGGAAGGGCAGAACGGCAGCATCTCTTGCCACTACACGATGAGCAATTTCTGGAGTTTGCAGTGGTTCAGGCAGCTTCCCGGAGACCAGCCTGTCTCCCTGCTGATTCTGGTGTCCGATGGGAAACAAACCAAGGAGCCCAACCTCACCGCGGAGCTGGACAAGGGGAAGCGGCTGAGCTCGCTGCACATCCGAGAATCACAGCTGGGAGACGCAGCCACCTACTTCTGCGCCGTGGCGACACGGTGACACAGGAGCACTGGCAGCCTGTGCAAAAACTCCCCAGCTGGAGGGTAACTGTCAGGCTGGCTGGCGGGACAACGCCACCTACTTCTTCCACAGAACATCTCTGAGCGTGCTTCGCCTTCCTTGACACGGTCAGCCCCCAGCACCCTGGTGAGGCAGGGCAGTGCGAGGATCCCCATCGCACAGGTCCGGAGCTGAGACAGAGAGGCTGAGGAGGGAATGCACTTGCGGGATACCTCCTTGGTAAGGACGCCTAAGACAGTGGCTCTTAACCTTTCCAGACTAGTGTTCCCCTTTCAGGAGTCGGATTTGTCTGGCGTACCCCCAAGTTTCACCTCACTTAAAAACTACTTGCTTACAAAAATAAGACATAAAACTACAGATGTGTCAGCCACACTGTTACTGAATGATTGCCGACTTTCTCATGTGCCCCTGGTTGAGAACCACTGATCTAAGGAGCCTGAAGGTTTGGAGGGAAGAAGGAAATGAAAAGATAAAATATAAAAACAAATGAACAGGGAGAAAAGAAAGAAAAAAAAGAAGAAAAAAGAGATGGGTGGATTTATAGATACATAGGGAGAGAGACAGACAGCCAGGCATTAGAAACAGAAATGGAGATACGTAAGATACTCCAGTGGCACAAAATAGCCCCCTTTCTTGGGGGAGCATTAGACACTGAGGATTTAAAAACTACTTGTTTACAAAATCAGACCTAAAAATACAGAAGTGTCCCAGTCATACTAGTACTGAACAAATATTGACTTTCTCATTTTTACCATATAATTGTAAAATAAATCAACTGGAATATAAATATTGTACCTACATTTCAATATATAGTATATAGAGCAGTATAAAGAAGTCATTGTCTGATGAAATTTTAGTTTGTACCAACTTTGCTGGCGCTTTTTAGGTAGCATGTAGACAAGTAGCTAGGCAGGTAGCTAGATTAATTGATGTACCCCCAGGAAGACATCTGTGTACCCCCAAAGGTAGGCACACTCCTGGTTGAGAACCCATGATCTAAGGAGCCTGAAGGTTTGGAGGGAGGAAGAAAACTAAAAGATAAAATATAAAAACAAATGCAAAGAAAGAAAGAAAGAAAAGTGATGGGTGGATTTATAGATACATAGGGAGAGAGAGAGACAGGCATAAGAAACAGAAATGGAGATACATTAGAAAGAACGATCACTGTGGCACAAAATAGCCCCCTTTCTTGGGGCAGCATTAGACACTGAGGATTAAGCTGAGACTGACCGATTGCCACAGACTGCGCCTCTACAAGACAAGGCTGAGACAGCGGCAGAGTGTTTGTGCATAGCTGGCACTGCCCATTCCCATGATGTCCAGCTCTGGGGATCACCTCTTTGTCCAGGGGGAGGCAAGTCAGAGTGTTAAACCCAGCAAAAAGGGAACTATTTAACACCGACACAAAATATACCAACAGTGACAACCACAGGGGGATTCACTTCAATGTGTACGTCTCTGGCCAGGAGGGGGCAGCATTTCTAACGAAGAGGAAGGAGATTGAGGTTAATACAGTTGCACCTGTCTATTGTCTCTGTGCCTGGCAGAGGGCAGCTTTTCCCCTAAGACATCAGAGGCAAAGGGTTACTCCAGGGCATGGTTCTATTTTTTTGAGACTAGGGGTTTGTCCCTGATTGGCTGGGCTCATTAATGTGTCTGATCCCTCCAGCAAAGAGGGCTGCAGACAGATTCTGCATCGCTGTCCTGGAGGCCGGGGAAAGCACCATCCCTTGGCCTCAGTGCGCTGAGGGGTAACCCGGAGCAGCAATGGAGAGGCAGCTGACAGCCTTGTCAGTGATACTGTCCATTCAGTTCTACTGTAAGTCTAGGGGGAGTTTGTCTGTCTAGACTGTGAGCTCATCAGGGCGGGGGCTTTTCCACACTGTGTCTGTGCAGTGCCCGGCGTAACAGGGATCTCAGTTCCTGGGGGTCTCTTCAGCGTCCGGCACAACGCCCCTCCCCCAGCTCAGTTCAGTTCTTTTGTAGGGTTGTGGAGGTTTTGTCTGTTGAGCTCTGGGGGACAGGAATTGTCTTTTATTCTGTGTCTCTACAGTGCCTGGCACGAGGGGCTCTGATCTCGGCTGGGTCTCCAGGTGCTTAATAGTAATTCATGGAGTTTAATGCCGGTAAGGATCTAATCTGACCTCCTGCGCAATGAACAGGTCACAGAGTTGCACTGAGTTACTCCAGTATTGAGATAATAATAATGTGGGGATGAGGAAGATCTGGTGCTTCAGCCACTAGACGTGAGCTCATTTCCTGGCTCCGCCAGAGACCTGACCTTGGGCAAGTGATTTAGGCTTGGATTTTGGAAGGAGACCAAAAGAGTCAGGTGCCCGAATCCCATTGAAACTGCAATATGCGTTGAGTTCCTGGCTCCTGTGGAAACCCCCTCCCTGATCGCTCGGTGCCTCAGTTCCCCGGAGCAGTTCTAGTCCCTGACGACCCAAGAGGCCTCTCCATTCTCCAGGAGATACTGTGCTGAATATCACAAGAATGGAGCCGGCACTCAGCTGCTGCTTATCGGAGTAGGTGCGTAGACTTTGATGGAGCCACACAGGTTTACACCAAGACCCAGAATATTAAGAGATTCTGATTTATTTTGGCTGAAGAAGAAACAGTGATAAGGAGCAACCACTGGGGAAGATGAGGGGCTGATGAGAACTGAACAAGCTCATCTGTTGCTTCTCCATTTGCCTTTGTCTACAGGGGTGAGCTGCCAAATTAAAGTGGATCAGAGTCCTCCATCTCTGACCAGATCCGAAGGGGAGATCTCCATTCTGACCTGCAGCTACTCAGGAACAGTGTCCAACGTACATTGGTACAGACAGTTTCCTGGGGAAAGTCCTGCCTTGCTGCTGAGCCTGTATGAGGATGGGAATATTACCCAGGGGCCAAATTTCATAGCCGAGCTCTTGAAAAGGGAGAGACGGAGCCATCTACACATCGACGGTTCTCAGCTCGCCGACTCAGCCGGCTATTTCTGCGCTGTGGAGACACAGTGAAACAAAGTGGCCACCCTCCTGTTCAAAAACTGTAACTGCTGGGGGGCCGTGTTGCGCCTTGAAAGGAGTGTATTGGAGAAGAAAGTAATTGCATAGGTCTCTGCAGTGAGTCTGTATTTTGTCTGGGAGGGAAGGGCCTTGCTGCTGATAGGGCGAGAGCAGAGGTGTCTTGCCTCTCAAGCAGGAGAAATGCAAATAGATTAAGAAAGCTCCAGGAGAGGATGGAGAAGCCTGCAGGTGATAAATACACGAGGAGCCAGGAACCCTTCTGTCACGGACTCACAGATCGGGCCCACTCTTGGTCCCGTGCGGTCCGTGGGGGGTGCCCCTTTTAGTGAGAAAGCCCTTCTCGGGGGTCCACTCTCTCTTGGGGTCAGGCCCCTCCACCTCCTGGAGCCGCACCTCTCGGAGCCCTAGCATGTCTGTCTCTGCCGTGGACCCCCTCAGGGAGTCCACTCGCTCTGGACCCCCCGGGCCTCCACCCCCAAAGGAGTTGATGCCACCCTGTTCTCTAGACCGGAGTGACTCTCAGCCAGCATAAAACAGGAGAGTTTATTGAGAGTTGAACACAGCACAGGAAACTCTCAGGGCCTCAGGCCTGGCCTCCCTCAGCCCAGCACACCCCAGTCTCTCTGCATCCAGGTGAGCTCTGCCTGCAACCCCTCTCCAGCCCAGAGCCCCCCTGCTCCCAGCTGGGCATCTGAGATCACTGGCCCCAGGCCCTGCCTCTGTCCATTGTCTTCTCTCCAGGTAAACAGGGTCGTAAACTGGGGCCTCCTCTCCTCGCTTCTGTCCTCTGGCTGGAACCGGCTGGTTAGGTCACTGGGTCCTCACTCTGCAGCCCATTGTCCTCCCACTGGCCAGAACCGGCTGCGTCTCCTCAGCTGGGCCTCCGGGTCACCAGGTCGCCAGGTCACCGGTCGCTGGGGTATCCATCTTCCAGGCCATCGGCTGGGTCCCCAAGTCCTCTCTCCAGTCCTCTGCAAAACACAATCCCTCTCCCCTCCCCTCGTTAAACCAGTAATACCCAGGAAACTGAGTCCCACCCCCTCCGCATGCAAATCATTGAAACTCCACAGAAAACAAGAAAACCCCCCACTTCGTCACACCTTCTAGGTCACGGGTCACAGAAATGAGGGGCAGCGCAAGGAAGAGGTGTCCTGGGGCCCTACTAGTGATCCTGGTCATTAGTCTTTACTGTAAGTCCCGTGGCTGTTTAAACCCCTTGATAATAACGGGAGCCAAGATTCTCAGGCGTGACGACTGAGTCTGGGTGCCTCAGTTTCATAGATTTTAAGGCAGAAGGGAACATTGAGATCATTTAGTTTGACGCCCTGCGCCCCAGGCAATTTCCCCAGTGATTCCTGGATTGGGCCCATGCTCTGTGCCGAGCTGGAGAAAGACATCCAGTCTTGATCTAAAGACTCCAAGCTGCAGAATCCACCCACTTCCTTAGGTAAGTTGCTCCAATGGCTAATCACCATTTCAGAGGTGGCACCTTATCTCTTGCCTGAATTTCTCTAGCTTCAGCCCCTCCATCGGCTCTTGTCATGCCTTTGTCTGCTATATTAAAGAGCCAGTTACTCAGAAATCTCCTTCCCACCTAGATGCAGAGAGACTGGGATAAAGTTACCTTTTAAAAATTATTACAAGAATGGCTTAAATCATTCCTGTAGTCACACGCTAGAGCATTGCCCAATAACTGATGTTCCTGAGCTGAAATCAGAAGTCACTAGTATTTGTTTGAGAGTAGCAGCTGTGTTAGTCTGTATCCGCAAAAAGAACAGGAGTACTTGTGGCACTTTAGAGACTAACAAATTTATTAGAGCATAAGCTTTCGCGGACTTCAGCCCACTCTATATGCATCCGAAGAAGTGGGCTGTAGCCCACGAAAGCTTATGCTCTAATAAATTTGTTAGTCTCTAAAGTGCCACAAGTACTAGTATTTGTATTACCCCAGTGCCCAGGAGCCGGAGCCATGAACCAGGACCCTACTGAGCCAGTTGCTGCCCAAACACGGGACAGGAGATTCCCTTTCCCAGAGACCTTACAGGCTAATTAGCCTAGACTACAGATCGCACTGAAATCCCACGAGCTGTCATTTTTGGTATCACAGTCTTAAAGTCACCTCAAATCATTCCTGTCGCTCTTTTCTGGCTGGCTGGGGACACAGGCTCTGATCATCAGACTCTTTACAGTGTCTCGCGTTGGGCACCCAAGAATCACGAATCACTTTTGTAAATCTTAACCCAGGGGAGGTGATGAATGCCAGAATAATGTGAAAATGATGCGTTCTTCTGTTCTCCTGGGATTCAGGGATGATGGAGGGACCTGATTCATTGATCATTCTGTTTATAAATATAAATTCTCGTTCCCACTAGGTGTAAGTTGGCAGGTTGGTGTGGGGCAGATCCCGCTGTCCCTGAGCGGCTCTGAAGGACAGGACTCCAGCCTGACCTGCAGTTACTCCGGCATGGTGAGAAATGCGCAGTGGTACCGCCAGGCCCCAGGGGAAAGCCCCGCCCTCCTGGGGGTTTTGTACAAGGACGAGCGTGCCACGTGGGGGCTGAATCTCAGAGCTGAGCTCCGGACCACAGAGAAGCACAGCTACCTGAACATCACCGGGTGCAGCTGCAAGACGCAGCCAGGGCTGGTGCAAGGAAGTTTCGCGCCATAAGCGAAACTTCCACCTTGCGCCCCCCCCCAGCCCTGCAGCAGCTCCCCGCCCCACCTCCGCCCTGAGGTGCCCCCCCGCGGAAGCTCTCCCCCCTGCCCTGAGGCGCCCCCCCGGGCAGCTCCCCGGGGAGCCGTGCGGCAGCTCCCCACCCGAGCTCACCTCTGCTCCACCTCCTCCCCGAGCATGCCGCCCCCGCTCTAATTCTCCTCCCCTCCCAGGCTTGTGGCGCCAAACAGCTGATTGGCGCCGCAAGCCTGGGAGGCGGGAGAAGTGGAGCGGTGACTGTGCGCTCGGGGAGGGGGCATAGCAGAGAATGCTGTAAAAAAAAATTGGGGGCACCGCTTTTTGGCACCCCCAAATCTTGCCGCCCTAGGCAACCGCCTACTTTGCCTTAATGGTAGCACCGGCCCTGGACACAGCCACCTACTTCTGTGCAGTGGAGGCACATTGGCACAAAGGGCACCCCAGCCTGTGCAAAAACTGTAGGCTGGTATTGTCAAAGGTGCCTAAGAGTTGTGCACCTAACTCCTTGGGGTCCTTTGAAAATCCCAGCAGGAGGATCAAAGAGTACAATTTCCAAAAGTGCCTAAGTGGGTTAGGAGCCCCTTTTCAGAAAGGGCTTAGGGGCATGTTTGTAAAAGTATTTAGTTGCCTAAAGATGGAGATAGGTGCCTGGTGGAATTTTCAAAAGTGCTTAGGTGACTAAGTCCTGTTAATAAAGTTCCTACATGCTTTTGAAAATCCCGCTCAATGCTGATCTGCTTCTTTAGGTGCTTAAATACCTTTAAAACCAGGCCCTTAGCAACCTGAGCCTCTGATAGTCAATGGGATTTAGGATACTAAATGACGTAGGTACTTTTGAAAATGTTACCCAAAGTGCAGAAGCAGTGGATAGATTGCACCCTGGGCTTTCCTCTGATCTCAGGAAGATCAGGAAATAAAGTTTTGCAGATCTTGGTCTGAAGCCTTGAAATTTCGGGGTGCGGTGGTGGTGGTGGTGGGGGAATTGATCTTCGGAACCTCGCTGCCCAGTTTTTCTGCCTAGCTACAGTGCATAGCCGTTCTCCCTGCTGGTAGTGACGTATGCCGTGAGCGCGGGTGGCACTAGGGAAACCAGATGCTGAGTGTAATAGCATTTATTTTAACCACTGGAATAAATTGCCAATGGAGGTTGTGGAATCTCCATCATTGGAGATTTTTAAGAGCAGGTTAGACAAACACCTGTCAGGGATGGTCTAGATGGTGCTTGGTCCTGCTATGAGTGCAGGGGATTGGACTAGATGACCTCTCAATGTTCCTCCAGTCCTATGATTCTAGTCTATCTCTGGGGTTGTCCCCTATTATTCATGATAAGGAAAAATCATCAGCTCTAAGTAACGATGCAAGTTTCCATTGGAGCTATGTCTGATTTGCACCAGCTGGGGACCTGGCCCATTGACCTATCAATGGAGCTATGGCCGATTGACACCAGCTCGGAGGTGGTTCGTAATCAGTAACATGAGATGATCCTTGGTTTCTGTAATATCTTGGATTTATTTTCTCTTTTGTACCCAGGGAGGAGCTGCCAAGTGGAGGTGCATCAGGACACGTCGGTGGTCACTTTGGAAGGGCAGAGCAGCAGGATCTCCTGCCAATACCAGGCTCTGGTCCTGTCCAGTTGCATTGGTTCAGACAGCCCCCAGGGCAGAGCCCTGCCTTCCTCCTGATGCTGTATCAGGATGAGAACACCGCACAGGGAGGAATTTCACAGCACAACTCTTTCCAGACAAGAAGCTGAGCTACCTGCATATCAGCAACAACTCCACGCTCGGAGATGCAGCCAGCTCCTTCTGTGCAGCGGAGACACCGTGACACAGGGCAGTTCCCAGGTGATGCAAAAGCTCTGCAGCTGGGCTCTAGCCACATTTATTAACAAGGGGGCTGGCAAACTTAGCAGCTGCTTCTCTACAGCCTCACCGGGATGTTAGCCTCCGTACTAGATGCCTGTGCTATGCAGGGGATCAGACCAGATGATCATAATGGTCCTCAAATGTATATTTATTAGGGAATGCGGGAAAAAGCTCCCCATTTCACTAAACTCTCCTGTGATAAGTCATAGCCACCCCTGTTTTCCCCTGAAATAAAAGAAAACGAACACAACCTCCTCCAAGCAGAGCTGTGTGTGACCTGAAACAGGAGACGATGTAGAAACTTCCTGAAGTCCCATGAAGAATTTGTGATGTGTAGTAGCAAGGAACTGAACCTGAGCTCCCAGTGCAAAGCTGTGGCACAAGAGAGCTAATATGGTCCTTGGATGTATAAACAGGGGAGTAGTGAGTAGAAGTAGAGGCGATTTTACCTCTGTGTACGGCATTGCTGACACCAAGGCTGGAATACAGTGGCCACTTCTGATATCCACATTTTAAAAGGATGTTGAAAATTTTGAGAAGGTGCCACAAGAGCCACAAAAATTATTCAAAAGCTGGAGAAAATGCCAACCAGTGTGAGACTTAAAGACTCACTCAGTTTAATCAAAAAGATTAAGCGATGATTTGTTTATGGAGTGTAAGAACCTTCCTGGGGAGAACATTCCTGGTTCTAAATGGGCTGTTTAATCTAGTGGAGAAAGGCACAACAGGAACCAATATGTCTGGAAGCTGAAGCCAGCCAAATTCAAATTAAGCATAAAAAACCCTCAAAACATTGAGGATGATTAACCACTGGCACAAACTACCAAGGGAAGTGGCAAATTCTCTATCTATTGATGCCTTCAACCCAAGATTGGCTGCCTTTCTTTGAAAGGGTTAGTAGCCTAATGCAGGGGCTCTCAAACTTGGTCTGTGGCTTGTTCAGGGTAAGACCCTGGTGGGCCGCGAGACGCTTTGTTTACCTGACCATCCGCAGGCACGGCCGCTTGCAACTCCCAGTGGCCACGGTTCACCGTTCCCAGTGAATGGGAGCTGCGGGAAGTGGTGGCCTGGCCTGCACTGCTTCCAGCAGCTCCCATTAGCCAGGAACAGCGAACCGCGGCCAGTGAAAGCTGTGAGCGGCCAAACCTGTGGACGCTCAGGTAAACAAAGTGTCTCGCGGCCCACCAGGGACTTACCCTGAACAAGCCGCGGCCCAGGGTTGAGAACCCCTGGCCTAATGGATTGAGAGAAGATGTAGACATGGTATATCTGGATTTTAGTCAGGTCTTTGAGACAATCCCACATGTTTTTCTTATAAGCAAACTAGGGAAACCTCGTCTACATGAAACTACTATGAAGTGGGTGCAAAACTGGTTGAAAGACTATATTCAAAGAAAGAACAGGAGTACTTGTGGCACCTTAGAGACTAACAAATTTATTAGAGCATAAGCTTTCGTGGACTACAGCCAAAGAAGTGGGCTGTAGTCCACGAAAGCTTATGCTCTAATAAATTTGTTAGTCTCTAAGGTGCCACAAGTACTCCTGTTCTTTTTGTGGATACAGACTAACACGGCTGCTACTCTGAAACCTATATTCAAAGAGTAGTCATCAATGGTTTTCTGTCAGACTGGGAGGGCGTATCTAGTGGGGTCCCATGGGGGTCAGTCCTGGGTCCAGTCATATTCAATATTTTATTGATGACGTGGATAACGGAGTGGAGCATGTGCTTATAAAATTTGCAGATGATGCCATGCTGAAAGAGTTTGTAAGCACTTTGGAGGACAGGCTTAAAATTCAAAATGACCGTGACAAATTAGAGATTGGTCTGAAATCAACAAGATGAAAGTCAATAAAGGAAGTGCAAAATACTTTGTTTAGGAAGGAAAATAATTGAATGCACAGCTACAAAATGGGGAATATCTACCTAGGTGGCTGTAGTGCTGAAAAAGATCTGGGACTTATTGGAGATCACAAGTTGAATATCAGCCAATAATGTGATGCAGTTATGAAAAAGGCTAATACAATTTTGGGGTGCATTAACAGAGTGTTATGTGTAAGAGCTGCAAAGTGATTCCTGCTGTACTCAGCACTGGTGATGCCTCAGCTGGAGTACTATGTCCAGTTCCGGGTGCTGCACTTTTAGAAAGCTGAGGACAAATTGGAGAGAGTCCAGAGAAGAGCAACAAAAATGATAAGATTTGGAAAACCTGACCTATGAGGAAAAACGAATAAACTGGGTCTGGTTGGTCTTAAGAAAAGAAGACTTGGGGGGGGGGGAACGGACTTGATAACAGTCTTCAAATATGTGGGGCTGTTACAAAGAGGACGGTGATCATTGTTGTCCATGTCCACCGATGGTAGGACAAGAAGCAATGGGCTAAATCTGCAGGCAGGGAGATTGAGATTAGATAGTCGGGAAAACTCTCGAACTCTCAGGGTAGTTAAGGGCTGGACTAAGCTTCCCAGGGAGGTTGGGGAATCCCCATCAATGGAGGTTTATAGGACCAGGTGGATACCAGTCAGGGATGATCTAGGTTGGTCCTGCCTCAGCACAGGGGGAGGGACTAGATGAATTCCAGCCCCACATTTCTGTGATCCTTTGAAGATACTTTAGGCAAACACAAGTTTTGGGCTCAATACATGGGTAGCTGGATGTAATGTAGTGTCTTGTGATATAGCTATACAGGAGGCCAGACTCAAGGACTCTTGTAGACTTAACCTCTAAGAATAAAAATCAATTGGACAGTATTAATGGAACTTGTGCTCCTGAATCCCCTAGGTACTTTGGAGAAATCTCTCCCTACATCTTTAGATTGATAATTGAGAGGAGTCATTTCTTCACGGAGGCTGCCTAGGAGGTTTGGACACCGGGGTCAATGGGAGTTGGGCACCTGACTCCCCTTTGAAAAGAACTGAATATTTCTGCACTGGCTTATACACTTGGCCACACGGGGGCAGCTTTCACAGGGTGAAGGGCACTACGGGAGGAGTTCTAGGCCGTGGCACACGGCTGAGATGGGAGAGAAGGGGCTGGTCGCTGATTGGCTGGGCACACGGTGGGGGGGGGGAGAAGAACGTGCCCGATCCCTCCAGCAGAGGAGACCGCAACACACGGGCCAGCCCCAGGGGAGAACCCAGCAGCGTCCTGCGCCCTGGGCTGTCAGGGAGCGCAGGGATGGGGAGGCCGCGGGGGCTGTGCTGGGTGATCCAGCTAATGCACGTGTGGGGTAAGGGCTGGGGAGACAGACCCGCTGGTTACTGGCGGGGAGCTGGGGCTGGATTCGCCTGTGTGTGTAGTGGGGAAGAAGGGAGTCCGATGGATTTGATACGCTCTCTCTGCTCTACTTTCTTCCCACCCCACTCCGTGGTTCCCGGGGGCAGGTGGCTCGGGGCAGTGTCTGACTCGGTTCCCCCTTGTCTCTGTTATTCCCAGTGGCCAGCGGGCAGCTCTCTGTGGAGCAGAGCCCGGAATGGCGGGGTGTCTCCGAGGGGCAGAATGGCACCGTGACCTGCACTTACTCCAGCGCTATCCAAAGTTTACACTGGTACCGGCAGGCTCCCGGGGAGCGGCCCCTTTTCCTGCTGATGCTGTTCGGTAAGGGGAGCGAGACACAAGAACCGAATTTCACTGCGGATCACGATCCGGGGCAGAAGCGGAGCTCCCTGCACATCCGCGGCTGCCGGCTGGGGGACACCGCCCGCTACCTCTGCGCCGTGGAGACACAGTGACACAGGGCGCAGCGCAGCCTGTCCAATAACTCTGGGGGTGACCCGGGAGGGGCTGCGGGGCGCTGGGGGCGCGCAGGGCGGGGTGGGACAGAGCCCAATGGGGAGACGGGGACAGGCGTTTATAGCGCTGCTGGCGGGGGGACGGGGCTTCCCACAGGGGGCCTCCCCCACACCTCTCTCCAGGACCGTCTCAGTAACGAGCGCCCCGCCCTATTTAAATAGTGCTCCGCCTGCTTCACCACCACAACTGGGGGTCGGGGGGCAGCCCTTCTAATTAACCCCCATCACACCCAGCAGGGATCACTAATGAGCCCTTATGTTGTCTTATCATCAGTGAGCTGGTAGCCGAAGCTCGCTTGCTGCAAAGGGCCGGCCAGCCCATGACGCTGCCCAATCCCTGCTGAAACATTGCTCAGTTGGGTCTGATGGTGCTAGGCGCTGTACAAAGAAGCGACTTGTGCAAGGTCACTTAGGAGGCCAGAGCCAAGATTGTCAGAGCATTTTATAGGAATTAGGTGCTTAACTCCCAAAGGAACCTTGGAAAAAAATCCAACCCTAATCTCCCTGGGTTTCAGTTCCCCATGTATATAATGGAGGTGGCTAATAGTATTTTCTCTGTCTTTTCTATTTAGATTGTAAGTTTCGTAGAGCAGGGACTGTCTCTATATATCCGTGCATTGCCCAGCAAAATAAGGCTCTGATCTCAATTGGATTTCTAGGTGCTATTATAATATCAAAAGTTAATAAATGGTACCAACAGCAGCTCTGAATCCGAAGGCCAGCAAGTAGAAATAAGGCAAACATTTTTAACAGTGAAGATAGTTAACCATAGGAACAACCTGCCTAGGGGTGTGAGGGATTCTCCGTCCCTTGAAGTCTTTACATCGGATTTGGATAGGACACCTGATAATTCATGGGATGGTGAGGGTGACTCCGGGCTGGCCTCAGTGCCCCAGCAGGCTGCTAGGGGGCGCTGTGCTGCAGGCAGCAGGGTGGGGGCTCTTTATGGGTCTCTCTCCCCTGAGAGCTAGTGCTGAGCCCAATGGGACACTAGGGGGCGCTGTTCTGCAGGGAGCAGGTTGAGGAGCTCAGGCGGGAGGCCCCCGTTTTAGCCAGTTCTGATTGCAATCTGCCAGTGGGGTGGTGCTGTCACTCAATCAGTGGTTACCTCCGCCAGGAAGTTTGGCTCTGCTGACAATCTACAATCAATCAGGAAACACTATTTGCTTTTCTGCAGCAGAGCTGTCACAGACACGTCGGTTGTCATGTCGAGGGCCATGCAGCAGCCTGAGAGCTAACAAGACTTGTGGTGCAGAAGAAGAGAGAAAGTGTGACACTGGGGCAGGAGGAAAACCTTTTCATTATGAAGGAACAAAACCTACTGTGGGCTGTGACCACTTTGGTATTACTTGGTAAATAGAGACTCTACATCTGGAATCTTCTTAACTCAGAGCCAGAATAGAAGTGAGGGTGGGGGAGTCTTGGTGAACTGGGCAGGGGTTTTCAAAGTGGGGGTTTGGGTACCTAGTTCTCTTAAGCGCCTTTGAAAAAATCTCAGCCTGAAGCTTTGAAAAACCTTGGATGAAGGGGGT
This sequence comes from Malaclemys terrapin pileata, assembly GCF_027887155.1. Taxonomy (NCBI): domain Eukaryota; kingdom Metazoa; phylum Chordata; order Testudines; family Emydidae; genus Malaclemys; species Malaclemys terrapin. Next base: position 46,864,708 of record NC_071516.1, read on the forward strand.
GGATCACTTGATGATTCCCTGGTCTGTTCATTCCCTCTGGAGCACCTGGCACTGGCCACTGTCGGAAGGCAGGATACTGGGCTAGATGAACCTTTGGTCTGACCCAGTATGGCCGTTCTTATGTAACGGGAAAATATCGCAATGCTGCCCAGTCCTTGGGCCATTCTTGCTATTGGTAAAAAGTTGCAATGGAAATCACTGGGAATGTGAGTAAAACTGATGGTGGGGTTGGAACAGTAATAACATAATAATAGTATATAATAATATTTAATAATTAATAAATATTTACCAATAATTAATCATCTGCAACAGCCCATGATTTCCACCTAGGGGTAGGTGCTGTGCAAAGAAAAATAAGTGTCAGTGTCTGATCCAAGATGACGATGAAGGTTGTTGTCATCATCAGGATAATCAATGAGGGACGCGCTCCATAAATAAATTCAGGGGCAACATTCTACGACTAACCTCTCCTTCACCCCCGCTTTGTAACTGGCTCCAGCATGGAAGATGCTGTAACGCAGACCTAGCCGGCAGTGGCAGGCGTGGATGGTGGGTCTGTGACCTTGGACTAGGTTTAGGAAACTGACGCTAGCTATTATTCTTTGTATTGGTACAAACAACATGGAGCGGAAAAGCTTGTTTTCCTACTTTGGGAATATTCCAATGAATTAAAGAAGAATGAGGCTGGGGAGAGATGCTCTGTGGACGTCAAGAAATCCGAAAGCTCCATCAGTTTGAGGATCACGGGTGTGGAGCCGAGGGACTCAGCCACGTATTTCTGTGCTTTCAATAGAGATTAATAGGGAGCCTGGCACAAAAACCCTGCAGCTTTCTCCTTCCCTGAGAAACCAACTCCTACATGCGAAGTTAGAAGGAGACCACAGACAGAAAAGGGGTGTGTGTGTGTCCGTGTGTAGGGGGAGAGGGAACTGCTGCAGCTAGGTTCCTGGAGATGAAAACCTCTAACTGACTTCTGGGAATCAGCACCTCAGTTGTGCTCAGAAATTCACCACAAAGGGGAGAGCTGGAAGGAGACGCAGCAGAATGTGACCCAAGGACTGGAAGGACCTTTACTGGGAGAAGATTTCTGGTAGCCAAGGGTGTGACGTTATCCGATTACAATATAACCATATAAATCATTGTTGCAACCACTGTTATATATTTGCAGCAAATCTTGCACAAAGGTTGCCAAGTGAGGTGTCGATGAAAAGGTTATGATTTGCTGGTTAGGATTATGCTATCTGCATGCATGTATCATTTTTGTATGTGAAGTTATAAGTATTGAATATCCACCCACTTTATGGGGATTCTCTGCCCCTTTCTTTGCAGTTCACCCTAATGGAGTGACCACAGCTATCCCCCACTGGGACACTGGTCACAGCCAAATCTGCCATGTAAGATATCTGCAAAATGTTATAATTTGCCAGATATGATAATCTTGTTTGTATGTTTGTATCACCTTTGTATTATGAGTTATAGCTATGTCTGTATGTCTGTATTTCAAACTTGTGCTGTGCTTCTGGGTGACACCCCCAGACAGTTTGGCATCAGCACTGCCTAGCCTGCTTGATGGCCCATTAAGGACCATCAGCTACACAATTGACCCACTGAGAGAAGGCAGATACACCACGTGACTCAGCCAGGCAGGGACAGGCCCATGGACAGAACTCTGAGGCTTCCAAGCCATGCGCTGGGCAGCTTGTGTCTGGAACAAAGGAAGCCCAGGCCGCCTGGCACGAGACTATAAAAGGCAGCTGTACCTTGTCCATTTGGTCTTCAATCCGGGTTCTGACCTCTGGAGGGACCTTGCTACAGGCTGAAGCTCTGAGTAAAGGACTGAATGACCCATCCCAGCTGGGGATGTTCCAGAGACTTGACTTAAGCCAGCAATTTATTTAGGGCTACCATACGTCCGGATTTCCCCGGACGTGTCCGGCTTTTCGGTCTATAAATAGCCGTCCGGGGGGGGTGTGTGTGTCTAAAAATCGAAAAATGTCCGGGATTTCCCCCCGGTCGGCTATTTATAGACCGAAAAGCGGCGGCCAAGCGCCGCTCGGCAGCCAAAGCCCCTTCCTGGCTCCCCCCATCCCCTGCAGCCTTAGCACGTTGCCCGGCCCCGCAGCTGTCTTCCCCCTCCTCCCCTCCCCTGAACGCTCCGTCCCCTGCTCCTCCCCCTCCCCTGCTTCCCGCAATCAGATGTTCGCGGGAAGTCTGAAAACAAGCAGGGGCAGGTGGGCAGCAGCACGTAAGCTGGGGTGGGGGAGACGCGAGGAGGAGGGCTCCAGGGAGGTGCGGTATGGTCCAGTCTGGCCATGGCTGAGCAGCTCCTTCCGGCCCTGGCCAAGCGGCTCTGGCCCCAGTGGCTCCGGCCCTGGCCCCAGAGGCTTCGGCTCCGGCCCCAGGGCGCTGGCCCCGGTTCTGGCCGAGCGTGCCGGCCCCGGCCCCAGCGGCTCCGGCCCGGCTTGGGCCCCAGGGCAGCAGCCTCAGTTCCGGCTGAGCACACCGGCTCGGCCCCGGCCAAGCACCTCAGGCCTGGCCCCAAGCCCCGCGATCCTGGCCGGAGCTCCGGCCGGAGCGCAGCCCGATTCCTGGGCTCTTGTTAAAGCAGGTCCTGGTCAGGGGACAGGGAGGGTGGGTTGGATGGGTCGGGAGTTTGGGGGGGCTGTCAGGGGGGCAGGGGTGTGGAGAGCGGTTGGGACAGTCAGGGACAGGGAGCGGGGTGAGTTAGATGGGTCGGGGGTTCTGGGGGGGGTGTCAGGGGGCAGGGGTGTGGAGAGGGGTCAAGGCAGGCAGGGAGCAGAGGGGGTTGGATGGGTCGGGAGTTCTGGGGGTCCTGTCGGGGCGGGGAGCAGTTGGATAGGGCATGGGAGTCCCGGAGGTCTGTCTGGGGGCGGGGGTGTGAATATGGGGTGGGGGTGTGGATAAGGGTCGGGGGACAGGTAGACTCCTAGGGGGGCAGTTAGGGTGGGGGGTTCTCAGGAGGGGGCAGTCAGGGGACAAGAAGCAGGGAGGCTTAGATAGGGGGTGGGGTCCTAGGGGGCAGTTCCTGGCAGGGGTTCCAGGAGGGGACAGTCAGGGGACAAGGAGCAGGGGGGGGTTGGGGGTTCTGAGGGGCGCAGTCAGGGGGTGGGAAGTGGGAGGGAGTGGATGAGGCAGGGGCGGGGCTAGAGTGGGGCTCCCCCCCTCCCCCCCAGTGTCCTCTTTTTGATTGTGGAAATATGGTAACCCCAGTTTATTCCATCATTGCTACAAACCTGAACCAAGAACTTTGCCATTACTGGATGTAATTGATTTATTTAACCATTTTAACTCTCCCCTTTCTTTCTTTCTTTCTTTCTTTCTTTCTTTCTTTCTTTCTTTCTTTCTTTCTTTCTTTCTTTCTTTCTTTCTTTCTGTAAATAAACCTTTAGATTTTAGATTTTTTTTAAATGATACTAAATGATTGGCATCAGAGTGATTTTTGGGTAAGATCTAAGTTATCTATTGACCTCAGTGTGTGTGGCTGGTCCCTTGGGATTAAAAGAACCTATTATTTTATGAGACTGGTTGTAAAGAACTACTCATCTCTGAATCCAGTGTTTTTGGTGGTGATATCAGAACTGGAATTCCTGAGGAAACTGCCTTTATGTTTTATTGTTAGCCAGTGCCGTGAAACAGGAGTTTACTTTTTGGCTGGTTTGGTATATCTTATAAAAGAATAACCACCAGTTTTGGTTATTCTCCAAATGTAAACAGATGGACATCATACCAAATGGACTGAAGGTATCTGTTAGTCCTTAAGGTGCCACCAGTCTCCTTGTTAGTTTTGGATTGTGTTTGCCCTATTTCCAGGGCCGGCTCCAGGCACCAGCCGACCAAGCACGTGCTTGGAGTGGCACCTTGGAAGGGGTGGCCAATCTTGGGATGGCGGGGGGCGTTCGGAGTTTTTTGTTTTTGTTTTGTTTTTTGGTTCATTGGGGCAGGAGGTTTTTTGTTTGTTTTTGTTTCAGCGGCGCGGCACTGGGGGGAGGGGGCTGGCGCGGCGCTTGGGGAGGCCGGGGCTTCGGTGGCACGGCACTGGGGGAGGGGCAGGGGTTGGCGTGGCGTGGTGCTCAGGGTGGCCCGGCGCGGCGCTCGGGGGGGGGAAGATGGGGGTTTTGGGGGCCCGGCGCTCGGGGGGGGGGTTTGGCGGCACGGTGCTTAGGGGGGGCAGGGGTTTTGGCAGTGCGGCACTGGGGGGGGTGCAGGGGTTTCAGTGGCTTGGGGGGGTGTTACGGCGGGGCAGGGCTCATTTTTTTTGCCTGGGGTGGCAAAAAAGTTAGAGCCAGCCCTGCCTATTTCTCAGCAGTTTGTCCTGAATTTGGCATCCTCAGTTGTGACCCACAAAGGCATGGTTACCTAGGGTCTTTAATCTAGCAGAGCAAGTCAGGATGAGATCCAGTGTCGGGAAACTGAACAAACTCAGGCTAGAAATAAGGCAAAAAATGTCCAGAGTGAATGTTTCAGTTACCCACTGCATCAACTTATCTAACGAGGTGGTGGGTTCTTCATCACTTGGATGGTTCAAACCCAGACTGGATTTCTCTTTCTAAAGGACATACTATAGCTCAGGTGTAGGGAGCACTGGCTGAAATTCTCGGGCCTGTGCAATACAGGATTGCAGATCACATGATCATAATGGTCCTTTCTGGCCTTACAAATCCATGAACCTGCTGAATAAATCCCTGGTTGTGAAGGCTGGAATTGTCACAGGCCCCTCACGGTGTTAGACACCCACATTCTATTGAAACTCAAGGGGGATTTAAGTGCCTAACTCCCCATGGATCCTTTGAAAATCACAGATGAAATTGTGCAGTTGATCAGCAAAAAGACCTGTGCACCACTTAAATCTTAGTTCAACCCTCAGTGCATAATTTAATTTGTGCTGGCCCCTCTGAACAGGGGCAAACATCACTGTATCAAAAGAGGTGTTTAGGCAGAACTGAAAAAAGTACCTCCCAGAGTTATACTGATACTGGAATTTTCAAAGGATGATCAAATCCCATTGAAATTAAAAGGGATTTGGGCACCTAACTCTCTTAGTCTGCTTTGGAAATCCCATCCTGAATGCCCAAACATCATTAATTTTAGGTATTAATTAACCTGCCTACCCTTAGGCAGTCTTCACTGTTACAGCCTGCATTTTCAAGTCACAAGCAATTATAAGATGGATTGAAAGTAGAAGGGTCCCCATAACCCAAAAACAAAAGTGAAATAATAGAACTGTTTCAAGACCCAGTGTGTTTATTTGTACAGAAAATTTAATAAACGTGTGACCTGTCCTTGTGTGGAAGGAAATAGCAGGTTTGTGTTCAAGTGCTGTCACCTATTGGCCGTTCCATTCCGTGTTCACATCTACAGAAAGACGGTGTTCGATTGTCCTGAAGTTTTCCACCACTGTTCTACTAGACTGATGTCAAACATCAGCATAAACCCTCATGTCATCCGGGACATTTGACCTGTACATTAGACATATAATCTAGTATATTCTGGACACAACCACACCCATTCCTCCCTCACCCACACAAAATTCACTCATACAATCAAACTTACACTCATAAAATTTACTCCCACGTACTCACACAGTCATTCACAAACACCCACATCCCAGCTGCCACATATTTCACTATCCTGGCCTGAAGACATTCTATCTCTGCTGAGACTGCTGGAATAGTCCCTGTGGATCTGCTCTAAGCTAGGGGTCTGTGCTGGGGTTGCAGAGCTGTGAGACTGCAGTTTGGTTAGGTGCTTAGCAAGCAGAGGCAGAGATGAGACAGGCAGCGAGTGTATCTCAGTGCCTTGAATGTCTCAGGCATCAAAAAATTAACACCACTCAACTGAGAACCATGAGGCTGAAACACCCCTTGGGTCTTTCTTCACTTCTACTGTAAGTTTCTGCTCAGAATACTCCGGCCTCTTCCAACCCAGCTGCTTCGCTTGTGGGTCGTTGAACCAGAAATGGCTGAAGCAGCATTTGATTTGGGGTTTAGGATGATTAAGAGTTACTGCACACATAAAGAGAGAGGGGGCTGCCAACTGGATGTGTCACTGTTCTATTTCAGTATTTGTAGTGATTTGGAGCATTCGTTAGCATCGCTTACCTCCTTTTTTCAAGGCTTCAGAAGAGCATCAGGATAGATATGGAAACTGCATTTTACAACAGATTGATGTATGGCTAGATGATGAAGAGGGACGGACAGATAGATATGGAGAGATAGGAGAATTAAGAAATTAGAGTCAACAGAAGAAAGAAAGGTAAATAGACACAAAGATAGACAGGGAGAGAGACATAAGAACATAAGAAAGGCCATACTGGGTCAGAGCAAAGGTCCATCTAGCCCAGTGTCCTGTCTACCGACAGTGGCCAATGCCAGGTGCCCCAGAGGGAATGGACAGAACAGGCAATCACCAAGTGATCCATCCCCTGTCGCCCATTCCCAGCCTCTGGCAGACAGACAGACATGAGGTTAAACAGGTGCTGTAACACTCTGATATACGTCGTTCTAATGCTGTCATTTCATTTCCCTGCAGTCTCCTGCTGTGAGGCCCAGTTGGTTCCAAGACCCAAGTCACTGGTTGTTCAGGAAGGAGACATCGCCACCGTGACCTGGACTTACACCGGTGCTTACCAAACCTACCAGTGATACCAGCAGCTCCCCCTGGAGGGGGCTGGGCCCTCAGTGACTGTCAATGCTAGGGAGCAAGTCACTGATGGCAGTTCATGGGCGAGCACCTGGAGGATTTGAAAAGCAGCTCTCGGCCCAGCTCGGAGTCCCAGCTGGGGGACTCAGACTCCTACTTCTGTGGGGTGGAGGCACAGCGACCCAAGCTGGGCTCCGTGTAAAAACCCCCATCCTCTGCAAAGCAGCTTGGTGGGAGAGATACAGGCACAGAACTCCCCAGCCGGTGTGAATGCATCATAGCTCAGCTGGAGTCAATGGGCCAGATCCCCAGCTGGTGTAAATAGACACAGAGAAAGTCCCTGCCCCCAAGATCTCACAAGACATATGGGCAGGAGAGAGAGAGGCAGAAAGTGAAAAGAGAGTCACAGGGAGGGGGAGGGGGTTTCCCAAGGTCACACAGCCGGGGATAGAACCTAGCAGCCCTGAACCCCACTCCAGCCGGCTATCCACCAGAGCACATTGCTTATCAGATCAGATGCAGTGACTTTATTGGCATCACTGTAGGTTTTCATTCACTGACGTAACCAGCTGTAGGGCCGAGAGTCCCTAGTGCTGTTCTTTGCTACTTAACACTCCTTAAAACCTATGGCCACAAAAATGAAAAACAACAGGTTAATCCTGGAGGAATTTTACATGGAAAAGTCCCTTCTCTGGACCACATGGCACCATCCAGCGTTTGCAGCAATGGAAAAATCCACCGGCAGCAAAGGGAAAAACGTTCCCAGCTTTTGGAACGAGCAGCTCACTTGGGAAAGAGATGATGGGTAAGTTTTCTCCCGGCCCTGGGTCTCGCTGCGGTTCGGGCTGTTGTCCTCCAGAGGGCGCTGCAGCACAGGCAGCATTGCTCTCTATAGACAGGGCGCACCGGTTTATTCCAGGCACCGGTTTCCCACGGTCCAGTTCTCCTGCCAGCCCCTCATACGTGGTGAGGCCTGTGGGGGGCTCACCCAGGGGCGCTGGAACAATGTGCACAGCGGGGTGCTGGGAACCATTGAACAAAACTGTAAACCTGGATAAGATGGAAACCACGTCAAGCCAGGGGGTGCGGCAGCCCCCCGTCCCCAGCACCCTGAGTTCCAGCACCTGTGGGTTCAGCTGCAGGGCAGGTATTGAAGGAAGGTGTGGGGAGGTTCATACTTGGCCCCAGGAGTCACTCACACCTCCAGCTGTGACATCACTGCCTGATTTCTAATCTTCACCATTCAGACAGCGGCTCTCTCTCCTCCCTCGGCTCAGGGCTGCAGGGGGAGGACAAGAGCTGCCGCCTGCGTGACTCTCTCCCAGGCTGGCTGGAGAGAAAAGCGGCAGTGCCCTGCAGAAGAGCCGAGACGCTGAGGCGATGGCCACGGTCCGGGACTCAGCCATTGTGCTGATTTTGCTTTTCAGTGAGTAAGATTCCAAATCCCATCCCTGAAAGATTCTCCACGTGCCTCCCCACACCCCCTTCATTACTGGCGCTGAGAGATTAAACAGACCTTCCACCTCCTCCTCTGCAAGAAGGGATGCTCTCAGGCAGGGATTTAGGTGCCCAAATCCCACTGGAATTGAATTTCAATGGAATCTGGGAATCTAAATAAAGAGGAAGGTGATCTGTTCTCTATGGCCACAGAAGGCGGGAGAAGAAGTAAGTGGCTTAGTTTGCAGGAAGGGAGAGTGAGATAAGATGTTAGGGAAAACTTTCTAACTATAAGGAGAGTTGAGCTCTGGACATGTTAAGTAGGGAGGTTGTGGAACCCGCATTGTTGGAGGGTTTGAAGATCAGGTTAGACAAACACCCGTCAGGGATGGTCTCATGGCCTCAGCCTGGGAGGCAGGGGAGGGGGGAAGAGGGGAGCTCCTGCTACACGACTTCTTGAGATCAGCCCGACATTAGCATCATTCCATGAAATCCCTTCAGCTCCTTTAAAAATCCCAGAACCAAGAACTCCCCTCAGTGACAGGATCCTCCCACTAACCTCTCTTTCCCTCTCTCCTTGTGCCAGGCTCCAGCATGGAAGATGCTGTAACTCAGACCCAGCCGGCAGTGTCAGGGGTGGAGCGCGAGTCCGTTTCCCTGGACTGCACTTATGAAACTGTGGCTAGCAGTTATATTTTTTATTGGTACAAACGGCCCCCCGGGGAAAGCCTTATTTTCCTTTCTTGGCAACATTCTGGAGGAGAAAAGAGGAATGAGGCCGGGGAGAGATTTTTTTTCAGTTTGGAGAAATCCAAAAGCTCCATCAGTTTGAGGATCACAGCTCTGGAGTTGGGGGACGCGGCCATGTACTTCTGCGCTTTCAGTAGAGATACACACAGTGTTGAAATTAATAGGGAGCCCTGAACAAAAACCTGACACCTCTCCACTACTGTAAGAAACTGAGTCCTGCAGGTGAAGTTAGGAGGCGAGCACATGCAGGCAAGGGATGGGGGTGGGGATAGAGGGCTATGAAGTGGGGTGAGACCTCCCACAGCTGGCTTCCTGGAGATGAAAACCTCTTCCTGATTTCAGGTGAAAGGCGGCACCACAATGGTACTCAGAAATTCGCTGCAAAGAGGAGATGGAATGAGACAAAGGCAGAATAAGAATAACAAAGGCTGGAAGCCGGAGTGAGACAAATTTAGACTAGAAAGAAAGTGCACATTTTTAACAGTGAGGGTAATTAAACACTGAAACAACTGACCCAGGGAGATGGTGGATTCTCCATCATTTGAAATCTTTAAATCATGCCTGGGTGTCTGTAGATGGAGTGGAGATTAAGGATAATCTAGGCATGGCACAATATCTAAATGAATATTTTGCATCGGTATTTAATGAGGCTAATGAAAGGCTGAGGAACAGTGGAAGTGAGACGGATGGGAATAAAGGAGTGGGGATTGACATTACCGTATCCGAGGTAGAAGCCAAACTCGAACAGCTTAACGGGACTAAATCGGGTGGACCGGATGATCTTCATCCGAGAATATTAAAGGAACTGGTGCGGGAAATTGCAAGCCCGTTAGCGATAATTTTTAATGAATCCGTAAACTCGGGGGTGGTACCATTTGACTGGAGAATAGCTAATGTGGTTCCTATTTTCAAGAAGGGGAAAAAAAGTGACCCGGGTAACTACAGGCCTGTTAGTTTAACATCTGTAATATGCAAGGTCTTGGAAAAAATTTTGAAGGAGAAAGTAGTTAAGGACCTTGAGGTCAATGCCAATTGGGACAAATTACAACATGGTTTTACGAAAGGTAGATCATGCCAAACCAACCTGATCTCCTTCTTTGAGAAAGTAACAGATTTTTTAGATAAAGGAAACGCGGTGGATCTAATATACCTCAATTTCAGTAAAGTGTTTGATACGGTACTGCATGAGGAATTATTGGTTAAATTGGAAAAGATGGGGATTGATATAAAAATCCAGAGGTGGATAAGGAACTGGTTAAAGGGGAGACTGCAGCGGGTCATACTAAAAGGTGAACTGTGAGGTTGGAGGGAGGTTACCAGTGGAGTTCCTCAAGGTTCGGTTTTGGGTCCGATTTTATTTAATCTATTCATTACTGACCTCGGTACCAAATGTAGGAGTGGGCTGATAAAGTTTGTGGATGACACAAAGTTGGGAGGTATTGCCAATTCGGAGAAGGATCGGGATATCCTGCAGGGAGATTTGGATGACCTTGTAAACTGGAGTAATAGTAATAGGATGAAATTTAACAGTGAGAAGTGTAAGGTTATGCATTTAGGGATAAATAACAAGAATTTTAGTTATAAGCTGGGGACGCATCAGTTGGAAGTAACAGAAGAGGAGAAGGACCTCGGAGTCCTGGTTGACCGCAGGATGACTATGAGTCGGCAATGTGACGTGGCCATGAAAAATGCTAATGCGGTCTTGGGATGCATTAGGCGAGGTATTTCTAGTAGGGATAAGGAGGTGCTGGTTCCGTTATACAAGGCACTGGTGAGACCTCATTTGGAGTACTGTGTGCAGTTCTGGTCTCCCATGTTTAAAAAGGATGAAATCAAACTGGAACGGATACAGAGAAGGGCCACTAGGATGATCCAAGGAATGGAAAATCTATTGTATGAAAGGAGACTCGAGGAGCTCGGTTTGTTTACCTTAACCAAAAGAAGGATGAGGGGGGATATGATTTCTCTCTTTAAATATATCAGAGGGATAAATACCAGGGAGGGAGAGGAATTATTTCAGCTCAGTACTAATGTGGACACTAGAACAAATGGATATAAACTGGCCATCTGGAAGTTTAGGCTTGAAATTAGACGAAGGTTTCTAACCATCAGAGGGGTGAAGTTTTGGAACAGCCTTCCGAGGGAAACAGTGGGGGCGAAAGACCTCTCTGACTTTAAGATTAAGCTTGATAAGTTTATGGAGGGGATGGTTTGATGGGATAAAGTGATGTTAGTCAATAGGTCAATAACGTGCCATCGCTGGTAATTAGTAACAATGGTCAATGATGGGATATTACAAGTTACTACAGAGAACTTTTCCAGAAGGTCTGGCTAGAGAATCTTGCCCGCATGCTCAGGGTTCAGCTGATCGCCATATTTGGGGTTGGGAAGGAATTTTCCTCCAGGGTAGATTGGCAGAGGCCCTGGAGGTTTTTCGCCTTTCTCCGCAGCATGGGGTAGGGGTCACTTGCTGGAGGATTCTCAGCGACTTGAAGTCTTTAAATAATGATTTGGGGACTTCAACAGCTGAGTCAAGGGAGAGAATTCTTCCAGGAGTGGGTGGGTCAGCTTTTGTGGCCCACATCATGCGGGAGGTCAGACTAGATGATCATAATGGTCCCTTCTGACCTTAGAGTCTATGAGTCTATGAGTCCTCTATGTCAACCACAAGCCATGGGCTGGGTGCAGGAATCCCTGAGGATCATTATCTGGCCTTTATTCATGCAGGAGGTCAGACTAGATCAGTGGCTCTCAAACTTTTTTACTGGTGACCCCTTTCACATAGCAAGTCTCTGAGTGTGACCGCCCTTATAAATTAAAAACACTTTTTTATATATTTAACACCATTATAAATGCTGGAGGCAAAGCGGGGTTTGGGGTGGAGGTTGACAGCTCGCGACCCCCCATGTAATAACCTCGCAACCCCATGAGGGGTCCCGACCCCCAGTTTGAGAACACCTGGACTAGATGATCACAAAGGTCTCTTCTCACTTTAGGATCTATCCATCAATCAATCTATTAATATCTTACTGGGGGCTGGTGAAGTCTGGGATGGGGTCCTTGTGGAGTTAGGGACCCCGAGACTATTCAAAACCAATGAGTGCTGAGCATCTACGTCCCCTAGGCTCCTTCGGAAATCCCAGCTGAAATTCCATCCTGGGTTGACATTTAATGCAAGGGACACTTAACCCTCACTTCTGCCTTCAATTTATGGACTTAATTGGGACCTGGGGCTGGCACTGGCCCCTCTGCATAGGGGCAAACATTGCCGTATGGGCAGAAGAGCTCAGTCATTCCTGGAAAGAGAGCTCTCAGATTTATACTGAGGCTGGCATTCTCAAAAAGGTCTAGAGGATTTAGAGGATCAACTTCCATTGAAATTCAATAGGATTTGAGCATCTAATTCCCTTAAGCTGGTTTCAAACTCTCAGGCTGTGTTTTCAAGTCACAAGGAACTATAAACTGCATTGAAAGTAGACAGTTCCCCTTTACCTAAAACCGAGAGCGAACTAGTAGAGCTGCCTCAGGCCCTGCTGGGTTGATCTGAAAAGAAAATGTAATAAAAATGTGGCATACCCTGGGCTGAAAACAAACAACAGGCTTGTGATCATGTGCTGCCATCTGGTGGCCATGGCGTTTCACTTTGACAGCTGCAGGAATTAATGAAAAATTGTGCATGAGTTTTCCACCACTGTTTTACTCTACTATTATCAAATATAAAGGCACATCCTCAATTCAGCCTGGGCATTGAAATTTTGTTTAGACATAGAACTACTTATGTATTTTGCATACATACAGACACACACATCACGCTCTCTCTCACACACACACACAAATTCATACATATGTGAACTCACAGTTCACACACACACCAAGTCACTCACACCCAGAATCACATATATACCAAAGTGGTTCTTACATACATCAAACACCTACATAGTGTGGAAGCAGAGAAAGACCTGACAGGAAGGGGATGCAATGTATGACAGTTCGTTAGCAAGAGTCAGGCTAACTGTAACCCTAATAACGAGATTTGTAGAAGCGAGGAATGTGTGAGGCGAGTGGGAAAGAACTGTGTGAGAAGTTGTTGCGACCTTGTGTAGATAATATGGAATGTAGACTCAGAGTCTACATTAGTGAGCAAAACAAGATATCAGAATGACCTATGTATAAACAAAATGCAGCTGTTGCTCATTATTGTCTGTAACAAAAGGTATAAATGCTTGCTGTAATTGTTTACCTGTTGAGAGACCTGTTTAGCTCTCTCCCTCTACGCAATTGATAGAGAGAAAATAAAGTATATGACTTGCTGTACCCAAACAAAAAGTGAGAACTCTGTTATTCTCCGACAATAGTCACTCAAACACACCTCAAATTGTCTCACTCACACATTCACAGTGACACTCTCACACACACAAGCGAGCACAAATACCAAACTCACTCACATGCAGATCAAACACAAATGCATACTCTCGGGGTATATCTACACTACGGGATTACTCCGAATTTACAGAATTTGATTTTTGGAAACCGATTGTATAAAGTCGAGTGCCTGCAGCCACACTAAGCACATTAATTCGGTGGTGTGCGTCCATGTACCGGGGCTAGCGTCGATTTCCAGAGCATTGCACTGTGGGTAGCTATCCCATAGCTATCCCATAGTTCCCACAGTCTCCCCCGCCCATTGAAATTCTGGGTTGAGATCCCAATGCCTGATGGGGCAAAAAACATTGTCACGGTGGTTCTGTGTACATCGCCTCACCCCTCCCTCCATGAAAGCAACGGCAGACAACCGTTTCGCGCCTTTTTTCCTGGATGAACACTGCAGATGCCATACCACGGCAAGCATGGAGCCTGCTCAGCTCAAGACAGCAGTCATGAACATTGTAAACACCTCGCGCATTATTGTGCAGTTTATGCTGAACCAGAACCTGCAAAACCAGGCGTGGAGGAGGTGGCGACAGCAGCGCAGCGACAAGAGTGATGAGGACATGGACACAGAATTCTATCAAACCGCAGGCCCCGGCACTTTGCAGATCATGGTGTTAATGGGGCATATTCTAGCCATGGAACGCCAATTCTGGGCCCGGGAAACAAGCACAAACTAGTGGGACCGTATAGTGTTGCAGGTGTGGGACAATTCCCAGTGGCTGTGAAACTTTCGTATGCGTAAGGGCACTTTCATGGAACTTTGTGACTTGCTTTCCCCTGCCCTGAAGCACTAGCATACCAAGATGAGAGCAGCCCTCACAGTTGAGAAGCGCGTGACGATAGCCCTGTGGAAGCTTGCAACGCCAGACAGCTACCGGTCAGTCGGGAATCAAATTGGAGTGGGCAAAGCTACGGTGGGGGCTGCTGTGATGCAAGTAGCCAAAGCAATCACTGAGGTGCTGCTACGAAAGGTAGTGACTCTGGGAAATGTGCAGGTCATAGTGGATGGCTTTGCTGCAATGGGATTCCCTAACTGTGGTGGGGCGATAGATGGAACCCACATCCCTATCTTGGCACCGGAGCACCAGGGTACCCAGTACATAAACCGCAAGGGGTACTTTTCAATGGTGCTGCAAGCACTGGTGGATCACAAGACGTTTCACCAATATCAATGTGAGATGGCTGGGAAGGGTTCACGACGCTCGCGTCTTCAGGAACACTACTCTGTTTAAATGGCTGCAGCAAGGGATTTACTTCCCAGACCAGAAAATAACCGTTGGGGATGTTGAAATGCCAATAGTTATCCCTGGGGACTCAGCCTACCCCTTAACGCCATGGCTCATGAAGCCATACACAGGCAGCCTGGACAGTAGTCAGGAGCTGTTCAGCTACAGGCTGAGCAAGTGCATAATGGTGGTAGAATGTGCCTTTGGACATTTAAAGGGTCGCTGGTGCACGTTACTGACTCGCTCAGACCTCAGGCAAACCAATCTCCCCATTGTTATTGCTGCTTGCTGGGTGCTCCGCAATCTCTGTGAGAGTAAGGGGGAGACCTTTATGGTGCAGTGGGAAGTTGAGGCAAATCACCTGGCCGCTGATTACATGCAGCCAGACACCAGGGTGATTAGAAGAGCACACCAGGCAGCACTGCGCATCAGAGAAGCTTTGAAAACCAGTTTCATGACTGGCCAGGCTACGGTATGAAAGTTCTGTTTGTTTCTCCTTGATGAAAACCTGCCCCCTTGATTAACTCATTCCGTGTAAGCAACCCACCCTCCCCCCTTCGATCACAGCTTGCTTTCAAAGGAAATAAAGTCACTATGGTTTAAAAATCATGTATTCTTTATTAATTGATTATAAACATAGGGAGAGAACTGACAAGGTAGCCCGGGTGGGGTGTGGGAGGAGGGGAGGAGAGAAGGAAAAGGCCACTAAAAAAGTTCAAAATAATGACAGCCTTTTGCTTGGGCTGTCCACTGGGGTGGAGTGGGAGGGGGCATCTGGGTGAGGAGGCTTTGGAACGTGGTGAGGGGGGAGGGGAGGTTATACAGCAGCTGCAGCGGCGCTCTGTGATCCTGCTGCCATTCCTGAAGCTCCACCAGATGCCGGAGCATGTCCGTTTGATCACGCAGGAGTCCCAGTGTTGCAGCCTGCCACCTCTCATCTCGAGCGTCCCTCATGGCCTCACGTTCACTGGCATCTTTCCTGTACTTTGATACTGTGTCTTTCCACTCATTCAGATGAGCTCTTTCATCATGGGTCGATTGCATGATTTCCGACAACATGTCGTCTCGTGTGCATTTTTTTCGCCGCCTTATCTGAGATAGCCTTCGGGACGGAGGAGGGAGGCTTGAAAAATTTTCAGCTGTGGGAGGGAGGGAAAAAAGGGAGAGAAGTATTTAAAAAGATACATTTTACAGAATAATGCTTAAAGGAACAGAGGGTCCTGTGGCACCTTTAAGACTAACAGAAGTATTGGGAGCATAAGCTTTCGTGGGTAAGAACCTCACTTCTTCAGATGCAAGAAGAAGTGAGGTTCTTACCCACGAAAGCTTATGCTCCCAGTACTTCTGTTAGTCTCAAAGGTGCCACAGGACCCTCTGTTGCTTTTTACAGATTCAGACTAACACAGCTACCCCTCCGATACAGAATAATGCTTATTCTCTTTCACGGTGAACAACACTATTCACATTACATAGCAAATGTGATTTCGGTACAAGATTGCATTTTGCATCTCATATTGAGTGCCTGCAGCTTTGGTGTTAGAGATCACAGATGCAGGGCCGGGCAACAGAATTCGGCTTGCATGCAGCCATGGTAAGCTATTGTCTTTCGGCTTCGGCCCCCCATCCAATTATCTGGGATGATCGCTTTACCCCTCCTCCCACTGCATGGCTGGTATCAGGGAAGATCCCTGCTAGCCAAACTCGAAAAGCTCAGCGCCAATGCCCCCCCTCCCTCCCCCCGCCCGCTTGGCTAACTTCAGGGAAGGATTTCTTTTCAGCCACAGGCAAACAGCCCAGTAGGAACGGCCACCTCTGTCCCCTTAATTAAATTCCCATATTTCAACCAGGTTACCACGAATGATATCACTCTCCTAAGGATAATACAGTGAGATAAAGAACGGATGCTGCTTGAATGCCAGCAGACACCGGGACCATACGCTGCCAGGCTTTGTCATACAATGATACCAGATTACTTGCTACTAGCATAGCGTGATCAAGTGTCCTACCATGGAGGACGGAATAAGGCTGCACTGCCCAGAAACCTCCTGCACAGGCTTTTGGAGTACCTCCAGGAGAGCTTCATGGAGATGTCCCTGGAGGATTTCCACTCCATCCCCAAACACGTTAACAGACTTTTCCAGTAGCTGTACTGGCCGCGAATGCATCCCAAGTCCTCAGGGCAAATTAATCATTAAAAATGCTTGCTTTTAAACTATGTTTTATATTTACAAAGGTACACTCACCTGAGGTCCCTTCCATGGGTTCATGGTCTTGGATACTGGCTTGGGAGGGTTGGGAGGGTACTTCAGTCAGGCTGAGAAAAAGATCCTGGCTGTTGAGGAGAACGGAGTGCTGGGTGCTCTCTGCAAGCTCCGCCTCCTCCTCCTCCTCTTCCCCGTCCGCAGAATCCTCAGGCATGGCTGAGATTACCCCCTCCTCGGAATCCATGGTCAGAAGTGGGGTAGTGGTGGTGGCCCCCCCTAGAATTGCATGCAGCTCAGCGTAGAAGTGGCATGTCTGTGGCTCTGACCCGGAGCGACCGTTTGCCTTCTTTGTTTTTTGATAGGCTTGTCTGAGCTCCTTAACTTTCATGTGGCACTGTAGTGAGTCCCTATTGTGGCCTCTCTCCATCATGCCCTTGGAGATTTTTTCAAATGTTTTGGTATTTCATCTTTTGGAACGTAGTTCTGCTAGCACAGAATCATCTTCCCATACAGCGATCAGATCCAGTACCTCCCGTACGGTCCATGCTGGTGCTCTTTTTCGATTCTCAGACTGCAAGGTTACCTGTGCTGATGAGCTCTGTGTGGTCACCTGTGCTCTCCACGCTGGGCAAACAGGAAATGAAATTCAAAAGTTTGCGGGGCTTTTCCTGTCTACCTGGTCAGTGCATCTGAGTTCAGATTGCTGTCCAGAGTGGTCACAATGGTGCACTGTGGGATAGCTCCCAGAGGCCAATACCATTGAATTTGGTCCACACTAACCCTAATTCGAACCAGCAAAGTTGATTTCGGCACTAATCCCCTCATCAGAGAGGAGTACAGAAATCGATTTTAAGAGCTCTTTATGTCAAAGTAAATGGCTGCGTTGTGTGGACGGGTGCAGGGTTAATTCGATTTAACACTGCTAAATTTGACCTAAACTCATAGTGTAGACCAGGCCTCAAAGTCTCAAACACAACAAACTCACTCTGCTCTCACTGCACAGAAGTAGCTGCCTGAGTCCCCAAGCTGGGAGTTGGTGATGTGCAGGGAGCTGCATTTCCCATCTTCCAGGGGCTGCCCCATGAACTGCTGCTCGGTAGCATTCTCCTGAAGGCTCATGGCCAGCAGGTTAGGAACCCATGTCCCGTTGAATTCAAGGTTGGGATTGCCAAAGAGAGCTATAGGACCTAGGTAGCCAAACTTCACTGAAATTCAACAGGACACGGGTTCCTAATTCCCTTTGGTTCTTTTGAAAATCCCTGGCTAAATCCATTCATGTCTGTGTGGTGCTGAGATACCGCAGGGGTCAAGGGGAGACAAAAGCACCCAGGTAGCTTTTAAAGTATTTTCAAAGGAGCCCAAGGGAATTAGGTGCTCAGCTCCCAGTGGAATGCAAGGGAAATTGGGCTATGAATTCCCTCAGAAATCTTTGACCATTCCAGCGTAAAACTGCCTGCATTAGGTATTTCTCTGGCCATATTACCACAGTGTTTACCCACTTCACAATCTTCCTTTATTGGTCCACACAACACCCCTGCGAGGTGGGAAAGTGCTGTTAACCCATTTTATGGCTGGGGATCTGAAGAACAGAGGGGCAGATTTCTAAAGGTCTTTATCATAGAATATCAGAGTTGGAATGGACCTCAAGAGGTCATCTAGTCCAACCCCCTGCTCAAAGCAGGACCAATTCCCAGCTAAATCATCCCAGCCAGGGCTTTGTCAAGCCGGGCCTTAAAAACCTCCAAGGAAGGAGACTCCACCACCTCCCTAGGTAACGCATTCCAGTGTTTCACCGCCCTCCTAGTGAAATAGTTTTTCCTGATATCCAACCTGGACCTCCCCCACTGCAACTTTAGGTACTTGGTGCGATTTTTCACAAGTGCCTTGGTGCCAAACACCATTTGAAATCAATGAGAGTTAGGGGCTCTGGGTGTGTTTGAAAACCCCACTGGGCATCCCTTTAAAAACGTGGCCCTCAGTGACTTGCCAAAAGGCACCCAGAAAGTCTGTGGTGGAGGAAGGACTCGAACTCAAGCCTTGGTGAGTGCTCTAGCTACTGGGCTCTCCTGTCGCAGCTTGGTTGCTGCTGTTCAGATACAGCCAAGGAATCCCCTCGTGCCGGGTGCCTTTGTCTACGCTGGGGGTGTACAGCTCCGAGACCGCAGTTGAGGTTGTGCAGGAGCAAGCGGCGGCAGTTACAGGAGCCTAGGCTGGTGTGTGTGTCACATGATGTGTCTGAACATAACAAAAAAACCAGGCAGAGATGAGCCAGGCACCCACTGCATCTCAGTGTCCGGTTGCTACAGCTGCCAGAAATTCACCTCACCCCCCTGAGAATCATGAGGCTGCAAGTCCCCTGGGTCTTTCTTCCCTTGTACTGGAAGATGGGAAACGCAGCTCCCTGCACATCACCGACTCCCAGCTGGGCGACTCAGGCGGCAGCTACCTCTGTGCGGTGAGAGCAGAGTGACACAGGCAGAGCTGGGCTCAGGGCAAAACCCTTCATCCTCTGACAGGCATCTGGGCCGAGGAGCTGCAGGACCGATCCCCAGCTGGTGTAAAGTGACTGTTACTCCACGGGAGTCACTGAATCAACCCCCAGCTGGTGCAAATCAGCAATATCTTCATTTACATCACTGGGCCAGATCCTCATCTGGTGCGACTCAGACGCTCACTATTGTAGCTAATGGGGCAGATCCCCAGGGGGTGTAAATCAGCTGTAACTCCACTGGAGTAAAAGGGCGAAGTGGTGCCTGGTTCTCAGGGCCGGCTCTACCATTTTTGCCGCCCCAAGCAACAAAAAACAACCGAACTGCTGAAGCGCAAAAAACCCCACCAAAAACACGCTTGGCGTGTACCACCCCGAGAATAGACAGAATACTGCCCCTTAGCATGTGCCGCCCCAGGCATGTGCTTCCTCTGCTGGTGCCTGGAGCCGGCCCTGGCGGTTCTGTATCATTCCTACCATCTTCTCCCTGGGATTCCCCTAAAGCCAAGAATTTCTCCCCCTCCCCCTTCTCTGCCAGGGCAGCAGATGGCGCTAGAGTGCTCACACCCTCCCCTGCAAACCCTGGTTAATTCCCACAGCCTGAGATCTGGGCTGGACCCAGCCCAGCACCGTTCACAGAGCTGCTGTTCCTCCCCGGGGCAGACAATGAAACAGCAGCCTCTGTAGGCAGAGAATCCTTCCCCTTGAGAAGGGGGTAACCTGAGGGGAGGGAGAATTCTCGTTTCCACTGGTCTCCTGCAAACCTTCCTCGGATTGACTCTGCCTCGCTATATTCCTCTTCAAGGGAGAGAAGAAACGGAGCTCACCATGGCCTCAGAGAGTGGAGCTGCTCTGTGGAGCCTTCTCCTCACCTTTGCTTTTCTCTGTGAGTGAAACAAATATTTTCTCGTTCTAAAGGGTAAAAAGATGCAAACTCTTGGAAGTCAGTAAAGGGCAAGATATCTTAGCTCTTCTTAATTCCTCTGAAATCTCTCTATATATCTTATCTACCTCTCTAAAAGCTACTGCAGCCATGCCAATGGGACATATCTCAGCCTCTGATCTTTTTGGACAGTAATATTGCTTTGGAGTTCTTTGTTAGTATTTCTTGTCCTGTTTTTTTAAGATTCGGGGAGAGAACAGAACTACATAAAAGATGTTGATGGAAGGATCTATATCGATATATGGACATGTAGATATAGATACCGTGGATGGAGGAATAGAAGGATGGATGTAGGCTGCAGAGGGGAGACTGGATAGATAGAGCCACAGATAAACAGGCAATGTGACATTCTCGTATTCTTCATGATAACTGCTATTATTTTGTTTCCCTCCAGTCTCCAGCTGCGAAGCCCAAGTGGATCAGAGCCCCGAGTCGCTGGTTACAGGGGAAGGGAAGGTCTCCACCATGTCCTGCTCTTTCACCAGCGCTTACCAAACCTTCCAGTGGTACCAGCAGCTCCCTGGGCAAGGGCCGACCCACCTGCTGACCGTGAGCTCTAATGAGAATGTCACTGTGGGGCGGTTCATAGGTGAGCGCCTGGAAAGTGGGAAACTCAGCTCCCTGCACATCACCGACTCCCAGCTGGGGGACTCAGGCAGCTACCTCTGTGTGGTGGATGCACAGTGACACAGGCAGAACTTGGGCTCAGGGCAAAAACCCCCAGTCTCTGACAGGCAGCTTAGGGGAGGAGATGCAGGGACAGATCTCCAGATGGTGCAAATCAGCACAATTCTGTGACAGTCAATCACAGAATCATAGATATGTAGAACTGGAAGGTACACTGATCGGTACTATAGTCCAATCCCCTGCACTGATGGAGGAATAAGATAATACTTAGTCCTGCCATGAGTGCAGGGGACTGGACTAGGTGATCTCTGGAGGTACCTTTCAGTCCTATGATTCTATGATTATCTGGACTATCCCTGACAGGTGTTTGTCTAACCTGCTCTTAAAAACCTCCAATGATGGAGATTCCACAATCTCCCTAGGCAATTTTCTTCTAGGTGCTTACAAATCAATTATTTGATCATTTGCTCCGTTATCTTTCCAGATACTGAAGTTAAGCAGACTGGTTTATAATTCCCCAGGTTGTCCATATTCCCCTTTTTATAGATAGGCACTGTATTTGCCCTTCTCCAGTCCTCTGGGATCTCTCCCGTCCTCCATGAGTTCTCAAAGATAAATACTAATGGCTTAGAGATCTCTTCATCCAGTTCCTTAAGTATTCTTGGATGTATTTCATCAGGCCCTGCTGATTTGAAGACATCTAACTCGTCAAGTAATTCTTAACTTGTTCTTTTCCTAATTTAGCCTCATATCCTACCCCATTTATACTCATGTCCACTATGTTAACTGCCTGACCACTTAACTTTTTTGGTGAAAATTGAAACAAAATAGACATTTAACACTTCAGCCATTGCTGCATTTTCTGTTATTGTCTTTCCCTCCTGAGTGAGTAATGGGCCGACCCTGTTCTTGGTCTTCCTGATGCTTCTTCTGTATTTGTAAAATACTTTTGTTACCCTTTATGACCCTAGCTAGTTTAATCTCATTTTGTGCCTTGGAATTTGTGATTTAGTCCCTAAAATCTTGTGTGTCTTTTAAAAATATTCATCCTTTGTCATTTGACCTAGTTTCTACTATTTGTATATGACTCTGTTTTTGAGTTCAAGTCACTGAAAACCTCCTGGTTAAGCCCGGGTGGTCTCTTACCATACTTCCTAATTTTCCTACACATTGGTACAGTTTGCTCTTGTGTCCTTATTAATATCTCTCTAATAAACTGACAAATCTCCTGATCTCTTCCCCCCCTCCCCCATAGACTTGCTTCCCAGGGGATCGTACACCCATTCTCTGAGTTTTCAAGGGGACAGATCCTCGGCACTTGTGAACTGGCAGCGGTCCATTGGAGTCAGCGGAGCCATATTTCCAGCTGGTGTAAATCAGGATAGATCCATTGGAGTAAATGGGTGGTGAAGCGGTGCCTGGTTCTGTGTCATTCCCATGATCTTTTAGCTGGGATTCCCCCTGTAGCAAAGAATTTCTTCACCCCCCCTTGTGTCCCAGGGCAGCAGATGGCGCTAGAGTGCTCACACCCTCCCCTGCAAACCCTGGTTAATTCCCACAGCCTGAGATCTGGTCTGGACCCAGCCTAGCACCGTTCACAGAGCTGCTGTTCCTCCCCGGGGCAAACAATGAAACAGCAGCCTCTGTAGGCAGAGAATCCATACCTTTGAGAAGGCGGTAACCTGAGGGGAGGGAGAATTCTCGTTTCCACTGGTCTCCTGCAGACCTTTCTCGGATTGACTCCGCTTCTGTATATTCCTCTTCAAGGGAGAGAAGAAACGGAGCTCACCATGGCCTCAGAGAGTGGAGCTGCTCTGTGGAGCCTTCTCCTCACCTTTGCTTTTCTCTGTGAGTGAAACAATATTCTCTCCTGCTACAGGGCAAAAAGATGCAGATTCTTAGATCTCTTACCTCTCTGTCTATCTATGAGCTACTGCACCTGTAAGGAGAGAAGAGTCTTCCAATGGAACATCTCACAGCCTCGGATCTATTTGAACAGTAATATTGTTTTGGAGTTATTTGTTAACATTTCTTGTCCTGCTTTATACAGATTAGGGGAGAGTACAGAAAGAAAGAAATAGATGTTTATGAAAAGATCTATTTCTATCTGTACTGATATATAGACACGTAGATGTAGATGTAGATATTGGGGCTGGAACAATAAAATGATGGATGGACGGAGGCTGCAGAGAGAAGGCTGGATGGATAGAGGCACAGATAAACAGGCAATGTGACATTCTTATATTCTTCACGTTAACTGCTATTATTTTGTTTCCCTCCAGTCTCCTGCTGCGAAGCTCAAGTGGATCAGAGCCCCGAGTCGCTGGTTACAGGGGAAGGGAAGGTCTCCACCATGTCCTGCTCTTTCACCAGCGCTTTCCAAGCCTTCCAGTGGTACCAGCAGCTCCCTGGGCAAGGGCCGACCCACCTGCTGACCGCGAGCTCCAATGAGAATGTCACTCTGGGGCGATTCATAGGCGAGCGCCTGGAAAATGGGAAACGCAGCTCCCTGCACATCACCGACTCCCAGCTGGGGGACTCAGGCAGCTACCTCTGTGCGGTGAGCGCACAGTGACACAGGCAGAGCTGGGCTCAGGGCAAAAACCCCCATCCTCTGACAGGCAGCTTGGCGGAGGAGATGCCGGGGCAGTTCCCCGGGGGGTGAAAAGCAGTGTAAATCCATGGTAGCCAAGGGGACTCATCCTCAGCTGTTATAAATGGGCAGAGCTCCAGTGGAGTCGATGGGGCCATATCATAGGGCGCTGGGGACTGGAACCCAGGTCTGCAGATCCTGGGACAGCTGTGTGAATAGCAGCGTAAATCCGGAGTCACTCCATATGTGTTCTTTGCGGTGACTAGATTACAACACATCCGAGACACACGTTCATTTTCTTTCCCTTTCTTCCTATGGGATACTTTCTAAAGGAAAGTTCATTAGTAAACATTTCCAGTGGGAAAACATGTTCCCTTCAGTCGAATGCAAAACGTCTCTGCCTTCAAAGCTATAAGATCACCCGCGTTTCAACTGCAACAATAAACAAACACAACTAACCTAGCCCCTTCCCCACTCCCCTTCCTTTAGAAACCGCGACTCCTCTATGAAAGCCGGAGCTTCTGCTCCCCCGTATCCCTGTGCAGCTCACACAAGAGCCCGACAGAGGGCGCTGCCGCACCGACAGGAACGCTCCAGAAACGAGACACTTTCTGGAGTTTCTAGACATCTGGTTCTCTCTCCATCTCCTCCCCACGCCGCACCCAGCCCCCCCTTCCCGGGCCGTGCCAGACTTTAGCAGCGCAGCGGAAAAGCAGCTACCAAGCACAGAGAGATTTGGTGCTTGACACCAAAAGTCACAATTTAATTTGGAGCAGAAGCAGCGTTCCCGGATTCCTTCAGCCCTCAGAAGACAGAGCTTGGCTTCCCTCTGCGAGAAGAGTTTAATTAATTTCTTTTAACGTTGCTGGGGGCGGGGGTGCCTCAGTGGAGAGAAAACGGAGCCGCTCCGTGCAGAAGCGCAGAGACACCGACTCTTCATGGAGAGGATGCTTAAAACCCTGGTCTCCACGCTTGTGCTGATCCTTGTTTCGAGTGAGTCAGATTCCCACGTGGGATTTCTGGGCATTATTTCCCCCTTCATTTATCAATTTTCACCTCTGTCCGGGTGTCCTTCTCGATGACACTTCACGCTGCTGCTGCTGTTGATAGTTTCTCTGTCTGTGTCTGGGGGAGTTTTCATGCTCTGTTATTATTTTTTCCCCAGATGGAGCGGTGGACACGAAGGTTTCTCAGCCTGCTGCGCTGTCTTTCCTGGCGGGGGGCGGGGCTGACCTCCCCTGTAACCACAGTGTCGCTGGCTACGATAAAATTATTTGGTACTATCAGAGCCCCGGATCTGCCCCTCGAGCTGTGATCTCTGGCTACAACTCCGCGGAGACGTCGGGGCGGTTTGAACTCTCCATTGACTCCCCCAGCCGGTCAGCCCCGCTGCGCATCACCGAGGTGGCGGTGCAGGACTCGGGGGTGTATTACTGCGCCGTGAGAGGCACAGCGAGAGGAAATGCAGGGCGAGCTGAACAAAAACCTCCCCGAGTCTGAGAGTCCTGGGCAGCAAGAGAAGGGAGCTCAGATAATCAAATTACAGGCTGGGATCCTCAAAGGGGCCAGGAGAATGGGCGCATGGAACTCCAGTGAGCAATAAGCGCCCAACTCCCTTAGGCTCCTTCGAAAATCTCTGTATCCAAAGCGACTCAGGTAATTACAACCCTAACTGACATTGTCTCCAATACAAACAAGGCTCCGAAGGTTCACATTTGCAAAGGTATTTAGGGATCTAAAGATCCAGAGAGGCGCCTGGAGCGGCTTTAGGCTCCCAAATGCTGGTTTGACGAGAGCATCTAGTCAAAGTCTGGGGCCCTGTGGACCTAGCTGGTGGGAGGAGAAATTAGAGTCACAGGCTTAGCAGGGGCCATCTCCTCTACCCCCCTGCCTACGTGCAGGATTTACATGGTTGGTAACAGATATTTATTTGCTGTGTTTTTACTGATTGACCAGGAACGTGCCAAGTCCTGTAGCTCTCAACGCAGAAGGAATAAAACAGCAGGGAACAGTAACAGCGCGCTTCACCCAACACTGGCTTTTCCCGGGAAACCGCTGTGCACCTAGGCTGCTGCTTGACTTTCTGTTCTTGTCTGTTTTCAGTCTCTCTGCCCGCGTTCCCTCCACACTCCCTGGCATCATTTCAGAAAAATTCAGGGTGGGGAGACCTGTGTCATCATATAGAACATTCGATGTGATTATATTATATCCTGCAACGACTGTGGAGGGGGAGAAATGGGGGGGGGGGGGGGCTAGCTCAGTGGTTTGAGCATTGGCCTGCTAAACCCAGAGGAGCACTGAGGGGGGCATTTAGGGATCTGGGGCAAAAATCTGTCTGGTGATTAGTCCTGTTTTGAGCAGGGGGTAGGACTAGATGACCTCCTGAGGTCCCTTCCAACGCTGATATTCTATGATTCCATGAAATGGAGCACATAGACCTAGGAAAAGTCTGGGAGGAGGCAAGCCAAGGTTCTGGGGACAATTGGTCCCTCTTGTCCCATAGCAAATGACACCCCCCCCCCAACTCCCATCTGTTTACAATACCCATTGGAACTCTCGCCCCGCCCCGCCCCCCCCCCCCCCCATCGTGGGCAGATTCTATTAGGTTTTGTTTTAGGGGTGTGGTCTCTTAAGCGTTTCTTAAAACGATCTTACCTGAAGGGCACGTTCACATATCAGTTTGCACGAGGGTTTAACTCAACCCCTAACAAGGTTTCCCCCAGTTTATAAGGTTGTCTTTAAAAATCTGGTCCAAAGTCTCTTTGGAAAATGGTACTTAGACTTTAAGTCATGAAGGCACTGTTGGAAAATTTACCCCCAAGCTCCAAGTGTGTAGTTCCACCTTCAGTGATGTACTTTCAGAGTAGCTCTGTTACTGCATCGGAGTGACTCTGGAGCTCCTACACGGCTGTGACTGGGGGCCCAGTTTCACCCCTTTATTCTGTTTATGGCTCTCAAAAAGGGGTCGTTACAGAATAACACAATAATGACCCTCTTCTATACAGCCCCATCACCCACCCAATCCAAATTCTTATTCTGTTATTATATTATTATTAATCGTTAGCATCCCTACAACCAATCAACAAAAAACAAATAGAAAGTAGATTAATACAATCAAAACCTCTAACTCTCCAAGCAGAACTGTGACACTTAGCATGGTAAGAGCTCTGAAGTCCGCTAAGGACTTTGCTGCTGCTATCAGAAAGGTGTGGAAGACATTCCCATACTAGGGTGGTGGGCAGAAGCAAGATAAACCCCTAAAAATAAAGAGAGAGAGAAAATATTCTAATAGCCATGTTATAGCAGGGTAAATCCTTATTCCTTAAGAAAATGAATTTTTTAAAAATATTATTCCTAATTAATTATATTAGCCTGTTTTATAGCAACTACAAAGAAACCCCCCTGCTTAGTTCTAGGAAAGATCTTTTGAATTAATTACAGTCCATGCAATTTTTCAGCTCCCCCGTATCTCTCTCTGCAGTTCACCGGCTTGCCCGGCAGAGGGCACTGCGGTACCAGCAGGACTGTCCCCTGTCTAGACATGATGAGACACGGATCGATTTCACACCCCCCCCCCCACCCCCCGGCTTTTCATTCGTGAGGCCACCTGCCCCCTCGCAGAGGCGGCTAGGAAACCCTGAAGGCAGCTACGACCAAACAGAAAGGAGGGGGGTTGGTAAATTGGCAGAGGGAGGCGCTCACCACCCCAGCTCCAGCGTAAGCACGGCTTGCCTGCTTTTAAATCTCCGGCCCTCAGGAGAGCCAGAGTTGGTTGGTAGCTGCAAGAAAAGGAGAAAGCGAACAACTCGTGGGACTGGACAGATAGGAGCGAGGAAGGTCCTCCCGGCAGAGAAGGAGCAGAGACCCCGAGAGGATGTTAATAATCCGGTTCTCGCTGGTTACGATGGCTTTAGTATTCAGTGAGTAGGATTTCTTATTTCATTTCTGAATGTCTCTCCCCCATCTCTTGTCCTTCAAATATACAAAATTCCCAGTTAAAATAATCTCACTCTTTTCTCTGTCTCCCCACATCTCTTTCCACTATCCATCCATCCTTCCTTCCTTCCTTCCTTCCTTCCCACTGCAGCACTTCTCTCGCTCAGTCTCTCCTTCCCTCTCTCTACTTTTACGGTCCTAAACCCCCCACGTTGAGTGAGCGGCTGAAATTGTTCAAAGTCGCATGAACTGAACCTACGCACGATGCGCCAGAATCCCTCGGGTGGCTTTGAAAAATCTCAGCTGTCACATCCTTCATGCCAACGAGGATTTATTTTTCCCCTCCAGAAGGGGCCACTGGCGTGTCGGTGACGCAGACGAAAGGCCCCGTGAGTGTGTCCGAGGGGGAAGGTTTGAGGCTCAATTGTAGCTATGATGCCGCAGTGTATGCTGTCTTCTGGTACGTGCACCTCCCCAGCCAGCCCCCTCGGCTCCTCCTGAGGGACCTGGGACGGGACGACTCCGATGAAGGGATCAGAAAAGGGTTCGATGCCACCCACGATAAAAAGAACAAATCCTTCCAGCTGTGGAAACCGTCCAGCGAACTGAGCGACTCTGCGACCTATTACTGCGCCGCGAGCGACACAGTGACACGGACCAGCCGGGGAGCTGCGCAAAAACCGCGCAGGGTCTGTGCGGAGCATCGTGGCGCAGGCACCGGGGTCTGGGAGGGGAAGGGAGGAATGGCGCAAACACAGAACTTGGATCAGATCTCTCTGGTCACCGGCTTGACCCAATCCACGGCTTCACATTTGTAGACAATACAGGGAATAGCATGAACCAAAATTAACATGACACCAATACAGTCTGTCAAACAAACTCACACACAAACTCTACCGAGATCATCAGGGGAAAGTTCCTAGTCTACAGGGAAACTGGCACTTTGGGGTGGAGGAATATTTAAGTGCCGAGGAGAGAAACATCGACCCATAGACAGACAGACAGACAGACAGCAACATCCTCCTTTGGCACTAGTGCTGCTGGCGGGAGCTGGTTTATTGGCCGAGTTACCCCAAACTCATTCGTTTGAATAACTGCCCACTGTTTGGCGCGAGTTGCAAGTCAATTAGTGAGATTTCCTGCAGCGGCCTGAGCGCCTGATAACCGGCGATTTGCAGCGTCGAGGCGGGAGTTAACCTGTCACAGCTGGCGGTTACCAGCACTGAGAGACAGGAGCCAGGAGCCACAGGCAAGGAACCATCGCATGTCTTTGATCTCTACCGCCCTGCCAATGTCTCTTTGGGTTGTCGCTGAAAGGAAACGCTCAGAGCTCCCGTCTCTGTGACTGTCTCGGGGGCTGGCGAGAGAAAAAGGGCAGCCCCCTTCCTGCAGGCACCGTGTAAATGTTTCACAGTGGAGTGTGGCTTTTACATTTCGACACAGACACATCGCGGACACGGGAGGGCTTCAACAGCCCCCGTGTTAGCGACTGGGCTGATGGTTATCAGTGAGTAAATCAACAGTTTCCCCCAATCTCTGTCTTGCCCAACCCCCCTCTCTCCTCCACCCTACATCCCCCCACCCCACCAATGCCCCCCCCATCGCTCCTCAGACACACTCCTCTTCTTCTTTCTCTCGATCCAGCCACACCTCTCTCTCCTTCCCCCTGCATCCCCCACCCCCTCCCCCAGGCCCTTCGAAACACCTAGAGCAGTCACTGGATGGGGGCTGGTGAAAGGAGATTTGGAGATATCCCATCCCATCTCCTAGAACTGGAAGGGACCTTGAAAGGTCATCGAGTCCAGCCCCCTGCCTTCACTAGCAGGACCAAGTACTGATTTTGCCCCAGATCCCCAAGTGGCCCCCTCAAGGATTGAACTCACAACTCTGGGTTTAGCAGGCCAATGCTCAAACCACTGAGCTATCCCTCCCCCCCCTGAGATTTACCCCTAGGGTCCCTCGGAAGTTTCACGCGCACTGAATCAATTCTCTTGCTGGTTTTCGCTCCTAGTGGCCCCGGGCAGAGCCGAGATCCAGCAGCCGGGCTCCGCAGAAGCTTTGGAAGGAGCCGAACTGAACCTGACCTGCTCCCAGCCCTCCACCGAGGCGGGTGACAGCACAGTCTGGTACCGGCAGATCCCGAACCCGGGACCCCAGTTTGCAGTTACCGGTTACAAGGAAACTGTTAATAGCCCCGAGCCGGCGGGAGCCCTGCACATCTCCGCCGAGAGAGAGTTCAGCCCCCTGGCCCTGAGCCGTGTGAGGAGGGGAGACGCTGCGGTGTATTTCTGTGCTCGGAGGAACACAGTGGGACATCCAGCGGCTGCTCCCTTCTGGTGTGAGCAGATGGTGAGGAACGCTTCAGTGGGTGCTGGGGGAGAGGGGCGACCAGGGAGAACAAAAATAAAAAGTGGTTTTTTTTTTTTTGTAAATTGGTCCCTAACTATCTCGTTGTGCCTAATTATTTACACGTGCGATTGGTGAGAAGTGGTACTTTGGAAAGCTTCTAAGAAAGTCTCTTTCAGGGGGAATTAAGAAGAACAGTAAAGGGAAGGGTAAAACCATGGAAGTAAATAAACCCTTCCAAGCACTTCACACAGCGCCCCCCTCATCCTTTGCCATAGGATGTTGTGAAGGTCAAGACTATAACAGGGTTAAAAAAAGAAGTAGATAAATGCATGGAGGATAGGTCCATCAATGGCTATTAGCCAGGATGGGCAGGGATGGTGTTCCTAGCCTCTGTTTGTCAGAAGCTGGGAATGGGCGACAGGGGATGGATCAGTTGATGGTTCCCTGTTCTGTTCATTCCCTCTGGGGCACCTGGCACTGTCCACTGTCGGAAGACAGGATACTGGGTTAGATGGACCTTTGGTCTGGCCCAGTATGGCCGTTCTTATCTATCCATCCCCAGAGCTATCTCTCCATCCATCTATCACCGCCAGGGGTCGCTGCCGTACAAGCAAAACCTGGTCCCTATATGGACATAATGACACCTCGGTCTACTGCTTCACCTGGCTTTTCATTAATTCGACCCAGGTCCCCTGCCCCCATCCCGAGCCCGAGTCCGAGCCCGCCTCCTGACAGACGCAGTTTTGGAGGCTCAGACTAAAGGCAGCTCAAAGACAGAGAGGGAGAAACGTGTTTATGCGCCTCTCCCCGAGTCCCTCACACCTCCAGCTCCGACAGTAGCATCTTGGCCTGTTATTTAGTCCTCCCCGCTCTCGGAAACGGGCAACGCTTCCCTCTCTCCCGTTTGCGCAGGGCAAGGCAGCGAGACCAGGGGCTGATCCCGGGGAGAAGCAGAGACCCCGAGATTCCCCTGTGACCATGGTACCAATGCTGGGCTCGGCGCTTGTGCTGGTTTTTGTTTCAGGTCAGGAAGATCACACATTTTCCGATCTCTCTCTCCCCTTCCGCGTTCTCCCTTCTGCGCTCTTCTAACCACCCCGGGCAGGCACAGGGAAAGGATGGGGTTTGGCGACATAAAAAACACTGGAAGTTTCATGCCCACTAAATTAACTCGCTGCTGCGTTTTCTCTCCTAGCAGGGCCGGCTCCAGGGTTTTGGCCGCCCCAAGCCCCGATCGCGATCTGCGTCGGCAATTCGGCGGAAGGTCCTCAGCTCCGAGCAGGAGTGAGGGACCGTCCACCGAATTGCCGCACGTGCCGTCCCTCTCCCGAGTGGCCCCCAAGCACCTGCTTGGTAAGCTGGTGCCTGGAGCCGGCCCTGTCTCCTAGGCGCCCCGGGCAGAGCCGAGATCCGGCAGCCGAGCTCCGCAGAAGCTTTGGAGGGAGCTGAACTGAACCTCACCTGCTCTCACGGTTCCGTCACAACTGAAACTATAGTTTGGTACCTGCAATTCCCGAGCCGAGGGCCCCAGTATATAGTCTCGGGATACCAGGAAATCGTTAACAGCAACCACCCAGAGGGAACCTTGCACATCTCCAAGGATAAAGAAAACAGCACCTTCGCCCTGCGCAGGGTGCGGCTGGCAGACGCAGCGGTGTATTACTGTGCTTCGAGCTACACAATGTGATCGCCAGGGGCGGCCCCCACCCCCCGTACAATAAGTATCTCACTCCGGGGTGGCGGGATGTGGGGTGTGTTTCCGGGCGGAGAGTGGGAAGCAAGGGTGATCAGAGTAGAAAAAAAAAGAAATTAATAAAACAACTAGTGCCAAATTTACAAAGGTCTCTGTTCGCCTAATTATGAATTGAGGCGACTGGTGAGGTCTGATACTCTGGCAAAGATCTAAAAAAGTCCTCTTCGGAGAGAAATCTGAAGCCCAGTAAAAGGTAAAACCATGACACAAACAAACCAAAAACCCGTCTCACTCCAACTGCAAGGACAATATCTTATGCAGCTCCACCCTACAACATCCTCCTTTTCTTCCATCTGGCCAAAACTATTACTGGGGGAAAACCCGGATTATTGCCTAATTAATTAGCCAATCCCATTCTGCTTTAATAATCTCTCACGATTTAGCGGGAAATCAGGGTAAATTAGTACTGCCGTGTGTGCTGCAGAGACGAACTCACTTGGGAAAATTAATCTGCGGGGGAGGAGGGGCGGTTCTGTTGAACACGTCTACAGTTCCCCGGCAGAGGGCGCTGCAGTCCAAGCAGAAGCGCCCCGTGTAAACGCGATGACCCATGGGTCTATTTCACCCCTTGGCTTTTTCATGCCGTCTAGGTCCCATGTCACCCTATCTGAGCCGCCTCCTGGCAGACACAGGGCACTTGCCAAGCAGACACAGAAGGGGCTTTGTGTGGTTGGCACCAGCAGTGACACATCCCAAAATAAAGCAGCAGCATCATTGCATGCGTCTCTCTCCCTTGGGTTTGCAGCTGTAGGAAAAAAGGACCGAGCTTCTGTGTCACTGACTGTCCTCGGGGCTGGAGAGAGAGACAAGGGCCTGACCCCTGCAGAAGAGCAGAGAAATCCAGATTTTTCTGAGGATGGGAACAATCGGGGGCTCAGTGATTGTGCTGGTTCTTGTTTGGAGTAAGATTTCGTGTTTCCAATATCCATCCATCCATCCATCTAACCCAGTACACCACCTCTGTGCCCCCTTCCCTCCTTCCCTCTCTCTTCCTAGATGTTTAAACAGGCATGGCAGTCTCAGGAAGGATGATTTTACTTCTAAAATTCCTTAGACATTTAATACCCACTAACTTAATTCTCTGTCTGGTTTTCTTTCCCAGGCGCTCCAGGCAGAGCCAAGATCCAGCAGCCGGTCTCGGCAGAAGCTTTGGAGGGAGCCGAACTGAACCTCACCTGCTCTCACCCCTCAGCCAGCGCTGATAATATATTCTGGTACCGGCAGTTTCCGAACCAAGGCCCCGAATTTATAGTGACTGGATTCAGTGGAACCGCTCACAGCCCCGACCCAGAGGGAACCTTGCACATCTCCAGGGATAAAGAAAACAGCACCTTCGCCCTGCGCAGGGTGCGGCTCGCAGACGCAGCTGTGTATTACTGTGCTCGGAGAGACACAGTGGGACAGCCAGGGGAGGCTCCCGTACAATAAATCCCCTACTCCGGGGCTGGTAGCTAGTGTGTGTCCGTGGGGCATGAGGCAAAGGGGGGTGGAGAAAGAGAGAGAGGAGAGAAGGTAAGAAACCAGAAAGGGGGAAGAGAACATTTAAGCGGGGTGGGTTATAAAGAAATCTAGAGAAAGACGCAGTTCAGCGGCATTAAGGCACCTAACTCCCTCAGGCCCCTCCGAAAATCCGAATTCAGGGTCTGAGCCCCAGACAGCTTAAGTCAAAGGACGGACTCATGTTGAGGTCAATGTGGTTTGTGTCACGCTCTGAGTTTCCTTGTCACGTGAAACCTCCACTGGTTTATCCTACCCGGCCCGTTATCTATCCACCCATCCACCCATCTATCACCATTTTTGTAATGTTCCCCATCACCTTAATGTTTTAGCAGCTATAGCCTGTAGGCAAACCATGTAAAATAGACTAGTCTTTTAAAATAAGGCACTACTAAGATCTCCTTCCTTACCACACCAAACAGGGATTGGCTGTTCCTTAAACGTGAGAAAGTTGGACTCTTTGGCAGTATTATAAGGCATCCAGATTCAGTAAAGAAAAAAGATGAAGCGGGTTTAAAGGTGAAACCAAGAAAGTAACTGCAATAGTCCCAGATACTTCGATGTTTGTGTGATGAGGGATCAATAGATGGACAAACAGACAAAACTGTGAAGTGATCACACATATTGCTAGAAAAAAAATGATTCCCAAATGTAGCAAAACGAAAATCCCCCCCCATTTAGCGAGTATTGAGTGCAAATTAAGGAGATTTCACTTCACCGCCTGGTAACGTCCACCTTTTGCAATTGATAATTAATTGTGCAGTAGGGATTAACTCTTTTGGAAAAGGTTTCAGAAGGGTAGCCATGTTAGTCTGTATCCGCAAAAACAATGAGGAGTCCTTGTGGCACCTTAGAGATTAACAAATGTATTTGGGCATAAGTTTTCCAGATTCATGGAGAGAAAAATACAGTAGGGAGGTATAAATATAAAGCACATGAAAAGATGGGAATTGCCTTACCAAGTGGGGGGTCAGTACTAACAAGGCTAATTCAATCAGGGTGAATGTGGCCCATTCCCAACAGTTGACAAGAAGGGGTGAGTATCAACAGAGGGAAAACTACTTTTTGTCCTGAACCAAACCACTTCCAGTCTTTATTCAGGTCTAATTTGATGGTGTCAAGTTTGCAAATTAATTCCAGTTCTGCAGTTTCTGGTTGAAGTCTGTTCTTGACTTTTTTGTTGTTGAAGAATTGCCACTTTAAGATCTGTTATTGAGTGAACAAGGAGATTGAAGTGTTCTCCTACTGGTTTTTGAATGTTACAGTTCTTGATGTCTGATTTGTGTCCATTTATTCTTTTGCATAGAGACTGTCCGATTTGGCCAATGTGCATGGCAGAGGGGCATTGCTGGCACGTGATGGCATATATCACATTGGTAGATGTGCAGGTGAACACACCCTTGATGGTGTGGCTGATGTGGTTAGGTCCTATGATGGTGTCCCTTGAATAGATATGCGGACAGAGTTGGAAACGGGGTTTGTTGCAGGGATTGGTTCCAGTATTTGCTTCAGGTTGGGGGGCTGTCTGTAAGCAAGGACAGGTCTGACTCCCAAGGTCTGTGAGAGTGAGATATTGTCCTTCAGGATAGGTTGTAGATCCTTCATGATGTGCTGAAGAGTTTTTAGTAGGTGGCTGAAGGTGACAGCTAGTGGCGTTCTGTTACTTTCTTTGTTGGGCCTGTGCTGTGTTAGGTGACTTCTGGGTACCCTCCTGGCTGTGTCAATCTGTTTCTTCACCTCCCCAGGTGGGTATTGTAGTTTTAAGAATGTTTGATAGAGATCCTGTAGGTGTTTGTCTCCGTCTAAGGGATTGGAGCAAATGTCGTTGTATCTTAGAGCTTGGCTGTAGACAATGGATCGTGTGATGTGGTCTGGATGAAAGCCGGAGGCATGTAGGTAAGTATAGAGGTCAGTAGGTTTCCAGTATAGGGTGGTGCTTATGTGACCATCACTTATTTGCAGTGTAGTGTCCAGGAAGTGGATTTCTTGTGTCAACTGGTCCAGGCTGAGGGTGATGGTGGGGTGGAAATGGTTGAAATCCTGGTGGATTTCCTCCTTCCTCCTTCCCATGGGTCCATACACAATGAAGATGTCATCAATGTAGCACAAGTAGAGGAGGGACACTAGGGGATGAGAGCTGAGGAAGTGTTGTTCTAAGTCAGCCATAAAAATGTTGGCATACTGTGGGGCCATGCGAGTTCCCATAGCAGTGCCACTGACTTGAAGGTATAAGCTGTCTGCAAATCTGAAATAGTTGTGGGTGAGGACAAAGTCACAAAGTTCAGACACCAGGTTTGCTATGACATTATCGGGGATACTGTTCCTGATGGCTTGTAGGCCATCTTTATATGGAATGTTGGTGTAGAGAGCTTCTACATCCATAGTGGCCAGGATGGTGTTTTCTGGAAGATCACCAATGGATTGTAGTTTTCTCAGGAAGTCAGTGGTATCTTGAAGATAGCTGGGAGTGCCAGTAGTGTAGGGCCTGAGGAGTGCCGGTAGTGTAGGGCCTGTCAGGGTGCCAATGCCTGAGATGATGGGGCATCCAGGATTCCCAGTTTTATGGATCTTGGATAGCAGATAGAATACCCCTGGTTGGGGCTCTAGGTGTGTGTCTCTGTAGATTTGTTCCTGTGCTTATTCAGGGAGTTTCTTGAGCAGATGGTGTAGTTTCTTTTGGTAATCCTCAGTGGGGTCAGAGGGTAATGGCCTGTAGAATGTGGTGTGAGAGAGTTGTCTAGCAGCCTCTTGTTCATACTCCAACCTATTCATGATAACAACAGCACCTCCTTTGTCAGCCTTTTTTATTATCATGTCAGAGTTTCTGAGGCTGTGGATGGTGTGCCGGGTTGGGTCACAGCAACCTTCTTGGGACTGCCACCTGATGTGCTGGGACTACCTCTAAGCCTGTTTTCCCTGGTAGTTTCGGACTTCAGTCCCTTGCTTTGTTGAGCCAGACACACTGGCCTGCTACAAATCCAGACCCAGGTCCGAACCACGTCCCCCAAAATCTGAAGGCTTAACTGAAAGCAGCTTAAGAAGTGTTCCTGTCTCCAACACCCAGATACCCAGTAAAAAAAGAGCTGCTTACGTATTTAAGGCATCACCTCCCTGAGTAAAACCTCTCCCTCC
Organism: Malaclemys terrapin pileata; assembly: GCF_027887155.1. Lineage (NCBI taxonomy): Eukaryota > Metazoa > Chordata > Testudines > Emydidae > Malaclemys > Malaclemys terrapin. The sequence continues at coordinate 46,900,734 of NC_071516.1, forward strand.
CAGCTCCTCCTCACAGCTTCATTCTTGGTCTTTGGAGAGAAGTTTCCATCCCACTTCATCCCTGAAATATGTTCCTCCCCTGGGTGTCTGTTCTTACACTACTTCCGATTCTGGGTGAGTAGCGTGTCTGCACCATTTCAGCTCTGTATGGGGCCAGATGCTCAGCTGGTGTAAATGGCCATAACTCCATGGACGGCAGGTTGCAGCAGAGTTGCATCCAGTTCCAGGCGATGCGGAGGTACCCTAATTTCTGTTTGCAACCATTTGTTTATGTGCCCCCTCTGCCCTGTCTCTGGGAGCTTGCGAGGGAGATAAACATTTCATGTTCAAACCAAGAGGCGTCTATGTGTTTATAGACTCGCTTTATTATTTTTTTTATAGAAGGGGCTAATGGAGAGTCCGTGACACAATCTGCTGACCGAGTGACTGTATCCCAAGGGGAACCGGTGCTGCTGAAATGCACCTATGACACTTCCTATGGTATTCCTACGCTCTGGTAGTACGAGCAGCACCCAAATGAAGCCCCTTGCCTCTTGCAGACACAATATGAAGCATTGGATGAGGAGGCGAGAAGGAGCCGGCGGGGGTTCTCCGCCACACCCGACAAACAGGGGAAGACCTTCCACCTGAAGAAAAGCTCCAGTGAACTGCGCGACTCCGCCGTCTATTACTGCGCCATGAGTGACACAGTGATTACACCCAGGGCCGGTTCCAGAATTTTGGCTGCCCCAAGCAGCCAAACAAAAAAAAACCCAACAACAAAAAACCAACCAACAAACAAAAAAGCCGCGATTGCCATCGCGATCTGCAGCGGCAATTCAGCGGGAGGTATTCGCTCGGAGCGGGAGTTAGGGACCGTCCGCCGAATTGCCACGGAACAGCTGGACTTGCCGCCCCTCTCTGAAGTGGCCGCCCCAAGCACCTGTTTGGTAAGCTGGTGCCTGGAGCCGGCCCTGATTGCACCCAGCAGGGTCGCTGCACAGAAACCCGCTGGGGGAAGGTGACGAGACACAAAGATTTTGTGGTTTAGCTCCCCAAATGGTTTCAATCTGCATAGCAACTATGGTGTGATGGGCCGGATTCCAGATTGGGTTAATCTGCCTGTGTCCCCTGGAGTCAATGGGGCAGATCCCACGTTGGCGCTAACTGGTCATAGCGCCGCTAAAAAATGGTCCAGTTCCTCATTTGTTTTGAAGCAGTGAGCTACTCCAGTTTACAACAGCAGAGGCTCTGACCTATTACATAGCTATGGCATTGTGAAACTAACAATTCAACGTGTTACTTTTCCCCAACAGGATACCTAAAAATGCGCAATCCTGTCATTAATTTTTCCAAAATTCGTTCCTCCTGTAACTCCCCAGGTGTCTCTTGCGTGAAGGTTTTAGAAATGGGAAGAGAGGAACATTGGAATTACCAGAGTGTATCAGTTCAGTGCTCACTCTTTAACTGTATCTGCTCCCAGCTGCTTCAGAGGAAGGGACAAGACAAGACACCTCGCACTGGGTAATTGTGGGATAATCTTGGATAGGGAAATTTTCCCCCTAATTCCGGACAAATGTCAATTTGTTTGAGACTGGAAAGTTTCATCCACCTTCCAATTGTAGACACCTCATCAGGGACACGCTAGGATTTGTTTAGCCATATAATCATCCTTACAAAAAAATCCTGGTAAACTGTTGACATCACATATATAGTCTTGTACCAATGAGTTCCAAAGGGTCATTGGCTAACGTGATAATGAATTTCCATGAACCATTCAGCCATTTAAACAAGGATTTGTTAATTGGAAATCTACAATTTAAGGACCAAACTATGAACTTTCTACTCAAATGTTATTTCCACCTTAACATATCAGTGGGAAAGCTGAAAATCCACCGCAGTTAGACAGACATCTAAATGCCTTCAAAAGGCTATTCCTCCGGGAGCTACTAGGTACCAAATGGAATGATTTAGAATAAACTGCGAGATTAGTATTATCTCCCAAAGGAGCTGGCCAAAATAACTCCTCTTTTGAGCACTACCGAGAGGGGGAAACTTAAGGTATTTAACGACAGTGGCCACTAACCGAAAAACTGGCCACATAAATCCCTTCCCATATCATGAGTCAGGTTTTGCAGCTATTACACATGGGAATAGTTAAAAGAGAAACACTTTTGCGTTGGAAAAATAACTTCCTCTCTTTTAACACATGGGGGCGATGTTTTATCAAGAACTCACCTTTCAGGCAGGGCTGTCATTTCAGATCCTGGTGTTTAATGTGGTCTCCCTACCCCCACAATTTCTCCTCCCTCCCTCTCTCAGACACGGTGGAGAATCCAGGCAGTCTCATTCCAGGGCGAGATCAGACTGATGTGTGGTTAGGATCACCATCATTCTACAGATCAGAATGTTTCTCACCACTGAAGCTGTATATATATGTAAGGCATCGCTCAGAATAAGACCTCTCTTCCCATCCCCTCTTCATCTCTGGGGAAAGAAAAAGGAGGAAGATTAATTCGCTGGTGTTGGGAAGAAGGTTCTATCCCAGCTGGTAGCAGGACAATGTTCGTCAACTGGATCTCAGTTACTGTGATACTTTCCATTCTCGGTGTGTATTAACTCAGAAATGTGTCAGAACTACTGGGCCAGATCGTCAGACTTCAGTTGAGTTAAATCAGGTTACGCCAGCTGAGAATTTGAACCCAATTTCTTTTTATCTCTCTAATTTAGCATAGATGGTGGAGTTTGGAAGGGTCAGAAATACCCCTGCTTCAGGGATAAACCTACCTCAAACTGATTAATAGATTCTTAGATTTTTATACAGGAGGGACCACTCCCATCTAGTCTGACCACCTATATAATAAAGGCCAGAGAATTTCACCAGTCTTTCCTGCAATAATACCAGAATTTCTGGTTGAGCTATAAAATACCTTGTAGCAAGAGAGATCTAACGGAGGGAAGTTTCACACATAACCGGACTTTGCAGGGTGTTTAGCATCTGTCTTCCTTCGAAGCAACTTGTTCTGGCCACAGCTAGCCACTGGGTGGACTTCTGATCTGATCCAGTTTGGGAATTCCAAGATTTCCAAGAGAGGATAATAAAGTTAACCGTTGTATTGGGGCTTCCAATATTTTTCCTCCACTACCACTAGCATTTAACAAGGAACTAGAGAACTATATTCCAGTTTTGTTAAAAATAGCTACTTACCTTTTTGATCCAGGAAGCCTTGAAACCATGGAATGAGGCATACTGGCCACTTTGGGAATATTCTTGTGGAAATACAAGAAATTAGGAATTTACCTTTTTCTTTCCATCTACCTACCATATTTATCCCAACTCACACACATTTATTTTTCCCCCCAGGGGAGACACATGGACCATCGGTGACACAGACTCAAGGCAGCATCCCTCTCTCTGAAGGGGCATCTTTGCTTCTGGACTGTACGTATCAGAGCTCTGTGCCTGTTTGTACCTTCTGGTACGTCCAATATCCCACAGAGGCGCCCCGGGTCTTCCTGAGAGACTCTGAGGAGCAGGACAAGGAGGGAGACAGGAAAGGATTCAAAGTCAAACACGACAAAAACTCCTACCCTCTGCGCAAAAACTCCACCCAACTCAGCGACTCTGCTGTGTATTGCTGCACCATGAGCCCCACACTGTGCCACGGGGTGTTCCAGGAGGTACAAAAACCTCCCCAGCCACCCAGGGGCTCCTTCCGCCTTCATTCAGGCTAAAACAGGCTAAAGTAGCCCCTCGCTCTGTGCCCAAGGCCTCATTTCACTCCAGCGTTCCTTGGTCTAAACAGAGTCTTGGGGCGGGGGGGTGGGGAGCGCCCTGAGCTACCTAAAGACTAACAGCCTCTCACTGTATATAATAAAGGATCCTACAGCAGATTTAGCCCTGCGCTAAGAATACACAGGCTTTTCCTGCCATCCCAGTGTTTAGGAACACCAAGGACTGATGCCTCTGAAGTCTGGGTCACTCAAGAACTCATTGTGCGAGAAGTTCGTAACAGGACACGGGCAAAATAAAATCCCTTTCTCTTTAATGTTTTCAGTAATTCTGTCATGCTCTAATTCCCTCATTTATCCTAGGCCAGGTTAATGTTAGGGCTAAAGGTTAGCATTAGGGTAAGCATTTAAGGGATCAAGGTTTTAGATTAGGGTGAGGTATAGGGTTATAATTGAGGTTATCATTAAGGTGAGTGCTGATAGTTGTGGTTCGGATTATGGGTATATGTATCATTAGAGTTAGCATCAGGATCAGGGTAATGGTTCAAATTTATGGCTAAGGTTAACATTAAGGCTTATGGTTCTGGTTTAGGATTAGTGTTATGGTTAGGTCAGGCTTAGTGATGAAGGTTACAGTTAAGTGTTGGTGTTTTGGGGTAAAGATTGGGCAAAAAAGCGTTAGTGATTGGGATTAGGGTTAAGAATGAATGATTATTGTACACGAATTTTAATTAAGTCGGCAGACACAGGACCATACTATATCGGGTGTTTAATATACCCCAGTCTCCTACCTCCAAGAGCAATACAGAAGAAGTTGCAGGAAACCTTGCAACGAGCAGTTATAGGATAATAGAATCATAGAACTGGAAGGGACCTCGAGAGGTCATCTAGTCCAGTCCCCTGCACTCAAAGCAGGACTAAGTATTATCTAGACCATCCCTGACAGGTGTTTGTCCAACCTGCTCTTAAAAATACCCAACGATGGAGTTTCCACAACGTCCCTAGGCAATTTATTCCAGCACTTAACCACTTTGACAGTTAGGAAGTTTTCCCTAATGTCCAACCTTAACTGCCCTTGCTGCAATTTAAGTCCATTGCTTCTTGTCCTGTCCTCAGAGGTTAAGAACAATAATTTTTCTCCCTCCTCCTTGTAACCACCTTTTATGAACTTCAAAATTGTTATCATGTCTTCTCTTCTCCAGACTAAATGAACCCAATTTTTTGAATCTTCCCTCATAGGTCATATTTTCTAGACCTTTAATGAGTTGTGTCGCTCTTCTCTGGACTTTCTCCAATTTGTCCACATCTTTCCTGAAATGTGGCATCCAGAACTGGACACAATACTGCAGTTGAGGCCTAATCAGCACTGAGTAGAGTGGAAGAATTACTTCTCGTGTCTTGCTTACAACACCCCTGCTAATATATCCGAGAATAACGTTTGCTTTTTTTGCAACAGTGTTACACTGTTGACTCATATTTAGCTTGTGGTCCATTATGACCCCCAGATCCTTTCCGCAGTACTCCTTCCTAGGCAGTCATTTCCCATTTTGTATGTGTGCAACTGATTGTTTCTTCCTGAGTGGAGTACTTTGCATTTGTCCTTATTGAATTTAATGCTATTTACTTCAGACCATTTCTCCAGTTTGCGCAGTTCATTTTGAATTTTAATCCTATCCTCCAAAGCACGTACAACCCCTCCCAGCTTGGTATCATCCACAAACTTTATAAGCATACTCTCTATGCTATTATCTAAATCATTGATGAAGATATTGAACAGAACCGGACCCAGAACCGATTCCCGAGGGACCCCACTCACCATGCCCTTTCAGCATGACTGTGAACCACTGATAACTACTCTCTGGGAACGGTTTTCCAACCAGTTATGCACCCACCTTATAGTAGCTCCATCTAGGTTGTATTTCCCTAGTTTGTTTATGAGAAGATCATGCAAGACAGTATCGAAAGCTTTACTAAAGTGAAGATATACCACGTCTACCACTTCCCCCCATCTACAAGCCTTGTTACTCTGTGTAGGGGACAGGTTGCTGAAGCTTGGCGAGGAGCTAAGTGGCGGACCGAGTATGTGACTGAATGTGAGCGGAAACAGTTCAAGGCCGTGCAATGAACTTTGTTCGGCAGATCCTGCCAAAATGTAGTTTAGTAGAGTTCAGCATGTTTTTGTCTGTAAACAAGTTAGCTTATATAATGAGTACGATTTATGAATGCAATGAATATAGCCAGCTGTTGACCCCATATAACCTTGAGATAAGTGCGGGGGGGGGGATATAGCATTGCAGCGGACTCCCTTCAGTGGAGTCCTGCCTGGCCAGCTGTCCCGGATGGTCAGAATCCCCCGCAGCCCCTCCGCACGCCTCAGGGACTCCCCGCGCAGCTTGGAGTGTAGTTCTTCCCTCAGTAAAGCCTTGCTTTTTACTCTCAGACACTGAGTGTCATTCTTTCACCGGTATCACGGCCCCCCTTGCGGGCACAATTGGCATCATGAACTGGATACCGGCGTGAGAATGTCTCTTTGGGGGAGGAAGGATAAGGGGGAGGGAGAGAGCTGCATCCCCAGGTGGCCCACCACAGGACGGTGGGCTCCAGTGGCTCGTAAGCTGGCAGGGACAGCAGCCCCCGCCGCATGGCCGGAGCTTGAGCAGGAGCCGGGGGTTATCCCAGTTAGGCTGAAGGAGCTGATATCCAAGCTTCAGCTGGATAAAGCAGGACCCGCAGAGCGTAAAGCAGCGGGAGACCTGGGATGGGTTTTCCTGACTGCGCTCCGCACGGTGGACGAGGCGCTGCTGGTTCAGTGCCAGAGGATAGGACGGTTAGAGGCTGATTTGCAGCAAGCAAATGAGGCACGTTCACTGACCCAGGAGGTCATCACTGGTACAGCTGAACGGGCCGAGCGGTTGAAGCACTGATGCAGGGTCATGGCGGCTCGCATTGTGAACCACTGGCGGTGAAAGGGAGGGCAGCGGGATGTGCGCCTCCTCGCCGTACATGCACTGGTGCACAAAACTGATTGGGACCCAGAGATCTGGGATGGGGACATCTGGGAGACAAGTGAAGATGAGTTCCCTGGGGAGGGGGATGGCGGGAAGACGGGGCTCTACCCGCAACTGTGGCCCGTTGTCGAGACGCGGTACGAGGGGCCGCACGGGGATAATGATAATATGATGGGAAGGGATACTATCCGGGAATTTAAATCCTCTGAGATACAGGACTTCGTGCAGCGTTTCAAGCAGCGCCCCAAAGAATCGCTGCTGGTGTGGCTGCTCTGATTGTGGGATAAGGGGGCGGATGCGATTACCCTTACCCCCGCTGAGCTAGGCAGGATGGGCTCGCTGACCACAGACCCCGTCCTTCGTAGGAGCCTTAAGGCAGGGGCCGCCATGACGACAGACTTTCCATGTCCTTCCCTTATGTCATGGTTAACCATGGCTATTAAGACAATTTGGAGTTCGCCCACAGACATGGATGACGGGTTAGAGCAGTGGGCTTCCATCCCAGAGGGGGTTAGCCAGCTCCGACAGCTGGGAATGCTCACCGGCGTATTTGCCGAGGAGTTTGAAGGGCCTGACACTGTGGAGCTGACCCGCACCATTCGTACCCAACTCCTGCGGAACGCGCCCCCCCGAAGGCAACGATCCTCCCGACGGTTGGAGGGGCTATAGGGTCGGTGGGTGATGCGGCACAGCTCATGATGCAATTGACAGAGATTGATGGTATGATGAAAACCACCAAGCCGTGGCAGGTGAACGTAAAGCAAAAGGAGAGGGTTAGCCGCAACACTATGTTCAAAGACTTACTGGAAGCAGGGACCCCCTTAGAGGAGGTAGATGGAAATACCAACGCTGAATTGTTAAGGCACTGGTTACAGCTCAAGCTGGAACAGTGCACCAAGGACAAAGGGGGGCCCCAAAACAAGGCAGATGGCACCCCTCAGAGGGCACAACCGTCTGCCCTGCCCACAGACTATGTTGAGTGGAAGCTGCCCGCCCAAAACTGACGGGGTGGAGGGTCCCCCCTGCCTCCCCCTGGAGGTGAGGTGGTTTATAGTGGGGGACCACCGCCCTTATGTCCCAGTGGAGATCTACTGGCCTAGCGAGGGGTGGCAATGAGTGATGGCTCTTGTGGACATGGGAGCGGAGGTGACTATACTGCATGGCACCCCACCCCATTGGGGCCGGTCGGTAATGGTGAGCGGCCTCGGAGGGGCGGATGTTTGGGCCGCGCCGATGCAGTTAAGGCTGGCCATCGGGAAAGCCCCTCCCATGCGGGTCACCGTTCTGATCGCCCCCATTCATGAGTACATATTGGGCATAGATCTCCTCCGAGGGCAAACCCTAGATACTCAGTGGGGACCCTTTTCCTTTAGGTGCCCACTGTATGTCCGAGCGGTCGTAACCATGCTGCGAGGGCATCTGTGGTGGGACCCCGTGGTGCTTCTGACCCCTACCACAGTAGTCAATACCAAACAGTATCGGATACCTGATGGGCACGAGGAGATAACCGCCACCATTAAAGGATTGCTCCAGGCAGACATCATTCATCCCGCCATGAGAGCGTTCAACAGCCCAATTTGGCCAGTCCGCAAAAAGGACGGAACCTGGTGCATGACGGTCGACTACCGCAGTCTGAACAGGGTCACCCCAACCCTAACGGCGGCAGTTCCCGACATGGTTTCCATCATGGAGTGACTCGCAATGCAAGTAGGGCAGTGGCATGTGGTAGTGGACTTGGCGAATGACCACATGGCCTCATGGGGGCTATGGCAGCAAGTCTCATCTCAGAAGGAGCCCATAGGGTATTGGCCGCGTACAACCCCTGCCTCGAGGAAATACTGTTTGAGACCAGCCCCGGCCTGTCTAGCCAGTGGGCTGAGCTACGGGCAGCGTTTATAACCATCACCGAGAAACCAGGGCCCCTCTTTTTATATACAGATAGCTGGGCAGTCTACAAAGGCATGACGAAATGGATGGCCGTCTGGCATGCGGCTAGCTGGAAGGTGCATGACAGACCCCTTTGGGGGTACGACATGTGGCCTGCAATCTGGGATGCCTGTAGTCAGAGGCCCGTTGCTATTCATCATGTAGACGCCCACCTGATAGGGGAAGCAGACGAGGCCCAGTTCACCAGAGAGGTAGATGACATGGTCACAGTCTACGCAGTAGCTGCCCCCGGCCTGGCCGAGTGGATACACCAAAAGAGCGGTCACCTGGGGGGGGAAAGGCAATGCAGTGGGCCACCGATTGTGGGTTGCAGACTACGATCGGTGTGCAGCGGGACACCCGTCAGCACTGCCCACAGTGTACGAGGCTCTCCCCGCAGCACTTGAAAACAGAGAAGGGGTACCTGAAGCGAGGCCAAAGACCTGGGGAGGTATGGCAGGTGGACTACATTGGCCCGCTGCCTGAAAGTCAGTGGCATAAGTACTCGCTGACTGCAGTAGACACGTATTCTCGCCTGCTCTTCGTATACCCATGCACAAGTGCTACACAGGAGCAGACTATAAAGGGGTTAGAAGAACGTATCTGCTATTACGGATCCCCCCTTGAAGTGCAGAGTGATCAGGGAACCCATTTTATGGGGATGGAAGTAAGAGAATGGGCTAGGGGGCGAGGAATCGTGTGGGTGTTTCACATCGCATACCACCCGCAGGGCGCCGGGCTCATTGAGTGCATGAACGGTTTGCTTAAAGAGCAGCTACGCAAACTGTCCCCCACTGAATCCCTGGCCGGATGGAGTCGTAACCTCTGCCAGGCTGCAGCCGCACTCAATGACCGTCCGCTGTATGGCTCCACCCCGTATGCCAGGTTTAAGGGGGAGGTCATCGAGCGGCCCCGTGTGCTGCGAGTGCAGCATCTGCACCTGCAAGCCCACCTCCCCATTCGGGCCACCCCGGGAAGTGCTGGTCTTGATCTATGGGTCCCTCAAGAAAGCCTCACCCTGAAGCCTAATAGCTAAAACCTCATGAGTATTGGCTTAGCCATTGGGCTCCCACAAGGCTATTATGGGCGCATTGCCCCACGCAGTAGCCTGGCCCTCAAGGGCATAGATGTGGCGGCGGGAGTGATCAACGCTGACTACACGGGGGAGGTTAAGGTGCTGTTGGTGCACAATGGCCTGCAGGCAATAACCCTCTCCCAAGGCGAGTGGGTTGCCAGGCACCAGGCAATTTAATGTCACCGCCAGCCGACCGGGATTGTACAGTGAGTGGATGGCTGGGGAGACGTGGGTCTCAAGTGACAATTGTTCTGGTTCTTCTGGAACTAATTTGACCTATTCAAATGGCACCACCCTCTGCCATCAGTAGTGGCATTGGGGCGAGTGGGGACTACATACCCGTGGGGTTTTGTACTATTTTAACACCAGCACACCCGTATGGAAAATGCCCCTCAATACGATTAGACGCGGGCATATCCCGCACACCCATTATTGGCCTCAGTGTAACCAGAGCTCCGACAGCTGGCGTCGCAACACCTCAGGCAGCATATGGCTCCCCACAGCAAGGCTGCCAGGGTTGTACTAGCTATGTGGCCGCTGGGCGTATAAAACCCTACCCAACTAATGGTACAGACGGTGCACACTGGGACGGCTTCTCCCCTATTTGTATGGAATGCTCACTATGCACGCTCGTGCAGTGCACAATTATATATTGGTGACACGTTCACGAAGGAGCACAAACCCCATTGTGCAGAGACCCACAGGCTTTCATCAATTCGTCCGTGCTTTCCTCCCCTGGCTAGGGGTGGCCGAATTAGAGCGCGCTATTGTAAATATTTCAGCCACGTTAGAGATTATAGAAAATGATACCATAGATGCAATCCACACTTTGCAATTAGAGGTGACTTCTCTATCGCAAGTAGTATTGCAAAATCGCATGGCACTGGATTATTTACTAGCTGCCCAAGGTGGTGTTTGTGCCTTGATTAATTAAAGTTGTTGTTTTTATTCGAATCAGGATAAGTGCTCTGAAACTGATGTTCACAATATGATGGACCACTTGAAAGTGTTACATGATGTAGGCTCTGAGGCCTCTGCATGGAATGACTCTTGGCAGTGGCTAACCTCCTGGCTTCCAGATCTCGGCGCCTGGGGGACATGCATCGGACTCCTGTTATTAATGGGACTACTGGGATTTGTATGTGTATTTGTCCTCCTACAATGCTGCATAAACTGCTTCTCCACCCTCCTGGCCCGGCTGGCAACACCCAAACCAGAGCGCGTGCTCACCATGCGCTGGTGGCAGTGACTAAACTAACACACCTCAGCCTGCCAAGGGGTGGAGTGTAGGGGACAGGTTGCAGAAGCTTGGCGAGGAGCTAAGTGGCGGGCCGAGTATGTCACTGAATGTGAGCGGAAGCAGTTGAAGGCCGTGCAATGAATATTGTCCGGCAGATCCTGCCAAAATGTAGTTTAGTAGAGTTCAGCATGTTTTTGTCTGTAAACAAGTTAGCTTATATAATGAGTACGATTTATGAATGCAATGAATGTAGCCAGCTGTTGACCCCATGTAACCTTGAGATAAGCGCGGGGGGATATAGCATTGCAGCGGACTCCCTTCAGTGGAGTCCTGCCTGGCCAGCTGTCCCAGACGGTCAGAATCCCCCGCAGCCCCTCCGCGCGCCTCAGGGACTCCCCGCGCCGCTTGGAGTGTAAGTTCTTCCTTCAGTAAAGCCTTGCTTTTTACTCTCAGGCACTGAGTATAATTCTTTCGCTGGTATAACGGCCCCCCTTGCGGGCACACCCTGTCAAAGAAAGCTATCAGGTTGGTTTGACATTTGTTCTTGACAAATCCATGCTGACTGTTATTTATCACCTTATTATCTTCTCAGTGTTTGCAAATTGATTGTTTAATTATTTGCTTCATTCTCTTTCCGGGTATAGAAGTTAAGCTGACTGGTCTGTAATTCCCTGGGTTGTCCTTATTTCCCTTTTTTTAGATGGGCATTAGATTTGGTCTTTCTCAGTCTTCTGGAATGTCTCCCGTCTTCCATGACTTTTCAAAGATAATTGCTAATGGCTCAGATATCTCCTCAGTCAGCTCCTTGGGTATTCTAGGACACATTTCATCAGGCCCTGGTGATTTGAAGACATCTAACTTGTCTAAGTAATTTTGGACTTGTTCTTTTCCTATTTTATACTCTGATGCTACCTCATTTTCACTGGCATTCACTATGTTAAACGTCCAATCACCACCAACCTTCTTGGTGAAAACCGAAACAAAGAAGTTATTAAGCACCTCTGCCATTTCCAGTTATTGTCTTTTCCCCCTCATTGAGTAAGGTGTCCACAGAGTTCCCCCCCCCGAACTCCTGTCAGCTAGAAGTTGGCTCATGCCCTGAAATAGAAGAGTTTAGTTCATTCCAAAACAAATAAACAACAAAGCACAGAAACATGAAAGGAAGAAAAAGATAACGCCATACCAATACTCCCTCATGTTGGTGGTACAATTTCAACTGGCAAACAGCCTTATAATCAGTGATAGAGAAGAGAAAACTCCCACGTGGTAGCAGTGTTGCATTTCGTTGGGATTTTGTGGTTCCCAATGAGTCAGATGCTGGGCAGAATCAAAGGACTTCGATTCCATGCGATGCGATGCAATGCGATGCGATTCAATTCGATGCGATTTAATGCGATTCAGTTCAACAAGGCTTTATTCAATGTGCACAAAGGGAGGGACCCGGTACAAAAATCAGGCAGAGTCCCTCCAGCAAGGAGCCTCTCCCATTGTTATTTTATAGCACATGGCACTTCCATAACAAGTTGCAGAGGCATTGGGTCCCCCACCTCCCCAGTAAGTGCCATCACCAGGCTACAGACTTATTCCCTCCCCCACGCCGGTTATGAATCGTCCAGTGTTTATTCACAGTGGAACAGTTTATTCAGGATTAGGACAAGTTGAGGGAGCTCCCTGCCCCCAACTATCCCATAGCCCAGCAGTTGGGATACTCACTAACAAGGTAGCAGATCCCTATTCATATCTCTTCTTCCGCTCAGGTGTGTGTGTGTGTGTGTGTGTGTGTGTGTGTGTGTGTGGGGTGGACTTGAACCAGGGATCTCCTACATTCCAGGTGAGTACCCTAAACACTGGGATAAAAGTAAAGAGGGAGGGGCTCCTCCTCCCTCCCAGCTTGTGTGTAAACTGCCTATAGGAGACAATCCTATAGGCGAGGTCTGGGCACACTTACTGGGCTGGACCCAGAGGGTGAGTTAGGTGCAGGATCACCCCATATTCCTCCAGTTTGGGAATCACTCTGGGGTTTAGGCTTCCACATTCCTGTCATGGCAGTATGCATCCTCATAGGCAAAAACCACCACAGGCACTTAAGGGAACTTTTACTCAACAGATTTAGGCACTGAGAGATTTTAGGCCACTACAGGACTTGGGAGCAGCTGAAACTGGGTTTTGTGAATCCCAGAAAGGCCTGATTCTGGGATTTAGGCACCTACTTGCCACTTTACATGCCTAAGTCCCTTTGTGAATATAACCCTTAAGCGTGTTAAAATGAAGATAGGTGCCTAGAGGGATTCAATGAGAGTTAAGCATCTAGGAGCTTTTAAAATACCAGTAAGCCTCTATATTGCCTCATTAGGCACCTTAGTATCTATAATAATCAGAGACTAAATGACTTGCCCAAAAAGTCACCCAGGAAATTTGTGGCACAGCAAGGAAACAAAGATGGATTATTTTGTATCTTTTGGGGGTAATTTTCAAAAACTGGTAAATCTTCCATAATTCGGACATAAAACAAAAGCCTCATTTTCAAAAATCCGCTCGAGAGAGACCCCAGATGAAGTATCATATGAGGGACAGCAGATTTTCGCAAGAGATGAGAGCATGGTTTTCTTGTTGTTTTATTTGACATCCACTAGAGGGCGCGCCGCACCTTCACATCCATATTTTAATTTACGTTATGTTTTGCTTGTGTGTGTATTAAAGTAATTTGGAATCGGAAGCTGAATGAGTTTGCCCCGTTGTGTAGCGTCACAAGCTGAGAGGGAGGAGAGAAAGGTCACGGAGGAAGCAGGTTTCATCTTTAGGACATGAATGATCATTTTCAGAAGCAGGGGGGGGCGGGGAGGAGATATTCTGTAGCTAGCTGCAGGTCTAGTAACAACACAAGGATAACCCGAACCTGCAAAATGCTCTTGTACGTCGCTGTACAGCTCTGGCTTCTGCTTCCGCAGTCAGGTGAGACTAAAAACTTTCATTTGAAATAAAAGCTTTTACAAAGACAAAAATAAAGGTCTCTGAACAAAGAAATCGTGGGAGGAATTTTGTTTTCCTTTGCAAAGAGACAGCCAGGTTACCATCACAAACTAAGTCATCAGTGTGCTGGGAATAGAGAGATGTTTTTAAGGTGTGACTCAGACCTACACATACACAGGCTGAACTTTTCACAGGAGCACAAGGGAGTGAGGGATCCAAGTGCCACGGAGTTTAAAAGTTCCAGCCAGACATAGATCGGTGTTTAAAGCTTTTCTTCCCCCCACAGGTCTTGCACAAAGTGACTCCGTGGACCAGTCTCCTCCAGAAGTGAGCGTCTCAGAGGGACAAAGTGTAACATTACACTGTAACTTCACCACTCTTGGCACAAACCCGTATCTGTTTTGGTACCGGCAGTATCCGAACCGGCCTCCCCAGCATATACTGACTAAAACGAAGTTTGATGCTCCGGATCAGACACTTGTCCAGGGAAAATTCTCAGCATCTTTGTACATGGCTAATAAGACGGTTCCCTTCAAGATTGAGGCTGTTTCTCACCAGGAGAGCGCTGTGTATTACTGTGCGCTGAGACCCACAGTGCGGAAGAACTGCATCTCCGCTCCTACAAAAAGTCAGCGGGGGGCTGTTTACGGAAATATGACGGAATCGTATAAACACAGAGCTGGAGGGGACCTCGAGAGATGGATCTAGTCCAGCCCCCTGTGATGAGGCAGGACCAAATGTACTTGGATCATCCTGGACAGGTGTTTGTAAAATCTGTTCTTTAAAAGAAAATGTTTTTTCCTATCTGGTATTCTGTTAATCCTCTCCAACACAATTTAGTTCCTGCATTTTGCCCTACAGTATATTCCTGTGATTTTTTTATTATTATCAATGAAGATGTTGAGTCTGAACTTTTGATGAGCTTAAACTTAACCCAGACTTGATGTCTCTGTCTGAACTTTTAACCGAAGCTCTGACCTGCGAACTACTCATGACACCCCCCCTCCCCTTAAGTAGCCATCTCCCCTTATCTCTTTTTGAATATACATTTTAACCTGTTTTATCCTGTAAAATCTTGTTTGATTATGCATGACCATTATGATCTGTTAATCACTTTGTTTACTTCTGTGTATAAATATTGATGCTCACCCCTAATAAATTTGCCACACTTACTCTGAAGCCTTTCAAGCTAAGGATAGTGTGAGCCCGTTGATCAACGAATTGGTGTCTGGTCTCTGACAGATTGTGAGCCCCATACCAACTCCGCACGAACTCGGGTGCTGGAGAGGTGAGTGAGGACTTGCTTTTTACCTAACAATTTGGGGGCTCGTCCGGGATTTCCTTCTGGTGCGGTGCCTCTGTCCAGTGGTCAGACCACTCATATACGAATTGGCAGGCGCCACGGGAGATTTCTCCCAGCCAATTCAATATTGAGGGGTCGTGTACTGGACAGCAGGGTAAACGCCAGTTGGAGGGCTCCTGTCAGACACCATGGGTCAAGGGACTAGTGTGCCTCTTGAGAGTCCGTTGGGGATTGTAAATAAGTTATGGAACGAAGGGAAACTCCCAGTACAGACAGGAATGTCTAGGAGAAAGTTGTACACACTGTGTGTAAGGAATTGGACTGGGTATACCGCGGTATTGGCCAACCCGGAGATGAGGTGGCCTTCGTATGGCTCTTTCGAACAGGCTGCCTTAAGAGGAGTAAGGAGCCAGATCGAAAAAGACCATCCGGGACAGTTATGTTACTGGTTTTGTTGGGACACAGCAGCAGAGCTGTGGAAATCTTTAAAAATTATGGCAGTCAGGTATTCTCCCGAGAGTGAACCCCCCTCCATGTTATTTCGATGAAGGGTGTAAACCACGGCGTGTTTTGACTCGTCAGTTGGTCCCCACTGCACCTGCCCCTATTCCTCCGCAGGGGGACTCTCTCCAGGGCACAGAGGGGAATCTGCAGGACTCCAGATCGGAATCTCTGCAGAGGGATAAGGGGGAAATGGAAGGGCACACCTCGGGAGGAGTAATTACTAGGCAAAAGATCAAGCAGATGCAGCAGGTTGCATACCCCTCCCCTGGGGACGCCCAGAGGGTCCGGTCGCATCCGCAGATACTTACACCAGGGACGAATACACCCCTGCACCACCAGCTCAGCCCGTTCCCCAGGCCTGGATCAATTACGGGCAACAGCAGCAGCTGCAGCAAACTCAGCCTCCTCAATGACGGTACCCCGGGGGCAAAGGCAAACAATGTGATGGTCTTATTTCCTTAATGTCTTTAGCCGGCTCCTTCCTCACTTTCTCCCCTCCCAGCAAAGAGCCTCGTCTAACCCTTTCAGTCCAGGGACTGCCTGTCTCCTTCCTCATTGATACTGGAGCTACTTTCTCTCTTTTAAATCATGCCCCCTCTCCCTGGCTATCCTCTGAGGTTAAAACTGCAACTGGGGTGGAGGGCAACCCACAGTCTCTGGGACTCACTTTGCCTCTAAATGTTATTTATGCTGATAAATGTTTTTCTCACCATTTTCTTTTTTCCCCAGCTTGTCCGATCCCTTTGATGGGCCGGGATTTACTCTGTAAGCTTGAGGCTACTTTAACCTGCACTCCTGAAGGGGTAGGATTATTGATGACAGTGTTAGGAGATTCGGCCCCAACTCAGGGTAATTGGGAACCCCCCCCCCTCTCCCCTGACCTCACTGACTTGCCTCTAACCCTCTGGGGAATTTCTGACACTGATGTTGGCCTGCTCCTTTCGGCAGAGCCAGTAAGGATTCAAGTGAAGCCTTCCTTAACCCCCCCGTCAGTCCCTCAATACCCCCTGTCGCTGGAAGCCCGGGAGGGCATCCGCCCCATTATCGAGGGATTCATTGCACAAAAGCTAGTCCGCCCTCAGCGCACTCCCTGTAACACCCCTATACTGCCTGTCAAAAAGCCTCCTAAAAAGGACGGAGACCCTATTCGTTGGCGCTTTGTACAGGATCTACGGGTTGTTAATCAGTATGTGGTCCCTCTTCATGCAGTAGTTCCTGATCCAGCTAC
Organism: Malaclemys terrapin pileata; assembly: GCF_027887155.1. NCBI lineage: Eukaryota > Metazoa > Chordata > Testudines > Emydidae > Malaclemys > Malaclemys terrapin. The sequence goes on from NC_071516.1 coordinate 46,917,699, forward strand.
TATCATCAGCCAAATCCCCTGGGATGCTGAGTGGTTCACTGTTATTGATTTAAAATCAGCTTTTTTCAGCATTCCTGTGCACCCAGACTCTCAGTATCTCTTTGGTTTCACCTGGGAGGGACAAAGTTATGTCTGGCAACGACTTCCTCAAGGCTACAGAGACAGCCCCATGATTTTCAGCCAATGCCTCCGCCACGACTTGGAAGGCTTCACCAGTCCGCAGGGATCCACGTTAGTCCTATACGTAGATGACATCCTATTAGGTAACCGCGAAGAAGCTGCCCTCCGCATCGATGGTAAGGCACTTTTATTATACCTACACACCAGAGGCCACAAGATAGACCCTAACAAGATTCAGTGGGTCTCACAGAAGGTCCGATATCTGGGCTTCCTGTTAACCCCAGAGGGGAGACAAATGGACCCAATCCGCATAAAGACTATCCAAAACTGCCCTCTGCCAAACACCAAGAAACAACTTCAAGGTTTCTTAGAATTAATTGGCTTCTGTCACCCCTGGTTGCCGTCCTGCGGGGAGTTAAGCAAACCACTCCACCGACTCACTGCTAACCTTGCTCCTGACCCTTTGCAGTGGTCCCCGGACACAATCCAAGCCTTTCAGTTACTCAAGGACAGTGTGGCCTCCTCCATGTCTCTCCGCCCCCCAATTACAGCAACCCTTTCACCTTTTTGTCCACGAGAGGGGCGGAATTGCTAGTGGCGTCCTTACCCAGCTGAGCGGGCCCCACCATTTCCCGCTTGCTTTTTACTCTCAGCAGATCGACCCTGTCGCTCAGGGAACCCCATCCTGCACCCGGACTCTGGCAGCAGCTGCCCTGCTGATCACAAAGGCAAAGAGCCTGACCCTGGGTCATTTTACCACGGTTTGGACCTCTCATGCCTTGTCAGCCCTTCTGCGTAGGGGCACAACCCAAGTCTTTTCGGCCCATCGTCAGCAACAGCTAGAGGCCGAACTCTTAAAAGACACTAACCTAATTTTTGAAAGGTGTGGGCCCCTTAATCCAGCTACCTTGCTTCCTGACCTGCCAGTCCTCCAGGATCAGCACGACTGTTTGGAAGTAGTTTATAGCATCTTACAAATAAGGGACCTGGCTTATGCTGGATGGCTGAGCCTGCCTCCCTCGCTCCACATACCCCGTGGCAGTTCGCTGGCACCATGATAAGGGGGGTCACTACGGCACGCACGCCCTTGTGGACACCATCGCTCGCTTTTGGTATGCTCCAGGCATTCAACCCTACTGCCTGTCAATAGTGAAAGCATGCAGCACATGTCAGCGTAATGGACCTGCTCCGCCTCTTAAAAAAATTAAGGGTGGAAGACCTCCGCCTGCTGCTCCATTTCAACATCTTCAAATTGACTTTGCAGATATGCCAAAGGCTTTTGGAAAAAAGCACCTCCTTGTTTTGGTTTGCCCTCTGACTTCCTGGGTCGAAGCTTTTCCTACTGCTAATTGTACTGCTGCCACAGTGGCGAAGATTCTCCTTAGAGACATTGTACCCCGTTTTGGCATCCCTCTCGTGCTTGACTCAGACCGCGGACCTCACTTTACTGGTCATGTCCTTGGCTGTTTAGAACAAGGACTGGGCATTTCACACTCCTTTCATACACCCTACCACCCTCAGTCTAGCGGGAAAGTTGAGCGTATGAATAGGGAGCTTAAGTTTACATTGGCTAAATACTGTCAGGAAACAGGATTAAAGTGGCCTCAGGTACTTCCCTTGGTCCTGTTTCACCTTCGTACTCGCCCAACCCGTGTATTGGGATTATCCCCCTTTGAACTACTCTATGGACACCCCCCTTTCAAAGGCGGGGCGCTACCACGTGCTGATGTTTCACTATTGGGAGGGGATCATATGACCGCGTGCCAGTTTCTCTCCCTACAGGCTCGCCTCCGTACCCTTTGGAAAGCCTCGCAGTTTTCCCAGACCGTGCCGCTGGAAGAACAGATCCACCCGTTCCAACCAGGGGACTTCGTCTGGGCCAAAAAGTTCATTCGTGGCGACACCCTCCAGCCGAGGTTTACTGGACCCCACCAGGTTCTTTTAACAACCCAGACTGCAGTGTTCCTGGAAGGACGCAAATCCTGGATCCACCACTCCCACGTCAAGCCAGCCGTAGTGGACCACAGTGACGGACCAGCAGCTCTTGACACCACTGAGGACACTGCCTCCAACCAGTGGACCAGCTTACCTCTTTCAGACATCAGACTTAAATTGACTCGGCAAAAATGAGAGGACCTTTTATTCTGACAACTGTATGTTTTTTATTATGCCTTTTTAGTTTATTTTCTACTTATGAAGATAATGCTTTTATTAGATATTCCCATGAGGTTAAAACTCGTATTTTAGGAAATAGAAGTAATTGCTGGGTATGTACTCAATTTCCAGTAAATGCAGAACAGGGACTACTAGAATCTTTAACCAATGAAACTGCGACCCTATTTGAGAATCAGGCCGGGGAAATGTCCCAGCTGCGCCAGTTAGCTTTGCAAAACCACATGGCTTTAGACACAATGTTAGCAGCCCAGGGAGGAACTTGTGCCCTCATAAATGAAGAATGCTGTGTTTTTGTAAATGACACCTACTCTGACACTTTTCAATGTACCAAACATCTAAGGGAAATGGCTAAGAACTACTCCTCTGGCCAGCCACCTTATAATTGGTGGGGAGCCTTATGAAATTGGCTGCCTGGATTTGGGTGGGTTAAAAAAACTCTTGGTGGGTATTGTTGGGGCCATAGTAATCCTTATAATACTGTGTTGCTGTATTCAGTGTGTCCCCTCCCTCATAAACTCATGTAGGTCAGTTTATTCTTTTCCTACTTCAGCCAAGGGCCTTACTCTCTTCAAGTTGGCCCAGGCTGAAATTGCCAAGCGGCCCTTGGCTCCTTTAAATGGGGTGTAGCTTTTGGTAAATAGTTATCCCAAAGCTACAAATGGAGGAATGTTGAGTCTGAACTTTTGATGAGCTTAAACTTAACCCAGACTTGATGTCTCTGTCTGAACTTTTAACCGAAGCTCTGACCTGCGAACTACTCATGACACCCCCCCCTCCCCTTAAGTAGCCATCTCCCCTTATCTCTTTTTGAATATACATTTTAACCTGTTTTATCCTGTAAAATCTTGTTTGATTATGCATGACCATTATGATCTGTTAATCACTTTGTTTACTTCTGTGTATAAATATTGATGCTCACCCCTAATAAATTTGCCACACTTACTCTGAAGCCTTTCAAGCTAAGGATAGTGTGAGCCCGTTGATCAACGAATTGGTGTCTGGTCTCTGACAGATTGTGAGCCCCATACCAACTCCGCACGAACTCGGGTGCTGGAGAGGTGAGTGAGGACTTGCTTTTTACCTAACAAAGATGCTTTGGATTAAAATAGACTTTTCGATAAGAAAGATAAGACACAAAGGACAAGTGTTAGACCGAAGGTACACATTTAGTTGAACTTTTAATAATATTTTGTCACTACTATAATTTCATATGAAAATTAGAATCAGGATTTCCCTCCCAAGTCTTACGCTACATATCGAACAAGAAGTCTGGCCCTTCTAGAGAGGAGGAGAAGAACTCTGTCAATAAACGTGTAACTGACATGCTATAAACACAGACAAATTTTAACATCTTATGTGGCAAGAAGGCGCGTGGGCATGCGTTCATTCCGCCACTCTCCATCCCATGAAATCCAGTCCACCTGAGCCCAGTCTCATCCAACCCATCCCTACCTAAATCAAGCCAACCTGGCTGAACCCTGTATCCGGCTGAACCGATCCCAACACAATCCAATCAAACCCAACCCAGAAAGCAACCGAACTCAATTCCGCGAAACTCAACCCCAAACCCAACTCAGCGGATTACAGCCCAAACCAACCCAATACAAACCCAACGAAACCTGGTTCAACTCAATCCATTCCAACCGACAAACAATCTCAGAGAAACCCAACTCAGTAGAATCCAACTCAACACAATTCAAACAAATAAACTCCCCAAACAAATGAAATCGGAACGTTTTCTCAGCAAGACTGAAGCCCTTTACATTTGAAATGAATGGGGGAAAGTTGCACTATTATTTCCCAGTGCCACCCATCTCTCTCTCTCTCTCTCTCCTTCTCTGCCCAGTCTCAGCTGAAAACAGAGCCCGTTGTTTGTAACAACCCTACAATTTACATCTGGGGGGTGGGTGCCCGGTTCTCAGTGGAAAACGCTCAGAATGGGAATTCCTTTGCCCCTCTGATCCCGCAAAGCTCAAATACTCTGTGTGACGAAGTGGGACTGTTCTTAATGTTTCCTCTGAATACTGTGTGGGTGCCTCAGTTTCCCCTATGCATTTCTTAAGTCTCTAGGTGGTATGGAAAGGCCAGTGTGCATCAATCACTGACACTCTGTCTCCCTGGCAACAAATGGCCAGGGCCCCTTCCCCCCTGCAAGGAAATAGCTAAAGGTCAACAAAGAGATCAGGTGACCTCCTGGCCCTGGAAAGAGACAAAGCCCAGAGAAGGAGGGCCTGGATGGGGGTTGGAGTTTGGAGCTAGCTGGGGACTGGAAGGGAGGGCAGATGGGGGTCTGCCTCGCTGGGTCCCAGAATGGACCGGGCAGAGGGGTCCCATTCGCTGGACCTACAAGCTCTGTTTTAGACCATGTTCCTGTCGTCTAATAAACCTCTGTTTTACTGGCTGGCTGAGAGTCACGTCTGACTGCGAAGTGGGGGGTGCAGAACCCTCTGGCTGCCCCAGGACCCCGCCAGGGCGGACTTGCTGTGGGAAGCGCAGGGAGGGGCATATGCTGAATGCTCCCAGGAGAGACCCAGGAGGTGAAGCCGTGTGAGCTTCTTGCCCTGAAGACGGTCTGCTCCGAGGGAGAGGAGGCTCCCCAAAGTCCTGACTGGCTTTGTGGGGAGCAGTCCCAGAGCATCGCCCGGGGACTCCGTGACACTCTGATATTCAGGGAATCCTTTGAAACCTGTGTATATCCCGACTGTTCTTGAATGAGCTCCAGGAGCGCACTCGGGTGTAATTTTGTCCTCCAGGAGGTCTTTGGCGAGCGATTCAACTTGAACATTTAAATGTGATATTTGCAGAAGTGGGGATTTTCCGAGGCACCAAAGCCTGAAGCCCAATTCCTATTGGAAAAAAAACAGTGGGACTCCCTCCTCCCCGTGCACCAGTAAACGAGGATCCTTGAGAAATTGGTCGTAGGGAGGTGGGGTCCTAGATTTCTCCGTCATGTGATTTACTCTATGTACAACCAGTCACTGTGCTTCCTACTTAATGTAACCGCCTGCAAAGACAGCCGCACTGACCAGCAGATCAAGACACATTAAAGGAGGTCTGAGGAAGGCGAGGACGCTGTTCACAAGCGAAACCAACCTCGCTTCGTTTCCTGTGGGCTCGGAAGGGCTCTGGGTTCCACATACGCCCCTCATTAGGCCACTGGCTGAAGAAATTGGGCGAGTCTATCACATGCAGATGAGGAGGCTGTCTTTTCAGGGCTGAAGGGTTCAGTGCGGAATTGAAATCGGAGCCACTTTGCTTAACACGATGAGCAAACGTTTGATGTTCGGCCTTTTTGTTTTCACTCTATATCCAGGTAGTTGGTCGTAGAGTTTGCCTCATTGCTCCGGAATCTCTCTCTGTATATACACACACCCCGTCTCCCTGTTCCCATCTCTCTCTCTCTCTCTGTCCCGCTATCACCTCGCTCTCATGCAAGCTAAGGTATAGAAGTGAGCCCTCAGACTGCACACAACTGCTATATTTTCCTTTCCCGATTTCTTGTTGCAGGTGCGGTGCTGGGTGACTAGGTCCAACCCAGGGAACCCCAGATGTCTGGAGCTGAAGGCGGCTCTGTGACGGGCCGGCTCCAGGCACCAGGCACCCAAGCACATGCTTGGGGCGGCATCTGGTAAGGGGCGGCGGGGGGAGCGTGGCGCGGCATTCCGGGGGTGGGTGCTCCGGCGGCGCGGCGCTCGGCGGGGGGGCGGCGCTCCGGCGGCGCTCTGGGGGGGGGTTCCGGCAGCTCTCGGCGGGGGGGAGGCGGCGCGGCTGCTCAGTGGGGGGTTGGGGGGCGGCGCTTTTTTTGCTGCTTGGGGCAGCAAAAAAGCTAGAGCCGGCCCTGCGCCTTATTATGGTCGAAAAACTGCTTCGAATGTTCCAGCGGTGACCGTGTTCTTCAGCAGGAGATTGATACGCTGCCAATAAACGCTGGGGTGGTTGGTTCAGATACAGACGGAACCAGAAGGGATTTCGGCTGGTGAAAGTGGCGGTGAAATTACACTGCAAAGAGGCGGGTTGCCCCACTGAGATTTTCATTGCTGCAGGACAGTGAAACACAGAATTACTTTGAACAAGACCTGTTGAAAGACAAAAAAAAAAAAACAAAAACAACCCAGTAATGAAACTACATTTATTCATTCATATTTGTACACAAAAGTCTCTAGTGATCTTATGTAGAAACTGGTTTCCATTCTAAAGCAACGTATCTCGAAAAGAAAGCAAAGTTCTTTCCTTAAACCATACAAGTCTCTGGTTCAGCAAATCTAGTTTTCTTTTAAAACTATTACGTGGGATTTTCAAAAGTTCGTTAGGAATTTGGGTGCCTAAACCCGCTAGGCTTCTTTGAAAACCCTAGCCTGTTCTAACAGGACTCTTGTAGCTCTCAAACACAATACATCAAATAAAAACTAGCATTTCTCTCACCTGACTTCACAAGTAGAAGGCAGATCTGCAGGACAAGGCTTTTGCAACTTGAAATTATCCCCCTTTTTGCTTGTCCCTTTATCCGATTCTAAAAATAATTTTTTCCTCCTGTTTCGTTTATTAAAGGAACGTGCATGCTGTAAAAATGCCCACTCCGTGACTCCCCCCTCCTTCTCCTCTTTATGACATGAGAAAGAAATGCTATCCAGGGGAGTGTTGGGTTCAAGTACAACTTAAATAAAAAAAACACAATGTAAAATGTAATTACCCATAATTCAGGCGCGCCCCCTTGTGGACATAATAAGCCATGCAAGTAATTTTGAAAAACCATCTAGAAAACATAAGACTGGTCTGGCCCAATATGGCCAAAGGTCCATCTAGTCCAGCGTCCTGCCTTCCAACAGTGGCCAGTGCCAGGTGCGTCAGAGGGAATGAACAGAACGGGGCAATTATCGAGTGAGCCGTCCCCTGTTGGCCAGTCCCAGAATCTGGCAGTCAGAGGCTTGGGGGCGCCCGAAGTATGGGGTTGCGTCCCTGACCATCTTGGCTACTAGCCATTGATGGACCTGTCCTCCATGAACTATTCAGATATTTTTCTGAAGGGGTAAAAAGCTCATTTTCACATGGAATTTCTCACGCTTCTCCTGGTGATCATAAGTTATGGATCTGGTGCAGGAGTCATTGGGAGAAATTATCTAGCCCTTGTTAAGCAGGAGGTCAAACTACATGGGCATAATGCTTCCTTATGATTAAAAATCTGTGTATCTGCGTTACTTCTCTCCAGAGGAAATTATTTCAAAGATTGGATTATTCCTACAAGCCATTCCATAGATACAGGAGTTTGGGGAAAGTGTTTCATTGCTTCTTAAGAAAAAAAAAAAGATCTTCTCATTAGAGTTCCCCATTTAAAACCTGCTTAGTGTAAATTACTGTCAGTATTAGTGGTTGCAACTCTGCCATAGACAGTCCCAATCCCGGTTGGAAAAGCAGGAGAGTTGGCATCAGGCTGGCAGCCAGACATAAAAAATTGCCAAATAAATCCATGAAATGAGTCCTCTATAAGCCTTATATGTAGGCTTGGAAGGATTCGATTTTAGCAGTAGAAGTAAAAATGTGGATTTCACCATATGCCGCACAAACTCAGGTACAAGTACTTCCCTTGATAACCCTTTGCCTAGCTGTAAAATTCAGTTAAGAAAAATGCTGATTGAGAGCTTATTTGGCGTTTGATTTGTGGCTATTTACTTTGCAGTTGACACACGAATTCTCAGCATCATGTTGTAATGGACACATCGCTTTAACTTTTTGGATCTCGGCTGTTTTCTCTCATTCATTGTGTAAATCACCCAAGTTCTGCGATGAGTGCGGGGCATGAGGAGGAGGAGGAGGAGGAGCACTGTGGGTACCTCTAGCCTCAGCTGACATAGGGGCCCCATTGTGCTGGGTGCTGCCCAGACACTGACAGAGACAGACCCCGCTGCAATTAAACATTTGGGCTGGGATTTAAGAGCCCGAGGACAGAAGGCCTCCATTCAATCACAGTATTTATGGATGCATGTAGCCATTTGTTTTGATGGGTGGCATCTTCAAGAGACCCTGCAGGCATTCTGCAGTGTGTGTGTGTGTGTGTGTGTGTGCGTGCGTGCGTGCGTGCGTGTGTACACAGTCTGTAATGTATCAGCAAGATGTTGACAGGAAGGAGAGCACCTGTCTGTCTGAGCTGTGGCCCAGAGCTGTATCCCTCCCTGGGGGCGAATGCTGGGTCATGGGGACGCTCTCCCTGGTTCCTCTTCCATGCCGAGCCCCTGAAGGTGAAGGGAAGGGAGGGTTTTTGTACAGTTCTGCTGTGAGGCTCTGTCACTGTGCCCGCTGCAGGGCGCAGAAATACACCGCGGTGTCTGCCAGCTCCAGGGCGGCGATGCTCAGAGCTGTGGAGCTGTCATCAGCCTGGGAAGAAAACCTCTTCTGGACGAAGTCTGCGGTATCACTGCCAGATCTGAGTCCCTTCGTTCCTCTCCGGAGGATGTACTGCGGGGTTTGGTTCGGGGACTGACGGTACCAGTAGAGATAGACACCAGCAGTGTAGCTGGTTTCATAAGAACAGCTGAGCGTCACGGAGCAGGGCTGGCTCTAGGATTTTTGCCGCCCCAAGCAGAACCAATTTTGGCCGCCCCCCCGTTTTTTTCTTACCCCACCCCGGGCCCCGCCTCAGCTTCACCCCTTCCCCAAATCCCCAGCCCTGCCTCCTCCCCCCAAGCTTGCAAGCCTGGGAGGGAGGGGGAGCAACGGCGCGCGAATCAGCTGTTTTGTGCGCCGCGGCCCTCTGGATCTCCCCCTCCCTCCCAGGTTTGAAAGCCTGGGAGGGAGGGGGAGCAGCGGTGCGGGAATCAGCTCTTGGCGCGCCAGCGGCAGCAGCGGAGGTGAGCTAGGGCAGCGGGGCACATTTTTAGGGGCGGCATTCTGGCGCCGGCCATGCCGCCTCTAAAAATGTGCCGCCCCAAGCACCAGCTTTTTTTGCTGGTGCCTAGAAGGGCGCTTTGGTTCTCTGCGCCGCCGCCCCCTACAGGGTGGCCGGAGCGGAACAAGAACAACAACAACAACAACAAAAAAGTGGCCGTGCTGCCCTACGATTGGGCAGAATGCCGCCTCCAACAATCTGCTGCCCCAAGTGTAGTAAGTGAAGGCCCTGATAAAGGCCCAGTATGAGGCCTGAGGCCTGAACTAAAGTAATGGTCAAGACTTTGCTAACATAAAGCAAAGTTAAGCTGTGAGCCAGAGGCAGGCCCTGCTCACAGAAGCTGGCAAGGAAAGGGCTGATATAAATATATATCACCTAGCAAAGTTAAAGTATAAACATGGTACCAAGACATACCATACGGGAACATTCCACAGATAACGTGGAACAGGCCGACCCATCCCAATGACGGGCAAAAGGGTAAAATGATGGATAGAGTTGTTTTGATCGAACGAACATGTACAGGGTGAGAGGCGGCACCTTACTACGTAGAAGGGTTGTACCTTGCTGCGTAGAGGGGTTGCACCTCAATACGTCAGGAGTGATGTGTAACTTGTTTGTACCTGTGCATAAGAATGTATCCCTGGGGTGGTGTCTTTGTCCGGCCACGGGGGCAGTGGAAAGTCCCGCCACTGAGCCGGGTCCTTGCCAAGAGGCACTTTCTCGTAGTATGTCCGGTAGACTAAGTAATCTACAGGGAACTGCAATTGTGTCTGAGGTCGCAATAAACCTAGTCAACGTGACTTTGCATCTTACTAGACTCTGTGGTTATTGGAGGTTCTCGTCGGGTTTGCTGTGTCAGCTATCTGCAGAGCTGGGACAGCACACAGAGGGAACACACGCACGCAGCCGAGTGATCAACATAGGAGAAAGCAGAGCCCCACAACGGTAGCATCTGACAACACGGGTGACCCCGACCACTGATCTGGTGAGTAAGTGAACCTGCCGTGGTAAGAATCGCAATCTAACATGACAGCAAACCTCGAGCTAGGGAACCCCCTGATCCCCTCCCTTATGATCCCAATGGAGTTTGATAACTTTTGGACCCACTGGATTGCCAGTAAAGAGGGTCCATATCAATTTAAAAAAGAGAGTGGGGAAACATGGACTAGTAACTCATACTATGAGGAAGGAGAACGAGTCACTGGTTTTGCAGGAATTTGTTTGAATGGGAATAAAGCAAGCGGCGAGTCCTTCCAATATAAATTGGTTAAAGGAGGGACACAGGCTGCGGAGGTATCAGCAGTTCTGGAAGTTTTAATCAGAATGAAGGGCAAGCAATCCGAGCTTGTAATAGGGACTGATTCTGATTATGTGTATAAGGGCACCACTATCTACCTCCCGTGGTGGCAAAGTATGGGGTTTACAGGAACCGATGGCTCGGAGATCAAGCATAAAGCCCTATGGCAGCAAATAGAAAAATTGTCACAACAGTATAAAAAAATGCAAATGGTCAAAATAAAAGCCCATAAGAAAAACGGACCCTTACAGGGGGGAAATGAACAAGCAGATACATTAGCTAAGGAGGCAGCCCTCACGGGTGCAGGGTGGGAACCAACGCCAGTGGCAGTAACCACCAGAGCAAAGGCAAAAGTAAAACAGGAAAACGAAGCAAACAACCAGAAAGAGATACAGCGTTTACAAGAGCTTCAGGCAAAAGATGATTCAATTCAACAATGGATAATTGAATGCCCATCACAGTGCCAGGGTGTCCCCTTAAAAAAAGAAGGAGAGCTTATTTTAGCTAAACCAGACAATGACTGGGTTATGGTAATCCCACAAAAATTAAAATACCTTCTGTTAAAATGGGTATATGGATCACTTGTGGGAGGTCACCCCAAATTAGAGGAAGCATTGGAAAAACTTAAAAAATTGGGGTGGTGGCCTGGCATGTGGGAGGATTTAAATTTACATCTTCACAGCTGTTTAATGTGCCAAACAGGACCCTGCTAGACGGAAAAGACGGGGAGAGTTAATGCACCAAGCACCAAAGGGCCCCCTTCAATGGCTGCAGGTTGATTTTGTGGGACCTCTACCTACCACTCCTAGGGGAAACAGATTTTTATTCGTAATTGTGGATAGTTTTAGTAAATGGGTAGAAGCCTTCCCTACACAGAAAGAGACTGATAAGGCCACCGCAAAAAAGTTACTAACAGAGATTTTTCCAAAATGTGGATTGCCCCACAGCATTGATTCGGACAATGGTCCCGCGTTTATTGGGCAGGTTTACCGAGATATGGGCACCTGCCACTACACATCCCATATCACCCGCAAGCAGGAGGACAGGTGGAAAGGATGAATAAATCTCTGAAAGTCGAATTGTCTAAAGTATGTAATAAATTAGGAACAAACTGCAACATGGTACTCCCATGGGTCCTTATGAGGATCCGTAGCTGGCCAAATCACATGACAGGATTCAGTCCATATGAAATTCTTTTTGGGAGACCTATGCCAGGTTGGGAAATCTGAGTTACCCTCCAGACTGGGAGACAATTACAGCCTTTGCGAGTACCACCTGGATGAACAGCTTTAAGAATTGGCTGGACACAGTCCGAGGAGCTGCTACAGCACAGCAGGCTGCAGAACAATAAAAGATGAATCGGGCTTTTGATGAACACAGAGACATTAAACAGTGGAAAATCGGAGACCAGGTAATGGCTAAAATTGAACCGGGTCCCCCAAAAAATGTCCAAAAGCAGAATGGCGTGGGCCTTGGCCCATTTTGGAGAAATTGGGACCCTCTCTGTATTTGGTAAATATAGACAAACAGCCGCGCTGGAAGCATGCTATGCAAGTAAAGGAATACATGGGTTGAACATGTATGTTACAGGTCTGTGCTTGCTTTACAGAAAAATACACAGGATAAGCAAGTGCGGTAAGTACCACGGAAACCTTCCAACTAAATAATGGAAGTTTTATGAGCTTTAACCTGCACCCCGTTTACTGTTACGTATTGCTTGGGGACAATTCAAACACTTTGAATTGACTAGACCCTACCCAGTTAGACAATTAAGGGCGAAGGGTCAGTTCGCTTGGGGCATTGGTAATATACTTACTATCTGGTGGAATGATGTAAACACTTCTGTGTGGACATTGGAACAAGAAGGAAACAGCCGCTGTGGATGGTAGGGCCAGGGATCTTATGGACTAACAATGTACCTACTGTCCCTTTGGGAGCAAGGTTTCTATTTTTAAATCCACTAAGTGATGAGGTCATACTGGCTCTATTAAATAGGGATTATATCCAGGAAGAGCCACTGAAAAAGGAATAGATGCGGCTGATGTACATGGTCTTATATTAAATACTATGGCTATGGGATATTGCATCTTAAAAAAAAACAAAAAAAAAACCCAACATTTATGATGTGCCCATGAAAGAGAGGCGAGTGTTATTTTGTGTTTTCACAGGTTAAGATGCCAACATGGATGTGGACCTTGGCAGGCGTTTTGGTGATGGCCCAAGATTCGAAGGGACTGGCAGATGTCACCAAAATCAACCAAACACATTCGGTGAGCAGAACCTTCCGGGTCGAAACAGCAGATAATCCTAATGGATGGAAGACAACTAGCCAGCAGCATCCTACCGGGACTGTGTTGAAGTTGGTGCACAGAGGGAGCACACGCACGCAGCCGAGTGATATCAACATAGGAGAAAGCAGAGCACCACACCGGTAGCATCTGACAACACCAAGCACCAGCTTTCTCAGCTGGTGCCTGGAGCTGGCCCTGGTAGCTATGATGCCGCAGTGTATGCCATCTTCTGGTACGTGCAGCTCCCCAGCCAGCCCCCCCAGCTCCTCCTGAGGGACCTGGGACGGCAGAACTCGGATGAAGTTCATAGCATGAAAGAAAATTAACGTGAGCCATGGCATCAAGAGGTAGGCAGGATCTCACAGAATCACAATGGGCATTTCGACTTCCCCTGTGGTGATCTTCTGGTCTGAGAAGAAAGTCCCGGTTTGCAGCTTCTTGAACAGGCCAGTGTTCTGAAAGATGCGTGCGTCATGCACTTTCCGGACCAGCCTGCGTTAATGTCTGTGACATGCCCACAGTGATCCATAAGCCCCAGGAGAGGAGAGCCATAGCGAAATACCCTTTCCGACTAACGTACTCAGAGGCTAGGTGGGCTGGTGCCAGAACTGGAATATGCATCCCATCTATCACCCCTCTGCAGCTAGGGAAGCCCATTTGTGCAAAGCCAGCCACAATGTCACACACGTTGCTCAGAGTCACGGTCTTTTGGAGCAGGATGCGATTAAGGCCCTGCCCACTTCAATCAACAGGAGTCCAACGGTCGACTTTCTCACTCTGAACTCATTAGCAATTGATTGGTAGCAGTCTGGAGTAGCCAGCTTCCACAGTGCAATCACCACGTGCTTCTCCAGCCAAAGGGAAGCTCTCATTCTTGTGTCCTTATGCCGCAGGGCTGGGGCAAGCTCCTCACACAGTCCCATGAATGTGACTTTCCTCATCCAAAAGTTCTGCAGCCATTGCTCATCATCCCAGACATGCATCATGATGTGATCCCACCACTCAGTGTTTGTTTCCCGAGCCCCAAAGCAGCGTTCCACTGTGGTCAGCACCTCCGTGAATGCCACAAGCAATCTCGTGTCGTATTCGTTATGCGAATTGACATAATTGTCAGACTCCTTATCCTCACTTTGCAGTTTAAGAAGTAACTCAACTGTCATTTGTGACGTGCTGGCGAGACCCATCAGCACATTCCTCATCAGTTCAGGATCCATTCCCGCAGACCGAAAGGGAAGACAGAGCGTGCAGTACTAAAAACTATGAAGGATGATGCTAAACATGGACGGAAGCACAGGGGCTGCTGGGATGCAAAGTGATGCATGATGGGGCATTGGGACAGGACCCAGGATGCCCCGCACCCCCCGCCCGCTTCCCACAAGCCTCAGCAGCAGAAGAGGAAGAGAAGCTCTGTGGGATAGGTGACCAGAGTGCACCGCTCCCAATGCCGCTGCAAGTGTGGCCACACCGTTGGGCCGGCAGCTGACAGTGTGAACACACAGCAGCGCTTTCCCTGCAGTGCTCTCTGAGGTGCACTTTTACTCCTGGTGATTTACATCTGCAAATGTAGACTGAGAGCACGTCTACACTGGCAAAGCTACAGCGCCAGCAGTTACAGCGCCCCTGAGACACCGCAGAAGGAAAACCGCTGTTGTGTGTTCACACTGACAGCTGCCTGTGCAATAGTGTGTTCACACTTGGGGCACTTGTGGTGCTATTCGGAGCAGTGCATTCTGGGCAGCTATCCCACAAAGCACCTCGTTCTCTTTTGCAGCTAAGACTTTGTAGGAAGGCAGAAGGGGTCATGTCCCAATGCGTGATTGCCTCGTATGATGCACTGACTAGCAGTAACTGTTGCTTTCCTGGGCTATGCTTGCTTTTAATTAATGCAATAAAGAATGCTTTCAAACCAAAACCAAAATTCATTTATTAAAATTTACAGAAGACAAGTTGCAGAGGCACAAATGGGATCACACATCTCCACAGTGTAGGGAAAGCATGGAGGAAGGTTGTGGTGGGGGCAGGGACAGCTCTAGATTTGTCAGCATGCCTGTGGGAGGTTCCCGGTCCCGTGGATTCGGCGGCAAGCCTGTGGGAGGTCCGCTGGTCCCGTGGCTTCAGCATACCTGCCGCTGAATTGCTGCCGAATCCACGGGACCAGCGGACCTCCCTCAGGCATGCCGCTGAAGGCTGCCTGACAGCTGCCCTCACAGGTACCGGCAGGACTCCCCCCACGGCTTGCCACCACAGGCACGCGCTTGGAGCACTGGTGCCTGGAGCCGCCCCTGGGTGGGGGCCCGGAACCATTACAGATTGGCATATGTCCAGGTGTTTTATGCAGCCTTTCCATTTGTAGCGCTGGTCAACAGGTGCTGCACTTCATTTGGGCTAAACTGCACGGAGATGGGGGTTAAGTGCAGTGGGTAATGGTTGGAGTTTGCAGGGCTGGATGGTGAAGGTTCAGGTGTTGGTGACAAGAAACAGGATGTTGGGCAAACTGTGTTCGTGGTGACATAGGGTGTTGTACTTAAAGTACTGCACAGGATCTTTTCAGGGGGAATAAGACAAAACGCCACATTTATTAGTAATACATGTATTCATTAACACTGTATTATATGCATATAATATATTACACTTACACTCACACACACACACAAACCCATTCCGTCTTGTTGTTACCAATTAGTTGCTCCCCTTAACTTCACTGGCCAGGTGAGTTAGATGGGGGAGGGGGTGGAGCCGGGCTTCTGCCGATCCGGATCGATGCTCCCATGTTGACAAGACGAGACCCGGGGTCCTCTGCAAGACACCTCACTTTTATAGCAGTTTTTCTCTTATGCAAATCTATACCAGATTCAAACTCTGTGTCTGTGTCCATTGGTCCTTTGTGCTGCTTTCTTTTGAGTGTTGTCCCAATGCTGCAAAGAGGGTGTTTCCAAAAGAAGGTGCTTGCTTCTAACCCCCGAGGCCGTCAGTATGTCTGCTTGTCTTTAATGAGCCCACTTGACACGTTTTATTGTCCTTGGGTCTGGCTTCCAGCCCCTCTCCAACAGTTGAGACGTCTGGAGGTGCTGCCTTCCATGCCTTGCTCATCCACACCTCATTCATTCAACAGGGCAATTGATTAAGAGTGGGGGGGGAGAGCTCTTGTTCTACTGCTAGCAAAAAGAAATTTTTCTTTTATCTTATTTTATCCTTAGGGGCTATAATATTATACCAAGGGCAATGCAAAGTTTCTAAATGAGGCTTTGATACAAAGTTCCATGAAAACAGAGGTCACACGTGGGTAGACCCACCACAAGGTTATATGAAGAGGCACAATGTAAAGTCATATGAAAATTATCAGAGATTGATCTACAAGGGGTGCAAGCGAAAGAGTTTTGGGACGAGAGCTGCATGGGGGGGTGGGCGTGGATCTGCTCCATATGCAGTGTTACGAGCGCCTGCATCGAGTCCACTTGGCGCTCCGTAATGCTTAGGAGCTTCTCCGCGGTTTCTTTCCAGCGATCCACCTTCTCCTTGCAGACCCTCCTTTCACTCTCCCACCACTCCCACACTTTTTAATTTTCAGCAAGGGACTGCTGCATAACTTCATGCAGAAGGTACTTCTTGCTTCTTCGCAGATGCTTCCTGAGTCTGCACAGCTGTTCGGCCGTTGAGAACAACAACGGCTGGGATCTCAAGGTTGCGTCTGTAAAGCCAAAATGCAACATTTAACAGAGGCAGAATTGTTAACATTGGACAGAGCAGTGATTCGGTCGATCTTAAAGACAAGCAAAGTTCACACAATAGCACAAACTGCCTGTCCCAAGGTGAGTGCACATAACCCACAAGAGCCCCGAAATGGTGAGTAACCACAGGGTCAAGGGGGACTGATTGTTTCATGGCTGTACTGTCCCCTGGGGTTCTGTGCCTTGGGGAGAGTCAAGAGCTGCAGGGGGCCCCTATACTGAGCACTCTCCCCACATTTTCCACAGGCTGAGTTTGTCCTGGAAGATATCTCGCTGCTGAGGGTGATCTGAGAAGCAAGAGAGGGTCTTTAACTACAATGTGGCTTCTGCCCTGGCCCATATGCCACTTGCCTGGGTGCAGCAATGGTCCCCCCGCCCTTCACAGTGGCACAGTGGCACGGACATGTTAGCCTGACTGGGACAAGGAGAACAGTAGCTCTGCCAAGGAACCTGCGTAAGGAGATTGTCCAGCTTCTGCATGAGACCTTCAATGAGATCACTGAGGCTGATTACTGTGATGTGGAAGAGCACATCAGCACCCCATTTGGCATCAGGGCATGCATACAGCCAAGCCTTCTTTCTGCAATCCTCCTCGCCCCAACAACCCAACTACTCCCTTCTCAAAATCAAAACTGCTTACTGGGCACCTCCTCTGCTGTTTGCTCTTCCCCAAGCTCCATCTGCTGTGACTGGTTATCTTCCTCTGGGCTTGAAAACAGCTCCTGGCTGCATGCATCTAGGGATGGTGAGTTGTCCTCTGGCTCTGGGCCCCCCTCCTCCTCACTACCCTGGCTCCCACTTTTCTCCTCCTGGCTCGGTGCACTCTGGGATGGCACAGCCTCTGAAGTGCCCATGGTGGTCTTTGCAATGGAGGTGGGGTCACCCCAAAGTATCGCATCCAGATCTTTGTAGAATCGGCAGGTCATGGGGGCAGCACTGGAATGGAAGTTTGTCTCCCGTGCCTTGTGGTAGGTTCCGCAGCTCCTTCACTTTTGCCCTGCACTGCACTGAGTCTCGGTCATGGCTCCTTTCGGTCATGTCCCCTGATATCTGTCCATAGGCATCATAATTCCTACAGCTGAAGCCAGGGCCGGCTCCAGCATTTCTGCCTCCCCAAGCAAAAAAAAAAAAAAAAGCCGCGATTCGTAGCGGCAGGTCCTTTGCTCCTAGATGGAGTGAGGGACCTGTCGCCCCCAAATTGCCGCACATGCCGCCCCTTTCCCTTGGCTGCCCCAAGTACCTGATTGTTAAGCTGGTGCCTGGAGCCGGCCCTGGCTGGAGCGCAGCTGGGACTGGACAGCCTCCTCTCCCCAAGCACTGATGAGGTCCAGCACCTTGGCATTGCTCCATACTGGGGATCGCCTGGCGCATGGAGGCATGGTCACCTGGAAAGATGTGCTGAGAGCACTCCACACCTGGCTGAGCAAACAGGAAGGGGACTTTGAAAATTCCCAGAGAATTTAAAGGGCGGGTCTGATGATTGGTCACCTAAGGGCAGGACAGTAGAGTTCAAAGTGATGACCAGAGTGGCTAGAACAGGCCTTGTGGGACATATCACGGAGGCCGATCAGACATTAACAGACCAGGGCGTCCACACTGGCCCTGCGGCACTTTGGCCTGGGTGCAGCAAGCTCTCTGCCTCTCGTGGAGGTGGATTACCAGGAGGGCTCCAGGAATCAGGCCACTCTAAGTGCCTTGCCAGTGTGGACACTTCAGGAGTTATAGCACCCGAGACTGATTTAATGCGTTCCAACTTGCAAATGTAGACAAGGCCCTACTCTGTGGTGCTGGCTGCTAGTGTGTGTCCGTGGGGCGGAAG
This sequence comes from Malaclemys terrapin pileata, assembly GCF_027887155.1. Classification (NCBI taxonomy): domain Eukaryota; kingdom Metazoa; phylum Chordata; order Testudines; family Emydidae; genus Malaclemys; species Malaclemys terrapin. The sequence goes on from NC_071516.1 coordinate 46,936,009, forward strand.
ACAAGGGAGCGCTGGAAGAGAGAGGGGAAGGGCGAACTAAGAAGCCAGAAAGGAGGAAGAGAACATTTGAGCGGGATGGGTTCTAAAGAAGTCTAGAGAGATGTTGAAGCCAGTTCAGTGGCATTTGGGCACCAAACTCCCCCAGGTTCCTTGGAAAATCTGAATTTAGGCGCCTGAGTCCGAGACACCTTAAGTCAAAGGATAGACTCATGTTGAGGTCAATGTGTTTTGTGTCACGCTGTGAGCTTCCCTCTCACCTGGAACTTCCATTGGTTTATTCTATCCCGTTATCTATCCATCCATCCATCCATCCCCATACATACCTATCCATCGTTCCCCACACATTGCTATCTATCTATCTATCTATCTATCTATCTATCTATCTATCTATCTATCTATCTATCTATCTATCCCCATCCACACCCCTATCTATCTATCTATCTATCTATCTATCTATCTATCTATCTATCTATCTATCTATCCCCATCCACCCCCTATCTATCTATCTATCTATCTATCTATCTATCTATCTATCTATCTATCTATCCCCATCCACCCCCTATCTATCTATCTATCTATCTATCTATCTATCTATCTATCTATCTATCTATCTATCTATCATTTTTATAATGTCAGTGGAATATTAGCAGCTAAATCCTGTAAGTAAATCATTTAAAATAGCCTAGTTTTTAAAAATAAGGTTCTACTGATCTCTCCTTCCTTATCACACCATACAGGGATTGGCTGTTCCTTCAAGGTGAGAAAGTTGGACTCTTTGGCTGTATTATAAGGCAACCAGATTCAGAAAAAAAGATGAAGCAGATTTAAAGGTGAAACCAGGAAAGTAACTACAATATTCCCAGATATTTCGATGTTCGTGTGATGAGGGGTCCATAGACAGACAGACGCATGACAGATAAACCTTATATCACCAGCCTCTAATTGTATTTGTGAAGTGACCACAGATATTGTTGGGAAAAAATGACTGGCAATTTAAGTGTAACAGATCAGATTCTGCAAAACGGAATTTCCCCCCATTGAATCTCAATTAACAAGATTTCTCTTCACCGCCTGGTGACGCCCGCCTTTAACTCTCTTGAGAAAGTGACAGTACAAATACTTTTGTCTCTGTATCTCGCGGCAGTGCGCCCATGTGGTCGCCAGAGGGCGCTGCAGTTGAAGTAAAATGGCCCCTCTAAAGCTGCCTGGAAGGTCTATTTCATCGCGTGACTTTTCATTCAACCCAGTTCTCCTGCCGCCGCCTGAGCGCGCCCCCGACAGACACCGCGGCCCGTCTTGGAGCACCGGGTGAAGGGCAGATGCAGAGGAGAGAGACGCAGAGGGAGGTTTCTGCTGTTCACCCCAGGGGTCACTCACAGCTCGAGTTCCGGCAGTAGCATCAGTGCAGGTTATTCACTGCTCGCCACTCCGCACGATAAGTCTCTCTCTGGCTTGTAGCTGCGGGGAAAAGGCGGAGCTCTCCTCTGGCTGATTCCCACGGCGGTCAGACAGACAGAAAAGGGATTGAGAGACGCTGCTATTCTGCTGTGAAGATGGGAACGATCCCGGGCTCGGGGGTTGTGCTGATTTTTCTTCTGAGTGAGTGAGGTTCCTGTTTCCCCACCTCTCTCTCTTTCTAGCTCCATCTGCCCCAACACACACCCCGACTTTCTCTCTCTCAATCTGACCTAACCATCCACCCTTCGCCTCTGTGCTCCGTCATCCTCTCTCCCTAGCTCTTCAAAATACCCGTGACAGCCACAAGATTAAGAATAGGGTGGGCGCTGGTGACAGGGAATGAACCCACAGAGCCCCGAGGACGTTTCAGGCCCGCTAAATTAATTCTGTTTCTGGTTTTTTCTCCTAGTGGCCCCGGGCAGAGCCAAGATCCAGCAGCCGGGCTCCGCAGAAGGTTTGGAGGGAGCCGAACTGAACCTCGCCTGCTCTCACCCCTCAATCAAGACGAATGAGAATGTAGTTTGGTACCGGCAGTTCCCGAACCAAGGACCCCAATACATAGTTTCTGGATTCCGGGAAACTACTCATAGCACCGACCCCGAGGGAGCTTTGCATGTTTCTGGAGACAGAAAGTCCAGCGCCCTGGCCCTGCGCAGGGTGCGGCTGGCGGACGCAGCGGTGTATTATTGTGCTCTGAGCGACACAGTGGGACCGCCAGGGGCTGGTCCCGTACAATAAGTATCTCACTGAGGCCTGTGTGTGCGTAGGCGGTGGGAGGGGTGAATGTGGAGTGTGTTTCCATGAGGGGGAGGGCAGAGGGGCGATTAGGGGAGATAAAAGAGATGAATAAAACATTTGGGGCCAAATTTTCCAAGGTCTTGGTGCGCCTAACTATTTACTTAGGAGACAAATGAGATTTGATCCTTTGGAAACGTTCTAAGAAAATCTGCTTCAGGGAGAACTATGAAGCACAGTAAATGAAAAGAAACAAACCTTTCCCATTACATCTGCAAGGAGGCTATTTTGATAGAGAGATGAATGGATAGAGTCAGCGCTGTTGTAGCCCCGTTGGAGGCAGGAATATTAGACAGACGAGGTGGGAGAGAGAATATATTTTATTGGACCAACTTCTTTTGGTAAGAAAAACAGCTACAGACGTTGGTCCAATAGAATATATTACCTCACCCACCTTGTCTGGAAAGATTAGATAAGGAGAGAAGGAGAGGGAGAGATGAGAGGCAGAGACAGAGAGATGATGAAGAGAGAGAGAGAGAGAGAGATGCTGGAGAGAGATAACACAAGACCATCCTCGAATTGCATTTGTGAAATGGACACAAATATTACTAGAAAAAAATGACTGGGAAGTTTAGCAAATACTATTCTGCAAACGAATTTTCCCCAGACAGGAAGTAAGCACATATGGAGTCTAAATTAATAAAATTTCACTAAACAGCCTGGTACCATCCGCTTTTTCCAGTTGCTCAGGGAATTTCTCAGGGAGCACCTCACCTGGGAAAGTCGCTGTAACAAGATTTCTGAGCGGCATCTCACTACAGTTAGCGGATTGTCCCGCCAGAGGGCGCTGCGGTACAAGCAAAAATGCTCCCTATAAACCTGCCGCCCGCAAGGGTCTATTTCACCTCTTGGCTTTTCATTCAATCCAGTTCTCCTGTCACCCCCGGAGCGCGCCCCCGACAACACCGCGAGCCGTCTTGGAGCCTCAGAGGCAGGGCAGTTGCAGTCTGCAGAGAATAGCGGAGAGACTGAGGGAGGTTTATGCGCTTAACGCAGGTGTCGCTCACAGCTCCAGTTCCAGCAGTAGCATCACTGCAGGTTTGGGCTTGTAGCTGCGGGAGAAGGGTTCCCACAGGGGTCAGACCGCGAGAAAAGCGGCTGGACCGCAGCTATTCCGCTGTGCACTGTTGTGCACCAGTCTCCCCACGTTAAAAGAAGTCCCGCACAGGCATCTTCCAGGGTTTTTTGGAAAATAACGAACTTGTGGTTCAAGGACTGGCCTTATTAGCCACCTGAGGACCCATAATTCCCATGGGAGATGATCATACTTGGTAAGGAGTGGTCGCTAATCATCATCATCTTCATCTTCCCCTATGAGGATGGGAATCACCCCCGGGCTCAGGGATTGTGCTGCTTTTTGTTTTGAGTGAGTGAGATTCCCGTTGCCCCACCTCTCTCTCTTTCTTAGTGTCTCTTTCTCTGTCTACCTCCATCTGCCCCAACACACACCCCGACTTTCTCTGACTCAGTCTGACTCATCCACCCTTCACCTCTGTGTTCTGTCATCCTCTCTCCCTAGCTCCTGTAAACCCCATAACAGCCACAAGAAGAAGAACAGAGGTGCTTTGTCCACAGGGAATGAACCCACAGAGTCCCCAATAAGTTTCATGCCCAGTAAATTAATTCTGTTTCTGGTTTCCTCTCCTAGTGGCCCCGGGCTGAGCCGACATCCAGCAGCCGGGCTACGCAGAAGGTTTGGAGGGAACCGAATTGAACCCCCCCTTCCTCTCACACCTCATTCAAGACCAATTAATAGATATTTTGATGCTGGCAGTTCCTGAATGGAGGGCCTCAATATATAGCATCTGGATACCCAGGAATCAATATTAGCTCCAAGCCAGAGCAAGTTTGCATGTGTCTGGAGACAGAAAATCCAGCACCCTGGCCCAGTGCAGGGTGCGGCTGGAGCTCTGAGTGACACAGTGTGACAGCCAGGGGTGGCCCCCCTACAATAAATATCGCATTTTTCTGGGCTATGTGTGTACATGGGGGAAGGGGAGGGGAGAGGAATGTTGGGTGTCGTTCCATGTGGGGGAGGGAGGAGAAGGGTGGTGAGGGAAGACAAGAGATTAAAAAAAATGTACCAAGGTCTCTGTGCACCTATTTAATTAAGCGACTGGTGAGATCAGATCCTTTGGAAAAAGTCTAAGAATATCTCCTTCAGAGAGATCTATGAAGCACAGTAAAAGGTAAAACAATGCAAATAAATAAACAAACCCTTCCCATTACAGCTTCAAGGGAAATATTTTGATATAGACAGATAGATACATACAGCGTTGCGGTCGTATTGGTTGGAGGTTATTAGGTGGACAAGGTGGATGAAGTAATCATGGGTTCAGTCACAGAGATGCCCTTGGGACTGTCACCTGATGTGCTGAATTTACCTCTGAGCCCGTTTTCCCTGCCACCTTGGGACTCCAGAACCCTGTCTTGTTGGGCCAGACACGCTAGCCTGCTGCAACCCAGACCCAGGTCTGGTCCACACCCCCAAAGCTGCAGACTGTAGCCAAAAACTGCTCAGCAGGTCACCTATATTCAGCACCCAGACACCCAGCTCCCAATGGGATTGAAACCTCAAATAAATCAGTTTTACTCTGTGTAAAGCTTATACAGGGTAAACTCATTAATTGTCCTCCCTCTGTAACACTGATAGAGAGATATGCACAGCTGTTTGCTCCCCCAGGTATTAATCACTTACTCTGGGTTAATTATTAAACAAAAGTGATTTTATTAAGTATAAAAAGTAGGATTTAAGTGATTTCAAGTAATAATAGACAGAACAAAGTAAGTCACCAAGCAAAATAAAGCAAAACCATGCAAGTCTAAGCCTAATACATTAAGAAACTGTTTACAGGTAAAATCTCACCCTCAGAGATGTTTCAATAAGCTTCTTTCACAGACTAGACTCCTTCCTAGTCTGGGCCCAATTCTTTCCCCTGGTACAGTCTTTGTTAGTTCCAGCAGGCATTTTAGGTGAAAAGCAGGGGCTTTCTCACGACTGGCACCCCTCATGTTCTGCTCCATACACTTTTATAGCTTTGGAACAAGGCAGGGATCCGTTGTCTCCTGGGTCCCCACCCCTCCTTCTAAATGGAAAAGTACCAGAATTTAAGATGGATTCCAGTATTATGTGACATGGTTGCATGTACTGTGAGACCCCAGCCTCCATTCTTCCAGGGCTGGCCCACACATACCCCGGAAGGTTTGCAAGTAAACAGAGCCATTTACAGGTGATTGAGGATGGTGCTTTAAAGTATTTGTCTGTCTCTCTGTCCTTCCCCATACACTCCGTCATCTATCTAATCTATCTATCTGTCTATCTATCTATCTATTGACCCTCCTCATCAAGAAAACATGAAAGTGCCTGCAGACATCATGGGCAGATTGTATTTATTTTCCCAGTTTGACCTTCAAAGCAATTTCGTGTTCTATTTTGAAGGGGGGAGGGTGTCTTATAATGTTGCCAGAGAATCCCACTTTCTCAATATTTAAGGAGCTGCCAAACTCTGAATGTGATGTGGGGGTGGGGTTAGTATTAATTTATGTTAAAAACAAGGAAATTTTACATTGTTTGACCAAGCCATTTAACAGCTAAGATACCACGGTGATGGAACACTTTATTAAAAAGGATGGTTGGATGGAGAAATAGAGGAGATGGAAAGTCCTGTGTGTATTGGGGTAGATGGAGCCAGGCAGAGAAATGGAGAGATAGAAAGAACCAAAATCTTACTCACTGAAAACAAAAGGCAGCACAATCCCCGAGCTCGGGTTTGGTCCCGTCCTCACCATGGACTAGCTGCATCCCAGCCCCTTTTCTCTCTGTCTGACCCCTGTGGGAATCGGCAAGAGGGAGGCTCCACCCTTTTCCCGCAGCTACAAGCCAAAGAGAGAGTGACTGTGCGGAGTGGTGAGCACTGAACAACGTGCAATGATGCTACCGCTGGAACTCGAGCTGTGAGTGACAAGTGAGGCCAAAACCCGCGTAAACCCCTCTCTGTTTCCTCCGCTATTCTCTGCAACCTTCTTCTGAGGCTCCAAGACGGCTCAATCTGCCTGTCAGGAGCCGGGCTCCCGGGGGCATGACAGGAAGGAGAACGCACGGGGTGACCCGCTCAGAGCTCCACATCCTCTTCTACCTCCACTTATTCATCCAGAATTTCAGCCTCCGGGTTACCCCCACTTTCTGTTGCCTCCGTGGGGCTATCAGCGATGGAGGTGGGGTCATCACCGAGGATAGCATTCAGCTCCTTATAGAAGAGGCAGCTCTCAGATGCCCCATCAGAGTGATGGTTTGCCTCCCTCACCTTATGATACACCTGCCTCAGCTCCTTTATCTTCACTCTGCATGGCTGTGTGTCTGATCACAGCCCTTTTCACACAAGCCTCAAGAAATCTGCCCATATGTGTTCCGATTTCTACGTGTCACTCACATCTGTGACTGAACAGACTCCTCTCCTCATATACAGATGAGATCCAACAGCTCCGCGGTGGTCCAAGCAGGAGCGTGTGTTGTGCAATAGCCAGCCATGCTCACCTGGGAAGACGCCAGGTCATCTCTTCACGCTGAGCCAGCAAGCAGGAAATGGGATTTTAAATTCCTGGGGCTTGCAAGGGGGAGGAGCAGGTTGGCTGCAGGGCAGTGGAGTTCAAATCACTGATGAGATGTTGCCTCGGACATTAAAACAAACAACAGGGTATTTTTCTGGCTGGTGAGTTCCCTTCTCTCCTACCACAGTCCGGCCCCTGCCCCCGTAGCCTTTCAAACAGCTTCCATCTCTGGCTGCCGTTTCTGAGGCACTTTAGAGAGTAGCGACATTCACTCCTGTGCAGGAGGAGAGGCGCTGCACCAAAGAGACACAATAGGGTCTTCTAAAGCACCGTCTGAGAGGCAAAGTTATGCTTCTTCTCTTCTCTTCTCTTCTCTTCTCTTCTCTTCTCTTCTCTTCTCTTCTCTTCTCTTCTCTTCTCTTCTCTGCAGAACTACGATCAAAGAGTAACTAGTTGTTGCTGTTGGTGACACCCTCTCTCGGGCCCATATTCTGGGAAGACCCAGGGATGCCTTTATCTTGGGTCACAGCTGTGCTGATCCTGTCTGTCCTAAGTGAGTGAGATTCCATCCCTCAGCCTGTTCCCATTGTATTCTTCCAGCTGCTAAGCCTGTCCGCATAATTTGATATTGACAGTGCCTAAAAACTTGTGGGTGCTTATTATATCTGTGCTTATATGTCTGTATTATACATGGAAATATAATACATTATATCTGTGCTTATATAGTATGTCTGTATTATGCATGTATTGTATTTCCATTATATCTGAGTGCATCTATTATGTATACATTATGTCTGTATCTACTGTATTTCTATTTGAACGGATTTGAAATGGTATATTCCTATGTCTTCTCTAACCTATTAAATTTCTATTATATCTGAATGTATGTGCAGTATTGTGTTTGTATCATGTCTCTCTCCATCAATTGTATTTATTTTATCGGAGTGCATGTATTATGCATTTATTGTGTTTCCCTGTATCTAATATGTTTCTATGTACTAATTATGTTACCTTACTTTATATACGTGTTACTATTATATCTGAATGTATCTAATATGTTTATATTACATCTGTATCTATTGTCTTTCTATTATATATGAATGTATTCATAATGTTATTATTTCTGTTATGTTTCTATTCTATCTCAATGTAACTATTTTATCTCTCTATATTTATCATGTTTCCATTATATATGTGTCTGTTATGTGTACATTTACTTGTGTCTCAAGTTGATATTATGTCTCTCTGTATATACTGTGCCTCTATTCTGAGTCAAGTATCAGAGGGGTAGCCATGTTAGTCTGTTAGCTACCAAGACAGGCCCAAAAAAGAAACCAACAGAACTCCACTGGCCATCACCTACAGTCCTCAGCTTAAACCTCTCCAACACATCATCAGTGATCTACAACCCATCCTGGACAATGATCCCTCACTTACACAGACCTTGGGAGGCAGGCCAGTCCTCGTCCACAGACAACCCGCCAACCTTAAGCATATTCTCACCAGCAACCACACACCGCACCATAACAACTCTAACTCAGGAACCAACCCATGCAACAAACCTCGATGCCAACTCTGCCCACATATCTACACCAGCAACACCATCACAGGACCTAACCAGATCAGCTACAACATCACCGGCTCATTCACCTGCATGTCCGCCAATGTTATATATGCCATCATGTGCCAGCAATGCCCCTCTGCTATGTACATTGGCCAAACTGGACAGTCACTACGCAAGAGGATAAATGGACACAAGTCAGATATCAGGAATGGAAATATACAAAAACCTGTAGGAGAACACTTCAACCTCCCTGGCCACACAATAGCAGATGTAGAGGTAGCCATCTTACAGCAAAAAAACTTCAGGACCAGACTCCAAAGAGAAACTGCTGAGCTCCAGTTCATTTGCAAATTTGACACCATCAGATCAGGATTAAACAAAAACTGTGAATGGCTATCCAACTACAGAAGCAGTTTCTCCTCCCTTGGTGTTCACACCTCAACTGCTAGCAGAGCACCTCACCCTCCCTGATTGAACTAACCTCGTTATCTCCATACTGATTTAAACTTGCCTCTGGAGATTTCCATTACTTGCATCTGAAGAAGTGTGGTTCTTATGCACGAAAGCTTATGCTCCCAATACTTCTGTTAGTCTTAAAGGTGCCACAGGACCCTCTATTCTGAGTGTTTATATTATTATGTCTTTATTTTGTCTGTGTATCTATTTTGTTGCTATTATATTTGAGTGCACACAATACGCTATTTTCCCTGCGCAGGACAGAGCAATGGAGAACTAGTCACCCAAATGAAAGGCAGCGTCCTGATCTCCCAAGGAGAATCTGTGCTTGTTAACTGCACCTATGAGGCTGCTTCTCCCTCTCTCTTCTGGTACGTGCAGTTCCCCAGCCAGCCCCTCAGGCTCTTCCTGAGGGACGTGGGATGGGAGGCCTCGGATGAAGGGACCAGAAAAGGGTTTGATGCCACCTACGAGAAAAAGGACAAATCCTTCCACCTGTGGAAACCGGCCAGCGAACTGAGCGACTCCGCGACCTATTACTGTGCTGTGAGAGACCACAGAGCAGCAGTGGAACTCAGCAAAAACCTCCCAGGAGCTGTGGCAGGAATCGCTGGTTCCTGGGAACGACTCGGGTGGAAGGGGAGGAATTCTGCAAGCACTGGACCTGGAACAGAAATGTCTGTTTCTCACACAAACCAGCAGCACACAAGCCCTCCTCCCCCTCTCTAGTCAGTCCTCCAGTCTGCATCGTCTCTTTCTGCTCCCGCCCAGGATTTTAGGATTGCAGGATGCACTGGGCCAGTCATAGAACAAAATTCACCATCAGCTCAGGAAACCAGGAACGAATGAAGGGAGCTGCGTAATCTACCTAGGAAATGAAAATTAGTAACTCCTCCCCAAACCAAACCGCACACAGGTCGCTAGCTAGATATTAATAATTATTATTTATTTGTGCTATGCTAGCACCCAGCAATTGACTAGAATCCCCTTGTGCTAGGCGCTGTACAAAGACAGAACAACAACAACAACAAAAACCCAAGCGCAAGGCAAGAAGCAACAGGTGGAGACATACAAGGAAACCGTGGAGCAATAGTGCCTAAATCAGGGGTTCTCCTACTGGGGGCGGGGGGTCTGACCCCTCAGGAGGTCGTAAGATTATTATTTGGGGGTCATAAGCTGTCAGCCTGCACCCCCAAATCCCCACTTGGCCTCCACCATTTATCATAGTGATAAATATAAAAATGTGTTTTTAATTTATAAGGGGGTGTTGCACTCAGATGCTTGCTGTGTGAAAGAGGGTCATCAATACAAAAGTTTGAGAGCCGCTGGTCTAAACAGGTAAGACAGACACAGGGTGGCAGAAGGGGTATAATATATATGCAGGCCTGTCAATTAATTGCAGTTAACTCTAATGATTAACTAAAAAAAATAATTGCATTTTAAAATTGCAATTATTCACAGTTTTAATCACACTGTTAAACAATGGAATATCAATTGAAATTTATTAAACATTTTTTAATGTTTTTCTACATTTTCAAATATATTAATTTTAATTACAACACAATGCAAAGTGTACAATATTCACTTTATATTATTTCTATTACAAATATTTGCACTGTAAAAATTATGAACAAAAGTAATAGTATTTGTCAATACACCTCATACTTTTGTTTTTTTAGTGCAAATATTTGTAATAAAAATATAAAGTGAGCACTGTACACATTGTATTCTGTTAGTAATTGAAAACAATATATTTGAAAATATAGAAAACATGCAAAATATTTAAATACATGGCTGTCTACTATTGTTTAAAAACACAATTAATCACACGATTAATCTTGATTAATTTTTTTAATCTCTTGAGAGCCCTATTATCAGCCAATATTTACCATCAAGGATGGGATCTAATTTAGCTGTTACACTCAAGAAAGAGATCGTGGAATCATTGTGGATAGTTCTCTGAAATCATCCGCTCAATGTGTAGCGTCAGTCAAAATAGTGAACAGAATGTTGGGAATAGTCAAGAAAGGGATAGATAAGACAGAAAATATCATATTGCCTCCATATAAATCCATGGTACACCTACATCTTTAATACTGCATGCAGATGTGGTTGCTCCATCTCAAAAAAGATATATTGGAATTGGGAAATGTTCAGAAAAGGGCAACAAAAATGATTAGGAGTATAGACAAAAGAACAGGAGTACTTGTGGCACCTTAGAGACTAACAAATTTATTAGAGCATAAGCTTTCGTGGACTACAGCCCACTTCATAAATTTGTTAGTCTCTAAGGTGCCACAAGTACTCCCGTTCTTTTTTTTGCGGATACAGACTAACACGGCTGCTACTCTGAAACCTAGGAGTATAGAATAGCTTCCATATGAAACGAGATTAATAAAACTGGGACTTTTCAGCTTGGAAAAGAGGCAACTAAGGGGGGATATGATAGAGGTCTATAAAATAATGAGTGGTATAGCGAAAGTAAATAAGGAAGTGTTATTTACTCCTTCTCATAATACAAGAACAAGGGGCCACCAAATGAAATTAATCGGTAGCAGGTTTAAAACAAACACAAGGAAGTATTTTTTCATGCAACACACTGTCAACCTCTGGAACTCCTTGCCAGAGGGTGTTGTGAAGGCCAATACTATGACGGGGTTCAAAAGGGGGGTAGATAGTTTCATGGAGGATAGGTCCATCAATGGTTATTAGCCAGGATGGGCAGGAATGATGTCCCTATCCTCTGTTTGCTGGAAGCTGGGATTGGGTGACAGGGCATGGATCACTTGATGATAATCTCTCTGTTCATTCCCTCTGGGGCATTGCCCTCTCCCACCCCTGCCCCATCCCCATTCCAACCCCTTCCCCAAAGTCCACACCCCAACTCCATCCCCTCCGGACCGGCTCTGGCTTTTTGGACGCCCCAAGCAAAAAAAAAAAAAAAAAAAAAGCGGCCGTGCCTCCCTAGGATTGGGCAGATGCCGCCTCCAACAATCTGTCACCCCAATCACTAGGTTGCTCAGCTGGTGCCTGGAGCCGGCCCTGCTGCCCCTATTGGACCCCTTCCCCAAATTCCCGTCCCAGCCCTGCCTCTTCTCTGCTTTCTCCCCTGAGTGCGCCACATTCCCGCTCCTCCCCCTTCTCTCCTGGAGCTTGTTATGTCCCAAAACAGCTGTTTTGCATCCGCAAGTGCTGGGAGGAGAAGCGGGGACAGGCGCGCTCAGGGGAGGAGGTTGAGGTGAGGTGAGGTGGGGTGCGGGGGACGGGGAGAGGAGCTTGGCTGCCGGTGGTGTTGCCCCACAAACTTATACAGGATCGTTTTAGGGGTCAAGACAAAGATGCCACATTTATTATGATAACAATTTGATTTATGACCAATAACTAATATCTTAATCCTAATACACACACATTATACCTAATACCTACACACACACACACACACACACACACACACACATCCAACAGATGTTCTGCAGCTGCTGCATAGTTACCAGTCCTGCTTGAGTCTGTGGCTTGAGTTTGCAGCTTGGGTTCGTAGCTTGTGGCGGTAACTGGCCAGGAAAGCCGGGCACAAGGACGAGCTGGGTCTCTATTGGGCATGCACCGATGCCCTTCCATGTTGGCAGCAGAATGTTACCCTCCTCCAAAGTTTTTCATCTCACCCATCCTTTTTGTAGGCTTTAGTTTGAATCCAGAGTCTATAGGTCTTGCTGTGTCATGCTGCCTCTGGGTTTGGTGATTGATCACCTGTCAATTGCAGACATGACTTTCAGCCTGGGACCTGGCTTTGATCTTTCTTCTATTGTACCTTTTCTTTTTAGGGTGAATTCTTCTTACTTTGTTAGGGCTCTTGTCTGCATCTTCAGCCCTTGGTGTTTGAACTCTATTTAATCAGGACAGGCTGGGGCTGGAGGTTGATTCCATCATCCATACATACCTCATTCACACATCTAAACTAAACTAATAAGATTACAGCAGGGTTTGCAAAAATGAAGGTTGCAGCAAGCCCTTACAAAATGGAGTAAGCGTTTTAAAATGGGGCTTGAATTACAATATGGCAAACAGTGAACAGAAGTTACAATATAGACAAGTATAATGGATGGCAAACAGTGAACAGAAGTTACACTGTAGGCAAGTGTAATAAATGGTGAACAGAAGTTACAATACTGAAACAGTGCAAGCCTTAGTGATTTAAGCAGGAATTGGATTGATAGCGAAATTTACAAAGGCAGCTGACTGAACATCTATGGCTCTTAACAAGCATCTTAATTGTTAATTAGCCAGTTATTGGGGTAACTGGTTTTCTGAATGAATATTGTTTTATTTCTAAAACTTTACTTATGACGTTACATTAATAACGTGAACAATTAAAAACAATTTCATTCATCAGTTCTACATTGTCCCCCTTTTGACCCTTCAATCCAGGGGTATTGAATGGGTCACACTTTATGTAATTGTTTTAAGGCAGAACCAACATAACAGTTAGGATTACTAATAGGACAATGATGGGATGAAAAATTATATTTAGAACTGCTGACCAGGTGGGCTGCTCCTACAACACTTTGCCCCTTTATTTATTATTATTATAGCAGTTGTTGTTATTGTAGGGCACAGGTGATTTGTTGCAAACAAACCAAACAATTATAATTATAATAATTGGGAATACAATAAAACCATTACCATTACAATAATTGGGTACATTGACAAACAAGATGAGGCCCAAGTTTGATGCTGCAATAGCCATCAAACAATAAAAGTCACTGAGGTCAGGACCTTCTTAAGCACACACAACAAATAAGATTTTGTAGGAGTACCACAGTTGTTATGCAAGGTTAAGCTAATTTGGACTTAAACTAACATTTAGTTGCTAAAATGTTGCAGAATTTCCTATTTTTAACAGTTATTCTCAAGAGGTTTCTGGGGACCTGAAATTGGGGCCCTACAATTATGGGCCAAGGTTTTACAGGTTATGGGGGCCCAAGAACTACCCTTTAGGGTTTGGGGAATAGAACCAGAGTGCACAGAGGAAAGTGTGGAATTAACAGTACAAGCAAATGTAACTAACAATACAAATGTATTAATAACAAAAATTAACAACAAAATGACTATTAGAGAACCTAACAAAAAATAAACCTGATGCACTGGGGACCAAAGTGTTTTGGACACAAGTGGTGATTGATAAATTGGATGGACATGGGGGAAGTAGAGAGAGGAAAAGACATTTGCCCTGTCTAGTGTAGTATTTCCTCTTTTTCTGGACCCAGTGCTAGCACAGGACACCACTAGAGACAGACACAGAACATGCAACACACAACACAGAACACAGACTTTGTCATGACACTATAACCATGGTATTTTATAACTCTTCAGCTGGTACCAGCTCTCCTGATGTTCTGGTTCAGAGCCTGAAAGATAGAAGCTTGGAAACAAATTAGCACAGTGCTTTCACCCTGGCAGAACCTGCTTGGTCTCTGCCACAGTGTGTTTGGTACTCGGGGCTGCACAAATGCTAATTAAGTGGTGCATTTTTTGTGAGTGTAAATCCTCCCTTTCTTTCAGTAAAAGGGCGTTAACACTCCATCTAGAAAAAAAATTTCTGTTTTAAAATCTCCAGCCATTTTGCAATGGCCTGGAGATCTGAGGCAGAAGCAGGCACTGTTGTTAACTGTTTCAATGGCATTTTGGCGTTGGGAGGAGGAATTTACCCAAATATTCCAAATATCCCCCGTCCCAATCTCCAGAGGGGTCCCAAAGGTCTGCCCCCTTCTGGGGTCTCAAATGTTTCTTCTCCTGATGTTACTGCTGCTGTAAGATTTGAGAGTGCTGTTTTAACTCTCTGTACCCAACCTGTTTTCAGTTTCTCTATCTGTTGCTTGCCTGGGCCCGATCCTGCTTTTTTCAATAAACATTTTCTTTCCATGGGCACAAGCCTTGTTTCACTACCAATTTAGCAAGGAGGGTGGGCTTTTTAACTAGCCCCCACCCTTCCTGGTTCCATTCCTTAAACATTTTCTTCAAAATTGTGAAATTACCACAATATTACTTACAAAAAAACAAACAAACATAAACCACACTACACTGCCCAAACTCCTATATCCTTCAGAGTTTGGTTTGACAGAACAAGATCTGCATCTTATGTTTTTAACCCACTCTGGGCCAGAGGGAGAGACGCTAAGCTTCCCTCTGTATTACTCGGTCTGCTACCACCGAGGGTTCATACACCAATTATACAAATCCTTCCCCGGACTAGATCCTTCCCCGGATCAGAGTGAGAAACACTAAATTCTCCTCTTTAGCTCAGTCTTGCTACGGCTGAGGGTGTATGTACCTCTATAACACAATTTAAACCTAAACTCCTATATCCTTCAGAGTTTGGTTAATTAACTGAAAGTTTACGCTCTTTTTCCTCTAGTGCCAGGCTTGCTAAAGCTGGCGGTGTGCACACCAGTTTTATAATAACTGTGGATTCTATGCTTGCTCCCCCTTTCGCATTCTCCACCAAAATGTTGTACTTAAAGTACTGCACAGGATCTTTTCAGGGGGAATAAGACAAAACGTCACATTTATTAGCAATACATGTATTCATTAACACTGTATTATATGCATATAATATATTACACTTACACTCACACACACACACACAAACACACTCCATCTTGTTGTTACCAATTAGCTGCTCCCCTTAACTTCACTGGCCAGGTGAGTTAGATGGGGGAGGGGGTGGAACCGGGCTTCTGCCGATCCGGATCGATGCTCCCATGTTGACAAGACGAGACCAGGGGTCCTCTGCAAGACACCTCACTTTTATAGCAGCTTTCCTCTTATGCAAATCTATACCAGATTCAAACTCTGTGTCTGTGTCCATTGGTCCTTTGTGCTGCTTTCTTTTGAGTGTTGTCCCAATGCTGCAAAGAGGGTGTTTCCAAAAGAAGGTGCTTGCTTCTAACCCCCGAGGACGTCAGTATGTCTGCTTGTCTTTAATGAGCCCACTTGACACGTTTTATTGTCCTTGGGTCTGGCTCCCAGCCCCTCTCCAACAGTTGAGGCTGTCTGGAGGTGCTGCCTTCCATGCCTTGCTCATCCACACCTCATTCATTCAACAGGGCAATTGATTAAGAGTGGTGGGGGGGGGGGAAGAGCTCTTGTTCTACTGCTAGCAAACAGAAATTTTTCTTCTATCTTATTCTATCCTTAGGGGCTATAATATTATACCAAGGGCAATGCAAAGTTTCTAAATGAGGCTTTGATACAAAGTCCCATGAAAACAGAGGTCACACGTGGGTAGACCCACCACAAGGTTATATGAAGAGGCACAATGTAAAGTCATATGAAAATTATCAGAAACTGATCTACACCGGCACCCAGATGATATATGGTGACGGTGAGCTGAGCTGAGCGGGCTCCATGCTTGCCGTGGTATGTTGTCTGCACAGGTAACCCAGGTAAAAAGGCGCAAATCGATTGTCTGCTGTTGCTCTGATGGAGGGGGAGGGGCCTGACAACATGTACCCAGAACCCCCCCGCGACACTGTTTTGCATCATTCAGGCATTGGGATCTCAACCCAGAATTCCAATGGGCGGCGGAGACTGCGGGAACTGTGAGATAGCTACCCACAGTGCAATGCTCCGGAAGTCGACACTAACCTCGGTACTGTGGACGCGGTCCGCCGACTTCATGCACTTAGAGCATTTTATGTGGGGACACACACAATCACCTGTATACAACCGATTTCTATAAAACCGGCTTCTATAAATTTGACCTAATTTTGTAGTGTAGACATACCCTAAGGCAACCCATGTGGGGGGAGGGGCAAAATTCTTCCCCTCTCTTGTCTGGGGCTGCTAGATATTCATTAATTAAGAAATTAATCCTTTTAGGTGTTAGGACCTATCAGGGTGGCCCCCCCCACTCTGAACTCTGGGGTACAGATGTGGTGACCCACATGAAAGACCCGAAGTTTAAATTCTACCAGCACAGATTAAAACTTCTCTAAGGCACTAATTCCTTAGACTGATATTGCTGCCAGAATCCCTATCCCTCAAAATACCCCCCAAGCCCCTTCACCCCCTTTTCTGGGGAGGCTTGAGAATAAAATACCAACCAGTTGCCTTAGCAATGTGAGCACAGACCAGACCCTTTGTCTCGAGGACACTGAAATCAATCAGGTTCTTAAAAGAAGAACTTTATTTATAAAGAAAAAAGTAAAAGAATCACACCTGCAAAATCAGGATGGAAGGTAACTTTACAGGGTAATAAAAAGATTTTAAACACAGAGGATTCCTCCCTGGGCTGAGCTTCACAGTTACAAAAACAGGAATGAAACTACCTCTGTAGCACAGGGAAATTCACAAGCCAAAACAAGAGATCTAACACATTTCCTTGCCCTACTCACTGTTTCTGTGGTTTTAGATGGATTATTTCAGGTATATTTTCAGGAGATGTTGCACTTGCTTGGCTTCTCCCTCCATCTGGAGAGGGAACAACACACAGAACAAAACAAAACAAAAAAAATAAAAGTAAAAAACAAACAAACAAACAAACAACAACAACAACAACAAAACCCAACAACCAACCAATCAAAGAAAATCCTTCCCCAGAGATCTGAAAGTATCTTCTTTCCTCATTGGTCCTTCTGGTCAGATGCCAACGAGGTTATTTGAACTGTTTAACCCTTTACAGATAAAGTAATCCGGTACAACTGCCAAAGAGGGATTTTATGCTACTGCATACATAGAGGTTGCTTCTCTTCCCCCTATATTCATGACAGGACCTCACACTCCTTCACCAGACCCATTGGATCCCCTACAAAGCATTTATCTTGGGTTTTGGCTGTTCTAATGGTGTTTGTTCTAAGTAAGTAAAATCCAAATGTCTCTCAGCTTCCTACAATTTTATTCTTCCAGCTGGTCGCCCTGGCATTTTTTTAGTAGCTGAATTTGTTTCCATTCCTGTGATCTTGGTGTGTTGATTACATCAGTGTGTGTCTAGAGGATGAGTATATTGGGAAACTTGCCTCATGGGGACAGACTCCGGAGTATCGAACTGTTTAAGCTTAACAAAGAGAAAGTTAAGGGGAGACTTGATCAGTCTGTTCAATACAATATGTGTGTGTGTGTGTGGGGGGGGACCTATTAACGCTAGCAGACAAAAGGTATGAACATGATCCAATGGCTGGGATTTGAAGCTAGAAATAAAGTGCATTTTTTTAAACAGGCAGGATTATTGAAGCAATTCACCCAGGGTCCTGGTGGATTCTCCATCACTGACCATTTGAAAATCAAGATGGGATGTTTTCCTAAAAGATCTGCTCAGGCTTAAACAGGAATTAATGTGGGGAAACCCTCTGGCTTGTGCTACGGAGAAGTTCAGGCCAGGTGATCACAGCGATTGCTTCTAGTCCTATAATGTAGGACTCTCTGACTATTTTATAGGAGTGTCTCTTGCGTGCATATTGTACATGAGCGAATGAATTGAGCGTTTATGTATCAGAGGGGTAGCCGTGTTAGTCTGAATCTGTAAAAAGCAACAGAGGGTCCTGTGGCACCTTTGAGACTAACAGAAGTATTGGGAGCATAAGGATTTCCATTACTTGCATCTGAAGAAGTGAGGTTCTTACCCAGGAAAACTTATGCTCCCAATACTTGCTTTCTGAGAGTTTATGGTATATGAACTCATATATGGGTATCGGTTATGGGCATGTTATATCTGCCTGGATCTGCTCTGAGTTTAATATGTTATTATAATATGATTGTATTATGTGTGTGTTATATGAGAGGCCATGTGCTGGGATTGTATTACCTCTGAGTGGATCTGTTCTGCTTTGTTATCCCCACAGAACGGATCGAGGGAGACTCGGTGAACCAAACGGAAGGGATCGTTTTAGTCTCCGAGGGGACCCTGTGCTTCTGAACTGCACCTATGAGTTTTCTGGGTACCCTTCCCCCTCCTGGCACGTGCAGGACCCCAACCAGCCCCTGAAGCTCTTCCTGAGGGACGTGGGAAGGGAGGACTCGGACGAGGGGGTCAGGAGAGGATTCAACGCTAAAGCCGAGAGAAAACCAGCATCCTTCCACTTGGGGAAGGCATCCAGCGAACTGAGCGACTCCGCGACCTATTACTGCGCCGTGAGCGACAGTGACACAGACCGGCAGGGGAGCTGCGCAAAAACCGCGCAGGGGTTGTGGGGTATGTGTGTCTGTAACTACTCGGGGGCTAAATGGGTTACAGGATCTACTGGGGTCTCTGCTGCGACCCACGGTTGGTTCGACTGGTTTGCTCGAATCCAGGATTTTTCCAACTGTGCAATTATGGGGAACTGGATTAAACAAATTTCACTGCAAAGTATGAAACAATCCAAAGCGCAAAACTCCCATTCCCTCTGATAAAAGTCGGGTACGCCCGTGTTCTGGCAGGAAAATTATACTATGTAGAAAAAGCAGGTAAGTATCTGAGGGGGGTGGTGCTGCAGTGAAAAGGACACACACATACACACAGAGACAAGGTGGGTGAGGTTACACACTGCACAGATACAGACATAGACAGACAAAGGCTTTGTTACACCAGGCATTGCCCCACACCAGTTATAGCCATTCTTTTTTTCTGTACATTCCAACTGCAAACTATCAGGAAATCCAATTCTGCTAAAATATTTCCCCCACTAATTTATGCAGAGTAGCTGTAGCCCTGTCAGTCCCCGGAGATCAGAGACACGAGGTGGATGAGGTAATAGCTTGTACTGGCCCAACTTCTATGGGAGATAGTGTGTCTCGTAAGCTTGTCTCTCTCTCACCAACAGAAGTCGCAAAAAGAACAGGAGTACTTGTGGCACCTTAGAGACTAACAAATTTATTAGAGCATAAGCTTTCGTGGACTACAGCCCACTTCTTCGGATGCATGTAGAGTGGAATAAATATTGAGGAGATATATATACACACATACAGAGAGCATGAACAGGTGGGAGTTGTCTTACCAACTCTGAGAGGCCAATTAAGTAAGAGAAAAAAACAAACAAACTTTGTATCATTTCTTGTGTCGGTGCACGTACACAAGGGGTTTTACCTCACCCCTTGTCTCCCACTAGTTTAGGCCTTTTGCCACGCGGGGGCAGAGCTGATCTAGAAAAACACACCAATGAGATGATTCGGCTCTGTTCTTGCCTGGAGTATTCTCCTACCAGCAAACAACCCTCTCCCCCTCCCCCAAACTCTGCCCCTCAACCGCTCCCATCTCACGACAGCGCCATCCCGCAGCATTTACAGAGCACAGAAGGTGACGTTAGATCAATGTTATTTAGCTTAATCACAGCTCCAGAACAGAGGTATCGGGTACATTTCTAAAGGCACCTTCTTGGGTACAACATTCTCGCCTTCTCTGAACTGAAGCAACAAGACAGGAATATACAAATTCTTATTGGTTTAGGAACTAGCTCTGTTTCCTCGAAGAATCTTTCAGTCCGGACATGACTCTGCCTTGGCTCTCAGCTGTGATAATCGTGTCTGTTCTAAGTGAGTAAGATTCTAGTTCTCAGCTTCCTCACATTTTATGAAACCGTATATTTATCCTATCTTCCCCATTGAGGTTGTTTCAATGCCTAAGGTCACGAACTTGCTTATATTATGTCTAAATGTATCTATGAGTCTATGAGTGCCAATATTGTCTCTGAGTGCCAATATTCTGTTTCCATTATATCCGAATTAAATTATGTTCCTAGTGTATCTATTACGTTTATATGGTCTTTCTGCGCATTCCTTACGTTTCTAGTATAACTAAGGGAATCTGCTACAGTTCTATTTTGACATCGATCGTGTAATGTTGCGCTGTTTCTCTCTGTTACATGCATGTTATCTGGGAGCACAAGTGCTGGAATTAGGGGTGCTGCCGTATCCCGCGGCTGGAAGTTCTCCTAACAACCCAAATACATGGCTTCCGCCTTCAGCACCCCCACTATAAAAACTG
Source organism: Malaclemys terrapin pileata (assembly GCF_027887155.1). Classification (NCBI taxonomy): domain Eukaryota; kingdom Metazoa; phylum Chordata; order Testudines; family Emydidae; genus Malaclemys; species Malaclemys terrapin. The sequence goes on from NC_071516.1 coordinate 46,956,786, forward strand.
TTGCAGCACCGCTGTCTGGGAGTGTCTCAGCTCCGGTTCTGTTCTATCTGAGTGTGTCTGTTCTGCTCTGTTCCCCCCACAGAGAGCATCTATGGAGCAGACTCAGTGACCCAAACTGAAGGCAGCGTTATCATCTCCCAAGGGGACCCGGTGCGTCTGAATTGTACCTACCAATTTTCTGTCCCTGTTTATCCCTTCTGGTACGTGCAGTTCCCCAGCCAGCCCCCCAGGCTCTTCCTGAGGGACCTGGGACGGGAGGACTCCGATGAAGGGATCAGAAAAGGGTTCGATGCCACCCACGATAAACAGCACAAATCCTTCCACCTGTGGAAACCGGCCAGCGAACTGAGCGACTCCGCGACCTATTACTGCGCCGCGAGAGACACAGTGACACGGACCAACACCGGAGCTGAGCAAAAACCGCGCAGGGAGGGGATGTGCGGAGCTGCGGGGAGGCAGAGGCGGGCACCTGGGTGTGGAGGTGACTCAGGAGCAGAAAGGGGGGAGTCTGCAAACAATGAACTTGGAACTAAAATCTCTCTCTCACACACACAGTTTAGCTCTCTCCGTTTTCCTTCTTTGCCCTAATCCGGAGTTTTGCCTCCTGAGAAATGATGCTGAATTTCACGAATCACTAAATAAGGTAAAATCAGGAAAGACCAGGACACATCCCCCCTCTCGTGAGCAACTCTGGTGAAAGCTGCCCCCAGACCTGTTCTCGAAGGAAAGTGTGACCAGACAGTTCAATATCACTAAAACTAAAGAAATAAAAAGACACGAACTCTGCCATGATCATGGTGTAGAAGCTCATATTCTATAGGAAAACTGGTACTGAGCAGTTGAAGAATCTTCACTTGCCCAGGATACATTGATAAACAGTGAGTCTTTTCCGGAACATCCCATCTCTTGCATCAGAAAAATACTGTCTCTATTGGCAAAGGTGTAAGAAAAACTGTTTAAGCGATTTCCCACTGTGAACACATTTTGCCGCTTGGGGGCGATGTGTTCCTAGAAGATAAATAATACAAGTAACAGCCCGTTCTTCTTTCCCATGCTCTCTGGCCGTCTCTGAGGCCAGTCTAGCCCCCTTTGCCTTTTAGATTCTCCTATTTCTGACAGTACCAGTGATGAGGATTTACAGAGCAGAGAGAATCACTCGTGTGAAGTTGGCTTCATGCTATTCTGACAGCTCCTGCTCAGAGATACAACATTCATTTTAAAGGCACCTTTTATAGGACAGAATTCTTGCCTTCCTTAAGCTGGAGCTACTAGCCAAGAAGACAAATAAATTCTTTCGGGATTAGTAAATTCGTTTTGTTTAGTCAAAGAATCATGAACCCAAGGATGGCTCCAACTTGGCTCTCCGCTGTTATAGTCACAGCTATTCTAAGTGAGTAGCATTCAGTGTTCTCAAATTTGATACATTCTATCGAACCATGTCTGTATTGTGTCTTCATAATTTATTTTAAATGCCGAAGATCAGGAAGTGCTTATATCTGATTGTATCTATTATGTTTATAGTCTTTCTAGCGTTTTTGCTGCCTTGTTTGTATCTGTTACCCTGCGTGTTATTTCTGAGTGTCTCAGCTTCGGTTCTGTCCTATCTGAGTGTGTCTGCTCTACTCTGCTCTGTTCCCCCCACAGAAGGCATCTATGGAGCAGACTCGGTGACCCAAACTGACGACACCGTTATCATCTCCCAAGGGGACCCGGTGCGTCTGAACTGCACATATCAGATTTCTGGGTTTCCTTATCCCTTCTGGTACGTGCAGTTCCCCAACCAGCCCCCCAGGCTCTTCCTGAGGGATGTGGGAAGGGAGGATTCGGATGAAGGGATCAGAAAAGGGTTCGATGCAAAAACCGGAAAAAACCCAACATCCTTCCACCTGTGGAAACCGTTCAGCGAAGTGAGCGACTCCGGGACCTATTACTGCGCCGTGAGACACACAGTGACACGGAGCAGCAGGGTCGCTGAGCAAAAACCGGGCAGGGGCTGTGAGGGCATTGGAGTCGACTGCGGGGCGCGGGGAGTCTGCAGATCTTTAACAGAAATCTCTCTCTCCCTCACACACACTTTAGCGCTCTGTTTTTTTACGTCTCTGCCCTAATTCGCAGTTTTACCATCTGGGGAATGAAGAAGGTCATGCATCACCGGGCTAAGTGAAAAGCACCTGGTTTAGGTAAAACCAGGAAAGCCCAGAACACATCTACCCGCAGATGAACAACTCCGGTGAAAGCTGCTCCCAGACCCGTTCTTGAAGGAAAGTGCAACCAGACAGCTCAATGTCACTAGAACTAAACCAATACACACACAAACTCCGCCACGATCACGGTGTGGGGAAATTCATATTCTATAGGAAAACTGGTATTGAATAGCTGGGGAATCTTCACCTGCCCTGGATACATAGACAGAGAGAGACACAGACGGAGAGAGTCTTTACCAGAGCGTCCCACCGCTTACATCAGAAAAATACTCGCTCGCTCTATTGACAAAGGTGTCAGAAACTTTGCCACGAGGGGGCGTTGTGGTGCTAGATAAATAATACAAGTAACAGCCTGTTCTTGTGTCCCCCGCTCTCTGCCCGCCCCTGGCGCCAGTCTAGCCCACTGCGCCCTTCAGACACGAAGACAAATCAATTCTCGGGGGAAGGGCAACTAAAATGATGAGGGGTTTGGAACGGGTCCCATATGAGGAGAGATTAAAGAGGCTAGGACTTTTCAGCTTGGAAAAAAGGAGACTAAGGGGGGATATGATAGAGATGTATAAAATCATGTGTGGAGAAAGTGAATAAGGAAAAGTTATTTACTTGTTCCCATAATATAAGAACTAGGGGCCACCAAATGAAATTAATGGGCAGCAGGTTTAAAACAAATAAAAGGAAGTTCTTCTTCACACAGCGCACAGTCAAACCTGTGGAACTCCTTGCCTGAGGAGGTTGTGAAGGCTAGGACTATAACAGGTTTTAAAAGAGAACTGGATAAATTCATGAAGGTTAAGTCCATTGTCGGAGAATAACAGAGTTCTCACTTTTTGTTTGGGTACAGCAAGTCAGATACTTTTATTTTCTCTCTATCAATTGCATAGAGGGAGAGAGCTAAACAGGTCTCCCAACAGGTAAACAATTACAGCAAGCATTTATACCTTTTGTTACAGACAATAATGAGCAACAGCTGCATTTTGTTTATACATACGTCATTCTGATATCTTGTTTTGCTCACTAATGTAGACTCTTAGTCTACATTCCATATTATCTACACATTATCTACACAAGGTCGCAACAGCTTCTCACACAGTTCTTTCCCACTCGCCTCACACATTCCTCGCTTCTACAAATCTTGCATTATTAGGGTTACAGTTAGCCTGACTCTTGCTAACAAACTGTCATGCATTGCATCTCCTTCTTGTCAGTTCTTTCTCTGCTTCCACAACCCCCCCTTTTGTACTACTAGTACAACAAACATTCTCAAATCTCTATTTGCATTAAGTCTTGGAATTCAGATTCTACTTTAGATGCTTCAACCTTAGGGGTTTTGACTGGATGTAATGACAATGCATGATGAGCATGGACATGAAAGGTATTACTATTATTACATCCTCAACAACAATGACATAATCCTAAACTAACTCATAGCAACACAAGCAATAACATTCCCATAGCAATAATATGATGGGGTTGTTGTACAATTTTAGTCATAAAGCACAATACATCATACTTAGTACATAAATTAGACACTCTATAAGCATACTTTTCAACTTTTCAACTTGATATATATTTTGAGGCATGTGAATTTGCCCTTGTATTTCAGAGATTTTCTGAACCTCTGGTAGCAGTGAAAGCAAATTCTGAAATCGATCAGGCACTAAACTAGTCCAATTAAAGGGTATCTGGAACCTAAGGGCTACTTGCAAAATTCTATCTGAGGCAAGTAAATAATATGATTGCCTGCAGTGGTAATGAGATTAAAATGTATGTCTTGCAATGTGATGGCTTTAACATACGCACAGCTATCATTAGCTTGAAAAAGTAAGTGTCCTGTCAGGGTAGTGTCTTATCCCCTACCCCTCCAGCAAAAGTGGTCATGAAGAGTAACAACTTCTCCTGGCTTCAGTTTACGGATACACTGAAGCTGTGGGGGTTCTAATGGCCAAAATGTCCATTGACTCCCTAGCCCCATCCAAATGTCAGATGTAATCCCAGGATCACTGACTAAAAATCGATTGGGCATACCAGGTAGTCTAATTTCCCAGATGTCTCGATGAATTACCCAATCCCACATGCATCCTCCCCATGGACCCAGCAGGATTCAGTATGTGGGAGCCCACCCCCTCCCAACTGGTCCATATGCTTGGAAGGAGCACTAAGAACGTCTGCACTTCCACCCAGAAAGTCTCCAAGTATGTCTCCATGGCCACAGATCAGATGGTACTGCTGATGTGTCTGTAAGGGCAGTGGGCCAAGCCTGATGCTCTAGATCATTCTGAATGGCCATTAGCTGGTCATTCAGGAAATCCTAAATTTCTGAACATGCTAGATCCCACTGCAGTGCCTTCCCAGCCTCAGTGATATTCTTTGTTTCTTCACCGGGGTCAGTTCTTAATGTCTTTTGTAGTCAGGAATCCCTGGACTTTGTGGTTTCAATGAAGCAAGTGTTCCTTCTTCTCTTTTCCTGAAACAGTCATGGTTTAGCATCATCCAGGGGAGAGGTTACAAGCACATCACCCTGAAATGGTTTTGCTTCTAGAAAAATTCAAAGGCACAGTAGGTCTGCCAGTGGACAAGGGAGAGGTTACCAGCACTTCACCTTGTCTTTTTCCTGCTGTCCAGAAGGCACAGCAGAGCTAGAAGGAGAAATAGGCTTATCATCAGTTGGAGAGTCCTCCCGAAGTGGAGAGGTCTTTTTACAGTGAGAAGCATGGATCCAGGTAGGCAGTCCTTGGCATTTCACAGTGGTATTGGTGGTTAACAGGACTTGGAAAGGGCCTTTCCAGCATGGAGCCAAAGCAGTCTTTCGTTGATGGACTTTACGTAGACTCACTCTCCTTGTTTCAATGAATGGCAGGGCTACTAGGGTCTTTGGGTAGCACTTCATTTATCTGTGAGAAAAGAAACCTAACACATTTCATTAATGCCTGGCAGTGTTTTGCAGATCTCATAGTTGCTTGGGCACATTCAGGCCCCCCCTTTTCTTGGCTGTCAGCCAAGTCTTAGCTGTGGGCAGTGTCCTTGGATGGGGCCAGCATCTTATCTTTGGACTGAGCTTGCTAGCTATTTTTTCCAGTTAACTCGTTCTGTTCTTTTTCCTTCTCCTTCTTTATGGCTTCTTTTAACCTACAAAGGGAACTTCCACTCTTCACTCATACACCTTTTCCCAACAATGAACACATACACATTGCCATTATACAGTACATTAGTCTTATTATTCAATGTATGCCGTGTACACCCTTCCAGTAAAATAACTTTATTACAGAGCTTTGGAGCAACAAGCCAGGACGAGCACACCCACTTTTGAGGAATTCACTCAATACAGCCTCTGGTGTCCAATAGCTTTCCTCCCTCCCCAGCCCTCTGGCTAGAAATCTGAGGTAGCCAGAAGGATCCCATGGGCAATATGGGGAGTGGGTTAATCTTCCATGTCCTTGCTTCCAAAGACTGTTGGTATGCAAATTTTAACAACATTTTTTTCAATTAAAAAAAATCTGGCCAATGAAGTTTCTTTTTCTTACTTAAGCAAATGTATTAGACTTTAGTATATCACATTTTCCTGATTTATCCAAACACTTTGTATTCCAAGTTGAATAAAACAAGTATCTGCTTTTTGATTTAACCCTTCTATTTAATTTTGAACTAGACTGTCTTATGAAAATATTAAACCCAACAATTCTGGCCACAAGACAAACACCACAAGACAGGACATAGAACACAAAAATAATTCCTATTGTACCAGTAAATGTATGGTACATTGAATGCTGTTCAGCTTTCTACTGATACTGACCACTACAGGGGATGGGACAGAAGGATCCCAATTTGACCTCAGAGCTTCATTGCATGCGATGGCTTCCACTCTGAGGAATTACGAATGAGAGGCTCAGTTCCATCCACACACCTAACACCCAAGTGTATAAGACAGAAATTCATTAACTGGTTAACGAGAACAGAACCAGACCAGAACCAGAACCAGATAGTGTCTCCTTATCCTATTAGGACTCACCTTATCAGAGCACGAACCCCAGGGGCTGTGGTGAAGCAGAGAAAAGGGGCGAAACACCCCATTGGTGCTATTCCCAGTTTGCCACAGCCGTCCAGAGTCCAATGTCTGAGCTAGGAGTGTCCCGGCGGAGTCACCAGAAACTGTCACTGAAATATCAGGTCCACCTAGCTGAGAGCCAATAACAGCCAGACAGGGATAAGGAAGAGTTGCTTTATTCTGCAGAAGAAAGGAGAGCCTTGCACCTTGGTACAAAAACTCTGTCTTACACAAAGATCCTCTAGTTACTAGCCTTGCATTAGAGTAGTTCTGGTCACGAGCCAAAAGACTTCACAGAGTACTCTGGGCGTCTTCCGGTAACTCTCAATTCACACTGATGTACACACACACACACACACCAAGGCCTCTATCTCCAAATACCATGATGCATCTGTACCTTATGTTTGGACTCAATACACTATGAGGCAGTAACAACCCCTCTTGAGGCAGTAAAAACCCGTCAGCACCGGTGCATACCTATGCATCTCTCTTAGGCACAGTTCCCCAGAACCGCATACAACTACCTTATTGGGGGCGGCAAACCAATTCCCCAGAACTGCTTTCCATCTGACCTTGCTGCACAGTCAATACGTTCGGATGGCGTGAGCCCAACAGGGACAGACGGTCCCATGGACAGTCCTCCTCTGACACCCCAATAGAGATTTCAAAAGGTCTCCTACCTCTATTGTGGTGCCATGGGGTTTGAAGGGGAACGATCCGTAGCAGCTGCCGGTGCCTCTGCGGGCTTTGCCATCCTGGATAAGCCCCCAAATTGTCGGAGAATAACAGAGTTCTCACTTTTTGTTTGGGTACAGCAAATCAGATACTTTTATTTTCTCTCTATCAATTGCATAGAGGGAGAGAGCTAAACAGGTCTCTCAACAGGTAAACAATTACAGCAAGCATTTATACCTTTCGTTACAGACAATAATGAGCAACAGCTGCATTTTGTTTATACATACGTCATTCTGATATCTTGTTTTGCTCACTAATGTAGACTCTTCGTCTACATTCCATATTATCTACACATTATCTACACAAGGTCGCAACAACTTCTCACACAGTTCTTTCCCACTCACCTCACACATTCCTCGCTTCTACAAATCTCGCATTATTAGGGTTACAGTTAGCCTGACTCTTGTTAACAAACTGTCATGCATTGCAATCCCCTTCCTGTCAGTTCTTTCTCTGCTTCCACATCATTAATGGCTATTAGCCAGGACAGGTAAGGAATGGTGTCCTTAGCGATGGACAGTAGGAGAGAGATCACTTGATCATTACCTGCTAGGTTTACTCCCTCTGGGGCACCTGGCATTGGCCACTGTCGGTAGACAAGATACTGGGCTGGATGGACCTTTGGTCTGACCCAGTATGGCTGTTCTTATGTTCTTATAGTCACAACTATTCGAGTAACATTTTGTTTCATAGAATCATAGGACTGGAAGGGACCTTGAGAGGTCATCTAGTCCAGTCCCCTGCCCTCATGGCAGGACTAAGCATTATCTAGACCATCCCTGACAGGTGTTTGTCCAACCTGCTCTTAAAAATCTCCAATGATGGAGATTCCACAACCTCTCTAGGCAATTTATTCCAGTGCCTAACCACCCTGACAGTTAGGAAGTTTTTCCTAATGTCCAAACTAAACCTCCTTTGTTCCCTCCCTCCCTCAGCTTTGTTACATTCTATGGAACCATGTCTGTATCCCGTCTTCGTAATTTAGTTTGTTTCATTCCCTAAAATCACGAAGTGCTTATATCCGATTGTATCTATTATGTTTATACTCTTTATAGTATCAGTGCTCTCTATTATACTTGAGCATAAATATTATTTCTATTATATCTGACTGCATGTATTTTGTGTGATGTCTCTGAGTGTCAATATTCCCTGTTATATTCGAGTCTAAATATGATGTTGCTGTTCTATCTGATTGTATCCATTTATACTTACATGGTCTCTCAGTGCATGAATCTACTACGTTTCTACTATATCTGTGTTTATCGATAATATGTTTTCTGCGTTGTTGGTATCTGTTACATTCATGTATCAGAGGGGTAGCCGTGTTAGTCTGAATCTGTAAAAAGCAACAGAGGGTCCTGTGGCACCTTTGAGACTAACATGTTACATTCATGTTATCTCGGGATGTATCAGTCCCGGTTCTGTTCTATCTGAGTGTGTTTGTTCTGTTCTGTTCCTCCCACAGACGGCACCTATGGAGCAGACTCAGTGACCCAAATTGAAGGCAGCGTTATTAGCTCCCAAGGGGATCCTGTCCACCTGAATTGTACCTATCAATTTTCTGCCTCTGCTACTCCTTATCCCCGTTGGGATCTTCACCTGCCCAGGACGCATAGACAGAGTGACAGAAAGTCTTTAGAAGACCATCCTCACGTCTTGCATCAGAAAAATACTCACTATTGCCATGAGAAACGCCGTTTTACTGGCAAAGGTGTACGAAAATCTGCTGCAATCATTTCCCACTTGTGATCACATTTTGCCACCAGGGGGCGGTGTGGTGCTAGAAGATAAATAATACAAGTAACAGCCGGTTCTTCTCTCCCGTGTTCTCTGACAGCCTAGACTCCTTTGCCTTGCAAACGTTCCCATTTCTGACAGTACCACCGAGAAGGATTTACAGAGCAGAGAGAATCACTCCTGTGAAGTTGGGTTCATGCTGTTCCGACAAGTGGCAGCTTCTGGCAAGAGATACAACACACGTTTTTAAGGCACCATTTACAGAACCGAATTCTTACCTTTTCTCAACGGAGCTACTAGCCAAGAAGACAAATCAGTTTTTGTGGGATTAAGAAATCAGCTCTGTTTAGCCAAAGGATCATTAACCCAACCAAGGATGGCTCCAGCTTGGCTCTCCGCTGTTATAGTCACAGTAGAAAGCAACAGAGGGTCCTGTGGCACCTTTGAGACTAACAGAAGTATAGGGAGCATAAGCTTTTGTGGGTAAGAACCTCACTTCTTCAGATGCAAGTAATGGAAATCTCCAGAGGCAGGTATAAATCAGTGTGGAGATAACGAGGTTAGTTCAATCAGGGAGGGTGAGGTGCTCTGCTAGCAGTTGAGGTGTGAACACCAAGGGAGGAGAAACTGCTTCTGTAGTTGGATAGTCATTCACAGTCTTTGTTTAATCCTGATCTGATGGTGTCAAATTTGCAAATGAACTGGAGCTCAGCAGTTTCTCTTTGGAGTCTGGTCCTGAAGTTTTTTTGCTGTAAGATGGCTACCTTTACATCTGCTATTGTGTGGCCAGGGAGGTTGAAGTGTTCTCCTACAGGTTTTTGTATATTGCCATTCCTGATATCTGACTTGTGTCCATTTATCCTCTTGAGTAGTAACTGTCCAGTTTGGCCAATGTACATAGCAGAGGGGAATTGCTGGCATATGATGGCATATATAACATTGGTGGACGTGCAGGTGAATGAGCCGGTGATGTTGTAGCTGATCTGGTTAGGTCCTGTGATGGTGTTGCTGGTGTAGATATGTGGGCAGAGTTGGCATCGAGGTTTGTTGCATGGGTTGGTTCCTGAGTTAGAGTTGTTATGGTGCGGTGTGTGGTTGCTGGTGAGAATATGCTTAAGGTTGGCAGGTTGTCTGTGGGCAAGGACTGGCCTGCCTCCCAAGGTCTGTGAAAGTGAGGGATCATTGTCCAGGATGGGTTGTAGATCACTGATGATGCGTTGGAGAGGTTTAAGCTGAGGACTGTAGGTGATGGCCAATGGAGTTCTGTTGGTTTCTCTTCTGGGCCTGTCTTGTAGCAGGAGGCTTCTGCGTACAGATCTGGCTCTGTTGATTTGTTTCTTTATTTCCTTGTGTGGGTATCGTAGTTTTGAGAATGCTTGGTGAAGATCTTGTAGGTGTTGGTCTCTGTCTGAGGGGTTGGAGCAGATATGGTTGTACCTCAGTGCTTGGCTGTAAACGATGGGTCGTGTGGTGTGTCCGGGATGGAAGCTGGAGGCATGAAGGTAGGCATAGCGGTCGGTGGGTTTTCGGTATAGGGTGGTGTTAACGTGACCATTGCTTATTTGTACGGTGGTGTCTAGGAAGTGGACCTCCCATGTAGATTGGTCCAGGCTAAGGTTGATGGTGGGGTGGAAGCTGTTGAAATCATGGTGGACTTCTTCCAGGGTCTCCTTCCCATGGGTCCAGATGATGAAGATGTCATCAATTTATCCTCACGCACAATTATTTCAAATTTGGTGACAATATATACCTCCAGACCAGTGGCACTGCTATGGGCATCCACATGGCCCCACAATATGCCAACATTTTAATGGCTGACCTGGAACAACGCTTCCTCAGCTCTCGTCCACTCATGCCCCTTCTCTACCTACGCTATATTGATGACATCTACACGGGTTCATATCATGAAGATCTGAGCCACTACAATAGGACATTGGGGTCGCTACAAAGTTGAAATGTTCCACATTCCTAGAGGAAACAGAATTTTTCAACAGTTTCTGCCTCGGATAACTTCCCTTGTGTCTGTTGTGTGAAGGTTTTGCTGGTTTCAGAAATGCAGTGATCCAGAAATTGAAGTGAAGTCAGGAAAGATAGGAATGTTGGAATTACTGGTGTGGAGTAGACCAGACAGCCGTCTAGCACAGTATTTGCTCTCTGACTGTAGTTACTACCAGCTGCTACAGGGGAAGGTGAAAGACATTCTGGAGTGGATAGTTATGAGGTAACTTCCCTTATAGGAGGTTCCCCCCTAGCCGTTTGAAATTATATGTAGATTTATGTCTTGAAGGATTTCCTTCACCTTCCAATTTTTAAAGCCCTTTTAAAGTAAATTCTGAACGTTTTGTTAGAAATCTCTAATAATGTCCCAACGTTTATTTAGCCTGGCATGCTGCTGCCCTCACTTGTATATCTGGTGGCAATGAGTTCCAAAGGGTCATCGGCTTACATGATAATGAATTTCCATGTAACATTTACCAGCTTAGATAAGATTTATTCAAGGAAAATCTACCACACATAGACCAACCTATCAACCTTCAACTCAAATGTTATTCCACTTAAACCTGTCAATGTGAAAGCTGGACACCAGCATAGTTACAAACAGACATTTAAATGCTTTCAAAGGCAATAGGGCAGGAGACGATTAGGTATTAAATGGAATAGATTTACAACAAATGGTGAGATTTACCAGATAGCTGAACAACTCCTTATTATCTGGATACATTTGGGAATAAGAGTGAAATAGCCGGGACATGTATGAAGAATGAAGTCAAAACATCTTCCAATGGACACATACCTTTGGCAGGTCTAAACGGGGCTAGATGATAGAGAGAAAAAGTGTAAGGGATTTAGCAGCATACAAAACGTGTAAAAACAGGCCTAGAAAAGACAGGAATAGTGCGGCCACGTCTGTGCCCTGTGTGACATTTGATTGTGACCCCTTCCTGCACTTTCAGACTAGAATCCTTTTTTCCCAATTCTTCAGCACAGTGTAGCTAGCTATACAGGGGTTTGGTGTAGCTCAACTGATCCCAGGGGAACTACACTGATTTACTCCAGCTGCGGGATTGACCCGAATTCCCTTCCCTAGCATGCGATAGTCCGACTGGAGTAAAGATAAGAAACACGCTGAGCGGTTTAGGGAAAATGTCCCCCACTTTCCCCACAAGGGGCCGCTGTTTTATCTCCTCTCGGGCAGAGCTGTCACAGGCTGGCAGTTCAGAGCCCCGCTGTTTAACGTGGTCTCGGATCCCCCCGTCCCCGCCACTTCTCCTCCCCCCCTTTCCCTCCAGCTCTGTGCAGCAGCCAGAGAGCCGAGTGCGGGGGCAGTAGCGAACGGCCTGCGTGGTTAGCACCAGTCACTCAGCAGAGGAGACCAGCGCCAGTGAGCAAAGAGCTGCCTGTGTATTTAAGGCATCACCTCCCTGAGTAAAACCTCTCCCTCCCAGCTCCTCCGCACAGCTGGGGAAGGCGAGGAAGCAACTTCGTTCCTGGCTTTGGGACGAAAATTCTATCCCACTTCATCCCTGAAATATGTTCCTCCCCTGGGTGTCTGTTCTTACACTACTTCCGATTCTGGGTGAGTAGCGTGTCTGCACCATTTCAGCTCTGTATGGGGCCAGATGGCATCTGGTGTAAATGGTGAGGGTTAAGTTGCATCCAGTTCTTGGCGATGCGGAGTTAGCTCTATTTTTTTTTTTTGTAACCATTTGTTTATAAACCTTCCCCTCCATCCAGTCTCCGAAAGCTTGGGAGGTAGATAAACATTGCAGGTTAAAGCCAAGAGCCGTCTGTGTGTCTATGTAAACTTTTCTATTTTTCTCAGAAGGGGCTAATGGAGAGTCAGTGACACAACCTGATGACCGAGTGACTGTATCCCAAGGGGAACCAGTGCTGCTGAAATGCACCTATAATACCACCCTGATTCCCACACTCTGGTGGTACGAGCAGCACCCAAATGAAGCCCCTCGCCTCTTGCTGACACAATATGAAGCATCCGATGAGGAGGCGAGAAGGAGCCGGCGGGGGTTCTCCGCCACACCCGACAATCAGGGGAAGACCTTCCACCTGAAGAAAAGCTCCAGCGAACTGCGCGACTCCGCCGTCTATTACTGCGCCATGCGCGACACAGTGATTGCACCCAGCAGGGTCGCTGCACAGAAACCCGCTGGGGGAAGAGGAGGCGGCACTAAGGAGGTGTGGGTTAGAGCCCCAGAGGAACAGACTCTGCACAGCGCCAGTGGAGTCAGTGACTCCCACCCCGCGGGTGTGACTGTGCAGCGCTCCAATGGGGTGAACGGGCCAGACCCCAGACTGCTGGGACTGCCTGGAGCTCAGTGGAAGCAAATGATCCAGTTCCTCAAAATGCTTAAAACCAGCGAGGAATTGCCCAGGAGTCAGCTGAGCTGCCCTGGTTCCTGTCAGCTGAGATCCGAGCCCTTAAACTAGGACATTGGGGGTCTCTCAAAAACTGAAATGTTCCACATTCCTGGAGGAAACAGAATATAAATCTCCATTAATTTTTCAACTATTTCTACCTCCCATAACTGCTCTTGTGTCTGTTGTGTGAAGGTTTTGCTGGTTTCAGAAATGCAGTGATCCAGAAATTGAAGTGAAGTCAGGAAAGATAGAAATGTCGGAATTACAGGTGTGGCACAGACCAGACAGCCGTCTAGCACAGTATTTGCTCTCTGACTGTAGTTATTACCATCTACTTCAGAGGAAGGTGAAAGAAAATCTGGAGTGGGTAGTTATGAAGTAACTTCCCTTATAGGAGGTTTTCCCATAGCTTTGTGCAATTATATGTAGATTTGTGTCTTGAAGTAGGATTTCCTTCACCTTCCAAATGTTAAAGCCCTTTTTAAGTAAATTCTGAAAATTTATGTTTAAAATCTCTAATAACATCCCAAGGTTCATTTATCCTGGCACGCTCACTTATATGGGCATGTCTACATGATGAAACTGGGTCAATTTTATAGAAGCCGATCTTTAGCTACCGATTTTATACAGTCGATGGTGCATGTCCCCACTAAGTGCATTAGGTAGGCGTAGTGCATCCTCTATACCGTGGGTAGCATTGACTCACGAGTGGTGCACTGTGGGTAGCTATCCCACAGTCCCTGCTGCCCACTAGAATTCTGGGTTAAGCTCCCAGTGCCTGATGGGGAAAAAACGCTGTTGTGGGTGGCTTTGGATACATATCGTTAGTCTCCCCTCCTCCCTCCCTCTTTCCTTGAAAGCAACGGTAAACTATCGTTTTTCACCCTTTTTCCTGGGTTATCCATGCAGACGCCATAGCATGGCAAGCATGGAGGCCGCTCAGCTGTACATTGATATGGTGAGCATTGCAAACACCTCACGCATTATCCGAAGTACGTGCAGAGCCTAGCTAGGAGCCACCAGCACGAGGAAGATTTTGAGGAGGACATGGACACAGACATTCCTGAAAGCAAATGATGTGGCAATTGGCATATCATGGCATCATTGGGCCATGTTGATACAGTGGAACCCCGATTCTGGGCCTGGCAAACAAGCACAGGCTGGTGGGACCACATAGTGTTGCAGGTGTGGGATGAGCCCCAGTGGCTGCAAAACGTGCTCATGCATAAGGCTTCTTTCATGGAACTTTGTGAGTTGCTTTCCCCCACCCTGAAGTGCAGGAATACTAGGATGAGACCTGCCCTGACAGTTGAGAAGTGTGTGGCAATAGCCCTGAGGAAACTTGCAACGCCTGACTGCTACTGGTCAGTCAGGAATCAATTCAGAGTGGGCAAATCTACTGTGGGGGCTGCTGTGATCCAAGTAGACAGGGCAATCAATACCATTCTTCAAAGAAGGGTAGTGACTCTGGGAAATGTGCAGGGCATAGTGATTGGCTTTGCCGTGATGGGGTTCCCTAACTGTGGTGAGGCGATAGACTTAACACACATACCTATCTTGGCACCAGACCACCTTGCCAAAGAGTACATAAACCGCAAGGGGTACCTCTCAATGGTGCTGCAAGCACTGGTGGATCACAAAGGCCATTTCACCAACATCAATGTGGGATGGTCGGGGAAGGTGCATGATGCTTGCGTCTTTCAGAACTCTGGGTTGTTTGGAAAGCTGCAAGAAGGGACTTACTTCCCAGACTGGAAAATTACCATTGGGGACATTGATATGCCAATAGTTATTCTTGGGGACACAGCCCACACCTTGCTCCCATGGCTCATGAAGCCGTACACAGGCAGCCTGGACAGAAGTAAGGAGCAGTTCAACCCTAGGCTGAGCAAGTGCAGAAGGTGGTAGAATGTGCCCTTGGATGTTTAAAGGGGCGCTGGTGCAGTTTACACAGTAGGTTAGACCTCAGTGAAAGCAATATTCCTATTGATGTTGCTGCTTGCTGTGTGCTCCACACTATCTGTGAGAGTAAAGGAGAGACGTTTATGGCGGGGTGGGAGGTTGAGGCAGATCACCTGGTGACCAATTTTGAGCAGACACCAGGACAATTAGAAGAGCACACCAAAGCACGCTGTGCATCAGAGAGGCTTTGAAAAACAGTTTCATAACTGACCAGGCTACAGTGTGACAGTTGTGTGTGTTTGTCCTTGATGCAAAGCCGCCCCCTTTCGTGAATGTACTTCCCTGTAAGCCAATTCCCCCCTCCCCCTTTTGACCACAGCTGGCACAGGAAATAAAGTCCCTATTGTTCTGAATCCATTCATTCTTTATTTATTAAAAAATACTTGAGATCACTGGCAATCCTGACTAGTAAAAGGAAGCCTGGGTGTACAAAGGGTTTGATAACGGGCGGAGGGAAGGGGGTGGAGGGAAGGACAAGGCCAAATTGTTTATTGTAAACACACTACAAATCAAAGCAGTTTGAATGACAGCCTTCTGTTTCTTGGGCCATCTCCTGGAGTGGAGTGGCTGGGTTCCCGGAGCCTCCCCACCCCCGTGGTCCTGGGCGTCTGGGTGAGGAGGATATGGAACTTGGTGATGAGGGCAGGAGGTTACACAGTGGGTGCAGCGGGGGTACTCTAGTTTCCTTTCCTGCAGCTCCAGATGCCTCATCATGTCCGTTTGCTCCCCCATTGGCCTCAGCATCTCCTCCTGCATGTTCTGATCACGCTCACTGTATGCTTTCTTGTCCTCTGCCACCAAATGCCTCCATGCATTCAGCTGTGCCCTATCAGTGCAGGAGGACTGCATGCGCTCTGAATGCATGTCATTGCGAGTGCGATAACCTCAGGGCTGGAGTTGATGCAGGGAGCATAGAAACATTTGCAGCTGCAGGGGAAATAAAAAGGGAGAGTAGACTTTACAGAAGATACATTTCTGAGAACAAAAGGGAGACTCTTTCACAGTGAATGAAGCGATTCACCACAGACAGCACATGTGTTTTAGGCACAAGGTCGCATTTTGCCTTTTAAATTGATCTCCTGCTGATCTGGTGACACATCACACACGGCTGGGCAACAGAATTCGGTTTGCAGGCAGCCATGGTAAGCCAAAGGGTATGTTGGGTTGGCTTCTTCCGCCTTCATAACATTTGGAAATGGTTTCAAACTGCAGTGTCCTCCTTTCCCATAGCAACCAAGGCTGGTTATGTTTGCTGTTTAAAAGGAGGGGCTGCAGTTTTGGGGTGGATGTGCACCACGTGCACTGTCAGTGTGGATTCCACACACACACTCTTCCCCCTCAGCATGGCTATTCTACAGGATGATTCCTTCTAGCCATGCACAAACATCCCATCATGACCGGGGTCTAAAGTGTCGGGGATCAGCTAACAGAGTGGATCACTGCTCTATTACAAAACTTTCCCTACTTCAACCAGGTGTCCATGAGCAATATCACCCTCGTGAGATTGAGAGAGCAAGATAAAGAGAGCATGCTGCACGAATGTGCCCCAAACCCAGGACCATTCACTGCCATGCTTTGTGCTGCAATGATTCCAGGCTACTTGCTGTTGGCTTGGCGTGGTAAAGTGTCCTTCCGTGGAGGACGGAATGAGGCAGCCCTCCCCATAAGCCTTCTGCAAAAGCTTTCAGGGTACCTCCAGGAGAGCTTCATGGAGATGTCCCTGGTGGATTCCCGCTCCATCTCCGGACACGTAAACAGACTTTTCAAATAGCAAGACTGACTGCAAATGCATCCCAATTGTTCAGGGCATATCAAACATTAAACACAATTGCATTTAACCCTTGTAGTGTCATTACAAATGTGCGCTCACCAGAGGGCCTTCTCCACCTTCAGGGTCCGGGAACCTGCCTTGGAAGGGTATTGGCTCCAGGGTGATGAAAAGGTCCTGGCTGCCAGGGAGAATGGATTCTCCGCTTGCCTGCTGCGCATTCTCCTCCTCCTCCTCCTCTTCCTCATCCACAAAATCCTTCTCTGTGTTATCCGAGGCTGCCACCTTGCCAATGTCCATGGAGAGTGTTGGGGGTATTGGTAGGGTTCCCCCCAGATTGGAATGCAGCTGATTATAGAAGCGGCATGTATGGGGCTCTGACCCAGAGCGACTGTTTGCCTCCTTTGTCTTTTGGTAGGCTTGCCTGAGCTCCTTAATTTTCACGCGGCACTGCTATGCATCCCTGATGTAGCCTCTGTCCACCATGTCCTGTGAGATTTGTGCATAATGTCAGCATTTCCTCTGCTGGTTTGGAGTTCTGCTGGCACAGAGTCTTCTCCCCACACAGCGATCAGATCCAGCATCTCCCGTTCACGCCATGCTGGAGCTCGATTGCGACCCTGGGACTGCATGGTCACCTGTGCTGCAGAGCTCGCCACGCTGACCAAACGGGAAATGAAATTCAAAAGTTCCCAAGGGTTTTCCTGTGTGCCTGGCTAGTACAGCCGTGTTGAAAGTGCTGTCCAGAGTGATCACATAGGAGCACAGAGTGATCACATAGGTGCACTCTGGGACACCTCCCCCAGGCAAATACTATAGAATTGCACAGTGCTGTGTCTACGCTACCTCAAATTTGATGAAACGTCAAACTTAGTGCTATGCCTCTCATCCAGGTGGACGCCAGCAGTCGATTTTAAGAGCCCTTTAGGTCGGCAGGACTGGCTGGGTGGTGTGGACGCATTCATTATAAAACTGACAAAATGCAGCTTATTTTGACCTAGCTAGTACTGTAGACTAGGCGTAAATCTGGTGGCAATGAGTTCTAAAGGGTCATTGGTTACCTCGATAATGAATTTCCATGTAACATTTACCAGCTTAGATAAGATTTGTTCAACGAACATCTACCACTTATAGACCAACCTACCAACCTTCAACTCAAATGTTACTTCCACTTAAACCTATCAATGTGAAAGCTGGAAATCCTCACAGTTACAAACGGACATTTAAATGCTTTCAAAGGCAATAGGGCAGGAGACAATTAGGTATGGATTTACAACAAATGGTGAGATTTACCAGATAGCTGAACAACTCCTTATTATCTGGATAAATTTGGGAATAAGATGGAAATAGCCGGGACACGTATGAAGAATGAAGCCAAAACATCTTCCAATGGACACATACCTTTGGCAGGTCTAAACGGGGCTAGATGATAGAGAGAAAGTGTACGGGATTTAGCAGCATACAAAACGTGTAAAAACTGGCCTAGAAAAGACAGGAATAGTGCAGCCACGTCTGTGCCCTGTGTGACATTTGATTGTGACCCCTTCCTGCACTTTCAGACTAGAATCCTTTTTTCCCAATTCTTCAGCACAGTGTAGCTAGTATACAGGGGTTTGGTGTAGCTCAAATGATCCCAGGGGAACTGCACTGATTTACTCCAGCTGCGGGATTGACCCGAATTCCTTTTTCTTGACATCAGGCAGATTTTGCAGTAATTGAACACGGAATAGTCCGACTAAGAAAAACACGCTGAGCGGTTTAGAGAAAATGTCCCCCACGTTCCCCACAAGGGGCCGCTGTTTTACCACTGACTCGCCTCTCGGGCAGAGCTGTCAGTTCAGAGCCCCGATGTGTAACTTGGTCTCGGATCTCCCCGTCCCCGCAATTTCTCCTCCCCCCTTCCCCTCCAGCTCTGTGCAGCAGCCAGAGAGCCGAGTGCGGGGGCAGTAGCGGACGGCCTGCGTGGTTAGCACCAGTCACTCAGCAGAGGAAAGCAGCGCCAGTGAGCAAAGAGCTGTCTGTGTATTTAAGGCATCACCTCCCTGAGTAAAACCTCTCCCTCCCAGCTCCTCCGCACAGCTGGGGAAGGCGAGGAAGCAACTTCGTTCCTGGCTTTGGGACGAAAATTCTATCCCACTTCATCCCTGAAATATGTTCCTCCCCTGGGTGTCTGTTCTTACACTACTTCCGATTCTGGGTGAGTAGCGTGTCTGCACCATTTCAGCTCTGTATGGGGCCAGGTGGCATCTGGTGTAAATGGTGGGGTTAGGGTTAAGTTGCATCCAGTTCTTGGCGATGCGGAGTTAGCCCTACTTTCTTTTTGTAACCATTTGTTTATAAACCTTCCCCTCCCTCCAGTCTCCGAAAGCTTGGGAGGTAGATAAACATTGCAGGTTGAAGCCAAGAGCCGTCTGTGTCTCTACGTAAAGTTCTATTTTGTTTCCAGAAGGGGCTAATGGAGAGTCAGTAACACAGCCTGATGACCGAGTGACAGTATCCCAAGGGGAACCAGTGCTGCTGAGATGCATCTATGACTATGTCACTTCCTATGGTACTCCTACGCTCTGGTGGTACGAGCAGCACCCAAATGAAGCCCCTCGCCTCTTGCTGACACAATATGAAGCATCGGATGAGGAGGCGAGAAGCAGCCGGCGGGGGTTCTCCGCCACACCCGACAATCAGGGGAAGACCTTCCACCTGAAGAAAAGCTCCAGCGAACTGCGCGACTCCGCCGTCTATTACTGCGCCATGAGCGACACAGTGATTGCACCCAGCAGGGTCGCTGCACAGAAACCCGCTGGGGGAAGAGGAGGCGGCACTAAGGAGGTGTGGGTTAGAGCCCCAGAGGAACAGACTCTGCACAGCGCCAGTGGAGTCACTGAATCCCACCCCGCGGGTGTGACTGTGCAGCGCTCCAATGGGGTGAACGGGCCAGACCCCAGACTGCTGGGACTGCCTGGAGCTCAGTGGAAGCAAATGATCCAGTTCCTCAAAATGCTTAAAACCAGCGAGGAATTGCCCAGGAGTCAGCTGAGCTGCCCTGGTTCCTATCAGCTGAGGATCCGGGCCCTTAAACTAGGACATTGGGGTCTCTAGCGACACTCAAATATTAGTTACATATTCCCAACAGAACACACAAAATATAAATCCCGAAAATTAATTTTTCCACAATTCCTCACTCGGCTAACTTCCCTGGTGCCTGTTGTGTGTCGGTTTTGCTGGTTTCGGAAATGAAACATCCAGAAATAGAAGCGAAGTCAGGAACAATGGGAACATTGGAATTACAGTCTGGTTTACGGCAGACAGTCATCTAGCGCAGTATTTGCTCTGACTGCAGCTACTACCAGCTGCTTCAGAGGAAAGTGGAAGTGGGTAGTAATGAGAACTTCCCTTGCAGATGCTTTCATCCTAACCATTGACAATAAGTCATGGATTTATGTCTTGAAGTAGAAGGATCTCCTTAACCTTCCAAATTGTAAAGTCAATTTTAATGAAACTCTGAAAGGGTTTTTTAAATCTATAATAATGTCCCAAGGTTTATTTATCGTGGTAAACTTTTGGACTCACTTGGGTATCTGCTGGCAATGAGTTCCAAAGGGTTATTGTCTAACTTGATAATGAATTCCCATGAAACATTTACCAACTTTAATAAGATTTGATCCTCGAAAATCTCCCACTTATAGATCAAACTAGCAACCTTCAACTCAAATGTGATTTACACCTTAACCTATTAATATGAAAATTGGAAATCCACACAGTTACAAACAGCCATCTAAAGGCTTTCAGAAGGAATAACCCAGGAAACCATTCGTTATTAAAAAGTATGGATTTATAACAAACGGTGAGAATTATCAAGTAGCTGAACAACTCCTTATTCCCAAATTTATCCAGAAAAGGAGATGGAAATAGCCGGGACATGTAAGCAGAATGAAGCCAAAGCATCTGCCATTGGACACATGCCTTTGGGCAGTTCTAAACGGGGCTAGATGCTAGAGAGGAAAAGTTGAAGGGATTTAGCAACATAAAAAAAGTGCAAAAACTGGCCTCGGAAAGACAAGGATGGTGCAGCCACGTCTGTGCCCTGTGTCACTGAATCCTTCCTGCACTTTCAGACTAGAATCTTTTTTTCCCAATTATTGTGAACATTCTGAGCTAGAGACACAGCGGATTGGTGGAGCTCGAGTGATTCCAGCGGATTTACACTGATTTACTGCAGCTGGGGGATTGACCCTGAATCCTTTCCTAGAGCATCAGGCAGATTGTGCAGTTATTAAAAACGGGATAGTCCGACTGGAGTAAAGACAAGAAAAACACTGTGAGCTGTAAAAAGCAACAAAGGGTCCTGTGGCACCTTTAAGACTAACCGAAGTATTGGGAGCATAAGCTTTCATAAGTAAGAACCTCACTTCTTCAGATGCAAGTAATGGAAATTTCCAGAGGCAGGTATAAATCAGTGTGGAAATAACGAGGTTAGTTCAATCAGGGACGGTGAGATGCTCTGCTAGCAGTTGAGGCGTGAACACCAAGGGAGGAGAAACTGCTTCTGTAGTTGGATAGCCATTCACAGTCTTTGATCTGATGGTGTCAAATTTGCAAATGAATTGGAGCTCAGCAGTTTCTCTTTGGAGTCTGGTCCTGACGTTTTTTTGCTGTAAGATGGCTACCTTTACATCTGTTATTGTATGGCCAGGGAGGTTGAAGTGTTCTCCTACAGGTTTTTGTATATTGCCATTCCTGATATCTGACTTGTGTCCATTTATCCTCTTGCGTAGTGACTGTCCACTTTGGCCAATGTACATAGCAGAGGGGCATTGCTGGCACATGATGGCATATATAACATTGGTGGACATGCAGGTGAATGAGCCGGTGATGTTGTAGCTGATCTGGTTAGGTCCTGTGATGGTGTTGCTGGTGTAGATATGTGGGCAGAGTTGGCATCGAGGTTTGTTGCATGGGTTGGTTCCTGAGTTAGAGTTGTTATGGTGCGGTGTGTGGTTGCTAGTGAGAATATGCTTAAGGTTGGTGGGTTGTCTGTGGGCGAGGACTGGCCTGCCTCCCAAGGTCTGTGAAAGCGAGGGATCATTGTCCAGGATGGGTTGTAGATCACTGATGATGCGTTGGAGAGGTTTAAGCTGAGGACTGTAGGTGATGGCCAGAGGAGTTCTGTTGGTTTATTTTTTGGGCCTGTCTTGTAGCAGGAGGTTTCTGGGTACACGTCTGGCTCTGTTGATTTGTTTCTTTATTTCCTTGTGTGGGTATCCTAGTTTTGAGAATGCTTGGTGAAGATCTTGTAGGTGTTGGTCTCTGTCTGAGGGGTTGGAGCAGATGCGGCTGTGAGCTGCTTATCGAAACTTCCTCCACAAGGGGCCGCTGTTTTACCACTGACTGGCCTCTCGGGCAGAGCTGTCACAGGCTGGCAGTTCAGAGCCCCGCTGTGTAACTTGGTCTCGGATCCCCCCGTCCCCGCAATTTCTCCTCCCCCTCTTCCCCTCCAGCTCTGTGCAGCAGCCAGGGAGCCGAGTGCGGGGGCAGTAGCGGACTGCCTGAGTGGTTAGCACCAGTCACTCAGCAGAGGAAACCAGCGCCAGTGAGCAAAGAGCAGCCTGTGTATTTAAGGCATCACCTCCCTGAGTAAAACCTCTCCCTCCCAGCTCCTCCGCACAGCTGGGGAAGGCGAGGAAGAAGATTCTTTCTTGGGCTGTGGGAAGAAGTTTCCATCCCACTTCATCCCTGAAATATGTTCCTCCCCTGGGTGTCTGTTCTTACACTACTTCCGATTCTGGGTGAGTAGCGTGTCTGCACCATTTCAGCTCTGTATGGGGCCAGATGGCATCTGGTGTAAATGGTGAGGGTTAAGTTGCATCCAGTTCCAGGCGATGCGGAGTTAGCCCTACTTTATTTTTGTAACCATTTGTTTATAAACCGTCCTCTCCCTCCAATCTCTGGAAGCTTGGGAGATAAATAAACATTGCAGGTTAAAGCCAAGAACCGTTTGTGTGTCTATGTAAACTTCTATTTTTCACCAGAAGGGGCTAATGGAGAGTCAGTGACACAACCTGATGACCGAGTGACTGTATCCCAAGGGGAACCAGTGCTGCTGAAATGCATCTATGATTATGACACTTCCTACAGTACTCCTACGCTCTGGTGGTACGAGCAGCGCCCAAATGAAGCCCCTCGCCTCTTTCTGACACAATATGAAGCGTCCGATGAGGAGGAGAGAAGGAGCCGGCGGGGGTTCTCCGCCACACCCGACAATCAGGGGAAGACCTTCCACCTGAAGAAAAGCTCCAGCGAACTGCGCGACTCCGCCGTCTATTACTGCGCCATGCGCGACACAGTGATTGCACCCAGCAGGGTCGCTGCACAGAAACCCGCTGGGGGAAGAGGAGGCGGCACTAAGGAGGTGTGGGTCAGAGCCCCAGAGGAACAGACTCTGCACAGCGCCAGTGGAGTCAGTGAATCCCACGCCGCGGGTGTGACTGTGCAGCGCTCCAATGAGGTGAACGGGCCAGACCCCAGACTGCTGGTACTGCCTGGAGCTCAGTGGAAGCAAATGATCCAGTTCCTCAAAATGCTTAAAACCAGCGAGGAATTGCCCAGGAGTCAGCTGAGCTGCCCTGGTTCCTGTCAGCTGAGGATCCGAGCCCTTAAACTAGGACATTGGGGGTCTCTAAAAAACTAAAATGTTCCACATTCCTGGAGGAAACAGAATATAAATGTCCATTAATTTTTCAACATTTTCTACCTCCCATAACTGCCCTTGTGTCTGTTGTGTGAAGGTTTTGCTGGTTTCAGAAATGCAGTGATCCAGAAATTGAAGTGAAGTCAGGAAAGATAGAAATATTGGAATTACAGGTGTGGCACAGACCAGACATCCGTCTAGCACAGTATTTGCTCTCTGACTGTAGTTACTACCAACGACTTGAGAGGAAGGTTAAAGGCACTCCGGAGTGAGTAGCTTGTTTGCCTGCCGCATCCGCAGGTTCAGCAGATCGTGACTCCCACTGGCCGCGGTTTGCTGCTCCAGACCAATGGGGGCTGTGGGAAGCGGCGTCTGCCGAGAGACGTGCTTGCTGCGGTTCCTGCAGCCCCCATTGGCTTGGAGCGGTGAACCACGGCCAGTGGGAGCCGCTGTCATCTGAACCTGCAGATGCGGCAGGTAAACAAACCAGCCCAGCCCACCAGGGTGCTTACCCTGAACAAGCGGCGCCCCTCGTTTGAGAACCACTGATTTAAGGTGTCAAGAAACTTTATCTCTGCATCCCCTCCTGAGGTGATATGTATCCAGTCATTATGGAGATAGTTGAACCCCACCCATTATTACTGAGGTTTTTTTATTTTAATAGACTCTCTAATCTCCTGAGCATTTCACAGTCAATACAACCATCCTGGTCAGGTGGTCTGTAATATATCCCTACTGCTATATTCTTATTATTCAAGCATGGAATTACTATCCATAGAGAGTCTATGGTACAGTTTGGTTCATTTAAATTTTTTACTTCATTTGATTCTGTGCTTTCTTTCATATATAGTACCACTGCCTCACCAGCATGACCTGTGATGTCCTTCCAATATATTTTGTACCCTGTGAACCATGGCTGCTACCTGTAATTTCTGAGTCATGCCTAGACATGTGACTTGCCCATGTGACTCCAAAACTCGATCTTGTAGCTGGGATGCTACACAGGGGGAGGGAGGGGTGTCCACCCACAAGAGAAAGTCTATTTAAACCCCTGGGCGACCCCTCCATTTTGTCTTCAGCTGCCTCAAGAGATAGCCTCTCCACCCCCAAACATACCTGAAAGAAACTGGAACAAAGGACAGTAACCACAGGGGGTGTGAGTGATAGCTGGACCCAGACTAGAAGGAGACTAGTCTGTAAAAGGAAGCTTACTGGAACATCGCTGAGGGTGAGGTTTTATCTGTATTCAGTTTTCATACAGAATTAGGCATAGACTTGCATGTTCTATTTTATTTTGCTTGGTAAATCACTTTGTTCTGTCTGTCACCATTTGGAACCACTTAAATCCTACTTTTTGTATTTAATAAAATCACTTTTTACCTACTAATTAACCCAGAGTATGTATTAATACCTGGGGAAGGAGGGCGAAACAGCTGTGCATATCTCTCTATCAGTGTTATAGAGGGCGAACAATTTATGAGTTTACCCTGTATAAGCTTTACAGAGGGTAAAACAGATTTATTTGGGATTTGGACCCCACTGGGAGTTGGGCATCTGAGTGTAAGAGATAGGAACACTTCTTAAGCTACTTTCAGTTAAGCTTGCAGTTTGTGTGATGTGGTTCAGACCTGGGTCTGTGTTTGTAGCCAGCAAGCATGTCTGGCTCAAACCAGGCAGTGTTCTGAAATCTCATTCTGGCAGGGAAAACGGCTCAGAGGTAGTCTCAGCACATCAGCTGGCAGTTCCCAAGGGGTTTTCTGTGATCCAAACCGTCACACTCACCATCGTGAAATGCCGCTTTCAGCTCGGGAAACAAGCACCAAGTGGTGGGATCACATCCTGATGCACGTCTGGGATGATGAGCAGTGGCTGCAGAACTTTTGCATGAGGAAAGCCACATTCATGGGACTGTGTGCTGAGCTTGCCCTCACCCTGCAGCGCAAGGACACGAGATTGAGAACTGCCCTGCCAGTGGAGAAGCCGGTGGCTATTGCAATCTGGAAGCTGCAGAAAGAGGCACAGGCTGAGGGATGTCCTGGCCACCACTTCCCGCCGCCCCCATTGGCCTGGAGCAGCAAACCGTGGCCAGTGGGAGCCACGATCGGCCAAACCTGCGGAAACGGCAGGTAGATAAACCGGCCGGGCCCACCAGGGGCTTTCCCTGAACAAGCGGCGGCCCAAGTTTGAGAACCACTGCCCTAAGAGTTACCTGTCCTGTGATGGACTCTACCTGAAACAATAACTAGGGGGAGAAATCATTATTTGTAACCAGTTTGTAACTAGCTTAGATTGCCTGCTTTGCATTATTTTCTTAGTAACCTACTTTGTTGGGGTTTTTTTGCTACCTCTTTGATCACCTAAAATACACCTTTTCATATTTAATAATCTTATTTCTGGTTTATAATATAACCCAATTTATGTGTTTTCTAACTGGGGTGGCGCGGTGTGAGGGGAAACTGTGCATACGCTCTTCCACATTGAGGGAAGAGGCGAATTTCATATACTTTTGGGCTTGTACTCCAAAGGGAGGCGGGCATCTGGGTACTGTGGAAAGCCCCTTAAGATGAACCTTCTCAGAGCAGCTCTCTGCCTCTCTGTGCAGCTGGGTGTGGCCCCCCTGTCAACTTTGTTGGAGGAGGCTTTAGTGCCTGGTTTAGCAGGACCGGGTTTCAGGGGTCCCAGGCTGGCAGAACAGTCTGATTCAGGGATGTCCCAGCACCCTAGATGACATCCAAGGGGGTCCCACCCATCACACCCATGCCTCCCAAAAGAGGTAAAACCAAACATTTTCCCTTTCCCTAGGAGACAAAATTTCAGAGGCTAGGGGTGTTGAGAGTGGGCATTAATTACTCCCCAATATTACCAGTTTCCTCAGGAAACCCACCCAGTGACTCAGAAACACAGAGAGACATAAGACACTTAAAAGTGAGACAGTTGTCTGTGGACGTTCTGGGTGCCTCTGGCACAACTCAATGAAACAATCTTTGAGGGTTTTGCACACACCCACTGGCAGCACAAAAACCTATTCAGTGTTTGCCAACAACTTAGAACTATAGGTGTTCCCTGGCTGGATCAGGCCAGATTCAAAACAGTCTCCTCTTGCTGCAAGTGTCCAAACAATGACACTGGGGAAGGCACAAAACCCTCGGAAGTGGGATAATCTGGCTCTATGGAAAATTTCTTCCTTTCTCCCATTGGCTAGAGGCTTGGTCTATACCCCAAAGCAGGCAAATTTATAGCCAGCCCAGACATCTAGAAGCCTTGCTAATGTAATTATGAATATTCTCATCATTCTTAGATAATGAGATGCAATATAGTAGAACCTCTGAGGTGTTCGTAACTCTGTAGAGCCTGGACAGGGCATTGATCTGGAACTCAGGAGACCAGAGGTTGAATTCCTGGCTCTGCCACCTGCCTGCTGGGTAACCTTGCACAAGTCACATCACCGCCTTCTGATGCCTCACTTTCCCTCTCTGTAAAATAGGGATAAAATTGCAAACCACCTTTGTAAAGCACTTTGAGATCTAGAGATGAAAACACTATATAACAGCTAAGCATCACCATCATTGTCATCGAGATGGGGATAAACAAATTAGAACACGACAGAGGAAAGGACAAGAATAAATTAGAATACAATAATCCTTTTAAAATGCTGCTTAAGTCTTCACATCAATTATATCTTATAGCAATGAAATTCAACAGGGTAACTGATGGCCATGTGAAGGCATTTCCATGAGCTAAAATAAGTAGGGTTGGCATAATTCGATTTTTATATTTAATTTAAATGAAACTTGACACAGAATGGAAAAAAAATCTTAAAATAAAACATTGATATTATGAAACTATCTATATATATATATAGAGAAAGAGTCATATCAGTTTATTTTAAGCATTTTTCATTCTGTGTCAGATTAAATTTTCACAGTTGTGCAAAATTCTGGATTTTAAACGTTTTTATTGATTTAAATTTTCACAGTTGCAGGAAATTATGTGGGAGTCAGACAATTGGGGGTCAATTATGTAATGACTGTTGGCTAGAAGATTCAGAAAGCTAAATCTTTATAACCATTAAACACAAAGTGTGACCATGACATGCGGAATTTTTCAAAATAAACATCCTCAAATCCAACTCTAATAAGTTCTCAAGCAGCGTCTTTTCTTACTTTGCCTCTCTGCACATTTCAATCATCATCGATGGAAATATTTTAGTTGGTTTGTATGTGCCCGGTGAAATCAACATTTACCCATAAAAATCTAATTATTCCAGCTCTAATGAAAACCCTTATAAATGGCTCTCCCCGTCTTTGAAATACCTTAATATCAAGGGTTAAAACTTCAAACTCTCAGGTCATTCATTCTCAGGTCATGCAGCGCCACGGGAGTCAGTGGGCAAGACATCCCCCACCCATTCACTCATTTGCTCACTAGGTGGCAGTGTTGCACCCGCAAAATACATCCCCTCTATCAATGATACACACAGTATCTCAGCCCCTATTCGTTTCTGAACTCTGCCTTCTACAGTCCCCACCTCCTTCTGCAGCTCAGAGACCGTGAGAAGGAATTCAAGGAGAAATGCTCACAAGAAGAAAGACACACTTGCACAAGGCTTGCAGAATGAGACGCTCCAGGTATGCAATATAGGTGTTAAATACATCACCCCAATTACAATAGTCTCACTTTTTCCTTGTTTTTATCTGGGGAAGGAAAAAGACACGGCTTCCTTTCTGTGTATATGATCGGGGATGAGGATTATTAAAATACCAATCATGACCATGAAAATACCTCATTTTCTTTTTGCTGATTGTACTGCCTTTTGTTTTAAGTGAGTATGGTTTAATTCTGGGGCATTAACTATTTTATATCCATTTCATAATTGGTAGTTCTATTCTATCCTTATTTCATTTAATCTATTCTAGTGTATTACTTACACTTCTCTACCTGCCAATGGCCAAATTGGAAACTCTGATCTCTGGGAAAGATCCTAAATGGGGGATGGATAAGGTGTGGACTTACAATTATTCATCAAGTAGAACGAAAAAGAGAGATGGGATTCCTTCCTTTTGTGTAAATGGTTCTTTATTTGTAATGTAAATAATTTTCAACAATCGAAGGAAGCTGGGCACCATGGTTTTTGAGGGAAAGGTAGGTAATTGTGGAAGTAAATTGAGGGAGATCTTTGCAAATGGGATACACTAGAAAGGATATTTTATTATGATAATGTCCTGTGTGTCTGAGATTTTGAAAAGATTTTAAGGCAATGAGGAGCCCTTCTACAGGGAAATTTGGGACGCCACCTGTCTTAACCTATGAAAATTCCAGCCATAACCAATTAGCAAAATTTGTTTTCTTTTGCAGAAAGCACCTATGCAAACCCAACAATGCAACCCCAACGCACCGTTACCATCCAGGAAGGAAAACCTGTGCTTCTCCCCTGCACTTATAATTCCTCTGGCGTTCAGTATCTCTTCTGGTACGAGCAGTATCCCCATGACACCCCTCGCCTGCTGCTGACACAATATGAAGCATCGGGGGAAGAGGAGAAGAGACGCAGGCGAGGGTTCTCTGCAAATCACCAGAAAGACTCCAAATCCTTCCACCTGGAGAAAAACTCCAGCCAAGTGAGCGACTCTGCTGTTTATTACTGCGCCATGAGAGACACAGCGAGCAAAGCCCCCGGGGCAGCTGTACAAAACCCCCAGGACTGAGGTTATGTCTACACTTGCAGATGTACAGTGCAGGGAGTAACAGCGCCCCCCAGAGAGCGCTGCAGGGAAAGCGCTGTTGTGTGTTCACACTGTCAGCTGCCAGCGCAATGGAGTGGCCACACTTGCAGCAAGTGCAGCGGCATTCAGAGCAGTGCACTCTGGGCAGCTAACCCACAAAGCACCTCTTCCTCTTCTGCTGCTGTGGCTTGTGGGAAGAGGGAGGGGGGCCGTGGGGCACCCGGGGTCCTGTCCCAATGCCCCGCCATGCATCGCTTCGCAGCCCAGCAGACCCTTTGCTTCCATCCACATTTGGTGCCATCTTTCAATGGTTTTTGTACTATGAGCTGTGCCTGCCTCTTCGGTCTCTGGGAATGGGTCCCGAACTGTTGAAGAATATGCTGATGGGTCTCACTTATACATGACAAATGGCAGTCCAGTTACTCCTTAAACTAGAAAGTGGCAATGAGACATGCCTAGTAGATAAAACACAAGATTGCTTGTGACATTCGTGGAGGTGCTGACCACCGTGGAATGCTGCTGTGAGGCTCGGGAAACAAGCACTGAGTGGTGGGATCATATTGTCATGCAAGTCTGGGATGACGGGCAGTGGCTGCACAATTTTCACATGAGGAAATTCATGGGATTGAGTGATGAGCTCACCCACACCCTGCAGTGCAAGGACACGAGAATGAGAACTGTCCTGCCGGTGAAGAAGCACGTGTTGATCACACTGTGGAAGTTGGCTACTCCAGACAGCTACCAATCGGTCGCTAACCAGTATGGAGTGGGCAAGTCGATCGTTGGACTCATGTTGACGGAAGTGTGCAGGGCCATTAATCGCATTACGAACAGAAAAGCTGTGGCTCTGGGCAACATGCGTGACATTGTGGCTGGCTTTGCACAAATGGGTTTCCCTAACCGCGGAGGGGCGATAGATGCACACATATTCCAATTCTGGCACCAGACCACCTAGCCACCGAGTACATAAATTGGAAGGGGTATTTCTCAATGGTTCTCCAGGCACATGTGGATCACCGTGGGCATTTCACGAACATTAACGCAGGCTGGTCTGGAAAGATGCATGACACACACATCTTTCAGGCCTTTTCAGGAAGCTGCAAGCTGGGACTATCTTCCCGGACGAGAAGATCACCATAGCGGGAATCAAAATGCCCATTGTGATCCTGGGAGACCCTGTCTACCCGTTGATGCGATGGCTCATGAAACCAGACACCGGGAGCCTTGACAGCAGCAAGGACCAGTTCAACTACAGGTTGAATAGGTGCAGAATGATGGTTGAGTGTGCTTTTGGCCGTATAAAGGCCGGTTGGCGATGTCTGTATGGGAAGCTGGACCTGGCCGATGACAGCATCCCTATGCTTATATCCACGTGCTGTACCCTCCATAATATTTGTGAAGGGAAGGGTGAAAGCTTCACTGAGGCCTGGACTGCTGATGCTTAGCACCCGGAGGCTGAGTTTGAACAGCCAGAGACCAAGGCTATTAGAAGGGCGCAGTGTGGGGCCATAAGGATTAGGGAAACCCTGAGGCAGCAATTCGATGCTGAAAGCCAGTAATGTTTGGTGCCAGGCACGGGAGTGGAGTGGTTGTAATGCTAGTATGCAACGGTGATTGCTCCATATAATGCACTGACTAGCAGTGCCTGTTGCTTTCCTGGGCTATGCGTGCTTTCAATTAATGGAATAAAGAATGCTTCAAAACAAAACAAAAATTCATTTATTAAAAAATCCACAACAGTTGGAGAGTGACACACGGTCTGACACATTTGCAGTGAGTGGGAGGGGGGAAAGGAGTTGTGGGGGCTCCAGAACATTTACAGATTTGTGTATGTCCAGCTATCATATGCAGCCTTGCTGTCTGGAGCACCATGCAACGCGTGCTGCACTTCAGGGCTAAACTGCATGGGAACGGGGGTTGAGTGCAGTGCGTACTAGTGGGGGTCTGCAGGGCTGGATGGTGAAGGGGCAGGTGTGGAATTCAGCAGGAGGCGACTGGGGACAGGATGGTGTTATGCTTATACAAAGCATATGAGATCTTTTATAGGGGAGAAGGCAACATGCCGCATTTATTGAGAATACAGCAGTTAGCATATGCTTTTCAGTCACACATACACACACCGTGCACACTGTCCCACCAGTTGATGTTATAGTTACCAGTCTGGATCAACCTAGTGGCCAGCTAGGTTGATCACCGGTGGGGAGGAGCCGGGTGTTTATATAGCCCCCTGTTTATATAGTGATCTTCCTTCATTGGGGCCAATGAGTTTTGCACCGTCATGCTGTAATCAATTGTTGTTTGACGAGCGCATGTTTTCTTAAATTGTCCTTCTCATTCTTTATCACAGCTATCTCCTCCCCATGGATAGGCGCCTGTCTCATCTTTCGAGTCATCAATCTGCCCTCCTCTGACATTTCAATAGGGGCGTGTTGCAGCATCTTGGTGCTCTTGCGTCTGCTGCAGGGGAGGGCAGACACACAGATGCTCCGTATGCAGTGCTAGGAGCATCTGGATCGATTCCGATTGGCGATCCACAACGTTTAGGAACCGCTCCGTGGCTTCTTTCCGGTGCTCCACGCTCTCCTTCTGTTCCCTCCTCTCGCTGTCCTGACAGTCCTGCAGGTTTTTTTTTATGTTCAGCGGTGGCGTGCTGCATAACTTCATGCAAAAAGTCCTCTTTAGTTTTTTGAGGCCACTTCCTGAGTCTGCGCAGCTGTTCAGCCAGCGACAACAAGGCAGGCTGGGACCCCAAGATCAGATCTATGAAGCCAAAATTCAACATTTTACAGAGCACCATTGTTAGCAATAGACAGAGCACTGACACAACTGTTTTAAAACACAAGCACTAGTCCATTACCTATCATTAACTGGCTGTCGCAAGGCGAGAGCACATGAGCCACAAGACCCCCAAAATGGTGAGTAGCCACAGGGACAGGGAACCTCATTGTTCCAGGGCCTTACTGTACCCAGGGACCGTGTGCCTTGGGATAGCCAACACTGAAGGGAAGCCCTATACTCAACACTGTCCACTCATTTTCCACAGGCTGTGTTCATCCTGGAAGATATCTCGCTGCTGAGGGAGAGCTGGGAAGCAAGGGAGGCTCTTCTGCAAGACTGAGGCTTCGGCCCTGGCCCATATGCAGCTTGCCTGTGTGCAGCAATGGTCCCACCCCACCGATGGCACAGTTGCACCGGAATGTTGCCCTTAATGGGACAAGGAGCAAAGCACTTCTTCCAGATTACTTGTGGAAGTGCATTGCCCAGTATCTCCATGAGACTTGCGCGGAAATCTCTGAGGCCGATTACCATGAAGGGAGAGAGTCCATGAACACCCTGTTCCACCTCTAGGCATGTGTCTGTACAAGCACTGCACAGAGCCAAGCCTGCTTTCTGCAACCCTCCTGGCCCCAACAACTTGCCCCCAACAGCCGGCCCCCAACACCTCGCTTCCCAAAATCAAAGGTGCTTACCAGGCGCCTCCTCTGCTGTTTGAGGTTCCCCAAGCACCGACTGCTGCAACTGGCTAGCCTCCTCCAGGGTACAAAAGAGCTCCTGGCTGCATGCATCTGTGGACACCAGGTTGTCCTCTGGGTTGCCCTCCCCCTCAGCACCCTCACCTTCAATTTCCTCCTTCTGGATCGGAGGCCTCTTGGCTGACACAGCCCCTGAAGCGTCCCTGGGGCTCTTTGCAGTGGATGTGGGGTCTCCCCCAAGTATTGCATCCAGCTCTTTGTAGAACCGGCAGCTCAAGGACACAGAATCAGAGTCGCAGTTTGCCTCCCGCGCCTTGTGGTAGGCGTTCTGAAGCTCCTTCACTTTGACCCTGCACTGCAATGTGTCCTAGTCATGGCCCCTTTTGGTCATGGACCTTGATCTCTCCCTGTAGGTATCATAATTCCTACAGCTGGAGCGCAGCAGGGACTGCACAGCTTCCTCTCCCCAAACGCCGATGAGATCCAGCAGCTCACCATTGCTCCAAACAGGGGATCGCCTGGTGCATGGAACAGGCATGGTCACCTGGAAAGATGCACTTAGAGCACTCCATGCTTCACCAAGCAAACAGGAAGGGGAATTTCAAAATTCCCAAGAATTTAAAGGGCGGGTTTGACGGTTGGTCACCCGAGGGCAGGGCAGTCGAGTTCAACCGATGACCATAGAGGCTAGAAGAGGCATTGTGGGAGACGTCCTGGAGGCCAATCACAGTGCAGTAATAGACCAGGCCATCTACACTGGCACCACGGTGCTGTAGCCTGGGCGAAGAAAGCTCTAGGCCTCTCGTTGAAGTGGTTTACCTAGAACGCTCCAACTCTTGAGTTTGGGCGCACTAAGTACCTTCCTAGTGTGGAAACCTCAGGAGTTACAGTGCCAGGAGCTGATTTAATGCACTCCAACTTGCCAGTGTAGGCAAGGCCTAAGAAACACAAAGGACTGAAATATCTGAGTCTTTGGGCATCTCAGGAACACAAAATGTAACAGTATTCATAACCGGACACAGAGAATGCAGATCCCTGTTTTTAAAAACTTTGAATAACTCTGCCATGTTCTATTCCTCATTCTTTACTCTAGTCCAGGTGAAGGGTAGGATCAAAGGTTACGGTTAAGGGATTGGGGTATTACGTGTATGCCAACAGTTAGAATTTAGGGTTAAATGTATTCTTATCATTAAGGACTAGGGATTAGGGTTATGGGTATTTTCAGGTTGGTGAAGTTTCGGGTTAAAGCTTTAGGATTGGAGCATGGTTAGAAGCTAGAGGGTGGAAGTTGGGGTTAGGCCTATTTTATGAGTTAGTGTTTTAAATTTGGGTTTAGGATTAGTGCTAAGCAGTTAGTGCTATCAGTAGGTTGGCGTAGGATTATATTTGTAGTTACCCATTTTGGGGGGGAGGTTATGGTTAGATAAATTGTTGTGGCAGGATATAATTTAGGATTAGGGCTAGAGGTAGGAATAGAATTAGGATTGGGGTTCCATTAAGCATTAGGGTCAGAGTTAAATTTTTGATTAGGGATAGGGAAAGGGTTAGAGGAAATTAGGGTTAGAGTTTTGGATTAGGGTTAGGAGTTGGTATTAGGGTTAGGCAATGGTAGTGTTACAGCTGAGGCTAGGGTTAAGGTGAGAGTTGTGGCAATTATTATTTTAGGTTTAAGGTTAAGGTTGGTGTTATGTTTAGGATTAGGATTTCGGCATTAGGTTATGGCTCTGGGGGAATTAGGGCAAGGTCTTGGGATAAAGGTTCAGAGTTCATAGCGGGGCTGGGGGATAGGTTTAGCGTTAGGATTTTGAGTGAGGGTTTAAGGTTAGGGTTAGGGTTGAGCACTAAGGTTGCTCGCAATTTAAAAGGAAACTGGGAAACTCAGGATCATAGTGGATTAGGCTCCACTTAGTCCAGTAGTCTGTCTCCAGAAGTTGCCAGTACAAGATGCTTCAGAGGAAGGTACAAGGGACCCTTCGCTGGATGGATATGAGGGAACCTGCCCTTAGGGAAAATTTCTTTCTACACCCCACCCCACTCACGGGACAATATTTTACACCCTGGAGCAGGAAGTTTACTTCCTTTACTCATTCAGATAATATTTTAATTGACCCCTCAGTTTTTATTGTGGTTAAATCTAAGTGACCCTATAAAAACCCCTCTCTACTACTTCCAATGTGGAGTCCAGAGAAGGGGAAAGTATTCCAGCTGTCCTGAGAAATATTCCCCGCTGGTTAACAGATTAGAACGCTGGGGGTCGCTGTTACACCTGTGAGACCATTTGTCTGTGTATTTCCTTTCCTGGCCTCTGCAGTCTCCTCCTGTAACTCTTCTCCTCAGACATTGTCAAAAAAAGTTCGAGGGGTATTGCAGACAGAAAAGGGACCAGCATACCGCTAGCACAGCTGCTAAGCTTTTGCAAAAGCCGAGATATAATCATTTTCAAAGGCATCACATCCAAAGCAAACTTCTGTCTTTGCTCTTCTGTGAAAAAGGACACAGCCGTGGATGTGGAAAAGAGGAGATTTTGCAAGATTATTAAACGACAAATTATTAAAACGGCCATGCCGCTCGCTAGCTCCTTCGTGGTTTTGATAATTGTTTGTTCAAGTGAGTATAGTTTGTTTTGGGAACCTGAACTATTTTATTGTTTTGCATTTATAAGTCATATCTTTTGCAGTGGCCAATACATTCTAGTCTATTTTTCTTTCCTTCCAACCTCTCAATGCCTAAATATGAAACGGAGAGCGGAGAGAGACGCAACATGAAGGACATATAAAAATATTCAAGTGACAAAATGAAAAGGAGATGGGATTCCTTCATGTGTAAACGGTTCTTTATTTCTGATGTAAATAGTCTAAGAATAAAAGGAATCTGGACACAATTTTTAAGGACTGGGGAGGTAGGTAACTGTAGTATAAATCGAAGGAGATCTTTGGAAACGAGGAACACTTGCAAAATGTTTCATGTTATGTTTGGCTGAGATTTTGGAAGGATTTTAAGGAAGCGAGGACCCGATCTACAATTGAGTTTGGGACCGCAGATGCCTTACGATACTATCAGAGGAGTAGCCGTGTTAGTCTGAATCTGTAAAAAGCAACAGAGGGTCCTGTGGCACCTTTGAGACTAACAGAAGTACTGGGAGCATAAGCTTTCGTGGGTAAGAACCTCACTTCTTCAGATGCAAGTAATGGAAATCTCCAGAGGCAGGTATATAACCTCGTTATCTCCACACTGATATATACCTGCCTCTGGAGATTTCCATTACTTGCATCTGAAGAAGTGAGGTTCTTACCCCCGAAAGTTTATGCTCCCAATACTTCTGTTAGTCTCAAAGGTGCCACAGGACCCTCTGTTGCTTTTTACGATACTATGAAACTTCCATCCCTGCTCAATTTACAATTCTATTTTCTTTTGCAGAAAGGACCCATGCAGACTCAGTAACGCAACCAAAAGGCACCGTTCCCATCCAGGAAGGAAAACATGTACTTCTCCACTGCACCTATGATTACTCTGGGTCTACTCCTATACTCTTCTGGTACGAGCAGTGTCCCCATGAGGCCCCGCGCCTGTTGCTGACACAATATGAAGCCTCGGACGAGGAGGAGAAGAGACGCAGGCGAGGGTTCTCTGCTAAGCTCGAGAAAGACTCCAAATCCTTCCACCTGGAGAAAAACGCCAGCGAAGTGAGCGACTCTGCTGTTTATTACTGCGCCATGAGAGACACAGCGAGCAAAGCCACCTGGGGAGCTGCACAAAAACCCCACTGGCTGAGAAACACAAAGGACTGAAATAGCCGAGACTTCGGGTGTCAAGAACTCAGAGTGTAATCTCTATTCCTTAATATCTCTGTTTTATTCTGCATCCCACCCGCCTTGTTTTTATCCTAGCCCTGGGTAGCATTTGGGTTACAATTAGGAGTAAGGGATTAAATGTTCACTATGACTATACCCAAGTGCTTAGATTGTAGGGTTAAATTTATTTGTATTATTGAGGTTGATTAGGATTAGGATTAACGCTTTGGTTGGGACACTGTCAGGAGCTAGAGGGGTGGAGATTAGAGTTAGACTGATTAAGGGTTAGTATTTAAAATTAGGGTTTAGGATTAGCATTAGGGATTAGTGTTAGCATTAAATTATGGCTTTGTATATAGTTAGAGTTGTGGTTGGTGTAGATAACTCAGTGTTGGAGTAGGGGTAGAGGTTAGTGTTTAGTGTTCTGGTTAGGACTGGGGTTGTTTAAGATTAGGTTCAGGGTTCAATTTATAATTAGGATTAGAATAAAGTTAAAGTTAGGGGTTAGTTTTAGGATTACTGTTTAAGGTTAGGTTAGATTGAAGTCTAGGGCTGAGGTTATGTATAGGCTGAGGTTTATGATTAGGCTTTAGATTATGGTTAGGGAGAAGCATTAGGATTCTGAGTTAAGGTTTATGACTGCGATTATGAGTTCAAATTAATATTAAAATCCGTTTTTTATTACCTTTGCACTGTCCAAAATTGTACTGACCACCTCTCCCTGCTTCTGGGATCTCTGTACCTGGTCCGTATCCCAATGTAATCTCAGCACTGCACAAACATTGCTGCATTTATCCCACAAACACCACTGTGATACTGGGAAGTGTTACTACCCCTATTTTGTCATATAAGGGGAAACGGAGGTACTGAGTGAGGTTTCTAGAAGGTATGTCTGCCGAGCTCACAAAGGAACTTGAGTGTGGTGAAGCTGAACATGCTTTTAGGTGCCTACAAAAATCTCTGGGATTCACAAAACTCAAGTTGGGTGCTCAGGGTCCCTATATAATGAGTTGGGAGAGACAGACACCTCCGAATGGGACCCACAAAATCCAGCAGGCTAGGTGGCTTTTAAAAAGGTATTTAAGTGGCTTCTGTGATTTTCAAAAGTATCTAGGCACCTAACACCCACTGAAATCAATGAGATTGAGACACCTAGTTGCTTTTGAAAATCCCATTAGATGCCTACATGTCTTTAAAATGTGCACCCTAGGGCAATGGCTGTCACCCTTTCCAGACGACTGTACCCCTTTCAGCAGTCTGATTCATCAAGTTTAACTTCACTTAATAACTACTTGCTTACAAAATCAGACATGCAAATACAAAGGTGTCACAGCCCCACTATTACTGATTTTTTTTTTCACTTTCTCGTTTTGTCTGTGTGAAGTTTTAGTTTCTACTGACTTGGCTAGTGCTTTTGATTTAGCCTGTTGTAAAACTAGGCAAATATCTAGATGAGTTGATGTACCCCCTGGAAGGTCTCTGCGCATGCCTGGTTGAGACCCACTGTCCCAAGGGGATTTTTAAAAGCTCCTAGGGCAGATTTATAAAAGGTTTTTAAGCACGTTAAGAAGCAGACAGTTGCTATCTACACCGCTAGACATCCAAATACCACCAAAATGTGCTCGATAAACACAGAGATTTGAAATGCAGGAGGGACCATTGTGACCTTGGAGTCTGCTCTCCTGTATAACACAGGTGAGAGAAGGTCACCCAACGACTCCTACTTGAAGCCCATCCTTTGTGGTTGAACTAGAGCAACATGATAAATTCCATTTAAAAATAAGACTTTGTGGTCTCAAAAAGGTTTCTGAAATGGCTTTCTTGCTGGGTTTTGGTATTTTATTGCATGGTTTCTTACATCCACTAGTGGGCGCCCCTGTCTCACACATGGTGACATTTCACATTATATTAGATATTTCTATAACAATAGCTGAGTCAGAAACTGAGAAGTTTCCTTGTGACTTCAGCATCATTAGACGGGCGGGGGTGAGAGGAGGAGGTCACAGAAAGAGCAGATCTAAGTTTGAAAGCCGGAATTAACATTTAATAAAAACAAAGTGGAAGAACTTTATAATTAAACAAAGACTCCCAGAAAAAGAGCGAAGATAACCTTATGCTGCAAAATGCTTTACTGCTTGGCTCTACAGCTCTATTTTCTGCTTGATTACGCAGGTGAGAAATGTTTAGCTTGACAGAGTTTATATATATTTAAGGTTTTATAAAACGTAAGACCTACAGAATTCCTGTTACAGGATTTCAAAAGACCTAAAGAGAGTGAAGCACCCAGCTTCCTTATGGGCACACAAAATATGTAAGAAAAACAGACTATTTGAACTAGCACAACAAAATTCATCCAAATTATCTCTAGGAAATCCTTGCCCTCTTAAAACACAATACTTGATTTAACAATGGAAACCAGTTTCTATATAAGATGTTTTGATAGTACAGACATGGTAGAAAGGAAAAGGAAAGTTCTTTAATGACTCTTTATTGCCTTTACAGGTTTTGTTCAAGGTGATTCTGTGTTTCAGTCTCCTCTGGAGGGGACAGTCTCAGAGGGACACGATGTATTATTACAGTGTAATTTCACCACAGATTTCACCAGCCCGAATCTCTTCTGGTACCGCCAGTATCCGAACCAACCACCCCAGCATATACTGACAGCCTATAAATCTCCTGCTGAGAAGAACACGTTCACCACTGGAAAGTTCTCAACAGTTCTGTTCGACGCTAATAAGACAGTTCTCTTGAAGATTGAGGCTGTGTCCCTCCAAGACAAAGCCGTGTATCACTGTGCTCTGAGACCCACAATGGGGCAGACCTGCATCTCCGGCGTTACAAGAAGTGATCGAGGTGCTCCCACACACCGAGGGTCTCAGAGACTGTTTTTCTACCTGACCCTTTTTATGACACTTCTCTGCCGAGTTCAGTTCCTTCTGCTCCTCCCATGTCTGGGAGGATCTTTCCGTTTCTATCCCTGTGTAGTGTTATACCCACCATGCTGTGCAAACCAAGCCCGATGCGTTACTATCTCCGTTATATTTATGTGAGTTAATAAATACATGAATTTACAATCTTTAAATAAAAATATTTGTTATCAATAAAATAAATCATCCCACAAATCGTAACAGGATTTCCTGCAGCTAGCAACATGCTGTAGAAAACACCGGGCGAGGTTCTGATCTCTGTCCCATCACCGCAACTCTGGTCTAACTCTGTCGGGCCGGTTCTCAGCTGCTGTGAAACGTTTCAGCTCCACTCAAATCAGCATCCATCCACCCAGGTCTCTCTTTGTGTCCGTCAGGCTTTCTGTTTAACCAGCTTCTTCTGCAAGAAGTCTCTCTGATTTCCCGATGAGGCAAAGAAGTCCATTTCATGTCTAAACATTGTATCCATTGCATAGTCACAGCTACAGACAAAACGTTATGAAAACTGGAGTGGGTAGAAGAGCCAGGTAGCAGAGGGTTTCACAGAGAAATCGGAAGCAAACACCCCTCCCCTCCCCTCATTTCCTCTGGGTTTGGGCATTGGGGTCGGATGCGCCCCCCTCGACGTTTCAGGGAGGAATCTGGGTCAGTTTAACACATTCAGCCAACAATCCTGTTGCTTCGCTGTTGTGTTTTCACCGCCGCTTTGTGAATCTCAAACCATGGGCACGAGTTTGATACTGAGCTTTTTTATAGTTACTCTTTGCCCAGGTAATTGTGATTTTTGGTGTTGTTCATGCAGCCAGTCCCATTGCTAAATAGTCTCTCCCTAAAACAGGAACCATTGCTTTTAATTATCCGCCCCCAGCCCCCAGCCTGCCTTTTCCTCTGCAGTACTCTCTCCTTTTCTCTGTGTCTGTCTTTTTATCTCGGTCCCTCAGCTTTCTTTCCTTCCATACTCTCTCTCTCTCTCTCTCTCTCTCTCTGTGTGTGTGTGTGTTTAGGTTGGGCACTCTGACTGTATATAACTGGTATATTTCTTGTTCCAGGTGCTGTGCTGGGTGAATCGATCCAGTCCAACAAACCCGAAGTGTCTGCAGGAG
This sequence comes from Malaclemys terrapin pileata, assembly GCF_027887155.1. NCBI lineage: Eukaryota > Metazoa > Chordata > Testudines > Emydidae > Malaclemys > Malaclemys terrapin. The sequence goes on from NC_071516.1 coordinate 46,997,313, forward strand.
AAGGGGACAATGTGACACTCAGCTGTTCTTACAATACCAGCTATTCTGACGTCTATCTCTACTGGTACCGACAGTTTCCTGGCCAAGGCCCGCAGTATGTTCTCCGAACAGGTGCCAAGGCCTACAGCTCTGTCCGGGATTTTGCAGAATTTGCCAGTAAGAGATTTACTCCCCAGGCTGATGACAGCTCCACAGCTCTGAGCATCACACCCCTGGAGCTGGCAGACACAGCGGTGTATTACTGCGCCTTGCAGAGGGCACAGTGACAGAGCCTCACCCCAGAGCTGTGCAAAAACCCTCCCTTCCCTCACATTACATTGTCCCCCTTGTCCACATGTTTGTTGACCCCTTCAGAGAACTCTAATAGATTAGTAAGACACGATTTCCCTTTACAGAAACCATGTTGACTTTTGCCCAACTATTTATGTTCTTCTATGTGTCAGACAATTTTATTCTTTACTATTGTTTCAACTGATTTGCCCGGTACTGACGTTAGACTTGCCGGTCTGTAATTGCCCGAATCCCCGCTAGAGCCCTTCTTAAATATCGGCGTTCCATTAGCTCTCTTCCAGTCTCCATCTCTGTATCATCTCCGCTAAGCGAGCATGACTCCTTCTTACCTCACTGATATCTCCCAGAGTAGTTCCGTGCAGAGGTTTGCAATGTTTTATTACGAGATGTGTTGTCTTTACAAAAAGCTCCCTTGAGAAATGGGTTACCATATTTTCTGAGTCTGGAAACACCTGTTTAAAACACGGAGTTAGTTTCCAGATGCCCGAGAGAATTTCGCTGGTGCAGAACCTCATCTCAAATGAAAGCTACTGTCACTCTATCAAAGCCAATCTCTATCTCTGACCAGGATGTGGGCAGTCACACCCAGTGGTTAGAGCAGGAGCGAGCCTCCAGAAGACAGAGCCAAGAGGCAAAGCCCAAATCAGGAATGGGAGCTGAGGGCCAGGTTAGGGTTACCTGCAACTTGAGGCAAGGCGGAGTTCAGAGGAGGAGCGGGGCCACGTCCAAGGCAGGAGCAGGGCGGGACAAACAGGCACTGGAGCTACAGCAGCCCTGGCAAGGGAGTTGATCAACTGCTGCAGACACGGTCTCGCTATCTGCTGCCTTCCTCCCTCCCTCCCTCCCTCCCTTTCTTTTTCAGTTACCCATTAACAAGGGAACAGCGCGCTGACTAAATGCTGTGTCGGGCAATTCAATCCAATCCATTGAACCCGACGTGTCTGTCATAGAAGGAGACGCTGTGACCCTCAGCTGCTCCTACAGCACCAGCTATAGCGGTGTCTCTCTCCACAGGTACCGCCAGAACCCCAGCCAAGCCCCGCAGTACGTTCTCCGGAGAGGAGCGAAGGGAAGCACAATCAGTGACCACGCAGACTTTGCCCGGAAGAGATTCACTTCTGACGCTAACGCCACTGCTACAGTTCTGATCATCACAGGCCTGGAGCTGGCAGACAGAGCTGTGTATTATTGTGCCTTGAATGAGACACAGGGAGAGTCCCGGAGACAGCTGCACAAAACCCCTCCCAGATCCCTCACAGGCATTCCTCCTCTTCTGTCTTGGGTGTTGTGTTTGAAAAGCCTGATGGCCCCAACCCAGATCTCAGTTTTAACCTCTAGGTGCCATCACCATGACCATTAATTTCCCCAAGTGTGTGCTAGGAAATACTTGGTCCCAGCGTTTTAATCTGATTTCGGGGTTTGAACACCAGATTCCCCTTAAAAATGAATAGGGACTGACATAATAGATTGACAGATTTTAAAAACCAGGAGGAAGCTGCATTATTATCCGTTTGACTCCTGCATGGCATAGATCCATAGAACCTCATCCCATAAATCCATAGAGCCTTTTGTAAATGGGACTTAGTGTCCTACCTCACTTAGGTACTTTTGAAAAATTTACTATAAGCCTATAACTTCTATCTAAGTTACTTTTATGGGCCCCATTACCTGAGCTCCTCACAGCCTTGAATTTATTTAATTTTCACAACACTTCTGTGATATAGGACAGGGTCACTATCTCCATTTTAGGGATGAGGTCTTCAAGCGCAGAGAATTAACAAGTTACCCATCCAAGGTCACAGAGATCATGTTTGGTAGAGGAGGGACTAGATTCCCAAATCCTAGGCTCCTGGCCTAACCACAGATCCAGCTTTGCTCTCAAACCTTCCTTACAAACAGAGAAGCTACTTATCCCGCCCCCCCCATCCGCGGCACACCTGAAAGGTGGGAGAGGGGAGGGCAGTAGCAGCTGCTGCTAGAATAGCAATACCTGGATGTAGGTTAAAAAATACCTACTCCTCATATCAGTATTTCTCCTAACACAATATGCCAACATTTTTATGGCTGACCTGGAACAACGCTTCCTCAGCTCTCGTCCACTCATGCCCCTTCTCTACCTACGCTATATTGATGACATCTTCATCATCTGGACCCATGGGAAGGAGGCCCTGGAAGAATTCCACCACGATTTCAACAGCTTCCACCCCACCATCAACCTCGGCCTGGTCCAATCTACACTGGAGGTCCACTTCCTAGACACCACAGTACAAATAAGTGATGGTCACGTTAACACCACCCTATACCGAAAACCCACCGACCGCCATGCCTACCTTCATGCCTCCAGCTTCCATCCCGGACACACCACATGACCCATCGTTTACAGCCAAGCACTGAGGTACAACCATATCTGCTCCAACCCCTCAGACAGAGACCAACACCTACAAGATCTTCACCAAGCATTCTCAAAACTACGATACCCACACAAGGAAATAAGGAAACAAATCAACAGAGCCAGACGTGTGCCCAGAAGCCTCCTGCTACAAGACAAGCCCAAGAAAGAAACCAACAGAACTCCACTGGCCATCACCTACAGTCCCCAGCTTAAACCTCTCCAACACATCATCTGTGATCTACAACCCATCCTGGACAATGATCCCTCGCTTTCACAGACCCTGGGAGGCAGGCCAGTCCTCGCCCACAGACAACCTACCAACCTTAATCATATTCTCACCAGCAACCACGCACCGCACCATAACAACTCTAACTCAGGAACCAACCCATGCAACAAACCTCGATGCCAACTCTGCCCACATATCTACACCAGCAACACCATCACAGGACCTAACCAGATCAGCTACAACATCACTGGCTCATTCACCTGCACGTCCACCAATGTTATATATGCCATCATGTGCCAGCAATGCCCCTCTGCTATGTACATTGTCCAAACTGGACAGTCACTACGCAAGAGGATAAATGGACACAAGTCAGGTATCAGGAATGGCAATATACAAAAACCTGTAGGAGAACACTTCAGCCTCCCTGGCCACACTATAGCAGATGTAAAGGTAGCCATCCTGCAGCAAAAAAACTTCAGGAGCAGACTCCAAAGAGAAACTGCTGAGCTTCAGCAAATTTGACACCATCAGATCAGGATTAATCAAAGACTGTGAGTGGCTAGCCAACTACAGAAGCAGTTTCTCCTCCCTTGGTGTTCACACCTCAACTGCTAGCAAAGCACCTCACCCTCCCTGATTGAACTAACCTCGTTATCCCCAGACTGATTCTTGCCAGCATATTTATACCTGCCTATGAAAATTTCCCTTACATGCATCCGAAGAAGTGGGCATTCACCCACGTAAGCTTATGCTCCAATACTTCTGTGAGTCTTAAAGGTGCCACAGGACCCTCTGTTGCTTTCTCCTAACACTGAATCCTTTAATGGTTAGGATTCTCAAGAGAGTTAAGCACCCAGTTTCCTCTGAAAATTCCAATGAAATTTAACTCCCTTGGGCCCTTTTGAATATCCCAGCCCCAATCGCCAGCCAACAACAACAATAAACAGAGTTTTCCTGCAAGTCTGAACTTTGTACACCAGGGAAAATTTGAATAATGACTGGGCATAGTGAGAAGAAGTTTTTTAACATGTGCTAAGGTATCGCTTTCCTCGCAGTCTCACAGCTCATTAAATAATCATAATGAATCATCACAGGTTTCCAAACATTCTACTCTGGAGAAACATCACACCTGAATTTCCACTTGAATTTTCCCCTCCTGGGTGGTCTCTGATAGTTTTTATTGGTTGCTGTGAATATCTACTAGGGGGCGCTCCAGACCTGCATATTAACCACCCTTCACTTTGTATTTTGTTGATATATACAGTACAATAGCTTTAAAGTCACAAGGTGGGAAGGAAATTGAAGAGGGGCTTACAGAAAAAGCAGGGCTCATTTTTATATCATGCGCAATCATTAAAATAGATAAAGGAAACAACCAACAAATTAACAGAAGCGGAAGAAATTTTCTCTTGCTCGCTGCAGACACCGAGTAACAACGAGGTTAATTTGAAGCTGCAGCGAGCATGCTGTGTCTCCTAGTACAGCTCTGTATTCTACTGTTGTTGTTAGGTGAGGTTAATTTTTGTGATGTTCATTATGAACGTGTAAAAGTATGAAAATCGGAATGTGTTTGTAAGGGCCAGGCAGCTCCCGCGGTTAACATGTTCCGTCCGAAAAAGAAAATCCCTAAATTGTGACATTGAATATCGCGTGGTATTTAGGGAAGAAAATGATTCTCCTATTATAAAGAAATGACGTCGTTCTGTATTCGGGCTGGGATTAACAGAGCTGCCTATCGGATTTGGGCAGCCAATGCCCATCCATTTTCAGACATCGGATCTGCTTCTCTTAGGCGGCTTTGAAGATCTCAGCTGTAGCCTTTCTAAAAATGAATGAGAAAAAATACAAATATAAACAAATAGATATGTCTTGCAGAGCGGGGAAAGACAAATAAATAGAGAGGGTATATGAGGATAGGTAGATAGAGGGAGTGTGTGGGGACAACTAGTTAGCTAGCTAGAGAATGTGTGTGGGGAGGGGGGTCTATGGGGACAGATAGAGTACATCTATTGGAAAACCCTTTGAGATCCTCAGTGGACAGCAGTCACAGCTGTGCTAATTTTTATAGTGAATTCGCAGCTACTATTTTTGCAGGATTAAGTACCGAGAAGAACAGTGTCACCCAAAGACAAGGACAGCTGACCGGGGTACAAAGCGACTCTGTCACACTGGGCTGGACTTTCTCGACTGAAGATGCAGTTTATGACATATACTGGTACAAACAGGACAGCAGCGGGCAGGTGAAGTACCTCTTCCGAAGGTCTGCCGGAAGCGAGCACAACGGGGCTGGGAGCCGGTTCTCACGGGACTTCAGGCGAGCCGAGAAATACGTGGGTCTGAGAATGGCGGAGTTAGAACGGAGCGATTCGGCGATGTATTTCTGTGCTATCGCTGAGAGGGCCTTAGGTTACCATGGTGGGTGGGTTAATAGAGGGGACTTTACAAAATCCAGTGATCAGTTTCCTCTTGACCCGGGGAAAAAACTGGCGCAGATAGAAATCAGTGTAAAGAGACATAATAAGTCACAAGCAGGGGTTTGAATCAAACGGTGCAGGTGTGACGGAAACCGCACGGGCACTAACTGTGTGGAAATGTTCCCCTTTTCCAGGAACCGTCCCCCCACCTCCCCACAGTACCCAGAACCTCATGAGCCAGATGTCAATACCTGTCACACCGCAATTCCCATGAATAGCTCCGTCTCCTTTTGGGGCCAGACCCCAGGAGGCAGGAATCAGACCTCGCTCCAGTAGTGTAAACGGGGCAAAGTCTCAGCTGGTGTAAATCAGGGTTGCCCCATTGAATTCAATGGGCCAGAGCCCAGGTGGTGTAAATCACCCTAGTGTCATTGGAGTCAATGGGCCAGATCCCCAGGTCCTGAGTCAATGGGATTAACTTTGCTTCACTCTGAAGAACCCCGCGCACAGTTTTTCTCCGGGCTTTGAGCAGGGAGGGTCCTGACCAGATCTGTGGCGACAGAATCCATGTGCAGTTCCGTGTGTGTGTGTGTGTGTGTATGTGTTTGTTTTAGGCGCTGAAAAAAGCAAAACCCGCTCGACCTTGTGATTCTTGTTGAACTCTTGTCTCCGAAGATGAGACAGAACTAAGTTGCTCCTACTGAGCTGCTAAAGAGATCTGGAGGCCAGAAATGTGTCACGTGACAGGAACAAGCCAAAGCCACAGCGACTGGGGTAAACGCTACCGGAGGGAATTAGGTGTGTTACCTGGTGAGGGAAACAGCTTTCAACTGGGGTCTATAAGAGAGGACGAACAGGTCTTGCCACAGATTTAATTTCTCTGGTTTGATTCTGTGAGAGAAACTTCACCATAAGATTCTATTCTGTCCAGGTTCCCGTATTCACCCATCATTGTGGTGACTTGAGCCCCTGAGGATCTGGAAACAATCTATTGAACCATGAATGCTCCAGAAATCCTGCTTTGGACAGCAACAGCATTTCTATCTTTGAGTAAGTGTCCGCTACAAGGGGAAACGAATGTTAGACCTGCTATTATCTATTGGGTTTGAGCAGGGGGTGGAATTAGAAGACAGGGTTCCTGGGTTCTGCTCACAGCTCACGGAGGGGAGCAGGGGTCTGGCGGGTTCAAGGAGGGGGTCTGGCCTCCGGATTTCTAGTCCCACTTCTGGGAGAGGAGGAGAGTCTAGTGGCTGAGAGCAGTTAGACTGAGAATCAGGACTCCTGGGTCCAATGCCCAGCGCTGACTGGGGATCATGCAGTAGTGGGTAGAGCATGGACGGTTAGGACTCAGGACTCGGAGGTTCCATTCCCAACTTCACTGCTGCCTTACCTAGAGCGCGGGGCAAACCCCTCCCGCCTTCTGTGTCTGCGTCATTCTCTTTGTACAAGATGCGTAAAAACAATCTTTCCATTTCTGGGAGGCCTGTGCCCTGAAAGACGTCTCTTCTCCTCACACCAGAACGGCTGTAGATGTGCAATAGTTTTACATGCCTAGAGTGACCTTTTCTTGCATCTCTTTCCTTTCCTGCAGGTCTCAGCCAGGGACAAGGCAGTGTCACCCAAACACAAGGGCAGCTGGCAAAGTTGGGGGTTCAGACTGTCACCCTGGAGTGTACTTTCTCCACTGGATACCAGAATTATTACTTATTTTGGTACAGACAGCACGGATCAGGGGCAATGGATTTCCTCTTCCGAATATCTCAGAGTAACGCTCAAAAGAATGGAGCCGGGAGAAGGTTTTCTGCAGAATTCAGGAAATCCTTTAAGTTCTTCAGTTTAACCATTAAAGAGCTGGAGCCGACGGACTCGGCGCTGTATTTCTGTGCTCTGTGGGAAGACACTGTGAGGCGTTTAATAGGGAGCCCTGTACAAACCCCCCCCCCCCCGGGCTTTCTCGCCATGAGAAACACAACTGCAGAGTAGCATCCCCAGGCCACAGATAGTGAGGCTGGTATAAACTACACGACCTGACACCTTTGAAGCCTCAGTCACCATTGCGTTACCCCAGATTAATGTCAGTTTACCCACAGTGGGTCTGCTCCTCAGTTGAGGTGAGTCACTGTGGGGCAGATGGAATCAACTGGGCCAGGTCCACCGCAGGTATCAATCAGCTGTTCTCCCATTGGGGCTGGATTCCCCTCGCTGGAGTAAACCAGCATGGGGCCAATGGGGGAGATACACAAAGGCACAACACAGAGGAGCATGCAGACATATGAGCACGTGCAAACACAAACAATAGAGACAGATAGAAACACACCCACACCCACAAAACCAGCACACACAACACAGAGCTTTTAAATCTTCCCGCAATGTCTTTAATTCACTTCTCACCAAAAGTAGCAACAAGAAGGACAATAAAAAGGAAAATTAATCAGAAAAAACGACAGAAAGTCATAAACCGACCTTCCAGAAAGTGCAGTGGAACGAATTTGTCCCACGAGTTCTCACCTGCACTTCAGCTGCCGACTAATCTGAACCCAGCCCGTTTCCTGTGTGTGTTACGCATTTCCCGAACCCCTCCCTCTTCTGCTAGGCTGCTCTCGCATTAACCTCTCCCAGTCCCTCCGAGAAGTTGCCTTTAAATTCTTCTCGCAGCGACCTCTCAGCTTGTCCGGCTGCCGCTGTCTGAGCACCATGGAGACGCATTTCATTCTCAGCCTTTGGGTCTTTAACCAACTAGGTAACCGGGCTCTGGGTTTTTGGAAAAAGTGTCATTGAATTCGGCTCCCGACTCCCATCCTACCCAGAACCCGAACCTTGACCCAGATCCGAACACCGGTGCTATCCTTAACCTTAATTAATGCGCTAACCTTAACTTGTTTGAAATTAGTCGGATAAACCCCTTGGGTAATTTAAAAATTCCCAGCCTAGATCTGCCAATACATCTGGCTGTCCTTGAATATGAGTGTCTTGTTGCAGGTGCGGTGCTGAGTGACTCGGTCCGGTCCAATGAACCCGAGGTGTCCGGATCAGAAGGAGGCTCCGTGACGCTCAGCTGTTCTTATGAAACCAGCTACACTGCTGGTGTCTCTCTATACTGGTACCGTCAGTATCCGAACCGAGCCCCGCAGTACATCCTCCGGAGAGGAGCAAAAGGAATCACGTTCAGTGATACGGCAGATTTCGCCCAGGACAGGTTTTCTTCCCAGGCTGATGACAGCTCCACAGTTCTGAGCATCACATCCCTGGAACTGGCAGACACCGCGGTGTATTACTGCGCCCTGCAGAGAGCACAGTGACAGAGCCACAAAGCAGAGCTGTGCAAAAACCCTCCCAGCCTTGCTGCAGGGGGTGGGACAGACATTGAAACCGGCAGCAGTGCCTTGAAAGAGAGTATTTGCGCTGCTTATATATACAACTCCCCTTAAAAGTAAAATGTTTATTTAAAGAGCTAATTTAAACATCGCCCTTGGATAAGATAATGGGCCTTATCTTTAATTCGGAAACTATTAACACCTCTTTTCCTGGGATGATCTATATCGGTGTAGTGTGTGTGCGGGAATCATTTGTAGTAAAACAAGGGTTAAAGGTGAATACAAATGTAGATGAAGTGACCTTTTTGTTGAAAATACAAATTGAGATAAAATGCGAATGAAAAATTTCCTTTAAAAACGGACCATATACTGTTAAATTACTCATTTATGGAGAAATGGGGGTAAAATAGGCGAGTTAAAATGTGGGGGAAATTGTTGGAAATACCTAAATATAAATAAATATATGGAGATATATCTATCTCATAGAACTGGAAGGGACCTTGAAAGGTCATTGAGTCCAGGCCCCTGCCTTCACTAGCAGGACCAATTTTGATCCAGACCCCTAAGTGGCCCCCTCAAGGGTTGAACTCACAATCCGGGATTTAGCAAGCTCAAACCACTGAGCTACCCCTCCTCCCCATTTTTGAGTGGTGTGGTAAAGTTGAAGTTACTCTCCCAAAGTCAAATCAATGCTCCTATTGTATAGACAGTTGCATTTTGGGGTAGATTTGCTTGGAAACTATTTAATTGCAAGACACTGTTCCCGAGACTATATGCTGAGAACCACGAACTCTTAACATGACAAAGCATCGCCATCTGCTGGAGGAAAATATAAAGACCGGGTGTCTTTTGAAACCTTTCCGTGCTCTATAGGGCTCCGCTTAAACTGAGGCTGACGGCAAAGACAGCAGAGGAAAGACGAAAATAAGTTAAAATAATTATTTCAGGAGTTCTGGCTGGGCATTTTAAAGGAGGTTAACGGAGTTGGGCGCCTCATCCCATTACATTTTTTATGAGAGCCTCAGACATTGATTTCTGATAAACATATTCATGCCCAATCCCAATGGTACGAGTACGTCAAGAAATCTCAGCAGTCCCTAGAGGAGATGGGAGCCCCCACTCTTTTTACTAGTAGGGAAACTGAGTCATAGAGGAATATCCATCGTCACACTGAGTCTCAGAGCAGACCCTTGCCCACAAACCTCTCCCCCCCCAAGCACACTGATATGTCAGCTGCTGGGTGACCTGAGAGCTGCGTTTCCTGGCTCTCCGACGAGTTCCCCAGACGCCTCCCTCTTCCTCTGCGCTGGTTTCTAATGAATCTTCCAGGGTTGTAGCTGCCCTGACAGACGGGTCGTTTATATTCCTCTAAGGCAGCGGCAGGAGCTGGGTGTTTGAAGCTGGGTCGCTAGAGAAGATACTATGGAGACGTGTTTTCTTCTCCGAATTTGGATCTTCAGTCTCCTAGGTAACTGGGCTGGGATTTCAAAGAAGCCCAAGGAAATGAGACACTCAATAACCATCAACCACCTAACCCTATACCGAACCCTGAACTGTAACCCGTACCCTAGGCTGTAACCAAAACGCGAATGCTACAACCTGACAGTTCACCCTCACCATAACCCTAAACCCTTGTTCATACCCTCGCCTTAATCCTAACGGTAACCCCCAACCCTTCTCCTGCTCATAGCATTAATTGCTATGGAGTTAGGGGCCTAAATCCCTTAGACGCCTTTGAAATTCTCTGAAACTGCAATGCAGGTGGAATCTTTTCCACGGGTTAGCTCAGGTGAAATGTTGTTCTTGAATGTGTTTGTCTTTTTTCAGGCTCTGCGCTGGGCGACTCGGTCAAATCCAACGAACCCGAAGTGTCTGGATCAGTTGGAGGTTCTGTGACACTCAGCTGTTCTTACACCACCAGCGATAGCTATGTCTATCTGTACTGGTACCGTCACTATCCGAACCAAGCCCCGCAGTACATTCTCTGGAGAGGAGCGAAGTCCTACAGCCACCTAAGTGACACTGCAAATTTCGCCCAGAAGAGGTTTTCGTCCCAGGCTGATGACAGCTCCACAGTTCTGAGCATCGCAGCCCTGGAGCTGGCAGACACCGCGGTGTATCTCTGCGCCCTGCGTCTGGCACAGTGACTGAGCCACATAGGAGATCCATACAAAAACCCTCCCTTCCCAGCTGCCGAGAATGTTGTGCCCATTGAGGTTGGAAGCGGAGCCCCTGGGGAGTTTTGTTGGACTGTTAAAAACACATATTCTGGCTCGGATGTGGTGCTGTCAGATTACTCCTTCCTAATCTCTCCAAAGCGCCAATTTTTTATTCAAACAGCTGCATTAAAACAGTGGGCTTCCATATGAGGAGAGAGAAATAAAACTGGGACTTTTCAGCTTGGAAAAGAGACGATTGCGGGGGGTATGATAGAGATTTGTAAAATCACGACTGTGTGAATAAAGGAAATAGAGAAGTGTTATTTATTCTTCTCTTAACACAAGACTCAGGGGTCACGGAATGAAATTAATAGGCAGGAGGTTTAGAAAAAATAAAAAGAAGTATTTCTTCACGCAATGCATAGTCAACCTGTGGAACTCCTTGCCAGAGGATGTTGTGAAGGCCAAAACTATAACAGGGTTCAAAAAAGAACTAGATAAATTAACGGAGGATAGGTCTATCAGTGGCTATTAGCCAGGATGAGCAGGGATAGTGTCCCTAGCCTCTGTTTGCCAGAAGCTGGGAATGGGCGACAGGGGATGGATCACTTGATGATTCCCTGTTCTGTTCATTCCCTCTGGGGCACCTGGCATTGTTTGGCCACTGTCGGTAGACAGGACACTGCGCTAGATGGATCTTTGGTCTGACCCAGTATGGCCATTCCTATGTTCTTATGGCTCTCAGCCTTTCTAGACTATTCTTACCCCTTTCAGGAGTCTGATTTGTCTTGCATACCCCAAGTTACACCTCACTTAAAAACTACTTTATTAGAAAATCAGACATACAAATACAAGCCCACTATTTCTAAAAAAAATCTTTTTATTTTTACAATTATAAAAATCAATCAATTGGAATATAAATATCGCACTTACATGTCAGCGTCTAGAATATAGATCAGTATAAACAAGTCATTGTCTGTATGAAATTTTAGTTTGTACTGACTTCGCTAGTAGCCTATTGTAGATCAATATCTAGATGAGTTGTTGTACCACCAGGAAGACCTCTCCGAACCCACAGGTGTACCCCTACCCCTGGCTGAGAAAGACTGCATCAAAATGCCACCACTGGCGAATATAAATGGCAGGGGTCTAGTCAAGACACTTATTTAAAGTATTTTCTCACCATTTATTGGGGTTCTTTGTAATATAATAAATAATGTAAATATGTTAATTCTTTGCGAAATGAAGATTAAAACTGGTCGGTAAAATAATTGTAATAAAATAGCTCTTTGTAAATGCATGTAAGGGAAATACATTATTGGCTCCTAATGCTCTAGAACTAAATCACTGTTCAAGCATCAGACCAGGTTCTGTTTTGATGTCATTTGTTAGAAAACCCTTATTCCCTCGCATTTCTTTTCAATAATGCCTATGGTTAAAATAATGTCTTCCAGGTATATTGTGTAAGCAAATGCATGCTCTGTTGAAAACTGTGACTACTTATTGTCTACTGAAATCCCTCTGTCTTCCCTTCGTTTTAATTTCTAGCGAGGTGAGGGAAATGGCTGTAGAAGAAAAGGCCAAATAAAATATAATAATTATTTCAAGAATTTTGTCTGAAAACTGAAAGAAGTCTAAGAGAGTTAGATGTCCAGCTCTCCTTCTTCCGTGGACCAGGTCAAATTTCATTGAATTGCAACAAAAAATCGATCTATATGACCCAGTAATTACTGAAAATCGCATAATATTAATCTTCATAGTCCGACTGGGAGGTGGGGGAATATTACAATCTCTATTTTACATACAGGGAAACTGAGGCATAGAACGATTAAGTGCCTCGTCCAAGCGCAAACAGGGAACCAGGTCGGAGCTGGGAACCGAACCTAGATGTCTTTAATCCTAGACCAGAAACTGACTCCCAAAACCGCCTTCTTCCCTGAACCGCCTCACGATTTCAGTTGCAGACTAACCTGAACACAGCTTCTTTCCTGTGTCTGTTAGTAGCCCGCCAACTCCTCCCTCTTCCACTCGGCTGGCTTCTGATTAACCTTCCCCAGTCGGGCTGCCTTCAGGGGACGTAAAATTTATATTTATTTTGTCGCAGCAGCAATATGAGAGTAGAAGTTTGGTGGCTGTAGGAGACACCATGGAGACGCGTGTTATTTTCGGTTTTGGGGATAGTGAATCTCCTAGGTAACCATTTTCAAATTTGCAGAGGATTCTACGGGAATTAGACACTCATCGCGCATTAAATTAGAAACTATAATCTTAAACCGTGCACCATAGATTAGATTACCCTAACATTAGCCTTTACCTTAAACCTTTTCCTCATTGTCACCCCCTAACCCTACCCTTAATTTCTCTGTAGTTAGGTGCACAATTCCCTTAAATTTCTTTGAAATTCACTCCTCAAACTGTCGTGCACCTGGAACCGTTTCTATGGGTCAAGTGCAATTAAAAGTGTGTCCCCCTGAACCTGATGGTCTTGTTGCAGATGCTGCTGTGGGCGACTGAGTCGGTCCGGTCCAAGGTACTCGAAGTGTCTGGGTCAGTAGGAGAGACTGTGACACTCAGCTGTTCCTACAATGCCAGTGACACTGCTGGCGTCTCTCTCTTTTGCTAAGGCCGGTTTCCTAAGCGAGCCCCTCAGTACATTCTCCGGAGCGGACAGAGCTTAGAGCGATACGGCAGATTTCGCCCAGGAGTGGTTTTCCTCCTAAGGCCGACGAGAGCTCCACACTTGTGAACATCACAGCCCCGGAGCTGGCGGACACAGCGGTGTATTACTGCGCCCTGCAGCGCGCACACTGAGAGAATCTCTTAGCAGAGCTCTGCAAGCCCCCGCCCCCCAGCCTTGCTACAGTGGTTGTTGCAGACATTAAAACGGGCAGCAGAGGCGTGAAACAGACTGAGTACTGACGCGGCTTAACGATACAACTCCCCTTAACAGTTACATGTTTATTTAAAGAGCTAATTTAAACATCACCCTTGGATAATATAATGGACATGATGTTTAAATAGGAAACTATTGACAGGTCTTTGCCTACTTTAGGAGATGACCTGTATCGGTGTAGTGGGGTGGGGGAAATCATCGGTAGTAAAATAAGCGTTAAAATGTTGGGTAAAAATAGAGACAAACCGAACTACTCTTTGAAATACAAACTGAGATAAAATGTGAATTGAAAATTTCATTGACAAACGGACAATAGACGGTTAAAATTCTCTTTACTTTAACAGTCTGCTGTCCGTTTGGTGAAATGGGGGTAAAATATTCAAGTTAAAATATGGGGAAATAGTTAGAAATACCCATTTGTGAGTGGTGGGGTCCAGCTGCAGTGAGTAACCAACTGTCCAGGGGTCAGATCAATACTCCTGTTGTAGAGACATTTGCATTGTGGGTCGATTTGTTTCTAAACTATTTAATTCTTTACCCAAGAATGTACGTGAGAACCATGAATTCTAAAATCATGTGGTACGTGGTAAAATCATGGCAAAGCCCCGCCATCTGCTGGTTGAAAATATAAACACAGATTGTCATTGGAAACCCTTCCATGCTCTGTTTCAGAGTACAAGCCGTGTTAGTCTGTATCTGCAAAAAGAACAGGAGTACTTGTTGAGATGAACTATCATCAGCAGGAGAAAAAAAAAAAAAAACTTTTGAAGTGATAATCTATGGGCCATCTTGATTCTCACTTCAAACGTTTCCCTCCCCCTCCTGCTGATGATAGCTCATCTCACTTGATTGGCCTCTTACAGTTGGTCTGGCTACTTCCACCTTTTCATGTTCTCTGTATGTATAAATATCTTCTTGCTGTGTGTTCCATTCTATGCATCCGATGAAGTGAGCTGTAGCCCACGAAAGTTTATGCTCAAATAAATTTGTTAGTCTCTAAGGTGCCACAAGTACTCCTGTTCTTCTTCCACGCTCAGTATCTTCGGTTTCACTCAGGCTGTCGGCAAAGGCAGCAGAGGAAAGACGAAAAAGATTTAAAATAATTATTTCAGGAGTTCTGGCTGGGCATTTCAAATGAGGTTAATGGAGTTGGGTGCCTCATTCTATTATATTTGTTGTGATAATCCCAGACATTATTGCCCGCAAACATATTCATGCCCCATCCCGCTGACACCTGGGTGCGTCAAGAAATCTCAACAGTCCCTACATGAGTTAGAAAAAACCCTCCCTATTTTACAGCTAAGGAAACTGAGGCATAGAGGATTACACATCGTCACACACAGTCTGTGGTAGAGCTGGTCTCTGAATCCCACAACAGACCCTTGTCCACAAGCCGATCCCTCTCCCCTTAAGAACACCAATATCTCAGCTGGAGGCTGACCTGAACCCACTGTGTTTCCTGGATATGCGGTGAGTTGCCCCAAACATCCCCCTCTTCTTCTTGGTCGGTTTCTAATGAATTTTCCACAGTTGTAGCTGCCCTTACAGAAGAGAATTTTATATTTGTCTGAGGCAGCGGCAATAGCTGGGAGTTTGAAACTTGGTCGGTATAGACAGAAGATACTATGGAGACGTGTTTTATTCTCAGCATTTGGATGTTTCTCCTAGCGAACTGGGATGGGATTTCAAAGAGGCCTAAGGAAACTAGACACTCATTTCCCATTGAACCGTAAACCTAACCTCATGATTAATCCTTACCTAAAACTGTAACTAAAATGTGAATGGTACAATCTGACAGTTCACCCTCACGATAACCCTAAACCCTACCCCTGCCCTAGAGGGTGTAGAAGTAAAGCCCGCCAGTCCAGTCTCTTCCCTAAAGAACCTACAGTCTAAGGGTGACTACCCGTCTCTGCCACTGAACTGCTATATGAACTTGGGCAAGTCCTTTCTACTCTTTGTGCATGTTTCCCTCCCATCCCCTTGTCTGCCTTTCCCTGCTGCGCAGGTAATCTCTTAGGGGCAGGGAGCCTTTGTGGCTGTTTGTTTTTAAAGCACCTGTCACGCTGCCTAGGGAGGCCCCTAGGCGATTGCTGGAATAATCACAGTGCGGCACCAGCCTGTTCTGGAGATGGAACACCAGGGCCAACGGATCGGCCAAGCCATTCTCGGGCGGGATACACCTGAGGGTAAAACCAGGCCGCGTCCCCATATCCCTTACCCCCTGCTGCCCCCTAGCGGCTCTTCCGCTCCAACCCCCTTAAACTGCCTCAATCCGCGTTGCATTGAAATCCTGTTTTCATTCGCTTCCCCTCATCTTTTTTTTTTTTTTTTTTAAAGTTCCCGATACAATTTTCTGTGCCTGATAGTGAGACAGGCTGGCGCTTCGCCTTGTTACCCTCTTCGGCCAGTGGCTTATAACCATCTCTTTGCTTCCTTGACGTCGGTGTGCGCCCGCTACATAAATATTGCTTAACTCCGGAGAGCACAACAGAGAGGGAAACCCATGAATTATAGGGACAGAGCCTTAACTGGTAGAAACCGGACCAGCTGCCCCGGATTTAAATGCGGCTCCATTGATTTACATCAGCTGTGGCTCTGCCCGTGGTCTCCAGTGGAACTATGGCCAGTTTGCTCCGGGTGGGGAACCGGCCCAATGACTCTGATGGAACCCAATTAATCTGCACCAGTGGAGGATCAGGCCCAGTGCACTCAGGAGGAAAACCCTTTCCCTCCCCCACCCACTTGTACAGGGTAAATGTACCGAGTTCCTTCCAGCCTGAAGGCCACCCCTGGAGGCTGAGCGGTGTCACAGCGTCACCTCATCCAGGTTCAGCTGCAGCCACTTCACTCTGCAGCTGAGTCCCTGACAATGAGCCTGGCCGCTTTGCTGCTGGTGCTGGCTCCAGGTATTCGAGGCTCCGCTCTGAGCAGGGCGCCACAGGTTGGGATTTCCAGGCTCTCGGGGAATGGCTTTTCTGAAAGAAAGGCGCTCCGATACCACGGGGATGGGCGCCCGTGGGTAGACAGACGGACAGTGCAGAGGGGAGGACGGGCAGATGGTGCAGAGTGAGAGACAGACAGATGCAGAGGGAAGGGTAGATGGCTGGACAGGGAGACAGCGCAGAGGGAAGGGTAGATGGCTGGACAGACGGACAGTGCAGAGGACAGATGGACAGACAGCGAAGAGGGAAGTGTGGAGGGACGGACAGACAGCAAGAGGAAAGGGAGGATTTTCGTTTGCTTGTTTTCTCCTTTGTCTGCACAGAGGTGCATGTATTTTCCTCTCACTGCTGGCCAAGAAAACTGGACTAAAACCAACCTCCTCCCCCCAGGTGCGTTGGGCCAATACACGGTGACCCAGGACCAGCCCCAGGCCGCTGTCCATGAAGGAGAACCCACCCAGCTCAACTGCTCCTACACGGGCACCGCGTTCAGCGTGCATTGGTACCGCCAGCCCCGGGGCAGGGGCCAGCCGCGGTTCCTGGCGCTCCTGTCCTCTAGCGGCAGAGACACCCGAGAGAATTTCACCATGAGCCTGGACACCAAAACCAAAAGCAGCTTCTTGTATCTGAACAGCAGCCGCCTGGAAGACTCGGCTGTGTATCTGTGCGCGCTGGAGCACAGTGCTAGGTGAGCACAGGCAGCCCGTCACAAAACCCGGGGGGAGGGGGCAGGGCACAAGGACCCAAGAGAGGAGACAAGCAGAAGTTAGAATAGAACAGAGGATATGAGCACAGAAGAGAAGAAAGGAAAGTAGAACAGAGTAGGCGAGGGGCAATAAGAATAGAATGGAACAGAAGAGAACACAGTGGAATGGACCTGAACGGAAGCGATGTGAACAGAATAAAGCGGAGAGAAGAGAAGAGGGATCAGTACTTTAAGGAAGAACCTTGAAGAAACAGCTGGAAAATTATAAACCTTTTCGCCTTCCCCAATTGCCTGGATCGGGTGGTTTTGTATCAAAAATAGCGTCCTTGTCCCACAACACTAGCAGATGGGGAAGCATTCTCTGGGGAGACAATCCGGTAACTCAGTCATTCCCATGTGATTTTCCCTGTTGTTCCAGTCAGACACTTTCAGACTGGTAATATGCACACAGACATTCTCACATACAGCCACACACAGGACACACTCGCACACGTAATCTCTCTCTCTCTCTCTCTCTCTCACACACACACACACACACACACACACACACACACACACACACACACACACGAATTCTCACATACAACCACTCTCTCTCTCACCCTCACCTAGACTCGCACACACAAATAGACAGTTTCTAACACACAGCCAGAAACCTACACACTGAAATCACACACACACATACAGGCACACTCTGATATATATCCCCTCTTCATACATACTCAGAAATAGAGATAGCTATGCATACACACCATGACACACACATGTACACACACTTAATCTCAGAGGTAAACAGCTCCATTCACACTCTAGATGATAAGTATCAGAGGGGTAGCCGAGTTAGTCTGGATCTGTAAAAAGCAACAGAGGGTCCTGTGGCACCTTTAAGACTAACAGATGTATTGAAGCATAAGCTTTCCTGGGTGAATACCCACTTCGTCAGACGCATGTGACTCTAGATGATAATTATCTTGATTGGACCAGCTTCTGTTGGGGAGACAAGTTTTCCAGCTACACGGAGTTCTTCCTCCGCTGGGAAGCGTGTCTCTCTCACCAACAGAAGTTGGTCCATTAAAAGATATGACCTCATCCACCTCGTCCCTCCAATAGCACGAACACAGCTACAACAACACGGCACACTCCTAGATAAACAGCCTGGCCCGCAGAATGCATCCCACACCCAGAGAATTTCCTGTGTCAGACTTAGATCTCTACGCAAATGGACCCAGTCCTGCCTTTCATTGCAGAATCTGACAGACCCCACATGAACTTCCTTCTGCTCATTGCACTGCTGCGAGGTATCACACCCTTTAGTTCTCTGTGCTTTGTTGTTCTCTTTCACACACACTAACACACCTTCCCTCTCACACTCATGCAGGATTTAAGAGCTTGGCGTCCCTTGGTATTTAGAAGCAAAGAACTGCGTTTACGCCAGTCCCATCTCTTCGTGGTCAGCTCTACTGAGCACAACAGAGATGCCTGCGGTTTGTAAAACTCCATCTGCTTCCTGCTGGCTCATCTTTAGCTCTCCACTGTAAGGGGACTTCCAGCCAAACGCCCGCCCCTCCCTGGGCGTGACCTCCGTTGGCCTCCATCGCCCTGTTTTCCCCACAGGGGCCCGCGGCCCATACGCCGTCACTCAAGACAAATCTGCTGTGTCCAGCGAGGGAGAGTTACCCGTGGGGGAGAGCGGAGCATCCCTTGCTACCAGCAGGTCCCAGGCGGTTCCCTGCAGCTCATGATATTAAGGATCACAGGTGGCTGGGAACAGGGAGATTCCTTCCCCAGGGCCTTGGAAACCACCCACCGGTGCAACTCGCTCAGCTTCCCCAGCAGCCAGCCTGGTTCCTCAGCTGTGTACTTGTACTAGTGTGCTTTGAGGACAAAACCCACTGCAGCCTGTCAGGGAGGTGGGTATGTGCGTGCGTGCAAAGACTTGTAGAGCCCTCGCGCCTGTGTGGGAAATAATTTTATTCTCAGCGCTCACATACCACGGAGATGAGTGTCAGCATAGACAGATATTGCAGCAAGAGGGAGGGATGGACAAAGCACCGGGCAGGTGGCTAAATGGATGCATAGACAGACGTGCAGCAGGAAATCTAGCTACATGTCTACATGAGTCTGACCAAGTGGGTATTCACCCACGAAAGCTTATGCTCCAATACGCCTGTTAGTCTATAAGGTGCCACAGGACTCTTTGTCGCTTTTTACAGATCCAAACTAACACGGCTCCCCTCTGATACTTGACATTCTAGTAACCAAACACTCAAATATAAGATCGTTTTGAGGAAATCACTGTCATTCCTGACACAGCAGGAAACATCACTTGCTTGTGTATAAGTAGCCTGCGACACTTACGCTTGCGGATTATTCTAGACACGTGAAATCTACTGAAGAATATAAGAACGGCCAGACTAGGTCAGTCCAAAGGTCCATCTAGCCCAGTGTCCTGTCTCCCGACAGTGGCCAGTGCCAGGTGCCCCAGAGGGAATGAACAGAACTTGTAATCCCCGAGTGATCCATCCCCTGTCGCCCATTTCATGACCATACTTTCTCTGGGGTTACATTTCAGGGGAGGGAAAAGGCTCATCCTTTTCAGCAGTTTGTGGCACCAATATAATATAGGCAATGTGGCTGCCTCTGTCTGTAGTCCCGGGGGCCATTCAGGCCCAGCAGGGATGCACATTTCAAAGAGGCATAAAAGAGCTGAGCACCCAACTCCCTTAGTCCCCTTTGGGATCTCTGCCGAAGAGAGCCGGGGGAACCTGCTGTTGAGAATGAACAAGTCCGATGGGCACAACGAGTGAGATGTGAACAGGCTGGTTCCTGTACCCACGTCCCTCTGAATTCAGAGCAAAGAGTGTTTCTATTATCAAGGGGCAAATTTGAGGAGGGGGAGGGGCAGGTAACCTTCAGATTGTGAGCCAGAATTCAGCCCAATTTAAGCCAGGCCGACAGCCCGAGCCCATCCAAGGCCCGTGCCCTCTCCAAATTCCACCCATCACTCAAGCTGTCCCCACAGCCCCCGCTCCTCACCACAACCCACCTGTGTCTAGAAGCCAGGTTCCGCCCACTCACAGCACCCACTTGCTCAGAGCAGTTCTACAAAGAGACTCCCTGGGACTCATTTCCTGGCTGGGTTAGGCCACCCGGAGCTGCTGCTGCGGGTACCAAAGAGGCTCCTAGTTCAGGAGGCGGAGCTGGTAAATTTGCCCCAGAGGGAGAAGTAAATCTACCGTGAGGGGAGTGAACCTTTTGTACTGAACAGGGAACACCCGGCTAGACAGCTTCTTCGCTGAGGGACAATGGGGAGACCCTGGCAGCTGTTCCCACGCCTACTGCTACTGGTGGTGAACATTCCCTGTAAGTCTGGGGGCAGGAAACGCGACAGAAGATGCTGAACATGATGGTGGATATAAGAGAGCAAGGACTGATTCTCTGGCTCACCCCTGTGGTTTGCTAGCCAGCACCGTTCTCTCTACTGGGGTGGATGGGGATACAGGACTCCTGGGTTCAATCCCCACTTTTGGCCTGCTGGATTTCCTTCCATTTTCCGTGCCTCAGTTTCCCCTCCCACCCATTGCTTGACTATTTAATCTGTAAACTCTTTGGGGTAGGGGCTGTCTCTTATTATTGTGCCTTTGGGAATCTCGCAGCCAGCAATAATCTAGGGCTAACCCCCTAACCCCAACACCTAACCCCAGATTATAGCAATCTAGGAATATAATAATATAGGAAAATAGCAGTGGTGGGCCAGATGCAAAGCCCCTGAAAATGAAGAGAAACTCCACCGGGCTTTGCATCCGGCCAGTGTGTGAACGGGGCAGAGATGCCCTGATATCTATGGGGTGTGTCTTTTGCCTTCTGCCCACAGGGGGGAGCTGCCAGGTCGAGGTGCACCAGAACCTGTCTGCGGTCACTTGGGAAGGGCAGAACGGCAGCATCTCTTGCCACTACACGACGAGCAATTTCGGGAGTTTGCAGTGGTTCAGGCAGCTTCCCGGAGGCCAGCCTGTCTCCCTGCTGATTCTGGTGTCCGATGGGAAACAAACCAAGGAGCCCAACCTCACCGCGGAGCTGGACAAGGGGAAGCGGCTGAGCTCGCTGCACATCCGAGAATCACAGCTGGGAGACGCAGCCACCTACTTCTGCGCCGTGGCGACACGGTGACACAGAAGCACTGGCAGCCTGTGCAAAAACTCCCCAGCTGGAGGGTAACTGTCAGGCTGGCTGGCGGGACAACGCCACCTACTATTTCCACAGTGCATCTCTGAGCGTGCTTCGCCTTCCTTGACACGGTCAGCCCCCAGCACCCTGGTGAGGCAGGGCAGTGCGAGGATCCCCATCGCACAGGTCGGGAGCTGAGACAGAGAGGCTGAGGAGGGAATGCACTTGGGGAAGGACGCCTAAGACAGTGGCTCTCAACCTTTCCAGACTAGTGTTGCCCTTTCAGGAATTGGATTTGTCTGGCGTACCCCCAAGTTTCATCTCACTTAAAAACTGCTTGCTTACAAAAATCAGACCTAAAAATACAGAAGTGTCCCAGTCATACTAGTACTGAGCAGTAGCCGACTTTCTCATTTGTACCATATAATTATAAAATAAATCCATTGAAATCTAACTACTGTACTTACATTTCAGTGCGTAGTATATAGACCAGTATAAACAAATCATTGTATGAAATGTTAGTTTGTACTCACTTCGCTAGTGCTTTTTAAGTAGCCAGTTGTAAAACTAGACAAGTGTCTACACGAGTTGATGTATCCCCTGGAAGACCTCTGAGTACCCCCAGGGGTACATGTGCCCCTGGTTGAGAACCACTCGTCTAAAGAGCCTGAAGGTTTGGAGGGAGGAAGGAAATGAAAAGATAAAATATAAAAACAAATGAACAGGGAGAAAAGAAAGAAAAAAGAGATGGGTGGATTTATAGATACATAGACAGGGAAAGAGACAGACAGCCAGACATAAGAAACAGAAACGGAGATACATAAGATACACCAATGGCAGAAAATAGCCCCCTTTCTTGAGGGAGCATTAGACACTGAGGATTAAGCCGAGACTGACCTCCGATTGCCACAGACGGCGCCTCTTTGCATAGCTGGCACTGTCCATTCCCATGATGCCCAGCCCTGGGGATCACCCCTTTGTCCAGGGGGAAGGCAAGTCAGAGTGTTAAACCCAGCGAAAAGGGAACTATTTAACACCGACACAAAATGTACCAAGAGTGACAGCCACAGGGGGATTCACTTCAATGTGTAGCCTCTGGCCAGGAGGGGGCAGCATTTCTAACGAAGAGGAAGGAGATTGAGGTTAATACAGTTGCACCTGTCTATTGTCTCTGTGCCCGGCAGAGGGCAGCTTTCCCACTAATACATCAGAGGCAAAGGGTTACTCCAGGGCATGGTTCTGGTTTTTTGAGACTAGGGGTTTGTCCCTGATTGACTGGGCTCATTAATGTGTCTGATCCCTCCAGCAAAGAGGGCTGCAGACAGATTCTGCATCGCTGTCCTGGAGGCCGGGAAAAGCACCATCCCTTGGCCTCAGTGCGCTGAGGGGTAACCGGAGCAGCAATGGAGAAGCAGCTGACAGCCTTGTCAGTGATACTGTCCATTCAGTTCTACTGTAAGTCTAGGGGGAGTTTGTCTGTCTAGACTGCGAGCTCATCAGGGCGGGGGCTTTTCCCCACTGTGTCTGTGCAGTGCCCGGCGTAACAGGGATCTCAGTTCCTGGGGGTCTCTGCAGCGCCGGCACAACGCCCCTCCCCCAGCTCAGTTCAGTTCTGTTGTAGGGTTGTGGAGGTTTTGTCTGTTGAGCTCTGGGGGACAGGAATTGTCTTGTACTCTGTGTCTCTACAGCGCCTGGCACGAGGGACTCTGATCTCGGTCGGGTCTCCAGGTGCTATAATAATAATTCATGGAGTTTAAAGCCGGCAAGGATCTAATCTGACTACCTGTGCACTGAACAGGCCACGGAGTTGCTCTGAGTTACTCCAGTATTGAGATAATAATAATGGGGGATGAGGAAGGTCTGGTGCTTTTTTAGCCACTGAACTGTCACTCAGGAGACGTGATCTCATTTCCTGGCTCCGCCAGAGACCTGACCTTGGGCAAGTGATTTAGGCTTGGATTTTGGAAGGAAGCCAACAGAGTCAGCTGCCCGAATCCCATTGAAACTGCAATTTGCGTTGAGTGCCTGGCTCCTATGGAAACCCCCTCCCTGATCTCTGGGTGCCTCAGTTCCCCAGTGCAGGAAGCTGAATACACATAAGAACATAAGAACGGCTGCAATGGGTCAGACCAAAGGTCCATCCAGCCCAGTATCCTGTCTGCCGACAGTGGCCAATGCCAGGTGCCCCAGAGGGAGTGAACCTAACAGGTTATTATCAAGTGATCTCTCTCCTGCCCTCTGACTAACAGAGTCTAGGGACACCATTCCTTACCCATCCTGGCTAAAAGCCATTAATGGACTTAACCTCCATGAATCTATCTAGTTCTCTTTTAAACCCTGTTATAGTCCTATCCTTCACAACCTCCTCAGGCAAGGAGTTCCACAGGTTGACTGTGTGCTGTGTGTGTTTTAAACCTGCTGCCCATTAATTTCATTTGGTGGCCCCTAGTTCTTATATTATGGGAACAAGTAAATAACTTTTCCTTATTCAGTTTCTCCACACCACTCATGATTTTATATACTGCTATTATATCCATCGTTAGTCTCCTCTTTTCCAAGCTGAAAAGTCCTAGCCTCTTTAATCTCTCCTCAGATGGGACCCGTTCCAACCCCGTAATCATTTTAGTTGCCCTTCTCTGAACGTTTTCTAGTGCCAGTATACCTTTTTTGAGATGAGGAGACCACATCTGTATGCAGTATTCAATATGTGGGCGTACTGTGGATTTATATAAAGGCAGTAAGATATTCTCCATCTTATTCTCTATCCCTTTTTGAATGATTACTAATATCCTGTTTGCTTTTTTGACTGCTTTTAACCAGTTTTCAATCCATGAAAAGATCTTCCCTTTTATCCCATGACAACTTAATTTACATTAGAGCCTTTGGTGAGGGACCTTGTCAAAGGCTTTCTGGAAATCTAAGTACACTATGTCCACTGAATGCCCCTTGTCCACATGTTTCTTGACCCCTTCAAAGAACTCTAATAGATCAGTAAGACATGATTTCCCTTTACAGAAACCATGTTGACTTTTGCCCAACAATTTATGTTCTTCTGTGTGTCTGACAATTTTATTCTTTGCTATTGTTTCAACTAATTTGTCCAGTACTGACGTTAGACTTACCTGTCTGTAATTGCCAGGATCACCTCTAGAGTCCTTTTTTAAATATTGGCGTTACATTAGCAGAGCTTTTGATACAGTCTCCCACAGTATTCTTGCCACCAAGTTAAAGAAGTATGGGCTGGATGAATGGACGATAAGGTGGATAGAAAGCTGGCTAGATCGTCGGGCTCAAAGTCTAAATGAATTCTTTGCTTCAGTCTTCACGGCTGAGGATGTTAGGGAGATTCCCAAACCTGAGCTGTCCTTTGTAGGTGACAAATCTGAGGAATTGTCACAGATTGAAGTTTCACTAGAGGAGGTTTTGGAATTAATTAATAAACTTAACAGTAACAAGTCACCGGGACCAGATGGCATTCACCCAAGAGTTCTGAAAGAACTCAAATGTGAAACTGCAGAACAATTAACTATGGTTTGTAACCTGTCCTTTAAATTGGCTTCTGTACCCAATGACTGGAAGATAGCTAATCATAGAATCACAGTATATCAGGGTTGGAAGGGACCTCAGGAGGTCATTTAGTCCAACGCCCTGTTCAAAGCAGGACCAATTCCCAACTAAATCATCCCAGCCAGGGCTTCGTCAAGCCTGACCTTAAAAACCTCCAAGGAAGGAGATTCCACCACCTCCCTAGGTAACCCATTCCAGTGCTTCACCATCCTCCTAGTGAAATAGTGTTTCCTAATATCCAACCTAGACCTCCCCTACTTCAACTTGAAACCATTGCTCCTTGTTCTGTCATCTGGTACCACTGAGAACAGCCTAGCTCCATCCTCTTTGCAACCCCCTTTCAGGTAGTTGAAAGCAGCTATCAAATCCCCCCTCATTCTTCTCTTCTGCAGACTAAACAATCCCAGTTCCCTCAGCCTTGCCTCATAAGTCATGTGCTCCAGCCCCCTAATCATTTTTGTTGCCCTCCGCTGGACTCTTTCCAATTTTTCCACATCCTCCTTGTAGTGTGGGGCCCAAAACTGGACACAGTACTCCAGATGAGGCCTCACCAATGTCGAATAGAGGGGAATAATCACGTCCCTCGATCTGCTGGCAATGCCCCTACTTATACAGCTCAAAATGCCGTTAGCCTTCTTGGCAACGAGGGCACACTGTTGACTCATATCCAGCTTCTTGTCCACTGTAACCCCTAGGTCCTTTTCTGCAGAACTGTTTCCTAGCCACTCGGTCCCTAGTCTGTAGCAGTGCATGGGATTCTTCCATCCTATGTGCAGGACTCTGCACTTCTCCTTGTTGAACCTCATCAGGTTTCTTTTGGCCCAATCCTCTAATTTGTCTAGGTCCCTCTGTATCCTATCCC
Source organism: Malaclemys terrapin pileata (assembly GCF_027887155.1). NCBI lineage: Eukaryota > Metazoa > Chordata > Testudines > Emydidae > Malaclemys > Malaclemys terrapin. The sequence goes on from NC_071516.1 coordinate 47,023,249, forward strand.
TACCCTCCAGCGTACCTACCACTCCTCCCAGTTTAGTGTCTGTGATGCAGTGGGGGGGGGTCCTTGTTTTCTGTGGAGTTTCAATGGTTTGCATGTGGAGGGGGTGGGACTCAGTTTCCCTGGGTATTACTGGTTTAACGAGGTGAGGGGAGAGGGAGTGTGTTTTGCAGAGGACCGGGGAGAGGACTTGGGGACCTAGCCGATGGCTGGGAGGATCGATACCCCAGCGACCGGTGACTTGGCGACCCGGAGGCCCAGCTGAGGAGATGCAGCCGGTTCTGGCCAGTGGGCGGACAATGGGCTGCAGAGTGAGGACCCAGTGACCTAACCAGCCAGTTCCAGCCAGTGGACAGAAGCAAGGAGAGGAGGCCCCAGTTTACAACCCTGTTTACCTGGAGAGAAGACAATGGACAGAGGCGGGGCCTGGGGCCGGTGATCTCAGATGCCCAGCTGGGAGCAGGCAGGCTCGGGGCTGGAGAGGGGGAGCAGGCAGAGCCCACCTGGAGGCAGAGAGACTGGGGTGTGCTGGGCTGACGGAGACCAGACCCGAGGCCCTGAGAATTTCCTGTGCTGTGTTCAACTCTTAATAAACCCTCCTGTTTTATGCTGGCTGAGAGTCACTCCAGTCTAGAGAACAGGGTGGCATCAACCCCTTTGGGGGCAGAGGCCTGGGATGGCCAGAGTGAGTGGAGTTCCTGAGGGGGCCCACGGCAGAGACAGACGTGCTAGGGCTCTGAGAGGTGCGGCTCCAGGAGGTGGAGGGGCCTGACCTCGAGAGAGAGTGGACCCCTGAGTAGGGCTGTCTCACTAAAAGGGGCACCCCCCATTGACTGCACGGGGCCAAGAGTGGGCACGATCTGTGAGTCCGTGACAACGTGGTGTCAGAAGTGGGATGTTTCATGGATGCACCCTGTAGACGTTGGTTGCGGGCGCAGGCGTTTTGCAGTGAGTGGCTGCCGGTGATAGAAAGAGGGTATTGAACGGAACCAGCCTGGAAATGGCCTAGAACCAGCTCCGTAAGAGCGACCTGGCCCATCTGTGCAGGAAAAGGGAGCTGAGCGTGGGGAGGCTCACTAAGGAGTGGCTGATTGCTCAGCTTGTGGAGAATGACCCATCTGAGGCGCAGGTTCCAGACCCCCGGGGGGCTCCCGGGGTGCCCGGAGAGCCGTGGAGTAGCTGAGGGGTCAGTCTGTGTAGCGACCAGGAGTGGGTCAGACCTGACTCCCCAGTCAGTACAGGGAGACCCCAGTCAAGTTCCTCCCTAGAGGAGCTGTGGAGATTGGAGCTGCAGCTGAAAGCAAAGGAGCTGGAGCTAGAGGATCGGACGCTGGTGGACAGAGAAAGAGAATGAGCAGACCGTGTAGAACAGCGGAAGCACGAGCTGGAGATGGACGTGAGGCGGGCCAAGAGGGCCTGCCATGGTGTAAGTGGGGAAGGGCCCCGAGATGCCAGTGGTGTGGGGAATCTAGACACCAAACTGCTGCCCCAGTTCGAGGAGGGGGGGATATTGATGCCTACCTCACAGCCTTTGAGAAGGCTTGTTAACTGAACCAGATTGACCCCACAGACAGAATTCGCTGTCTGACCCCCCTGCTGGGTCCCAAAGCCATACAGGCTGTCAAGGCTGCTTCCCCACTCTGAATTTTAGGGTACAAATGTGGGGGGCCTGCATGAAAACTTCTAAGCTTAACTACCACCTTAGATCTGGTCCACTGCCACCACTCCCAAATGTGCTAATTCCCTTCCCTGGGTAGCCTTGAGAGACCCTTCACCAGTTCCCTGGTGAATAGAGATCCAAACCCCTTGGATCTTAAAACAAGGAGAAATTAACCATCCCCCCTCCGTCCTCCCACCAACTCCTGGTGGATCAAGATCTAACCCCCTTGGATCTAAAAACAAGGAAAAATCAATCAGGTTCTTAAAAAGAAGGCTTTTAATTAACGAAAAAGGTAAAAATCATCTCCGTAAAATCTGGATGGAAACTAACTTTACAGGGTAATCAAACTTAAAGAGCCCAGAGGAATCCCCTCTAGCCTTACATTCAAAGTTGCAGCAAACAAAGATAAACACTTTAGCAAAAAGGTACATTTACAAGTTGAGAAAACAAAGATAAAAACTAACACGCCTTGCCTGGCTGTTTACTTACAAGCTGGAAATTTGAGAGTCTTGTTCAGAAAGATTTGGAGAGCCTGGATTGATGTCTGGTCCCTCTCAGTCCCAAGAGCGAACAACCCCCAAAACAAAGAGCACAAAGAAAAGCCTTCCCCCTACCAAGATTTAAAAGTATCTTGTCCCCTTATTGGTCCTTTAGGTCAGGTATCAGCCAAGTTACCTGAGCTTCTTAACCCATTACAGGTAAAAGGATTTTGGAGTCTCTGGCGAGGAGGGATTTTATAGTCCTGTACACAGGAGGGCTGTTACCCTTCCTTTTATAATTATGACACGCCCCCCAAATCACAGATAGTATTGGACAGTTGGTTCCACACTGGCTGTGATTTCTTCCCGGAGCTCTAGGAGAAAACAGAGTTAATGAGACACATGCACCTTTAGACATACTACTGATTATATAAAAAACTAACAATATGTTCCACATTCCAAGAACAATGTTTAACCAGTTGATTCTGGGAAACTTTCCCGGGAGAGTGCATCAGCCACTTTGTTAGAAGCTCCTGAAATGTGTTGTATTTCAAAATCGAAAACTTGGAGAGCTAAACTCCACCAAAGAAGTTTTTTCTTATTCCCCTTGGCGGTATGAAGCCACTGTAGCGCAGCATGGTCTGTTTGTAGTTGGAAACGCTGTCCCCAAACTTATGGGCGTAGCTTTTCCAGCGCATACACAATGGCGTAGCATTCCTTTTCGCTGATTGACCAGTGGCTTTCCCTCTCAGACAGTTTCTTGCTGAGAAACACGACAGAATGGAATTCTTGATCCGGTCCTTCCTGCATTAAAACTGCTCTCACGCCTTGCTCGGACGCATCTGTGGTTACTAGGAACGGTTTGTCGAAGTCTGGGGCCCTTAGCACAGGGTCAGACATGAGTGTTGCCTTAAGCTGGTTAAAGGCCTTTTGACACTCATCAGTCCACTGAACTGCATTTGGCTGTTTCTGTCTGGTTAGGTCTGTCAGCGGGGCGGCGATTTGGCTGTAGTGGGGTACAAATGGCCTATAATATCCAGCCAAGACTAAGAAGGATTGGACCTGTTTCTTAGACTTTGGAACCGGCCACTTTTGGATATCACTAGATCAAAATTTCCCCATCACCACAACACTATTTCCCATCAATATAACCCATTGCCCATCAATTTACCGTATTTCTCAACAATAGATCGTATTACCATCAGCATCCTCGTGTTTCCCCACAAATATACTCCTATTTCCCATCAATATACGCTGTATCCAATCAGTGTAGCCCCGTTTCTCATCAATGCATTTACCCCTCACAAAATACCCTATTTTCCTAGCGATAGACTCAATGCCCACAGATATCTCCTATTTATGATCAATATACCCCATTCCCATCAATACCTCCCTCCATCCCATCAATATACCCATATTTTCCATCATGACACCGCTATTCAGTGGATGCCTTTGACCACAAGGAGGATCTGTTTCATCTTTACAGTAATATTTTATCTCTGCATGACCCGCCCTTTCTTCTGTCCTCTGGAGTCTGATGAACGCTGAGCCTCTTGCAGTCCAACCCCTCCTCTTTCTGTTCGAGCCCCTGTCTCTGCAGCTCAAGGGAAGTGTCAGATGTAAAGGAACCACCCACTCAGGAGGCTGTTAGAACCCACACAGACAGCTGAACGGAAACTGTAGAGAACCAAACCGTGATTTTAGGGATTTACTCTGAAACAGACAGTTGTCTGGTAGCTGTGGGAAATAAAAAGGCGGATCCCTTCCTCATAATTGTTTTTTTTTCGGGGTGATAAGAAGAGCTCGGATCATGAACCATTGACTTCCCACCATGTTCTTCACCTCAGGGTCAATTATTTTGCTGGCTGCGATTTCAAGTGAGTAGCATTTTCATTTGTCCAGCTGGAAATACTTTCTATTGTCATTTTGCAAAACCCAACCACTCTTAAAAAGCCTAGGCTTGGAAGGGTTAAATGTTTAAAAGGGGCTGGATGCAATTTGGGTTTTCCCCAAATAACGGGGTATAGGCATCTAAATCACTTAGGTAACTTTAAATATTTTCACCCTAAAGTGATAGTGTTTAGAATAAATATCTGTTCTCCCCCCGCCCCCAGAAGTGACGTTCGGAGACTCGGTCACAACTGAAGGCACAGTTATTGTCAAAGAAGGAGCACCCTTGGTTATTGAGTGTACATATGAGAGTATCCTATTCCATTATCTCCTCTGGTATATTCAACACACCCACAAAGCACCGAAGTTATGGCTGAGAGATAAAACATCAGGGGGTGGCCGAGATGAAGGGGACAAGCAGGGCTTCTTTGCTGATCATGTCCAAGACAAGAAATCCTTCGATTTGAAGAAAAGCTCCAGCGAAGTGAACCACTCTGCGGTCTATTACTGCGCCTTTAGAGACACAGTGATTGTAACCAGAGGGGAGATGAACAAAAATCCACTGAAGCACGGAAAGTCCAAGACATCTGTCTATGCAAATTGTTTTTATATTTTCATAACTTGAGTTCATTGTGGTATATAAGTACTGCACCTGCAGGGAAAGCAGAGGAAAGAGCTGCAATGTGGTGGAGAGAGGAATGAAAAGATCCAATGGCTGGAAGATAAGACCAGACAAATTCAAGGGAGAAATAAGGCAAACTGTTTATAAAAAAAAAAAGGAGTGGGGGTGGGGGGAGAACAAACCACCAAGGGAAGTGATGGCTTCTCCATCACTTGAAGTCTTAAAAATCAGAAATCTTTACTTTTCTGGAATCTGTGCTTTTGTCCAACACAAGTTATTGGGCTCAAGGCAGGAGTAACTGGGTGAAATTCTTACAGGTTCTGTTACACAGGAGCTCAGACTAGATAATCTACCCATCCCTTCCGGGATTAAAAACTGTGATTCTACCCATCTATGTACATAAGAATGGTCATGCCAGGTCAGACCAATGATCCATCCAGCCCCGAGCCCTGTCTTCCTACAGTGGCCTGTGCCAGCTGGTTCAGAGGGAATGACCAGAACAAGGCAATGTATTGAGTGCTCCATCCCCCATCATCCAGCCCCAACCTGTAGCAGCCCGAGATTTAGGAAGCACAGGGTTGCATCCCTGACCATTCTGGTTAATAGCCATTGGTTGACCTCTCCTCCATGAACTTAGCTAGTTCTTTTTTCAACTTAGTTATACCTTTGGCTTTCACAACATCCCCTGGCAATCAGTTGCACAGGTTGACTGTGCATTGTGTGAATAAATACCTCCTTTTGTTTGTTTTCTAACCTGCTGCCTATTAAATTCATTAGGTGACCCCTCGTTCTTGTCATAAGACAAGGAGTAAATGACACTTCCTTATTTACTTTCTTCTCACCATTCATGATTTCATAGACCTCTATTACATGTAACAGTATGGAACCTCAGCTGGTGGAAATCCGTGTGGATCCATTTATCTCCATGAAGCTATGGATCTTTAGACCATTTGGGGATATGGTGCATTAAATACGAATCCTTGCGGTGCCTATTTTTGATAATTTCTCCCCCTGTCTGCGTTAATGCAGAGTTTTCTCTGGTTTGTAAATTGAGGTTTAACGTCAGAACCCATCCCCCCGCCCCAATTTTAAATAAAATTAGGAGATGGGAAGAGCTGGTTTAAATGCGCATGGTAGAGTCAAGGGATCTGCAACAATCCACACTAGCTGAGGATTTAGCCCAGAGGTTCCCAAAGTGGGCGATACCGCCCCCTGGGGGGCGCTGGAACGATCCAGGGGGGCAGTAGTAGCCTTGGGTGCAATTGGGGGGCGTTGAATAAAAATAAGGGGGCGGTGGAAGCATAAAGAAAGAATATAAGAAAATTTTGAAAAACCGTTCGTACATGTTTCATCTGTTGTGTAACATAGAGTTAAAGTTGTAGTGATTACTTTATTTTCCAAATAAATTCACAAATTATAACTGATCAGGTGTCAAGTCCGCCAACAGCTCTTAACAAGCAAGTGTTGGCAGGCAAGCGTGTCGTGCATTGTCGGGAAGTCCAGCATGCATCGGCAGGAATATGTGCGTGTAATGACTTATTTACAATACGATACTATAAATAGGCGACATGTATGAAATCTAATTTAGATTGTTTCTTAATTGTGTAAAAAGCAGTTAACAATAGTGCAATAAGTATTTAAATTTTTTTATTCATATTCAATACCTTCGATCTTTATGGATTACGGATCACATACAAAGCAAATTGTATTATTGTTGTTTCAATAAAACAGCAATTTACACGTGAGTATTTTTATACATTTTCTTACATATCTACCGTACGTTTCTGTGTCTCTAGTGCTTACTAATAATAAAATCGTAGCAGGCTTGTGTCGGTACAGTACTATTTGAAGTGTACAGTCAATATATTTGCCATATTTTTTATTACAATATTAACGAAAACGGGAATGAAATCGTAAAAAAATGTTAACTATTAACATTTATTTATATCTATCGAATCATCTGTGTTAATTGGTAAATAAGGCGTGTGTTAATAAGGAACAATTATTTAAATAAGGGCAAACTAAATTAAAACTATTAACTGATTTTTAATTGCATATTGATTATTTTTTAATTAATTATTTCTTGATAAATTTAGTTTGATATTTGACAGTTTAATATCAAATACATATATCTAATGCTGAGCAAAGAACAAAACCCAGTTTATTAGTTTCATTAGTATTTTAGTTTGGTTGTCTTTTGCCATCTTACGCAAAAACCACTGTATACCTGATGTCGTGGGCGATATTCTAATAACACATCTTTCTTTACTATATTGTAGGACGTAGGTAGAAATATAGATACATAAAAGAACACAAATTTGTCACTGCATCTTTCTGTTTGTTCGCTTAAAGAAGGTAGATTTCCAGGGGGGCGCTGAGTAATTTTTTTTTCTGAAAAGGGGGGCGCTGAGTAATTTTTTTTCTGAAAAGGGGGCGGTAGGCCGAATAAGTTTGGGAACCTCTGATTTAGCCCATAAATGTAGCAATTCTGGAAGGGACCCGGGGTCACCCGTGGCTATGATAACAAGTAGGAGCCCCTGTTGTGCTAGGCGCTGTCCAAATACAGAACAAAAACAGGCAGTGTCTTCGCTGTCACTGAATCCACTTACAATGCAAGTGGAAGAGGAGACAACATGTGGGTGCAGAGAAACGGAGGGAGGAATACAAAGGAAACACTGAAAGGACATTGGGTAACACAACCGGCTGTGGTCTCAGCACAAGAGCTGCCTAACCCGGCTCAGCATCACACCAGGCAGGTTTTACAGCTGGCTAGTATGGCTGGAGTGTTGTAAAAGAAACCGGGTTAGCGGCTGAGGAAGTTCCCCAGCAGATGTACCGCAAGAGGGCCCTGCACCCAAGTGCAGAGCTGTCATTTCACAGCCTGCTGCTTCACGTGGTCTCGGATTCCCCCGCAATTTCCCCCTCCCCTTGCTCTTCGACACCCTGCGGAAGCCAGAGAGCCTAGTTCACGGGCAGTAGCAGGCTGCTGTGTGGTTAGCACCGTAGGCACTCAGCAGGGGAGAGCTGCACTGCAAAGAAAGTTGGTGGATCTATATTTTAAAGACATCCTTCCCGCCTCCTCCTCACGGCTGGGGAAGGCAAAAGGGAGAAGCTTGTCTCTGCAGCTCGGGAACAAGGTTCTAGCTCACCTGAACCCCTGAAGATGTTCCTCACCTGGGTCTCAGTCGTTGCAATATTTTCCACTCTCGGTGAGTAAGATTTCAGATCTATTGGGCCAGATCCTCAACTGCTGTGAGTTGTCACAACTCAGTGGAAGGCAGTGGAGTAACAGCAAGTCCCAGGAGATGCGGAGTTAGCTCCAATTTTTTGTTATTAAACCACCAGTTTATAAAACTTAACCCCTCCCCTCCGTTTTTGGAAGTTTGGAAGGTAGATAAACATCCCTGGTTGGAGCTCAGAGCTGTCTGAATCCATGTGACGTTTTTTTCCCCAGAAAGAGCCAATGGAGAGCCAGTGACCCAACCTGATGCCCGAGTGACAGTATCCCAAGGGGAACCGGTGCTGCTGAAATGCACCTATGACCCTTCCCAGTCTCCAAGGCTCTGGTGGTACGAGCAGCACCCAAATGAAGCCCCTCGCCTCTTGCTGGGAGACTATGAAGCATTCAGTGATGAGGAGAGAAGGAGCCGGCGGGGGTTCTCCGCCACACCCGACAAACAGGGGAAGACCTTCCACCTGAAGAAAAGCTCCAGCGAACTGCGCGACTCCGCCGTCTATTACTGCGCCATGAGCGACACAGTGATTGCACCCAGCAGGGTCGCTGCACAGAAACCCGCTAGGGGAAGAGGAGGCGGCACTAAGGAGGTGTGGGTCAGAGCCCCAGAGGAACAGACTCTGCACAGCTCCAGTGGAGTCAGTGACTCCCACCCCGCGGGTGTGACTGTGCAGCGCTCCAATGGGGTGAACGGGCCAGACCCCAGACTGCTGGGACTGGCTGGAGCTCAGTGGAAGCAAATGATCCAGTTCCTCAAAATGCTTAAAACCAGCGAGGAATTGCCCAGGAGTCAGCTGAGCTGCCCTGGTTCCTGTCAGCTGAGATCCGAGCCCTTAAACTAGGACATTGGGGTCTCCAGCGACACTCAAATATTAGTTACATATTCCCAACAGAACACACAAAATACAAATCCCGAAAATTAATTTTTCCACAATTCCTCACTCCGCTAACTTCCCTGGTGCCTATTGTGTGTCGGTTTTGCTGGTTTCGGAAATGAAACATCCAGAAATAGAGTATGGAGATAACGAGGTTAGTTCAATCAGGGAGGGTGAGGTGCTCTGCTAGCAGTTGAGGTGTGAACACCAAGGGAGGAGAAACTGCTTCTGTAGTTGGAGAGCCATTCACAGTCTTTGTTTAATCCTGATCTGATGGTGTCAAATTTGCAAATGAACTGAAGCTCAGCAGTTTCTCTTTGGAGTCTGGTCCTGAAGTTTTTTTTGCTGTAAGATGGCTACCTTTACATCTGCTATTGTGTGGCCAGGGAGGTTGAAGTGTTCTCCTACAGGTTTTTGAATATTGCCATTCCTGATATCTGACTTGTGTCCATTTATCCTCTTGCATAGTGACTGTCCACTTTGGCCAATGTACATAGCAGAGGGGCATTGCTGGCATATGATGGCATATATAACATTGGTGGACATGCGGGTGAATGAGCCGGTGATGTTGTAGCTGATCTGGTTAGGTCTTGTGATGGTGTTGCTGGTGTAGATATGTGGGCAGAGTTGGCATCGAGGTTTGTTGCATGGGTTGGTTCCTGAGTTAGAATTGTTATGGTGCGGTGTGTGGTTGCTGGTGAGAATATGCTTAAGGTTAGTAGGCTGTCTGTGGGCAAGGACTGGCCTGCCTCCCAAGGTCTGTGAAAGTGAGGGATCATTGTCCAGGATGGGTTGAAGATCACTGATGATACCTTGGAGAGGTTTAAGCTGAGGACTGTAGGTGATGGCCAGTGGAGTTCTGTTGGTTTATTTTTTGGGCCTGTCTTGTAGCAGGAGGCTTCTGGGTACACGTCTGGCTCCGTTGATTTGTTTCTTTATTTCCTTGTGTGAGTATCCTAGAATTCAGAATGCTTGGTGAAGATCTTGTAGGTGTTGGTCTCTGTCTGAGGGGTTGGAGCAGATGCGGCTGTGAGCTGCTTATCGAAACTTCCTCCACAAGGGGCCGCTGTTTTACCACTGACTCGCCTCTCGGGCAGAGCTGTCACAGGCTGGCAGTTCAGAGCCCCGCTGTGTAACTTGGTATCGGATCTCCCCGTCCCCGCAATTTCTCCTCCCCCTTCCCCTCCAGCTCTGTGCAGCAGCCAGAGAGCCGAGTGCGGGGGCAGTAGCGGACGGCCTGCGTGGTTAGCACCAGTCACTCAGCAGAGGAAACCAGCGCCAGTGAGCAAAGAGCAGCCTGTGTATTTAAGGCATCACCTCCCTGAGTAAAACCTCTCCCTCCCAGCTCCTCCGCACAGCTGGGAAAGGCGAGGAAGAAGCTTCTTTCTTGGGCTGTGGGAAGAAGTTTCCTTCCCACTTCATCCCTGAAATATGTTCCTCCCCTGGGTGTCTGTTCTTACACTACTTCCGACTCTGGGTGAGTAGCGTGTCTGCACCATTTCAGCTCTGTATGGGGCCAGATGGCATCTGGTGTAAATGGTGAGGGTTAAGTTGCATCCAGTTCCAGGCGATGCGGAGTTAGCCCTACTTTCTTTTTGTAACCATTTGTTTATAAACCTTCCCCTCCTTCTAGTCTCCGAAAGCTTGGGAGGTGGATAAACATTGCAGGTTAAAGCCAAGAGCCGTCTGTGTGTCTACGTAAACTTCTATTTTTCACCAGAAGGGGCTAATGGAGAGTCAGTGACACAACCTGATGACCGAGTGACTGTATCCCAAGGGGAACCAGTGCTGCTAAAATGCACCTATGACACTTCCTATCGTACTCCTACGCTCTGGTGGTACGAGCAGCACCCAAATGAAGCCCCTCGCCTCTTGCTGACACAATATGAAGCGTCCGATGAGGAGGTGAGAAGGAGCCGGCGGGGGTTCTCCGCCACACCCGACAATCAGGGGAAGACCTTCCACCTGAAGAAAAGCTCCAGCGAACTGCGCGACTCCGCCGTCTATTACTGCGCCATGAGCGACACAGTGATTGCACCCAGCAGGGTCGCTGCACAGAAACCCGCTGGGGGAAGAGGAGGCGGCACTAAGGAGGTGTGGGTCAGAGCCCCAGAGGAACAGACTCTGCACAGCGCCAGTGGAGTCAGTGACTCCCACCCCGCGGGTGTGACTGTGCAGCGCTCCAATGGGGTGAACGGGCCAGACCCCAGACTGCTGGGACTGGCTGGAGCTCAGTGGAAGCAAATGATCCAGTTCCTCAAAATGCTTAAAACCAGCGAGGAATTGCCCAGGAGTCAGCTGAGCTGCCCTGGTTCCTGTCAGCTGAGATCCGAGCCCTTAAACTAGGACATTGGGGGTCTCTCAAAAACTGAAATGTTCCATATTCCTGGAGGAAACAGAATATAAATATCCATTTATTTTTCAACATTTTCTACCTCCCATAACTGCCCTTGTGTCTGTTGTGTGAAGGTTTTGCTGGTTTCAGAAATGCGGTGATCCAGAAATTGAAGTCAGGAAAGATAGAAATATTGGAATTACAGGTGTGGCGCAGACCAGACATCCGTCTAGCACAGTATTTGCTCTCTGACTGTAGTTACTACCAGCTACTTCAGAGGAAGGTGAAAGGCACTCCGGAGTGAGTAGTTTGTTTACCTGCCGCATCCACAGGTTCAGCAGATCGTGGCTCCCACTGGCCGCGGTTTGCTGCTCCAGACCAATGGGGGCTGTGGGAAGCGGCGTCTGCCGAGAGACGTGCTTGCTGCGGTTCCTGCAGCCCCCATTGGCTTGTAGCGGTGAACCAAGGCCAGTGGGAGCTGCGATCAGCCGAACCTGCGGATGCGGCAGGTAAACAAACCGGCCCGGCCCACCAGGGTGCTTACCGTTAACAAGCGGCGCCCCTCGTTTGAGAACCACTGATTTAAGGTGTCAAGAAACTTTATCTCTGCATCCCCTCCTGAGGTGATATGTACCCAGTCATTATGGACATAGTTGAACCCCTCCCCATTATTACTGAGGTTTTTTTATTTTAATAGACTCTCTAATCTCCTGAGCATTTCACAGTCAATACAACCATTCTGGTCAGGTGGTCTGTAATATATCCCTACTGATATATTCTTATTATTCAAGCATGGAATTACTATCCATAGAGATTCTATGGTACAGTTTGGTTCATTTAAAATTTTTACTTCATTTGATTCTGTGCTTTCTTTCATATATAGTACCACTGCCTCATCAGCACGACCTGTGATGTCCTTCCAATATATTTTGTACCCTGTGAACCATGGCTGCTACCTGTAATTTCTGAGTCATGCCTAGACATGTGACTTGCCCGTGTGACTCCAAAACTCCATCTTGTAGCTGGGATGCTACACAGGGGGAGGGAGGGGTGTCCACCCACAAGAGAAAGTCTATTTAAACCCCTGGGCAACCCCTCCATTTTGTCTTCAGCTGCCTCAAGAGATAGCCTCTCCACCCCCAAACATACCTGAAAGAAACTGGAACAAACAACAGTAACCACAGGAGGTGTGAGTGATTGCTGGACCCAGACTAGGAGACTAGTCTGTAAAAGGAAGCTTACTGGAACATCGCTGAGGGTGAGGTTTTATCTGTATTCAGTTTTCATACAGAATTAGGCATAGACTTGCGTGTTCTATTTTATTTTGCTTGGTAAATCACTTTGTTCTGTCTGTCACCATTTGGAACCACTTAAATCCTACTTTTTGTATTTAATAAAATCATTTTTTACCTACTAATTAACCCAGAGTATGTATTAATACCTGGCGAAGGAGGGGGAAACAGCTGTGCATATCTCTCTATCAGTGTTATAGAGGGCGAACAATTTATGAGTTTACCCTGTATAAGCTTTACAGAGGGTAAAACAGATTTATTTGGGATTTGGACCCCACTGGGAGTTGGGCATCTGAGTGTAAGAGATAGGAACACTTCTTAAGCTACTTTCAGTTAAGCTTGCAGTTTGTGTGATGTGGTTCAGACCTGGGTCTGTGTTTGTAGCCAGCAAGCATGTCTGGCTCAAACCAGGCAGTGTTCTGAAATCTCATTCTGGCAGGGAAAACGGCTCAGAGGTAGTCTCAGCACATCAGCTGGCAGTTCCCAAGGGGTTTTCTGTGATCCAAACCATCACACTCACCATCGTGAAATGCCGCTTTCGGCTCGGGAAACAAGCACCAAGTGGTGGGATCACATCCTGATGCACGTCTGGGATGATGAGCAGTGGCTGCAGAACTTTTGCATGAGGAAAGCCACATTCATGGGACTGTGTGCTGAGCTTGCCCTCACCCTGCAGAGCAAGGACACGAGATTGAGAGCTGCCCTGCCAGTGGAGAAGCCGGTGGCTATTGCAATCTGGAAGCTGCAGAAAGAGGCACAGGCTGAGGGATGTCCTGGCCGCCACTGCCCGCCGCCCCCATTGGCCTGGAGCAGTAAACCGGACGGGCCCACCAGGGGCTTTCCCTGAACAAGCGGCGGCCCAAGTTTGAGAACCACTGCCCTAAGAGTTACCTGTCCTGTGATGGACTCTACCTGAAACAATAACTAGGGGGAGAAATTATTATTTGTAACCAGTTTGTAACTAGCTTAGATTGCCTGCTTTGCATTATTTTCTCAGTAACCTACTTTGTTGGGGTTTTTTTGCTACCTCTTTGATCACCTAAAATACACCTTTTCATATTTAATAATCTTATTTCTGGTTTATAATATAACCCAATTTATGTGTTTTCTAACTGTGGTGGCGCGGTGTGAGGGGAAACTGTGCATACTCTCTTCCACACTGAGGGAAGAGGCGAATTTCATATACTTTTGGGCTTGTACTCCAAAGGGAGGCGGGCATCTGGGTACTGTGGAAAGCCCCTTAAGATGAACCTTCTCAGAGCTGCTCTCTGCCTCTCTGTGCAGCTGGGTGTGGCCCCCCTGTCAACTTTATTGGAGGAGGCTTTAGTGCCTGGTTTAGCAGGACCGGGTTTCAGGGGTCCCAGGCTGGCAGAACAGTCTGATTCAGGGGTGTCCCAGCACCCTAGATGACATCCAAGGGGGTCCCACCCATCATACCCATGCCTCCCAAAAGAGGTAAAACCAAACATTTTCCCTTTCCCTAGGGGACAAAATTTCAGAGTCTAGGGGTGTTGAGAGTGGGCATTAATTACTCCCCAATATTACCAGATTCCTCAGGAAACCCACCCAGTGACTCAGAAACACAGAGAGTAGGGTTACCATACGTCCGGATTTTCCCGGACATGTCCGGCTTTTGGGGGCTCAAATCCCCGTCCGGGGGGAAATCCCCAAAAGCCGGGCATGTCCGGGAAAATTGGGAGGGCTCGGTGGTGCTCGGCCGGGGCCGGTGCGGGGCCGGGGGCATGGTGCCGGGCCGGGAACCAGGGGTGCAGTGCTGGGCCAGGGTCACAGTGCCGGGCCGGGAGCCAGGCCCGCGGGGCCGGGGAGCCGGTCAGCCAGGCCCGCGGGGAGCTGGTCAGCCGGGGAGCCGAGCCCGCGGGGAGCCGGTCGGGCGGAGAGCCGGTCAGCCGGGCCGGCGGGGAGCTGGGCCCGCGGGAGCCGGTCAGCCGGGCCGGCGGGGAGCTGGGCCCGCGGGGAGCCGGTCAGCCGGGCCGGCGGGGAGCCGGTCAGCCGGGCCGGCGGGGAGCCGGGCCGGCGGGGAGCCGGTCAGCCGGGCCGGCGGGGAGCCGGGCCCGCGGGGAGCCGGTCAACCGGGAAGCCGGGCCCGCGGGGAGCCAGGGAGCCGGGGAGCTGGGACCGCGGGGCGGGGAGCCGAGGAGCCGGAGCCGGGGGGTGCGCCGGGCCGCCGGGGGCCGGCAGTGCTGGGCGGGCCGGGGGTGGTCGGCCGGGGCTGGCACCCCAGGGCCCAAGCCGACCCAGGCTGGAAACGCGGGGGGGCCAGCCTGGGCCGCGCCTCCTCCCCCCAGACCCCCCTTACCTGCTTCAGGCTTCCCGCGAATCAAATATTCGCGGGAAGCAGGGGAGGGGGCGGAGACTTTGGGGAGGGGGCGGGGTTGGGGCGGGGGTGTGGGCGGGGGTGTGGGCGGGGCCGGGGGGCCGTGGAGTGTCCTCCATTTGGAGGCACAAAATATGGTAACCCTACATTATTACAGTGTAATTTCACCACAGCTTTCACCAGCCCGAATCTCTTCTGGTACCGCCAGTATCCGAACCAACCACCCCAGCATATACTGACAGCCTATAAATCTCCTGCTGAGAAGAACACGTTCACCTCTGGAAAATTCTCAACAGTTCTGTTCGACGCTAATAAGACAGTTCTCTTGAAGATTGAGGCTGTGTCCCTCCAAGACAGCGCCGTGTATCACTGTGCTCTGAGACCCACAATGGGGCAGACCTGCATCTCCGGCGTTACAAGAAGTGATCGAAGTGCTCCCACACACCGAGGGTCTCAGAGACTGTTTTTCTACCCGACCTTTTTTATGACACTTCTCTGCCGAGTTCAGTTCCTTCTGCTCGTCCCATGTCTGGGAGGATCTTTCCGTTTCGATCCCTGTGTAGTGTTATACCCACCATGCTGTGCAAGCCAAGCCCGATGCGTTACTATCTCCGTTATATTTATGTGAGTTAATAAATACATGAATTTACAATCTTTAAATAAAAATATTTGTTATCAATAAAATAAATCATCCCACAAATCGTAACAGGATTTCCTGCAGCTAGCAACATGCTGTAGAAAACACCGGGCGAGGTTCTGATCTCTGTCCCATCACCGCAACTCTGGTCTAACTCTGTCGGGCCGGTTCTCAGCTGCTGTGAAACGTTTCAGCTCCACTCAAATCAGCATCCATCCACCCAGGTCTCTCTTTGTGTCCGTCAGGCTTTCTGTTTAACCAGCTTCTTCTGCAAGAAGTCTCTCTGATTTCCCGATGAGGCAAAGAAGTCCATTTCATGTCTAAACATTGTATCCATTGCATAGTCACAGCTACAGACAAAACTTTTTGAAAACTGGAGTGGGTAGAAGAGCCATGTAGCAGAGGGTTTCACAGAGAAATCGGAAGCAAACACCCCTCCCCTCATTTCCTCTGGGTTTGGGCATTGGGGTCGGATCCGCCCCCCTCGACGTTTCAGGGAGGAATCTGGGTCAGTTTAACACATTCAGCCAACAATCCTGTTGCTTCGCTGTTGTGTTTTCACCGCCGCTTTGTGAATCTCAAACCATGGGCACGAGTTTGATACTGAGCTTTTTTATAGTTACTCTTTGCCCAGGTAATTGTGATTTTTGGTGTTGTTCATGCAGCCAGTCCCATTGCTAAATAGTCTCTCCCTAAAACAGGAACCATTGCTTTTAACTATCCGTCCCCCGCCCCCAGCCTGCCTTTTCCTCTGCAGTACTCTCTCCTTTTCTCTGTATCTGTCTTTTTATCTCGGTCCCTCAGCTTTCTTTCCTTCCATACTCTCTCTCTCTCTCTCTCTCTCTCTCTCTCTCTCTCTCTCTCTCTCTCTCTGTTTAGGTTGGGCACTCTGATTGTATATAACTGGTATATTTCTTGTTCCAGGTGCTGTGCTGGGTGAATCGATCCAGTCCAACAAACCCGAAGTGTCTGCAGGAGAAGGGGACAATGTGACACTCAGCTGTTCTTACCATACCAGCTATTCTGACGTCTATCTCTACTGGTACCGACAGTTTCCTGGCCAAGGCCCACAGTATGTTCTCCGAACAGGTGCCAAGGCCTACAGCTCTGTCCGGGATTTTGCAGAATTTGCCAGTAAGAGATTTACTCCCCAGGCTGATGACAGCTCCACAGCTCTGAGCATCACATCTCTGGAGCTGGCAGACACAGCGGTGTATTACTGCACCTTGCAGAGGGCACAGTGACAGAGCCTCACCCCAGAGCTGTGCAAAAACCCTCCCTTCCCTCACATTACATTGTCCCCCTTGTCCACATGTTTGTTGACCCCCTTCAGGGAACTATAATAGATTAGTAAGACACGATTTCCCTTTACAGAAACTATGTTGACTTTTGCCCAACTATTTATGTTCTTCTATGTGTCAGACAATTTTATTCTTTACTATTGTTTCAACTAATTTGCCCGGTACTGACGTTAGACTTGCCGGTCTGTAATTGCCCGGATCACCTCTAGAGCCCTTTTTAAATATCGGCGTTCCATTAGCTCTCTTCCAGTCTCCATCTCTGTATCATCTCCGCTAAGCGAGCATGACTCCTTCTTACCTCACTGATATCTCCCAGAGTAGTTCCGTGCAGAGGTTTGCAATGTTTTATTACGAGATGTGTTGTCTTTACAAAAAGCTCCCTTGAGAAATGGGTTACCCTATTTTCTGAGTCTGGAAACACCTGTTTAAAACACGGAGTCAGTTTCCAGATGCCCGAGAGAATTTCGCTGGTGCAGAACCTCATCTCAAATGAAAGCTACTGTCACTCTATCAAAGCCACTCTCTATTTCTGACCAGGATGTGGGCAGTCACACTCAGTGGTTAGAGCAGGAGCGAGCCTCCAGAAGACAGAGCCAAGAGGCAAAGCCCAAATCAGGAATGGGAGCTGGGGGCCAGGTTAGGGTTACCTGCAACTTGAGGCAAGGCGGAGTTCAGAGGAGGAGCAGGGCCAGGTCCAAGGCAGGAGCAGGGCGGGACAAACAGGCACTGGAGCTACAGCAGCCCTGGCAAGGGAGTTGATCAACTGCTGCAGACACGGTCTAGCTATCTGCTGCCTTCCTCCCTCCCTCCCTTTCTTTTTCAGTTACCCATTAACAAGGGAACAGCGCGCTGACTAAATGCTGTGTCGGGCAATTCAATCCAATCCATTGAACCCGACGTGTCTGTCATAGAA
Organism: Malaclemys terrapin pileata; assembly: GCF_027887155.1. NCBI lineage: Eukaryota > Metazoa > Chordata > Testudines > Emydidae > Malaclemys > Malaclemys terrapin. Next base: position 47,040,820 of record NC_071516.1, read on the forward strand.
GGAGACGCTGTGACCCTCAGCTGCTCCTACAGCACCAGCTATAGCGGTGCCTCTCTCCACAGGTACCGCCAGAACCCCAGCCAAGCCCCGCAGTACATTCTCCGGAGAGGAGCGAAGGGAAGCACAATCAGTGACCACGCAGATTTTGCCAGGAAGAGATTCACTTCTGACGCTAACGCCACTGCTACAGTTCTGATCATCACAGGCCTGGAGCTGGCAGACAGAGCTGTGTATTATTGTGCCTTGAATGAGACACAGGGAGAGAGTCCCGGAGACAGCTGCACAAAACCCCTCCCAGATCCCTCACGGGCATTCCTCCTCATCTGTCTTGGGTGCTATGTTTGAAAAGACTTTGACGCAGGAGTTGTCTCTCACTGGGTGTCTGTGCAGCTCCCTGCCTGATGGCCCCAACCCAGATCTCAGTTTTAACCTCTAGGTGCCATCACCATGACTATCAATTTCCCCAAGTGTGTGCTAGGAAATACCTGGTTCCAGCGTTTTAATCTGATTTCGGGGTTTGAACACCAGATTCCCCTTAAAAATGAATAGGGACTGAAATAATAGAGTCACAGATTTTAAAAACCAGGAGGAAGCTGCATTATTATCTGTTTGACTCCTCCATGGCATAGATCCATAGAACCTCATCCCATAAATCCATAGAGCCTTTTGTAAATGGGACTTAGTGTCCTACCTCACTTAGGTACTTTTGAAAAATTTATTATAAGCCCATAACCTCTATCTAAGTTACTTTTATGGGCCCCATTACCTGAGCTCCTCACAGCCTTGAATTTATTTAATTTTCACAACACTTCTGTGATATAGGACAGGGTCACTATCTCCATTTTAGGGATGAGGTCTTCAAGCGCAGAGAATTAACAAGTTACCCATCCAAGGTCACAGAGATCATGTTTGGTAGAGGAGGGACTAGATTCCCAAATCCTAGGCTCCTGGCCTAACCACAGATCCAGCTTTGCTCTCAAACCTTCCTTACAAACAGAGAAGCTACTTATCGCCCCCCCATCCGCGGCACACCTGAAAGGTGGGAGAGGGGAGGGCAGTAGCAGCTAGTGCTAGAGTAGCAATACCTGGATGTAGGTTAAAAAATACCTACTCTTCATATCAGTTTTTCTCTTAACACAATATGCCAACATTTTTATGGCTGACCTGGAACAACGTTTCCTCAGCTCTCGTCTACTCACGCCCCTCCTCTACCTACGCTACATTGATGACACCTTCATCATCTGGACCCCTGGGAAGGAGACTCTGGAAGAATTCCACCACAATTTCAACAGCTTCCACCCCACCATCAACCTCAGCCTGGACCAATCTACACTGGAGGTCCACTTCCTAGACACCACAGTACAAATAAGTGATGGTCACGTTAACACCACCCTATACCAAAAACCCACCGACCGCTATGCCTACCTTCATGCCTCCAGCTTCCATCCCGGACACACCACATGATCCATCATCTACAGCCAAGCATTGAGGTACAACCATGTCTGCTCCAACCCCTCAGACAGAGACCAACACCTACAAGATCTTCACCAAGCATTCTCAAAACTATGATACCCACACAAGGAAATAAGGAAACAAATCAACAGAGCCAGACGTGTGCCCAGAAGCCTCCTGCTACAAGACAGGCCCAAAAAAGAAACCAACAGAACTCCACTGGCCATCACCTACAGTCCTCAGCTTAAACGTCTCCAACACATCATCAGTGATCAACAACCCATCCTGGACAATGATCCCTCGCTTTCACAGACCTTGGGAGGCAGGCCAGTCCTCGCCCACAGACAACCTGCCAACCTTAAGCATATTCTCACCAGCAACCACGCACCGCACCATAACAACTCTAACTCAGGAACCAACCCATGCAACAAACCTCGATGCCAACTCTGCCCACATATCTACACCAGCAACACCATCACAGGACCTAACCAGATCAGCTACAACATCACCGGCCCACTCACCTGCACGTCCACCAATGTTATATATGCCATCATATGCCAGCAATGCCCCTCTGCTATGTACATTGGCCAAGCTGGACAGTCACTACGCAAGAGGATAAATGGACACAAGTCAGATATCAGGAATGGCAATATACAAAAACCTGTAGGAGAACACTTCAACCTCCCTGGCCACACTATAGCAGATGTAAAGGTAGCCATCTTACAGCAAAACAACTTCAGGACCAGACTCCAAAGAGAAACTGCTGAGCTTCAGCAAATTTGACACCATCAGATCAGGATTAAACAAAGACTGTGAATGGCTAGCCAACTACAAAAGCAGTTTCTTCTCCCTTGGTGTTCACACCTCAACTGCTAGCAGAGGACCTCACCCTCCCTGATTGAACTAACCTCGTTATCCCCAGACTGATTCTTGCCAGCATATTTATACCTGCTTATGAAAATTTCGATTACATGCATCCGATGAAGTGGGCATTCACCCACGAAAGCTTATGCTCCAATACATCTGTGAGTCTTAAAGGTGCCACAGGACTCTCTGTTGCTTTCTCCTAACACTGAATCCTTTAATGGTTAGGATTCTCAAGAGAGTTAAGCACCCAGTTTCCTCTGAAAATTCCAATGAAATTTAACTCCCTTGGGCCCTTTTGAATATCCCAGCCCCAATCGCCAGCCAACAACAACAATAAACAGAGTTTTCCTGCAAGTCTGAACTTTGTACACCAGGGGGAATTTGAATAATGACTGGGCATAGTGAGAAGAAGTTTTTTAACATGTGCTAAGGTATCGCTTTCCTCGCAGTCTCACAGCTCATTAAATAATCATAATGAATCATCACAGGTTTCCAAACATTCTACTCTGGAGAAACATCACACCTGAATTTCCACTTGAATTTTCCCCTCCTGGGTGGTCTCTGATAGTTTTTATTGGTTGCTGTGAATATCTACTAGGGGGCGCTCCAGACCTGCATATTAACCACCCTTCACTTTGTATTTTGTTGATATATACAGTACAATAGCTTTAACGTCACAAGGCGGGAAGGAAATTGAAGAGGGTCTTACAGAAAAAGCAGGGCTCATTTTTATATCATGCGCAATCATTAAAATAGATAAAGGAAACAACCAACAAATTAACAGAAGCGGAAGAAATATTCTCTTGCTCGCTGCAGACACCGAGTAACAACGAGGTTAATTTGAAGCTGCAGCGAGCATGCTGTGTCTCCTAGTACATCTCTGTATTCTACTGTTGCTGTCAGGTGAGGTCAATTTTTGTGATGTTCATTATGAACGTGTAAAAGTATGAAAATCGGAATGTGTTTGTAAGGGCCAGGCAGCTCCCGCTGTTAACATGTTCTGGGCGAAAAAGAAAATCCCTAAACTGTGACATTGAATATCGCGTGGTATTTAGGGAAGAAAACGATTCTCCTTTTATAAAGATATCACGTCATTCTGTATTCGGGCTGGGATTAACAGAGCTGCCTGTCGGATTTGGTGTCAAGTATCAGAGGGGTAGCACTGTTAGTCTGAATCTGTAAAAAGCAACAGAGGGTCCTGTGGCACCTTTGAGACTAACAGAAGTATTGGGAGCATAAGCTTTCATGGGTAAGAACCTCACTTCTTCAGATGCAAGATCGGATTTGGGCAGCCAATGCCCATCCATTTTCAGACATCGGATCTGCTTCTCTTAGGCGGCTTTGAAGATCTCAGCTGGAGCCTTTCTAAAAATGAATGAGAAAAAATACAAATATAAACAAATAGACATGTCTTGCAGAGCGGGGAAAGACAAATAAATAGAGAGGGTATATGAGGATAGGTAGATAGAGGGAGTGTGTGGGGACAACTAGTTAGCTAGCTAGAGAATAACAAGGAGTCTGGTGGCACCTTAAAGACTAACAGATTTATTTGGGCATAAGCTTTGGTGAGTAGCTAGAGAATGTGTGTGGGGAAGGGGGTGGTCTATGGGGACAGATAGAGTACATCTATTGGAAAACCCTTTGAGATCCTCAGTGGACAGCAGTCACAGCTGTGCTAATTTTTATAGTGAATTTGCATCTACTATTTTTGCAGGATTAAGTACCGAGAAGAACAGTGTCACCCAGAGACAAGGACAGCTGACCGGGGTACAAAGTGACTCTGTCACACTGGGCTCTCCTTTCTCGACTGAAGATGCAGTTTATGACATATACTGGTACAAACAGGACAGCAGCGGGCAGGTGAAGTACCTCTTCCGAAGGTCTGCCAGAAGCGAGCACAACGGGGCTGGGAGCCGGTTCTCACTGGACTTCAGGCGAGCCGAGAAATACGTGGGTCTGAGAATTGCGGAGTTAGAACGGAGCGATTCGGCGATGTATTTCTGTGCTATAGCTGAGAGGGCCTTAGGTTACCACGTCAGGTGGGTTAATAGAGGGGCCTTTACAAAATCCAGTGATCAGTTTCCTTTTGACTCGGAGACAAAACTGGCGCAGATAGAAATCAGTGTAAAGACACAACAAGCTACAAGCAGGGGTTTGAATCAAACGGTGCAGGTGTGATGGAAACCGCACGGGTACTAACTGTGTGGAAATATTCCCCTTTTCCAGGAACCGTCCCCCACCTCCCCCAAATACCCAGAACCTTATGAACCCGGTGTCAGTACCTGTCATACCTGTCATATTCCCATGAATAGCTCCGTCTGCTTTTGGGGCCAGACTCCAGGAGGCAGGAATCAGACCTCGCTCCAGTAGTGTAAACGGGGCAAAGTATCAGCTGGTGCAAATCAGGGTTGCCCCATTGAATTCAATGGGCCAGAGCCCAGGTGGTGTAAATCACCCTAGGGTCATTGGAGTCAATGGGCCAGAGCCCAGGTGGTGTAAATCACCCTAGGGTCATTGGAGTCAATGGCCAAGATCCCCAGGTCGTGAGTCAATGGCCTTAAATTTGCTTCACTCCGGAGAAAGAACCCCACGCACAGCTTTTCTCTGGGGTGTCAGCAGGGAGGGTCCTGACCAGATCTGTGGCGACAGAATCCATGTGCAGTTCCGTGTGTGTGTGTGTGTGTTTTAGCCTTTGAAAACAGTAAAACCCCGCTCGACCTCGTGTTTCTTGCTGAGCTCCCGTCTCCGAAGATGAGACAGAACTAAATTGCTCCTACTGAGCTGCTAAAGAGATCTGGAGGCCAGAAATCTGTCACGTGACAGGAACAAGCCAAACCCACAGCGGGTAGGGTAAACGCTACCGGAGGGTATTAGCTGTGTTACCTGCTGAGGGAAACAGCCTTCAACTGGGGTCTATAAGAGAGGACGAAAAGGTCTTGCCACAGATTTAATTTCTCTGGTTTGATTGTGTGAGAGAAACTTCATCATAAGATTCTATTCTGTCCAGGTTCCCGTATTCACCCATCATTGTGGTGACTTGAGCCCCTGAGGATCTGGAAACAATCTATTGAACCATGAATGCTCCAGAAATCCTGCTTTGGACAGCAACAGCATTTCTATCTTTGAGTAAGTGTCCGCTAAAAGGGGAAACGAATGTTAGACTTTCTAAAAAAAGAAGAACAGGAGTACTTGTGGCACCTTAGAGACTAACAAATTTATTAGAGCATAAGCTTTCGTGGACTACAGCCCACTTCTTCGGATGCATATACATATGCATATGCATCCGAAGAAGTGGTTTGTAGTCCACGAAAGCTTATGCTCTAATAAATTTGTTAGTCTCTAAGGTGCCACAAGTACTCCTGTTCTTCTTTTTGCGGATACAGACTAACACGGCTGCTACTCTGAAACCTGTCGTTAGACCTTCTGTTATCTATTGGGTTTGAGCAGCGGGTGGAATTAGAAGACAGGGTTCCTGGGTTCTGCTCACAGCTCACGGAGGGGAGCAGGGGTCTGGCGGGTTCAAGGAGGGGGTCTGGCCTCCGGATTTATAGTCCCACTTCTGGGTGAGGAGGAGAGTCTAGTGGCTGAGAGCAGTTAGACTGAGAATCAGGACTCCTGGGTCCAATGCCCAGCGCTGACTGGGGATCATGCAGTAGTGGGTAGAGCATGGACGGTTAGGACTCAGGACTCCGAGGTTCCATTCCCAACTTCACTGCTGCCTTACCTAGAGCGCGGGGCAAACCCCTCCCGCCTTCTGTGTCTGCGTCATTCTCTTTGTACAAGATGCGTAAAAACAATCTTTCCATTTCTGGGAGGCCTGTGCCCTAAACGGCCTCTCTTCTCCTCACACGAGAACGGCTGTAGATGTGCAACAGTTTTACATGCCTAGAGTGACCTTTTCCTGCATCTCTTTCCTTCCCTGCAGGTCTCAGCCAGGGACAAGGCAGTGTCACCCAAACACAAGGGCAGCTGGCAAAGTTGGGGGGCAAGACTGTCACCCTGGAGTGTACTTTCTCCACTGGATACGAGAATTATTACTTATTTTGGTACAGACAGCACCGATCAGGGGCAATGGACTTCCTCTTCCGAATATCTCAGAGTAACGCTGAACAGAATGGAGCCGGGAGACGGTTTTCTGCAGAATTCAGGAAATCCTCAAAATTCGTCAGTTTAACTATTAAAGAGCTAGAGCCGACGGACTCGGCGCTGTATTTCTGTGCTCTGTGGGAAGACACTGTGAGGCGTTTAATAGGGAGCCCTGTACAAAAACCCACCCGCTGGGCTTTCTCCCCATGAGAAACACAACTGCGGAGTAGCATCCCCTGGCCACAGATAGTGGGGCTGGTATAAACCACACGACCTGACACCTTTGAAGCCTAATTCACCATTGCGTTACCCCAGATTAATGTCAGTTTACCCACAGCGGGTCTGCTCCTCAGTTGAGGTGAGTCACTGTGGGTCAAATGGAGTCAACTGGGCCAGGTCCACCGCAGGTATCAATCATCTATACTTTCATTGGGGCTGGATTCCCCTCGCTGGAGTAAACCAGCTTGGGGCCAGTGGGACAGATACACAAAGGCACAACACACAGAAGCATGCAGACACACACACACGTGCAAACACAAACAATAGAGACAGATAGAAACACACCCACAAAACCAGCAGACACAACACAGAGCTTTTAAATCTTCCCGCAATGTCTTTAATTCACTTCTCACCAAGTAGCAACAAGAAGGACAATAAAAGGGAAAATGAATCAGAAAAAACGACAGAAAGTCAGAAACCGACCTTCCAGGAAATGCAGTGGAAGGAATTTGTCCCTCGAGTTCTCACCTACGCTTCAGCTGCCAACTAATCTGAACCCAGCCCGTTTCCTGTGTCTGTTACGCATTTCCCGAACCCCTCCCTCTTCTGCTGGGCTGCTCTCGCATTAACCTCTCCCAGTCCCTCCGACAAGTTGCCTTTAAATTCTTCTCGCAGCGACCCCTCAGCTTGTCTGGCTGCCGGTGTCTGAGCACCATGGAGACGCGTTTCATTTTCAGCCTTTGGGTCTTTAGTCAACTAGGTAACCGGGCTCTGGGTTTTTGGAAAAAGTGTCATGGAATTCGGCTCCCAACTCCCATCCTACCCAGAACCCGAACCCTGATCCTAACCCTGACCCAGATCCGAACGCCCGTGCTATCCGTAATCTTAATTATTGCGCTAACCTTAATTTGTTTGAAATTAGGCGGATAAACCCCTTGGGTAATTTAAAAATTCCCAGCCGTGACCTGCCAATACATCTGGCTGTCCTTGAATATGAGTGTCTTGTTGCAGGTGCGGTGCTGAGTGACTCGGTCCGGTCCAATGACTCCGAGGTGTCCGGATCAGAAGGAGACACCGTGACCCTCGGCTGTTCTTATGAAACCAGCTACACTGGTGGTGTCTATCTCTTCTGGTACCGTCAGTATCCGAACCGAGCCCCGCAGTACATCCTCCGGAGAGGAGCAAAAGGAATCACGTTCAGTGATACGGCAGATTTCGCCCAGAAGAGGTTTTCTTCCCAGGCTGATGACAGCTCCACGGTTCTGAACATCACATCCCTGGAACTGGCAGACACCGCGGTGTATTACTGCGCCCTGCAGAGAGCACAGTGACAGAGCCACAAAGCAGAGCTGTGCAAAAACCCTCCCAGCCCTGCTGCAGGGGGTGGGACAGACATTAAAACCGGCAGCAGCGCCTTGAAAGAGAGTATTTGCGCTGCTTATATATACAACTCCCCTTAAAAGTAAAATGTTTATTTAAAGAGCTAATTTAAACATCGCCCTTGGATAAAATAATGGGCCTTATCTTTAATTCGGAAACTATTAACACCTCTTTTCCTGGGATGATCTATATCGGTGTAGTGTGTGTGCGGGAATCATTTGTAGTAAAACAAGGGTTAAAGGTGAGTACAAATGTAGATGAAGTGACCTTTGTGTTGAAAATACAAATTGAGATAAAATGCGAATGAAAAATTTCCTTTAAAAACGGACCATATACTGTTAAATTACTCATTTATGGAGAAATGGGGGTAAAATAGGCGAGTTAAAATGAGGGGGAAATTGTTGGAAATACCTAAATATAAATAAATATATGGAGATATATCTATCTAATAGAACTGGAAGGGACCTTGAAAGGTCATTGAGTCTAGGCTCCTGCCTTCACTAGCAGGACCAATTTTGACCCAGACTCCTAAGTGGCCCCCTCAAGGGTTGAACTCGCAATCCGGGGTTTAGCAAGCTCAAACCACTGAGCTACCCCCCCTCCCCATTTTTGAGTGGTGTGGTAAAGTTGAAGTTACTCTCCCAAAGTCAAATCAATGCTCCTATTGTATAGACAGTTGCATTTTGGGGTAGATTTGCTTGGAAACTATTTAATTGCAAGACACTGTTCCCGAGACTATATGCTGAGAACCACGAACTCTTAACATGACAAAGCATCGCCATCTGCTGGAGGAAAATATAAAGACCGGGTGTCTTTTGAAACCTTTCCGTGCTCCATAGGTCTCCGCTTAAACTGAGGCTGACGGCAAAGACAGCAGAGGAAAGACGAAAATAAGTTAAAATAATTATTTCAGGAGTTCTGGCTGGGCATTTTAAAGGAGATTAACGGAGTTGGGCGCCTCATCCCATTACATTTTTTATGAGAGCCTCAGACATTGATTTCTGATAAACATATTCATGCGCAATCCCAATGGTACGGGTACGTCAAGAAATCTCAGCAGTCCCTAGAGGAGATGGGAGCCCCCCCTCTTTTTACTAGTAGGGAAACTGAGTCATAGAGGAATATCCATCGTCACACTGAGTCTCAGAGCAGACCGTTGCCCACAAACCTCTCCCCCCCCAAGCACACTGATATGTCAGCTGCTGGGTGACCTGAGAGCTGCGTTTCCTGGCTCTCCGACGAGTTCCCCAGACGCCTCCCTCTTCCTCTGCGCTGGTTTCTAATGAATCTTCCAGGGTTGTAGCTGCCCGGACAGACGGGTCGTTTATATTCCTCTGAGGCAGCGGCAGGAGCTGGGCGTTTGAAGCTGGGTCGCTAGAGAAGATACTATGGAGACGTGTTTTCTTCTCCGAATTTGGATCTTCAGTCTCCTAGGTAACTGGGCTGGGATTTCAAAGAAGCCCAAGGAAATGAGACACTCAATAACCATCAACCACCTAACCCTATACCGAACCCTGAACTGTAACCCGTACCCTAGGCTGTAACCAAAACGCGAATGCTACAACCTGACAGTTCACCCTCACCATAACCCTAAACCCTTGTTCATACCCTCGCCTTAATCCTAACGGTAACCCCCAACCCTTCTCCTGCTCATAGCATTAATTGCTATGGAGTTAGGCGCCTAAATCCCTTAGACGCCTTTGAAATTCTCTGAAACTACAATGCAGGTGGAATCTTTTCCACGGGTTAGCTCAGGTGAAATGTTGTTCTTGAATGTGTTGGTCTTTTTTCAGGCTCTGCACTGGGCGACTCGGTCAAATCCAACGAACCCGAAGTGTCTGGATCAGTTGGAGGTTCTGTGACACTCAGCTGTTCTTACACCACCAACGATAGCTATGTCTATCTCTACTGGTACCGTCAGTATCCGAACCAAGCCCCGCAGTACATTCTCTGGAGAGGAGCGAAGTCCTACAGCCACCTAAGTGACACTGCAAATTTCGCCCAGAAGAGGTTTTCGTCCCAGGCTGATGACAGCTCCACAGTTCTGAGCATCGCAGCCCTGGAGCTGGCGGACAGCGCGGTGTATCTCTGCGCCCTGCGTCTGGCACAGTGACTGAGCCACATAGGAGATCCGTACAAAAACCCTCCCTTCCCAGCTGCCGAGAATGTTGTGCCCATTGAGGTTGGAAGCGGAGCCCCTGGGGAGTTTTGTTGGACTGTTAAAAACACATATTCTGGCTCGGATGTGGTGCTGTCAGATTACTCCTTCCTAATCTCTCCAAAGCGCCATTTTTTTATTCAAACAGCTGCATTAAAACAGTGGCTTCCATATGAGGAGAGAGAAATAAAACTGGCACTTTTCAGCTTGGAAAAAAGACGCCTCAGGGGGATATGATAGAGATCTGTAAAATCACGATTGTGTGAATAAAGGAAATAGAGAAGTGTTATTTATTCTTCTCTTAACACAAGACTCAGGGGTCACGGAATGAAATTAATAGGCAGGAGGTTTAAAACAAATAAAAAGAAATACTTCTTCACGCAATGCACAGTCAACCTGTGGAACATCTTGCCAGAGGATGTTGTGAAGGCCAAAACTATAACAGGGTTCAAAAAAGAACTAGATAAATTAACGGAGGATAGGTCTATCAGTGGCTATTAGCCAGGATGAGCAGGGATAGTGTCCCTAGCCTCTGTTTGCCAGAAGCTGGGAATGGGCGACAGGGGATGGATCACTTGATGATTCCCTGTTCTGTTCATTCCCTCTGGGGCACCTGGCATTGTTTGGCCACTGTCGGTAGACAGGACACTGCGCTAGATGGATCTTTGGTCTGACCCAGTATGGCCATTCCTATGTTCTTATGGCTCTCAGCCTTTCTAGACTATTCTTACCCCTTTCAGGAGTCTGATTTGTCTTGCATACCCCAAGTTACACCTCACTTAAAAACTACTTTATTAGAAAATCAGACATACAAATACAAGACCACTATTTCTAAAAAATTCTTTTTATTTTTACAATTATAAAAATCAATCAATTGGAATATAAATATCACACTTACATGTCAGCGTCTAGAATATAGATCAGTATAAACAAGTCATTGTCTGTATGAAATTTTAGTTTGTACTGACTTCGCTAGTAGCCTATTGTAGATCAATATCTAGATGAGTTGATGTACCACCAGGAAGACCTCTCCGAACCCACAAGTGTACCCCTACCCCTGGCTGAGAAAGACTGCATCGAAATGCCACCACTGGCGAATATAAATGGCAGGGGTCTAGTCAAGAAACTTATTTGAAGTATTTTCTCACCATTTATTGGGGGTTCTTTGTAATATAATAAATAATGTAAATATGTTAATTCGTTGCGAAATGAAGATTAAAACTGGTCGGTAAAATAATTGTAATAAAATAGCTCTTTGTAAATGCGTGTAAGGGAAATACATTATTGGCTCCTAATGCTCTAGAACTAAATCACTGTTCAAGCTTCAGACAAGGTTCTGTTTTCATGTCATTTGTTAGAAAACCCTTATTCCCTCGCATTTCTTTTCAATAATGCCTATGGTTAAAATAATGTCTTCCAGGTATATTGTGTAAGCAAATGCATGCTCTGTTGAAAAGTATGAATACTTATTGTCTATTGAAATCCCTTTGTGTTCCCTTCATTTTAATTTCTAGCGAGGTGAGGGAAATGGCTGTAGAAGAAAAGGCCAAATAAAATATAATAATTATTTCAAGAATTTTGTCTGAACACTGAAAGGAGTCTAAGAGAGTTAGATGTCTAGCTCTCCTTCTTCCGTGGACCAGGTCAAATTTCATTGAATTGCAAAAAAAAAAAAATCGATCTATATGACCCAGTAATTACTGAAAATCGCATAATATTAATCTTCATAGTCCCCCTGGGAGGTGGGGGAATATTACAATCTCTATTTTACATACAGGGAAACTGAGGCATAGAACGATTAACTGCCTCGTCCAAGCGCAAACAGGGAACCAGGTCGGAGCTAGGAACCGAACCTAGATCTCTTTAATCCTAGACCAGAAACTGACTCACAAACCAGCCTTCTTCCCTGAACCGCCTCACGATTTCAGTTGCAGACTAACCTGAACACAGCTTCTTTCCTGTTTCTGTTAGTAGCCCACCAACTCCTCCCTCTTCCACTCGGCTGGTTTCTGATTAACCTTCCCGAGTCGGAGCTGCCTTCAGGGGACGTAAAATTTATATTTATTTTGTCGCAGCAGCAATATCAGAGTAGAAGTTTGGTGGCTGTAGGAGACACCATGGAGACGCGGGTTAATTTCGGTTTTGGGGATAGTGAATCTCCTAGGTAACCGTTTTCAAATTTTCAGAGGATTCTACGGGAATTAGACATTCATCGCGCATTAAACCAGAAACTATAATCTTAAACCGCGCACCATAGATTAGATTACCCTAACATTAGCCTTTACCCAAACCTTTTATCTGTTGTCACCCCCTAACCCTACCCTTAATTCCTCTGTAGTTAGGTGCATAGGTCCCTTAAATTTCTTTGAATTCACTCCTCAAACTGTCGTGCACCTGGAACCGTTTCCATGGGTCAAGAGCAATTGAAAGTGTGTCCCCCTGAACCTGATGGTCTTGTTGCAGGTGCTGCACTGGGCGACTCGGTCGGTCCGGTCCAAGATACTCGAAGTGTCTGGGTCAGTAGGTCCTGTGGCACCTTTGAGACTAACAGAAGTATTGGGAGCATAAGCTTTCGTGGGTAAGAACCTCACTTGCATCTGAAGAAGTGAGGTTCTTACCCACGAAAGCTTATGCTCCCAATACTTCTGTTAGTCTCAAAGGTGCCACAGGACCCTCTGTTGCTTTTTACAGATTCAGACTAACACGGCTACCCCTCTGATACTGGGTCAGTAGGGGAGACTGTGACACTCAGCTGTTCCTACAATGCCAGTGACACTGCTGGCGTCTCTCTCTTTTGCTACGGCCGGTTTCCTAACCGAGCCCCTCAGTACATTCTCCGGAGCGGACAGAGCTTAGAGCGATACGGCAGATTTCGCCCAGGAGAGGTTTTCTTCCTAAGGCCGACGAGAGCGCCACACTTGTGAACATCACAGCCCCGGAGCTGGCGGACACAGCGGTGTATTACTGAGCCTTGCAGCGCGCACACTGAGAGAATCTCTTAGCAGAGCTCTGCAAGCCCCCGCCCCCGCCCGCCAGCCTTGCTGCAGTGGTTGTTGCAGACATTAAAACGGGCAGCAGAGGCGTGAAACAGACTGAGTACTGACGCGGCTTAACGATACAACTCCCCTTAACAGTTACATGTTTATTTAAAGAGCTAATTTAAACATCACCCTTGGATAATATAATGGGCATGATGTTTAATTAGGAAACTATTGACAGGTTTTTGCCTAGCTTAGGAGATGATCTGTATCGGTGTAGTGGGGTGGGGGAAATCATCGGTAGTAAAATAAGCGTTAAAATGTTGGGTAAAAATAGAGACAAACCGAACTACTGTTTGAAATACAAACTGAGATAAAATGTGAATTGAAAATTTCATAGGCAAACGGACAATAGACGGTTAAAATTCTCTTTACTTTAACAGTCTACTGTCCGTTTGGTGAAATGGGGGTAAAATATTCAAGTTAAAATATGGGGAAATAGTTAGAAATACCCATTTGTGAGTGGTGGGGTCCAGCTGCAGTGAGTAACCAACTGTCCAGGGGTCACATCAATACTCCCGTTCTAGAGACGTTTGCATTATGGGTCGATTTGTTTGTAAACTATTTAATTCTGTACCCAAGAATGTACGTGAGAACCATGAATTCTAAAATCATGTGGTACGTGGTAAAATCATGGCAAAGCACCGCCATCTGCTGGTTGAAAATATAAACACAGATTGACATTGGAAACCCTTCCACGCTCTCTTTCAGAGTACAAGCCGTGTTAGTCTGTATCTGCAAAAAGAACAGGAGTACTTGCTGAGATGAACTATCATCAGCAGGAGAAAAAAAAAAAACTTTTGAAGTGATAATCTATGGGCCATCTTGATTCTCACTTCAAACGTTTCCCTCCCCCTCCTGCTGATGATAGCTCATCTCACTTGATTGGCCTCTTATAATTGGTCTGGCTACTTCCACCTTTTCACGTTCTCTGTATGTATAAATATCTTCTTGCTCTACGTTACATTCTATGCATCCGAAGAAGTGGGCTGTAGCCCACGAAAGTTTATGCTCAAATAAATTTGTTAGTCTCTAAGGTGCCACAAGTACTCCTGTTCTTCTTCGGTTTCACTCAGGCTGTCGGCAAAGGCAGCAGAGGAAAGACGAAAAAGATTTAAAATAATTGTTTCAGGAGTTCTGGCTGGGCATTTCAAATGAGGTTAATGGAGTTGGGTGCCTCATTCCATTATATTTGTTGTGATAATCCCAGACATTATTGCCGGCAAACATATTCATGCCCCATCCCGCTGACACCTGGGTGCGTCAAGAAATCTCAACAGTCCCTACATGAGTTAGAAAAAAACCCTCCCTATTTTACAGCTAGGGAAACTGAGACATAGAGGATTACACATCGTCACACACAGTCTGTGGCAGAGCTGGTCTCTGAATCCCAGAACAGACCCTTGTCCACAAGCCCATCCCTCTCCCCTTAAGAACACCAATATCTCAGCTGTAGGCTGATCTGAACCCACAGTGTTTCCTGGATCTGCGGTGAGTTCCCCCAAACACCCCCCTCTTCTTCTTGGTCGGTTTCTAATAAATTTTCCCCAGTTGTAGCTGCTCTTACAGAAGCGAATTTTATATTTGTCTGAGGCAGCGGCAATAGCTGGGAGTTTGAAACTTGGTCGGTATAGATAGAAGCTACTATGGAGACGTGTTTTATTCTCAGCATTTGGATGTTTCTCCTAGGGAACTGGGATGGGATTTCGAAGAGGCCTAAGGAAACTAGACACTCAATTCCCATTGAACCGTAAACCTAACCCCATACTTAACCCTTACCCAAGACTGTAAACAAAATGTGAATGCTACAATCTGACAGTTCACCCTCACCATAACCCTAAACCGTACCCCTGCCCTAGGGGGTGTAGAAGTAAAGCCCGCCAGCCCAGTCTCTTCCCTAAAGAACCTACAGTCTAAGGGTGACTACCCGTCTCTGCCACTGAACTGCTATATGAACTTGGGCAAGTCCTTTCTACTCTCTGTGCATGTTTCCCTCCCATCCCCTTGTCTGCCTTTCCCTGCTGCGCAGGTAATCCCTTAGGGGCAGGGAGCCTTTGTGGCTGTTTGTTTTTAAAGCACCTGTCACACTGCCTAGGGAAGCCCGTTGGCGATTGCTGGAATAATCACAGTGCAGCACCAGCCTGTTCTGGAGATGGGACACCAGGGCCAACGGATCGGCCAAGCCACTCTCGGGCGGGATAGACCTGAGGGTAAAACCAGGCCCCGTCCCCATATCCCTTACCCCCTGCTGCCCCCTAGCGGCTCTTCCGCTCCAACCCCCTTCAGCTGCCTCAATCCGCGTTGCATTGAAATCCTGTTTTCATTCGCTTCCCCTCATCTTTTTAATAAAAATTCCTGATACAATTTTCTGTGCCTGATAGTGAGACAGGCTGGCGCTTCGCCTTGTTACCCTCTTCGGCCAGTGGCTTATAACCATCTCTTTGCTTCCTTGACGTCGGTGTGCGCCCGCTACATAAATATTGCTTAACTCCGGAGAGCACAACAGAGAGGGAAACCCATGAATTATAGGGACAGAGCCTTAGCTGGTAGAGACCGGACCAGCTGCCCCGGATTTAAATGCGGCTCCACTGATTTACATCAGCTGTGGCTCTGCCCGTGGTCTCCAGTGGAACTATGGCCAGTTTGCTCCGGGTGCGGAACCGGCCCAATGACTCTGATGGAACCCAATTAATCTGCACCAGTGAGGATCAGGCCCATTGCATTCAGGAGGAAAACCCTTTCCCTCCCCCACCCACTTGAACAGGGTAAATGTACCGAGTTCCTTCCAGCCTGAAGGCCACCCCTGGAGGCTGAGCGGTGTCACAGCGTCACCTCATCCAGGTTCAGCTGCAGCCACTTCACTCTGCAGCTGAGTCCCTGACAATGAGCCTGGCCGCTTTGCTGCTGGTGCTGGCTCCAGGTATTCGAGTCTCCGCTCTGAGCAGGGCGCCTCGGGTTGGGATTTCCAGGCTGTTGGGGAATGGCTTTTCTGAAAGAAGCGCTCCGATACCACGGGGATGGGGGAGACAGAGGGGAGGATGGACAGATGGTGCAGAGTGAGAGACAGACAGATGGAGACACAGCGCAGAGGGAAGGATAGATGGATGGACAGGCAGACAGTGCAGAGGGAAGGGTAAATGGATGGACAGACGTACAGCGCAGAGGGAAGAGTGGATGGACAGACAGACAGCAAGAGGAAAGGGAGGATTTTCGTTTGCTTGTTTTCTCCTTTGTCTGCACAGAGGTGCATGTATTTTCCTCTCACTGCTGAGCAAGAAAACTGGACTAAAACCAACCTCCCGCCCCAGGTGCGTTGGGCCAATACACGGTGACCCAGGACCAGCCCCAGGCCGCTGTCCATGAAGGAGAACCCACCCAGCTCAACTGCTCCTACACGGGCACCGAGTACAGCGTGCATTGGTACCGCCAGCCCCGGGGCAGGGGCCAGCCGCGGTTCGTGGCGCTCCTGTCCTCTAGCGGCAGAGACACCCGAGAGAATTTCACCGTGAGCCTGGACACCAAAACCAAAAGCAGCTTCTTGTATCTGAACAGCACGCCCTGGAAGACTCGGCTGTGTATCTGTGCGCGCTGGAGCACAGTGCTAGGTGAGCACAGGCAGCCCGTCACAAAACCCGGGGGGAAGGAGCAGGGCACAAGGACCCAAGAGAGGAGACAAGCAGAAGTTAGAATAGAACCGAGGATATGAGCACAGAAGAGAAGAAAGGAAAGTAGAACAGAGTAGGAGAGAGGCAATAAGAATAGAATGGAACAGAAGAGAACACATTGGAATGGACCGGAACGGAAGCGATGTGAACAGAATAAATGGGAGAGAAGAGAAGAGGGATCAATAATTTAAGGAAGAACCTTGAAGAAACACCTGGAAAATTATAAACCTTTTCGCCTTCCCTGGATCGGGTGGTTTTGTATCAAAAATAGCTTCCTTGTCCCACAACACTAGTAGATTGGGAAGCATTCTCTGGGGAGACAATCCGGTAACTCAGTCATTCTCATGTGATTTTCCCTGTTGTTCAGGTCAGACACTTTCAGACTGGTAATATGCACACAGACATTCTCACATAAAGCCACACACAGGACACACTCGCACACGTAATCTCTCTCTCTCTCTCTCTCTCTCTCTCTCTCTCTCACACACACACACACACACACACACACACACGAATTCTCACATACAACCACTCTCTGTCTCTCTCTCACCCTCACCTAGACTCACACAAACAAATAGACAGTTTTTAACACACAGCCAGAAACCTACACACTGAAATCACACACACACATACAGGCACAGTCTCTGACATATATCCCCCCTTCAGACATACTCAGAAATATAGATAGCTATATATACACACCATGACACACACACGCACACATGCTTAATCTCAGAGGTAAACAGCTCCATTCACACTCTAGATAATAAGTATCAGAGGGGTAGCCGTGTTAGTCTTAAAGGTGCCACAGGACTCTCTGTTGCTTTTTACAGATCCAGACTAACAGATGTATTGGAGCATAAGCTTTCGTGGGTGAATACCCACTTCGTCAGACGCATGTGACTCCAGATGATAATATCTTCGATTGGACCAGCTTCTGTTGGGGAGACAAGTTTTCCAGCTACACGGAGCTCTTCCTCCGCTGGGAAGCGTGTCTCTCTCACCAACAGAAGTTGGTCCATTAAAAGATATGACCTCACCCACCTCCTCCCTCCAATAGCGTGGCACCAACACAGCTACAACAACATGACACACTCCTAGATAAACAGCATTCATCCCGCAGAATGCATCCCACACCTAGAGAATTTCCTGTCAGACTTAGATCTCTACGCAAAGGGACCCACTCCTGCTTTTCATTGCAGGGTCTGACAGACCCCACAGCACCCATGAACTTCTTTCTGCTCATTGCATTGCTGCGAGGTATCACACCCTTTCGGTCTCTGTGCTTTGTTGTTCTCTTTCACACACACTAACACACCTTCCCTCTCACGCTCCTGCAGGATTTAAGAGTTTGGCGTCCCTTGGTATTTAAAAGCAAAGAACTGCGTTTACGCCAGTCCCATCTCTTCGTGGTCAGCTCTACTGAGCACAACAGAGACGCCTGCAGTTTCTAAAACTCCATCTGCTTCCTACTGGCTCATCTTTAGGTCTCCACTGTAAGGGGACTTCCAGCCAAACGCCCGCCCCTCCCTGGGCGTGACCTCCGTTGGCCTCCCTCGCCCTGTTTTCCCCACAGGGGCCCGCGGCCCATACGCCGTCACTCAAGACAAATCTGCTGTGTCCAGCGAGGGAGAGCGGAGCATCCCTTGCTACCAGCAGGCCTCAGGTGGTTCCCTGCAGCTCATGATATTAAGGATCACAGGTGGCTGGGAACAGGGAGATTCCTTCCCCAGGGCCTTGGAAACCACCCACCGGTGCAACTCGCTCAGCTTCCCCAGCAGCCAGCCTGGGCCCTCAGCTGTGTACTTGTACTAGTGTGCTTTGAGGACAAAACCCACTGCTGCCTGTCAGGGAGGTGGGTATGTGCGTGCGTGCAAAGACTTGTAGAGCCCTCGCGCCTGTGTGGGAAATGATTTTATTCTCAGTGCTCACATACCACGGAGATGAGTGTCAGCATAGACAGAGAGTGCAGCAAGAGGGAGGGATGAACAAAGCAGCGGGCAGGGTGGCTAAATGGATGCATAGACAGACGTGCTGCAGGAAATCTAGCTACATGTCTACATGAGTCTGACCAAGTGGGTATTCACCCACGAAAGCTTATGCTCCAATACGCCTGTTAGTCTATAAGGTGCCACAGGACTCTTTGTCGCTTTTTACAGATCCAGACTAATACGGCTCCCCTCTGATACTTGACATTCTAGTAACCAAACACTCAAATATAAGATCGTTTTGAGGAAATCACTGTCATTCCTGACACAGCAGAAAACTGTGAGAGACTAAGGGGGGATATGATAGAGGTATATAAAATCATGAGTGATGTGGAGAAAGTGGGTAAGGAAAAGTTATTTACTCATTCCCATAATACAAGAACTTAATTTTGCGAACAGGGGCTGCTAACAGGGAGTTTCGCAAGGGAGTTTGGAAGGGAGCAGGAAGGGGGCGAGGGTCCCTTGCCGGTTCTGTCTATTTTCTCTTTATTCCCCTTAATACCTATAAACAAACTACATTCAAAACTTCTTGCTTAAACAACCCTTTCAGTGGACAGGGGGCTGCAGACAGGAGTTTGACAGAGGGAGGCTTACGATGGTTAGGAAGACCCACAACACCTGTGCCAGCACTGCTTCTGTCTGCTCCACCTGTGCCTGTAGCCAGACAGAGTGCCTGAGCATGGATGCTTCTACCCAGATCCTGGTGTGGTTTTGCAGAGACTGTAACTTGCAATTTTCACTTACTGATATCCAGGCTGGGGGGACCATCCAATGTGAGAGGTGCCTGCTGGTGGAATCTCTCAGGCAGCAGGTGGGAGAGCTACAGGAGGAGGTGGCTAGGTTGAGGAGCATCCGAATCCACGAGCAATTCCTCGACAGTGTCCATGTGGAGAGAGCTGAGGTAGCTGTCCCAGTACACAGGACTGCTGATACACCACTGGTGGAGGAGGAGATGGCTCAGGGTGGACACTGGCAGCTGGTTACTTCTGGCAGCAGGCAGTGCTCCACCCCTGCTCCGAACCCTCCTGCCGTGGTAATAGGTAACCGTTATGCTCTTCTTGATACAGGAAAGAAGGAATAACTCCCTACAGTGAAGGAGGAGAAGCCTCGTACCCCTAAGGCTGGGAGGTCTGCTGCCACCACTGCGAATAGGAAACGTAGGGTAGTGATGGTCGGAGACTCTCTGCTGAGGGGGACGGAGGCTCCCATCTGTTGCCCAGACATTTCATCTTGGGAGGTATGCTGCCTGCCGGGAACCCGTATCCGAGACGTTACGGAGGCATTGTCGAGGATTATCTAGCCCTCTGACTACTACCCCATGCTACTCATCCATGTGGGCACAAATGATACTGCGCGGTGTGACACTGAGCGGATCAAGAGTGACTACAGGGCTCTGGGAGTACGGGTGAAGGAGTTTGGAGCACAGGTGGTATTCTCTTCAATTCTTCCTGTCAAAGGTAGGGGCCCGGGCAGAGACAGATGCATCATGGAGGTAAATGCCTGGCTGCGAAGATGGTGTCGCCAGGAGGGCTTTGGCTTCCTAGACCACGGGATGCTATTCGAGGAAGGACTGCTAGGCAGAGATGGCGTTCACCTTTCAAGGAGAGGAAAGCCCTATTTGGACACAGACTGGCTAACCTAGTGAGGAGGGCTTTAAACTAGGTTCGACGGAGACAGGTGAGCAAAGCCCACAGGTAAGTGGGGAACATGGAGACCGGGGAGATGGGTCGGAAACGAGAGGGAGTGTGGGCTATATTGTCAGAGAGAAAGGAGGGTCAGGACAAAACTGGGAGGAAAGATCAAACCAGTATCTTAGATGCCTATATACAAATGCGAGAAGTATGGGCAATAAGCAGGAAGAACTGGAAGTGCTAATAAATAAATACAACTATGACATTGTTGGCATCACTGAAACTTGGTGGGATAATACACATGATTGGAATGTTGGTGTGGATGGGTACAGCTTGCTCAGGAAGGATAGACAGGGGAAAAAGGGAGGAGGTGTTGCCTTGTATATTAAAAATGTACACACGTGGACTGAGGTAGAGATGGACATAGGAGACGGAAGTGTTGAGAGTCTCTGGGTTAGGCTAAAAGGGGTAAAAAACAAGGGAGATGTCATGCTAGGAGTCTACTACAGGCCACCTAACCAGGTGGAAGAGGTGGATGAGGCTTTTTTTAAGCAACTAACAAAATCATCCAAAGCCCAAGTTTTGGTGGTGATGGGGGACTTCAACTATCCGGATATATGTTGGGAAAATAACACAGCAGGGCACAGACTATCCAACAAATTCTTGGACTGCATTGGAGACAACTTTTTATTTCAGAAGGTTGAAAAAGCTACTAGGGGGGAAGCTGTTCTAGATTTGATTTTAACAAATAGGGAGGAACTCGTTGAGAATGTGAAAGTAGAAGGCAGCCTGGGTGAAAGTGATCATGAAATCATAGAGTTTGCAATTCTAAGGAAGGGTAGAAGGGAGAACAGCAAAACAGAGACAATGGATTTCAGGAAGGCAGATTTTGGGAAGCTCAGAGAGCTGATAGGTAAGGTCCCATGGGAATCAAGACTGAGGGGAAAAACAACTGAGGAGAGTTGGCAGTTTTTTGAAGGGACACTATTAAGAGCCCAAAAGCAAGCTATTCCGCTGGTTAGGAAAGATAGAAAATGTGGCAAAAGACCACCTTGGCTTAACCATGAGATCTTGCATGATCTAAAAAATAAAAAGGAGTCATATAAAAAATGGAAACTGGGACAGATTACAAAGGATGAATATAGGCAAACAACACAGGAATGCAGGGGCAAGATTAGAAAGGCAAAGGCACAAAATGAGCTCAAACTAGCTACAGGAATAAAGGGAAACAAGAAGACTTTTTATCAATACATTAGAAGCAAAAGGAAGACCAAAGACAGGGTAGGCCCACTGCTTAGTGAAGAGGGAGAAACAGTAACAGGAAACTTGGAAATGGCGGAGATGCTTAATGACTTCTTTGTTTCGGTCGTCACCGAGAAGTCTGAAGGAATGCCTAACATTGTAAATGCTAAAGGGAAGGGGGTAGGTTTAGCAGATAAAATAAAAAAAGAACAAGTTAAAAATCACTTAGAAAAGTTAGATGCCTGCAAGTCACCAGGGCCTGATGAAATGCATCCTAGAATACTCAAGGAGCTAATAGAGGAGGTATCTGAGCCTCTAGCTATTAGCTTTGGAAAATCATGGGAGACGGGAGAGATTCCAGAAGACTGGAAAAGGGCAAATATAGTGCCCATCTATAAAAAGGGAAATAAAAACAATCCAGGAAACTACAGACCAGTTAGTTTAACTTCTGTGCCAGGGAAGATAATGGAGCAAGTAATTAAGGAAATCATCTGCAAACACTTGGAAGGTGGTAAGGTGATAGGGAACAGCCAGCATGGATTTGTGAAGAACAAATCATGTCAAACCAATCTGATAGCTTTCTTTGATAGGATAACGAGCCTTGTGGATAAGGGTGAAGCTGTGGATGTGGTATACCTAGACTTTAGTAAGGCATTTGATACAGTCTCGCATGATATTCTTATCGATAAACTAGGCAAATACAATTTAGATGGGGCTACTATAAGGTGGGTGCATAACTGGCTGGATAACCGTACTCAGAGAGTTGTTATTAATGGTTCCCAATCCTGCTGGAAAGGCATAACGAGTGGGGTACTGCAGGGGTTTGTTTTGGGACCGGCGCTGTTCAATATCTTCATCAACGACTTAGATATTGGCATAGAAAGTACGCTTATTAAGTTTGCAGATGATACCAAACTGGGAGGGATTGCAACTGCTTTGGAGGACAGGGTCATAATTCAAAATGATCTGGACAAATTGGAGAAATGGGCTGAGGTAAATAGGATGAAGTTTAACAAAGACAAATGCAAAGTGCTCCACTTAGGAAGGAAAAATTAGTTTCACACATACAGAATGGGAAGAGACTGTCTAGGAAGGAGTACGGCAGAAAGGGATCTAGGGGTTATAGTGGACCACAAGCTAAATATGAGTGAACAGTGTGATGCTGTTGCAAAAAAAGCAAACATGATTCTGACATGTATTAACAAGTGTGTTGTGAGCAAGACACGAGAAGTCATTCTTCCACTCTACTCTGCTCTGGTTAGGCCTCAGCTGGAGTATTGTGTCCAGTTCTGGGCACCGCATTTTAAAAAAGATGTGGAGAAATTGGAAAGGGTCCAGAGAAGAGCAACAAGAATGATTAAAGGTCTTGAGAACATGACCTATGAAGAAAGGCTGAAAGAATTGGGTTTGTTTAGTTTGGAAAAGAGAAAACTGAGAGGGGACATGATAGCAGTTTTCAGGTATTTAAAAGGGTGTCATAAGGAGGAGGGAGAAAACTTGTTCACCTTAGCCTCTAAGGATAGAACCAGAAGCAATGGGTTTAAACTGCAGCAAGGGAGGTCTAGGTTGGATATTAGGAAAAAGTTCCTAACTGTCAGGGTGGTTAAACACTGGAATAAATTGCCCAGGGAGGTTGTGGAATCTCCATCTCTGGAGATATTTAAGAGTAGGTTAGATAAATGTCTATCAGGGATGGTCTAGACGGTATTTGGTCCTGCCATGCGGGCAGGGGACTGGACTCGATGACCTCTTGAGGTCCCTTCCAGTCCTAGAATCTATGAATCTATGAATAAGAACAAGGGGTCATCAAATGAAATTAATAGGCAGCAGGTTTAAAACAAATAAAAGGAAGTTCTTCTTCATGCAGCACACAATCAACTTGTGGAACTCCTTACCTGAGAAGGTTGTGAAGGCTAGGACTATGACAGCGTTTAAAAGAGAACTGGATAAATTCATGGTGGTTAAGTCCATTAATGGCTATTAGCCAGGACGGGTAAGGAATGGTGTCCCTAGCCTCTGTCTGAGGATGGAGATGGATGGCAGGAGAGAGATCACTTGATCATTGCCTGTTAGGTTCACTCCCTCTGGGGCACCTGGCATTGGCCACTGTCGGTAGACAGGATACTGGGCTAGATGGACCTTTGGTCTGACCCGGTATGGCTTTTCTTATGTTCTTATGCTCTTATGTTCTGCCCAGGTGGGGTCCTGGGGGAGCCATGGGGTCCTGCACCCCCACTTTGCAGTCAGATGTGACTCTCAGCCAGCCAGTACAACGTCTGTTTATTAGATGACAGGAACACGGTCTAAAACAGAGCTTGCAGGTACAGAGAACAGGACCCCTCAGCCGGGTCCATTTTGGGGGGGAGTGAGCCAGACACCCACGTCTGCACTTACTCCATGTCCCCAGCCAGTCCCAAACTGAAACCGCCTTCAGCCCCTCCTCCTCTGGGATTTGTCTCTTTCCCGGGCCCCGGGAGGTCACCTGATTTCTTTGTTCTCCAACACCTTTAGCTATCACTGTGCAGGGGGGAAGGGCCCCGGCCATTAGTTGCCAGGAGACAGAGTGACGGCCACCTATGCACACCATCCCTTTGCTTTGTAACAATTACACCCCCTTATCCCACCACCTAGAGACTTAAGAAATGCATAGGGGAAAAACAGTTTCACTTCGTCACAGTTAGGAAATCCTTTCCAACTATAAAGGGTAGTTGGACTCTGGAATAGGTTTTCCAGGGAGATTGTGGAATCCCCATCTTTGGAGGTTTATAAGGACAAGTTGCATGAACACTTGTCAGGGATGGTCGAGGTTTACTCCATCCTGCCTCAGCACAGAGGGAAGAACTAGGTGAATTCTTGAGGTCCATTCCAGTCCCCATTTCTATGATTCCGTAATCCATTGAAGATACTTAAGGCAAACAGAAATTTGGGGCTCAATACATGGATAACTGGATGAAATTTAATAGCCTGTGATATAGCTATATAGGAGGCCAGACTAAAGGACTCTTGTAGACTTAACCTCTATGAATAAGAATCAATTGGGCAGTATTATTAATGGGACTTGTCCTCCTGAATCCCCTAGGTACTTTGGAGAAATCTCTCCCTACATCTTTAGTTTGATAGTTGAGAGGAGTCATTTCTTCACGGAGGCTGCCTAGGGGATTTGGACACCCAGTTCTGGTAGAGGTCAGTGGGAGTTGGGCTCCTGATTCCCCTTTGAAAAGAACTAAATAATTCTGCACTCGCTTTTACACTTGGCCACACGGGGGCAGCTTTCACGGGGTGAAGGGCACTACGGGAAGGAGTTCTAGGCAGTAGCACACGGTTGAGACGGGAGAGAATGAGCTGGT
Organism: Malaclemys terrapin pileata; assembly: GCF_027887155.1. NCBI lineage: Eukaryota > Metazoa > Chordata > Testudines > Emydidae > Malaclemys > Malaclemys terrapin. Next base: position 47,065,893 of record NC_071516.1, read on the forward strand.
CCCTGATTGGCTGGGCACACGGGGTGGGGGGAGAATGTGCCCGATCCCTCCAGCAGAGGAGACCCCAACACACGGGCCAGCCCCAGGGGAGAACCCAGCAGCGTCCCGCGCCCTGGGCTGTCAGGGAGCGCAGGGATGGGGAGGCCGCGGGGGCTGTGCTGGGTGATCCAGCTAATGCACGTGTGGGGTAAGGGCTGGGGAGACAGACCCGCTGGTTACTAGCGGGGAGCTCGGGCTGGATTCGCCTCTGTGTGTAGTGGGGAAGAAGGGAGTCCGATGAATTTGATACTCTCTCTCTGCTCTACTTTCTTCCCACCCCACTCCGCGGTTCCCGGGGGCAGGTGGCTCGGGGCAGTGTCTGACTCGGTTCCTCCTTGTCTCTGTTATTCCCAGTGGCCAGCGCGCAGCTCTCTGTGGAGCAGAGCCCGGAATGGCGGGGTGTCTCCGAGGGGCAGAATGGCACCGTGACCTGCACTTACTCCGAAGTCATCAACAGTTTACACTGGTACCGGCAGGCTCCCGGGGAGCGGCCCCTTTTCCTGCTGATGCTGTTCGGTAAGGGGAGCGAGACACAAGAACCGAATTTCACTGCGGATCACGATCCGGGACAGAAGCGGAGCTCCCTGCACATCCGCGGCTGCCGGCTGGGGGACACCGCCCGCTACCTCTGCGCCGTGGAGACACAGTGACACAGGGCGCAGCGCAGCCTGTCCAATAACTCTGGGGGTGACCCGGGAGGGGCTCCGGGGCGCTGGGGGAACGCGGGGCGGGGTGGGACAGAGCCCAATGGGGACAGGAGTTTATAGCCCTGCGGGGGGGGGGGGGGGCGCTGGCTCCCTGGTTAGGGCGATGGGAGAGGACCGAGGAAACGTGGTTTCGTTTCCCAGCTCTGCCAGAGGCGGTTTGACCTTGGCCATGAAGGCAGCATTTCCCCAGGCGCCCCAAGGAGCGGTAGATGCTTCTATGCCCGTGGCCTCACCGCTCGTGTCCGGGGTCTGGCGTGGCAGGGGAGTTCTCCTGGGTATTTCCTTGGCTGCCGTGTCCACTCCCAACTGGGTTTTCTCTGGCCTCCAGGCGCCAGCCAAGTGATTCAACAGCTTACCCCCTTTCCGGGCTAACAAACGGGGCAACTTAAAAGCCAAAGCAAGTGTCCAAATAGCTTTTCTACCACTGCCTGGGTCCACTGAGGTCCTCTGCCTCTTGGCCCCTGCCTCCTCTTCTCTCTCTTCTTGCCCAGCCTAATGTCCAGCTGCTTCCCTTCGCCAGGGACTCCAGCAGTTAAGCTCCGAGGAACTCCTCGCTTCTTTCAGGCCCTATCTCAGAGACCCTTCTCAGGAGCAGCGTGGGTCTCTATCTCCTGTTGTATGCCCTATCTCAGGGACCTCCCCCTTCCCCACAGGAACTTACCCTACTGTCTGTGGGTGACTCAATGTGACAACCACATGCTCTTCCCACAGAGAGCCTCTCCTCACACCTCTCTCCAGGACCGTCTTTCCTTTAACGAGCGCCCTGCCCTATTTAAATAGTGCTCTGCCTGCTTCGCCACCACAACTGAGGGTCGGGGGGCAACCTTTCTAATTAACCCCCATCACACCCAGCAGGGATCACTAATGAGCCCTTATGTTGTCTTATCATCAGTGAGCTGGTAAACGAAGCTAGCTTGCTGCAAAGGGCCGGCCAGCCCATGACGCTGCCCAATCCCTGCTGAAACTTTCTTATTATTGCTAAATTGGGTCTGGTGGTGCTAGGCGCTGTACAAAGAAGCGACTTGTTGAAGGTCACTTAGGAGGCCAGAGCCAAGATTGTCAGAGCATTTTATAGGAATTAGGGCCTTATCTCCCATAGGCACCTTTGAAAAAATCCAACCCTAATCTCCCTGGATTTCAGTTCCCCATCTATATAAAGAAGGTGGCTAATAATACTTTTTCTGTCTGTCTTTTCTAGTTAGATTGTAAATTTCATAGAGTAGAGACTGTCTCTATATATCCATGCAGTGCTCAGCAAAATAAGGCTCTGATCTCAATTGGATTTCCAGGTGCTACTATAATATCAAAAGACAATAAATGGCACCAACCGGAGCTCTGAATGTGTAATTCGTTTGCATATGCTATGTGACCAAAGCCAGCAAGTAGAAATAAGGCAAACATTTTTAACAGTTTTCAGAGTAGCAGCCGTGTTAGTCTGTATCCGCAAAAAGAACAGGAGTACTTGTGGCACCTTAGAGACTAACAAATTTATTAGAGCATAAGCTTTCGTGGACTACAGCCCACTTCTTCGGATGCGAAGGTAGTTAACCATAGGAACAACCTGCCTAGGGGTGTGAGGGATTTTTCATCCCTTGAAGTCTTTACATCGGATTTGGATGGGACACCTGATAATTCATGGGATGGTGAGGGTGACTCCGGGCTGGCCTCAGTGCCCCAGTAGGCTGCTAGGGGGCGCTGTGCTGCAGGCAGCAGGGTGGGGGCTCTTTATGGGACTCTCTTCCCTGAGAGCTAGTGCTGAACCCAATGGGACACTAGGGGGCGCTGTTCTGCAGGGAGCAGGTTGAGGAGCTCAGGCGGGAGGGCCCCGTTTTAGCCAGTTCTGATTGCAATCCGCCAGTGGGGTGGTGCTGTCACTCAATCAGTGGTTACCTCCGCCAGGAAGTTTGGCTCTGCTGACAATCTACAATCAATCAGGAAACACTATTTGCTTTTCTGCAGCAGAGCTGTCACAGACACGTCGGTTGTCATGTCGAGGGCCACGCAGCAGCCTGAGAGCTAACAAGACTTGTGGTGCAGAAGAAGAGAGAAAGTGTGATACTGGGGCAGGAGGAAAACCTTTTCATTATGAAGGAACAAAACCTACTGTGGGCTGTGACCACTTTGGTATTACTTGGTAAATAGAGACTCTACATCTGGAATCTTCTTAACTCAGAGCCAGAATAGAAGTGAGGGTGGGGGAGTCTTGGTGAACTGGGCAGGGGTTTTCAAAGTGCTGGTTTGGGTACCTAGTTCTCTTAGGCTCCTTTGAAAAAATCTCAGCCTGAAGCTTTGATAAACTTTGGATGAAGGGGACGGATCATTTGATAATTACCTGTTCTGTTAATTCCCTCTGGAGCACCTGACATCGGCCACTGTTGGAAGACAGGATACTGGGCTAAATGGACCTTTGGTCTGATCCAGTATGCCTGTTCTTATGCTCTTATGTAATGGGGAAATATCACACTGTTGCCCAGTCCTTGGGCCATTCTTCCTATGGTTAAAAAGTTTCAATGGAAATGACTGGGCATCTGAGTAAACCTGATGGTGGGGTTGGCATAGTAATAAATAATAATAGTATATAATAGTATGATAATAATAATTAATAATAATTAACAATTAATATATATATTTACCAAATATTATTAATTAGCAAGATCCAATGATTTCCACCTAGGGGTAGGTGCTGTGCAAAGAAAAATAAGTGTCAATGCCTGATCCAAGATGTCGCTGAAGAATATTATTGTCATCATCAGGATAATCAATGAGGGACGTTCTCCATAAAAAATTCAGTGGCAACATTCTACGACTAACCTCTCCTTCACCCCCGCTTTGTAACAGGCTCCAGCATGGAAGATGCTGTAACGCAGACCCAGCGGGGAGCATCAGGTGAGGAGAGTGGGTCTGTGATGTTGGATTGCGCTTATGAAACTGACGCTAGCTATTAATGGAAACTGTGTGTTTTACAACAGATTGATGTATGAATAGATGATACACATGGAAGGACAGATAGATATGGATAGATAGGAACATTAAGAAATTAGTGAGAGGCAACAGCAGAAAGAAAGGTAAATAGATACACAGATAGACATGGAGAGAGACATAACATAAGAACAGCCATACTGGGCCAGACCAAAGGTCAGTGCCCTGTCTTCCGGCAGTGGCCAGTGCCAGGTGCCCCAGAGGGAGTGAACAGAACAGGGAATCATCAAGTGGTCCATCCCCTGTCACCCATTCCCAGCTTCTGCGGATAGACAGACATTTGTTAGGTGCTGTAACACTCTGATATAGGTCGTTCTAATGCTGTAATTTCATTTCCCTGCAGTCTCCTGCTGTGAGGCCCAGTTGGTTCCGAGACCCGAGTCACTGGTTGTTCAGGAAGGAGACATCGCCACCGTGACCTGGACTTACACCAGCGCTTACCAAACCTACCAGTGGTACCAGCAGCTCCACCGGAGAGGGCTGGGCCCCCAGTGACTGTCAATACTAGGGAGAAAGTCACTGACGGGCAGTTCATGGGCGAGCACCTGGAGAATTTGAAAAGCAGCTTGTGACGAAGTGGGGGGTTTTCTTGTTTTCTGTGGAGTTTCAATGGTTTGCATGCGGAGGGGGTGGGACTCAGTTTCCCTGGGTGTTACTGGTTTAACGAGGTGAGGGGAGAGGTAGTGTGTTTTGCAGAGGTCCGGAGAGAGGACGTGGGGACCCAGCCGGTGGCCGGGAGGATGGATGCCCCAGCGACTGGTGACCTGGCGACCTGGTGACCCAGAGGCCCAGCTGAGGAGACGCAGCCGGTTCTGGCCAGTGGGAGGACAATGGGCTGCAGAGTGAGGACCCAGTGACCTAACCAGCCGGTTCCAGCCAGAGGGAGAAGCAGGAGAGGAGGCGCTGGTTTACGATCCTGTTTACCTGGAAGGAAGACAATGGACAGAGGCGGGGCCTGGGGCAGGGGATCTCGGATGCCCAGCAGCGAGAAGGGGGGGGGGCTCTGGGCTGGAGAGGGGAAGCAGGCAGAGCCCACCTGGAGGCAGAGAGACTGGGATGTGCTGGGCTGAGGGACGCCAGGCCTGAGGGTCAGAGAGTTTCCTGTGCTGTGTTCAACTCTCAATAAACCCTCCTGTTTTATGCTGGCTGAGAGTCACTCCGGTCTAGAGAACAGGGTGGCATCAACCCCTTCGGGGGTGGAGGTCCTGGGGGTCTAGAGCGAGTGGACTCCCTGAGGGGGGCCCACGTCAGAGACAGATGTGCTAAGGCTCAGAGAGGTGCGGATCCAGGAGGTGGAGGGGCCGGACCCCGAGAGAGAGTTTACCTCCAAGAAGGGCTGTCTCACTAAAAGGGGCACCCTCCATGGACCGCACGGGGCCAAGAGTGGGCACGATCTGTGAGTCCGTGACACAGCTCTCGGCCCAGCTTGGAGTCCCAGGTGGGGGACTCAGACCCCTACTTCTGTGGGGTGGAGGCACAGCGACCCAAGCTGGGCTCAGCATAAAAAAAAAACATCCTCTGAAAAGCAGCTTGGTGGGGGAAATGCAGGCACAGCAGTCCCCAGCTGGTGTGAATGCATCATAGCTCAGCTGGAGTCAATGGGCCAGATCCCCAGCTGGTGTAAATTAGCATCATTCCACTGGAGTCAATGGGCCAGATCCCAAGAGCTCACAAGACATATGCGAAAGAGAGAGAGAGGCAGAAAGTGAAAAGAGAGTCACGAGGGGGGGGGCAGGTTACCAAGGTCCCACAGCCGGGGCTAGAACTTAGCAGCCCTGAACCCTATTCCAGCCGGTTATCCACCAGACCACACTGCTTATCAAATGCAGTGACTTTATTGGCATCACTGTGGGTTTACATTCACTGACGTAACCAGCTGTAGGGTCGAGAGTCCCTAGTATTGTTGTTTGCTGCTTAACACTCCTTAAAACCTATGGCCACAAAAATTAAAAACAACAGCTTAATCCTGGAGGGGATTTTTCTTTAGGAAATGGATTTGTACAGGGAAAAGTCCCTTCTCTGGACCACATGGCACCATCCAGCGTTTGCAGCAATGGAAAAATCAACTGGAAGCAAAGGGAAAAACGTTCCCAGCTTTTGGAACGAGCAGCTCACTTGGGAAAGAGATGATGGGTAAGTTTTCTCCTGGCCCTGGGTCTCGCTGCGGTTCGGGCTGTTGTCCTCCAGAGGGCGCTGCAGCACAGGCAGCATTGCTCTCTATAGACAGGGCGCACCGGTTTATTCCAGTCACCGGTTTCCCACGGTCCAGTTCTCCTGCCAGCCCCCTCATACGTGGTGAGGCCTGTGGGGGGCTCAGCCAGGGGCGCTGGAACAATGTGCACAGCGGGGTGCTGGGAACCATTGAACCAAACTTTAAACCTGGATATGATGGAAACCACGTCAAGCCAGGGGGTGCGGCAGCCCCCCCTCTCGCCAGCACCCTTAGTTCCAGCACCTGTGGGCTCAGCCGCAGGGCAGATATTGAGGGGAGGGGAGGGGAGGTTCATACTTGGCCGCAGGAGTCACTCACACCTCCAGCTGTGACATCATTGGCTGATTTCTAATCTTCACCATTCAGACAGCGGCTCTCTCCTCCCTCGGCCCAGGGCTGCAGGGGGAGGACAAGAGCTGCCCCCTGCGTGACTCTCTCCCAGGCTGGCTGGAGAGAAAAGCGGCAGTGCCCTGCAGAAGAGCCGAGACGCTGAGGCGATGGCCACGGTCCGGGACTCAGCCATTGTGCTGATTTTGCTTTTCAGTGAGTAAGATTCCAAATCCCATTTCTGAAAGATTCTCCACCTGCCTCCCCACCCCCTTCATTACTGGCGTTGAGAGATTAAACAGACCTTCCTCCTCCTCCTCCTCTGCAAGAAGGGATGCTGTCAGGCAGGGATTTAAGTGCCCAAATCCCACTGGAATTGAATTTCAATGGAATCTGGGAGTCTAAATAAAAAGGAGGGTGATCTGTTGTTCTTCATGTCCACAGACGGCAGGGCAAGAAGTAAGTGGCTTAGTTTGCAGGAAGGGAGAGTGAGATAAGACGTTAGGAAAAACTTTCTAACTATAAGGAGAGTTGAGCTCTGGACACGTTAAGTAGGGAGGTTGTGGAATCCCCATTGTTGGAGAGTTTGAAGATCAGGTTAGACAAACACCCGTCAGGGATGGTCTCATGGCCTCAGAAGGGGATGGGGGGCTCTACATGACCTCTTGAGGTCAGCCCGACATTAGCATCATTCTATGAAATCCCTTCAGCTCCTTTAAAAATCCCAGAACCAAGAACTCCCCTCAGTGACAGGATCCTCCCACTAACCTCTCTTTCCCCCTCTCCTTGTGCCAGGCTCCAGCATGGAAGATGCTGTAACTCAGACCCAGCCGGCAGTGTCAGGGGTGGAGCGTGAGTCCGTTTCCCTGGACTGCACCTATGAAACTGCGGCTAGCAGCTATTATTTGTATTGGTACAAACAGCCCCCCGGGGAAAGCCTTAATTTCCTTTCTCGGCAACATTCTGGAGGAACAAAGAGGAATGAGGCCGGGGAGAGATTCTCTGTCAATTTGGAGAAATCCAAAAGCTCCGTCACTTTGAGGATCACAGCTCTGGAGTTGGGGGACGCGGCCATGTACTTCTGCGCTTTCAGACACGGTGTTGAAATTCCTAGGGAGTCCTGAACAAAAACCTGACACCTCTCCGCTACTGTAAGAAACTGAGTCCTGCAGGTGAAGTTAGGAGGTGAGCACATGCAGGCAAGGGATGGGGGTGAGGACAGAGGGCTATGAAGTGGGGTGAGACCTGCCACAGCTGGCTTCCTGGAGATGAAAACCTCTTCCTGATTTCTGGGAAAAGGCGGCACCACAATGGTACTCAGTCTTGCAAGACTGCATCTGAAGAAGTGAGGTTCTTACCCACGAAAGCTTATGCTCCCAATACTTCTGTTAGTCTCAAAGGTGCCACAGGACCCTCTGTTGCTTTTTACAGATTCAGACTAATACGGCTACCCCTCTGATGTCTGAAATGGGTCATCTTGATTATCACTACAAAAGATTTTTCTTCTGCTGATTATACCTCATTTTAATTAATTAGCCTCTTAGGGTTGGTAGGGCAACTCCCACCTTTTCAAGTTCTCTGTATGTGTATATATATCTCCTTACTATATGTTCCAGTCTATGCATCCAATGAAGTGGGCTGTAGCCCACGAAAGCTTATGCTCAAATAAATTTACTGTCATAGGGTTATTCCTAGCTCACCCACTCATGTGCAGCATTCTTAAGCCTATGGCTTAGTATGGCTAAGCTACAATCTTACAGGTCTCAGCCTGTGTAGGCCTAGTGTTTCAGCTGTGCTTTACCTATATAACTAAGATAAATAAATAATGAAAGGAACTAATTGGCTGTACTCCCTTCTTAAAGACTGGCTTATTCATTCTTGAGCAGTTCAAGCATTAGACTTTCCATATAATGAGTCCATCAGTCAAATATAGTCTTATATGAATTATTTGCTATAGGAGGTGTCAGACCACTTTTTCATTTTAAGACCCTCTGTCACCATCCCCTCTTCCTCATATAGAGCTGCTGTACTTTGGATTCAAAGTACAGCAACTCTCTTTAACATTAAATGCCCTGGATTCTCACAGTAACCACTATAATGAGCAAATTGGGGAGGGGAAAATGTTCTGTTAACTGTCAGCCTAAGACAATATTCAATAGCTACCAGTCAACAATATTCTCTTCATCAAATGCTTCCTGGGTGACTGAGGCTCTGAACCCAGCATGCCAGCTAAATGGTCTTGCAACTTATGAGGCTTCATGCTCCATCTGAGTCTCTGATCAGAGTGTCGCAGGCTGTGGAGTGATGGAGCAGTGGGTCAGAAACAGAAAACAGAAAAATCCAGATAACACTGATGGATAAAGAATGACAAGGGAAATAAACTCAGACGAGAAAAGCAGACTAATGAAAGTTCAAACTAAAAACTGAGCCAGAAAATTCCATACAAGCATACAGACAAAGAGAGACTAAAACATAGGTCAAATGATATAGATCTCAGAAATTGATACAGGGGGGAATGAAGAAAAAGGGGGTTACAGTCATGTCACAGGGTATTCAGAGTGAAACCTAGTAAAAAAAAGTCTGGATATTTAAAAGTGCTTATCAGTCAAGTGTGTCTTTTCCTTTCTGTTTTTCCCTTCACATTTTTCTACCTTGTCTTAGTATTTCTCTTTCTTCAAAAAGAGAAGTTTATGATACATTAAAGGCGGGGAAAGGTTTCTTTAAAATGCCAGTTTGCTTTCATATATCTCCAGCAAAATGTCTTTGCTGTGCTTGACATCAAATTGCATAACAAAAGTATAGACCAGCAAAAATAAAGTTCTTGCTTTTAGCTGTATAATTCACTGACATAAAAAGAAAAAGAAAAAAAAAAGAAACAAGCAGATTGTGTGGCACTTTTGTGAAAGCAACACGCCCACACCCCCCTTATGTACACTATTGCTCACCTCAATTATCTGGGATAATCCCAAGGAAGAAGAATCCCAGGGAATAATTGTTCCCTTTTGTGTGTGTATTTGTGGAAAGGTTATAGAGACCGGCCTAAAGAGATTCCAAGGAAGAAATTGTTAATGCCTGAACAAAATGTTAACCCGTGTGCCCATGAAGGACATTGAAAAAGTTGCGGCGGGTTAGGGCTCGATGTTATTTATAATATAATATGCCCCTAGAGCAGGGGTCGGCAACCTTTCAGAAGGGGTGTGCCGAGTCTTCATTTATTCACTCTAATTTAAGGTTTCACGTGCCAATAATATATTTTAACATTTTCAGAAGGTTTCTTTCTATAAGACTATCATATATAACTAAACTATTGTTGTATGTAAAGCAAATAAGGTTTTTAAAATGTTTAAGAAGCTTAATTTAAAATTAAATTACAATGCAGAGCCCCTCGGACCGGTGGCCAGGACCCGGGCAGTGTGAGTGCCACTGAAAATCAGCCCACATGCCGCCTTCAGCACGTGTGCCATAGGTTGTCTACCCCTGCCCTAGAGTATATGTTTGAGAAGTGTGTGGCTACTCAAACTAGCCACCATATTTTGTATAGTGCAAGACTGGAGCCTTTCCATTGTAGCTAGGGAGCACTTTGTTCATATGGCAGGTTGGTGCTGGATTCTCTTACCAAAGTATCTCACTCCCCGGTGTGTGTGTGTGTTGGGAACGAAAGATGAGGTACACTTCAGTGGGTGCGTGGGAGAGGGGCGAACAGGGAGAACAAAAATAGAGGAATAAAGCATTTAGGGCCAAATTTAAAAAAACGTCTGTGCACCTAATTATTTACACGCGCGACTAGTGAGAGGTGGTACTTTGGAAAACTTCTAAGAAACACAAACTATCTTTACAAGGCCACCCTCACCTCCTGTATCAGTGAAATACTCTCTCTGTGAGAAAGGCTCGTTTACGGGCAAAGGTTTGAGAAAACCTGCTGCAAACATTGCCCATTTGTGATCACATTTTGCCACTTGGGGGCGCAGTGTTGCTAGACAAATAATACAAGTAACAGCGTTCTTCTTGTCCCCTGCTCTCTGCCTGCCCCTGGCGCCAGTCTAGCCCCCTTTGCCTTTCAGACTCTCCTCTTTCTGACGGTACCACTGATGAGGATTTACAGAGCAGGGAAAATCACTCCTGTGAAGTTGGGTTTATGTTATTCTAACAGCTCCTGCTGAGAGATACAACATTCATTTTAAAGCACATTTTTAAGGCCAGAATTTTTGTCTTCCCAAACTGGAGCTACTAGGCACGAAGACAAATCAATTCTTGCGGGATTATGAAATTAGCTGTGTTTAGTCACAGAATCATTAAGCCAAAGATGTCTGCAATTTGGCTCTCCGCTGTTACAGTCTTAGTTTGTCTAAGTGAGTAACGTTCTGGTTCTCACCTTCGTTACATTCTATCGAGCCATGTCTGTATCCTGTCTTCATACTTTATTTTGTTTGAGTGCCTAAGATCACAAAGTGCTCAGCTCCTATTGTATCTAATAAGCTTGTACCGTCTATAGAATGTCAATGATCTCTATTGTATCTGAGCATAACTATAACGTATCTATTATATCTGATTGCATGTGTTGTGTTTCTGTTGTCTCTGAGTGTCAATATTCTTTATTATACCCGAGTCTAAATATGATGTTGCTGTTGTATCTGATTGTATCCATTTATGTTCGCATGGTCTCTCAGTGCAGACTTTGGATTTCTGTTATGTCTTTTAGTGAATCTACCACGTTTCTACTATATCTGTGTTTATCGGTCATGTTTTCGCTGTATTGTTGGTATCTGTTACATGGATGTTGTCTCGGAGTGTCTCAGCTTCGCTTGGTTCTGTTCTATCTGAGTGGATCTGTTCTGCTCTGTTCCTCCCACAGAGAGCATCTATGGAGCAGACTCAGTGACCCAAACTCAAGGCAGCGTTACCATCTCCCAAGGGGAACCTGTGCGTCTGAATTGTACCTATCAATTTTCTGTCACTCCTTATCCCCTCTGGTACGTGCAGTTCCCCAGCCAGGCCCTCACACTCTTCCTGAGGGATGTTGGACGGGACGAATCGGATGAAGGGATCATAAAAGGGTTCGATGCCACCCATGATAAAAAGCACAAATCCTTCCACCTGTGGAAACCGTCCAGCGACGTGAGCGACTCCGGGACCTATTACTGCGCCGCGAGCGACACAGTGACACGGACCGGCCGGGGAGCTGCGCAAAAACCGCGCAGGGTCTGTGCAGAGCAATGGGGAAGCGAGGACCGGGGTCTGGGAGGGGAAGGGAGGAATGGTGCAATCACAGAACTTGGATCAGATCTCTCTGGTCACCGGCTTGATCCAATCCAGGGCTTCACCTTTTTGTAGACATTATACGGAATAGCATGAAACAAAATGAGCGTAACACCAATAAAGTCAAAGAAACTCACACACAAACTCTACCGGGATCATCAGGGGAAAGTTCCTAGTCTACAGGGAAACTGGCACTTTGGGGTGGAGGAATATTTAAGTGCCGAGGAGAGAAACATCGACCCATAGACAGACAGACAGACAGACAGCAACATCCTCCTTTGGCACTAATGCTGCTGGGGGAGCTGGTTTATTGGCGGAGTTACCCCAAACCCATTCGTTTGAATAACTGACCACTGTTTGGCGCAAGTTGCAAGTAAATTAGTGAGATTTCCTGCAGCGGCCTGAGCGCCTGATAACCGGCGATTTGCAGCGTCGAGGCGGGAGTTAACCTGTCACAGCTGGCGGTTACCAGCACAGAGAGACAGGAGCGGCAGGCAAGGCATCATTGCATGTCTTTGTTCTCTACCTTTGGGTTGTCGCTGGAAGGAAACGCTCAGAGCTCCCGTCTCTCTGACTGTCGCTGGGGCTGGCGAGAGAAAAAGGGCAGCCCCCTCCCTGCAGGCACCGTGCAAATGTTTCACAGTGGAGTGTGGCTTTTACATTTTGACACAGACACATCGCGGACACGGGAGGGCTTCAACAGCCCCCGTGTTAGCGACTGGGCTGATGGTTATCAGTGAGTAAATCAACAGTTTCCCCCAATCTCTGTCTTGCCCAACCCCCCCTCTCTCCTCCACCCTACATCCCCCCACCTCACCAAATGCACCCCCCATCGCTCCACATACACACTCCTCTTCTTCTTTCTCTCGATCCAGTCACACCTCTCTCTCCTTCCCCCTGCATTCCTCCCCCCCCCCCGCCTTCGAAACACCCAGAGCAGTTACTGGATGGGGGCTGGTGAAAGGGGATTTACCCCTAGGGTCCCTCGGAAGTTTCACGCGCACTGAATCAATTCTCTTGCTGGTTTTCGCTCGTAGTGGCCCCGGGCAGAGCCGAGATCCAGCAGCCGGGCTCCGCAGAAGCTTTGGAAGGAGCCGAACTGAACCTGACCTGCTCCCAGTCCTCCACCAAGGCGAGTGACAGCACAGTCTGGTACCGGCAGCTCCCGGACCTGGAACCCCAGTTTGCAGTTACCGGTTACAAGGAAACCACTAAGAGCCCCGAGCCGGCGGGAGCCCTGCACATCTCCGCCGAGAGAGAGCCCAGCCCCCTGGCCCTGAGCCCTGTGAGGCGGGGAGACGCTGCGGTGTATTTCTGTGCTCGGAGGGACACAGTGGGACATTCAGCGGCTGCTCCCTTCTGGTGTGAGCAGATGGTGAGGAACGCTTCAGTGGGTGCTGGGGGAGAGGGACGACCAGGAAGAACTAAAAGAGAGGAATAAAATATATATGGCCAAATTTACAAAAAAAAAAAAAAAAAAAAAACCATCTCTGTGCGCCTAATTATTTACACGTGCGATTGGTGAGAAGTGGTAGTTTGGAAAACTTCTAAGAAAGTCTCTTTCAAAGGGAATTAAGAAGAGCGTAAAGGGAAGGGTAAAACCATGGAAGTAAATAAACCCTTCCAAGACATCCGCAAGCACTTCACACAGCGCCCCCTCAAGCTTTTCCATAGGATGTTGTGAAGGTCAAGACTATAACAGGGTTAAAAAAAGAACTAGATAAGTTCATGGAGGATAGGTCCATCAATGGCTATTAGCCAGGATGGGCAGGGATGGTGTCCCTAGCCTCTGTTTGTCAGAAGCTGGGAATGGGCGACAGGGGATGGATCAGTTGATGGTTCCCTGTTCTGTTCATTCCCTCTGGGGCACCTGGCATTGGCCACTGTCGGAAGACAGGATCCTGGGCTAGATGGACCTTTGGTCTGACCCAGTATGGCCGTTCTTATCTATCCATCCCCAGGGCTATCTCTCCATCCATCTATCACCGCCAGGGGTTGCTGCCGTACAAGCAAAAACTGGTCCCTATATGGACATAATGACACCTCGGTCTACTGCTTCACCTGGCTTTTCATACAGTCGATTGAGGTCCCCTGCCCCCATCCCGAGCCTGCCTCCTGACAGACGCAGTTTTGGAGGCTCAGACGAAAGGCAGCTCAAAGACAGAGAGGGAGAAACGTGTTTATGCGCCTCTCCCCGAGTCCCTCATACCTCCAGCTCCGGCAGTAGCATCTTGGCCTGTTATTTAGTCCTCCCCGCTCTAGAATCATAGAATAGCAGGGTTGGAAGGGACCTCAGGAGGTCATCTAGTCCAACCCCCTGCTCAAAGCAGGACCAATCCCTAGACAGATTTTTACCCCAGTTCCCTCAAGGATTGAATTCACATCCCTGGGTTTAGCAGGCCACTGCTCAAACCACTGAGCTATCCCTCCCCCCCGTCTAAGGAAACGGGCAACGCTTCCCTCTCGCCCGTTTGCGCAGGGCAAGGCAGCGAGACCAGGGGCTGATCCCGGGGAGGAGCAGAGACCCCGAGAGTCCCCTGTGGCCATGGTACCAATGCTGGGCTCGGCGCTTGTGCTGGTTTTTGTTTCAGGTCGGAAAGATCACACATTTTCCAATCTCTCTCTTCCCTTCCGCGTTCTCCCTTCTGCGCTCTTCTAACCACCCCTGGCAGGCACAGGGAAAGGATGGGGTTTGGCGACTGGAAGTTTCATGCCCACTAAATTAATTCGCTGCTGCGTTTTCTCTCCTAGGCGCCCCGGGCAGAGCCGAGATCCGGCAGCCGCGCTCCGCAGAAGCTTTGGACGGAGCCGAACTGAACCTCACCTGCTCTCACGGTTCCGTAACAACTGAAACTATAGTTTGGTACCGGCAGTTCGCGAGCCGAGGGCCCCAGTATATAGTCTCGGGATACCAGGGAATCGTTAACAGCATCGACCCAGAGGGAGCTTTGCACATTCCTGAAGACAGAAAATCCAGCACATTGTCCCTGCGCAGGGTGCGGCTGGCAGACGCAGCGGTGTATTATTGTGCTCTGAGCGACACAGTGTGACAACCAGGGGCGGCCCCCGTACAATAAGTATCTCACTCCGGGGTGGCGGGGGGGAGGGGGGATGTGGGGTGTGTTTCCGGGCGGAGAGTGTGAAACAAGGGTGACCAGAGTAGAAAAAAAGAAATTAATAAAACAATTAGGGCAAAATTTACAAAAGTCTCAGTGCGCCTAATTATGAATTGAGGCGACTGGTGAGGTCTGATACTCTGGCAAAGATCTAAAAAAGTCCTCTTCGGAGAGAAATCTGAAGCCCAGTAAAAGGTAAAACCATGACACAAACAAACCAAAAACCCGTCTCACTCCAACTGCAAGGACAATATCTTATATAGCTGCACCCTACAACATCCTCCTTTTCTTCCATCTGGCCAAAAATATTACTGGGGGGAAACCCCGATTATTGCCTAATTAATTAGTCAATCCCATTCAGCTTTAATAATCTCTCACGATTTAGCGGGAAATCAGGGTAAATTAGTACTGCACTGGGGCTGCCTGACAACACCCGCCGTTTGCAGACGAGCCGTGTGTGCTGCAGAGACGAACTCAGTTGGGAAAATTAATCTGTGGGAGAGGAGGGGCGGTTCTGTTGAACACTTCTACAGTTCCCCGGCAGAGGGCGCTGCAGTCCAAGCAGAAGCGCCCAGTGTAAACGCGATGACCCATGAGTCTCTTTCACCCTTTGGGTTTTTCATGCGGTCTAGTTCCCATGTCACCCTATCTGAGCCGCCTCCTGGCAGACACAGGGCACTTGCCAAGCAGACACAGAAGGGGCTTTGTGTGATTGGCACCAGCAGTGACACATCCCAAAATAAAGCAGCAACATCATTGCATGCGTCTCTCTCCCTTGGGTTTGCAGCTGTAGGAAAAAAGGACCGAGCTTCTGTCTCACTGACTGTCCTCGGGGCTGGAGAGAGAGACAAGGGCCTGACCCCTGCAGAAGAGCAGAGGAATCCAGATTTTTCTGAGGATGGGAACAATCGGGGGCTCAGCGATTGTGCTGGTTCTTGTTTTGAGTAAGATTTCGTGTTTCCAATATCCATCCATCCATCCATCTAACCCAGTACACCACCTCTGTCCCCCCTTCCCTCCTTCCCTCTCTCTTCCTAGATGTTTAAACAGGCATGGCAGTCTCAGGAAGGATGATTTTACTTCTAAAATTCCTTAGACATTTAATACGCACTAACTTAATTCTCTGTCTGGTTTTCCTTCCCAGGCGCTCCAGGCAGAGCCAAGATCCAGCAGCCGGTCTCGGCGGAAGCTTTGGAGGGAGCCGAACTGAACCTCACCTGCTCTCACCCCTCAGCCAGCGCTGATAATATACTCTGGTACCGGCAGTTTTCGAACCGAGGACCCGAATTTATAGTGACTGGATTCAGTGGAACTGCTCACAGCCCCGACCCAGAGGGAACCTTGCACATCTCCAGGGATAAAGAAAACAGCACCTTCGCCCTGCGCAGGGTGCGGCTCGCAGACGCAGCTGTGTATTACTGTGCTCGGAGCGACACAGTGGGACAGCCAGGGGAGGCTCCCGTACAATAAATCCCCTACTCCGGGGCTGGTAGCTAGTGTATGTTCGTGGGGAGGGAGACAAGTCGCGGCGGGGAGGGTGGGGAGGAGAAGGTAAGAAACCAGAAAGGAGGAAGAGAACATTTAAGCGGGGTGAGTTCTAAAGAAATCTAGAGAAAGACGCAGTTCAGCGGCATTAGGGGACCTAACTCCCTCAGGCCCCTCCGAAAATCCGAATTCAGGGTCTGAGCCCGAGACAGCTTAAGTCAAAGGACGGACTGATGTTGAGGTCAATGTGTTTTGGGTCACGCTCTGAGTTTCCTTGTCACGTGAAACCTCCACTGGTTTATCCTACCCGGCCCGTTATCTATCCATCCACCCACCCATCTATCATCATTTTTATAATGTTCCCCATCACCTTAATGTTTTAGCAGCCAAATCCTGTAGACAAACCATGTAAAATAGACTAGTCTTTTAAAAATAAGGTACTACTAAGATCTCCTTCCTTACCACACCATACGGGGATTGGCTGTTCTTTAAACGTGAGAAAGTTGAACTCTTTGGCAGTATTATAAGGCAACCAGATTCGGTAAAGAAAAAAGATGAAGTAGGTTTAAAGGTGAAACCAAGAAAGTAACTACAATAGTCCCAGATACTTCGATGTTTGTGTGATGAGGGATCAATAGACGAACAAACAGGTAAAACTGTGAAGAAAATGATTCCCAAATGTAGCAAAACAAAACGCCCTCCATTTAGCGAGTATTGAGTGCAAATTAATGAGATTTCACTTCACCGCCTGGTAATGCCCGCCTTTTGCAATTGATAATTAATTGTGCAGTAGGGATTAACTCTTTTGGAAAAGGTTTCAGAGGGGTAGCCGGGTTAGTCTGTATCTGCAAAAACAACGAGGAGTCCTTGTGGCACCTTAGAGACCCACACATCTATTTGGGCATAAGCTTTCGTGGGCTATAACCCACTTCATCAGATGCATGGAGTGAAAAATACAGTAGGGAGGTATAAATATACAGCACATGAAAAGATGGGAGTTGTCTTACCAAGTGGGGGGTCAGTGCTAACAAGGCCAGTTCAATCAGGGTGGATGTGACCCATTCCCAACAGTTGACAAGAAGGGGTGAGTATCAACAGAGGGAAAATTACTTTTTGTCCTGAACCATACCACTCCCAGGCTTTATTCAGGTCTAATTTGATAGTGTCAAGTTGCAAATTCATTCCAGTTCTGCAGTTTCTCGTTGAAGTCTGTTCTTGAAGGTTTTTTTGTTGAAGAATTGCCACTTTAAGATCTGTTATTGAGTGAGCAGGGAGATTGAAGTGCTCTCCTACTGGTTTTTGAATGTTACAGTTCTTGATGTCTGATTCGTGTCCATTTATTCTTTTGCATAGAGACTGTCCGATTTGGCCAATGTGCATGGCAGAGGGGCATTGCTGGTACGTGATGGCATATATCATATTGGTAGATGTGCAGGTGAACACGCCCTTGATGGTGTGGCTGATGTGGTTAGGTCCTATGATGGTGTCCCTTGAATAGATATGCGGACAGAGTTGGAAACGGGGTTTGTTGCAGAGATTGGTTCCAGGGTTACTGTTTCTGTTCCATGGTGTGTAGTTGCTGGTAAGTATTTGCTTCAGGTTGGGGGGCTGTCTTTAAGCAAGGACTGGCCTGTCTCCCAAGGTCTGTAAGAGTGCGGGATCATCCTCCAGGATAGGTTGTGGATCCTTGATGATGTGCTGAAGAGTTTTTAGTTGGGGGCTGAAGGTGACAGCTAGTGGCGTTCTGTTACTTACTTTGTTGGGCCTGTGCTGCAGTAGGTGACTTCTGGGTACCCTTCTGGCTCTGTCAATCTGTTTCTTCACTTCACCAGGTGGGTATTGTAGTTTTAAGAATGCTTGATAGAGATCCTGTAAGTGTTTGTCTCAGTCTGAGGGATTGAAGCAAATGTGGTTGTATTTTAGAACTTGGCTGTAGACAATGGATCGTGTGATGTGGTCTGGATGAAAGCTGGAGGCATGTAGGTAAGTATAGAGGTCAGTAGGTCTCCAGTATAGGGTGGTGTTTATCTGACCATCACTTATTTGCAGTGTAGTGTCCAGGAAGTGGATCTCTTGTGTGGACTGGTCCAGGCTGAGGGTGATGGTGGGGTGGAAATGATTGAAATCCTGGTGGATTTCCTCCTTTCCATGGGTCCAGATGATGAAGATGTTATCAATGTAGCAGAAGTACAGGAGGGGCACTAGGGGATGAGAGCTGAGGAAGCGTTGTTCTCCCATAAAAATGTTGGCATACTGTGGGGCCATGTGGGTACCCATAGCAGTGCCGCTGATTTGAAGGTATACATTGTCCCCAAATGTGAAATAGTTGTGGGTGAAGACAAAGTCACAAAGTTCAGACACCAGGTTTGCCATGACATTATTAGGGATACTGTTCCTGATGGCCTGTAGTCCATTTTTGTGTGGAACGTTGGTGCAGAGGGCTTCTACATTGATAGTGGCTAGGATGGCATTTTCTGGAAGATCACCAATGGATTGTAATTTCCTCAGGAAGTCAGTGGTGTCTTGAGGATAGCTGGAAGTGCCGGTAGCATAGGGTCTGAGGAGAGAGTCTACATAGCCAGACAATCCTGCTGTCAGGGTGCCAATGCCTGAGATGATGGGGCATCCAGGATTCCCAGGTTTATGGATCTTGGATAGCAGATAGAATACCCCTGGTCGGGGCTTTAGGGATGTGTCTGTGTAGATTTGTTCCTGTGCTTATTCAGGGAGTTTCTTGAGCAGATGGTGTAGTTTCTTTTGGCAATCCTCAGTGGGGTCAGAGGGTAATGGCCTGTAGAATGTGGTGTGAGAGAGTTGTCTAGCAGCCTCTTGTTCATACTCCAACCCATTCATGATAATTACAGCACCTCCTTTTTCATCCTTTTTTTATTATAATGTCACCGTTTCTGAGGCTGTGGATGGTGTGACGGGTTGAGTCACAGAAACCTCCTTGGGACTGCCACCTGATGTGCTGGGACTACCTCTAAGCCAGTTTTTCCTGGCAGCTTGGGACTTCAGTTCCTTGCTTTGTTGAGCCAGACAGACTGGCCTGCTACAAACCCAGACCCAGGTCCAAACCACATCCCCCAAAAGCTGCAGGCTTAATTGAAAACAGCTTAAGAAGTGTTCCTGTCTCCAACACCCCGATACCCAGATCCCAATGGGATCCAAACCCCAAATAAATCTGTTTTACTCTGTATAAAGCATGTACAGAGTAAACTCATAATTTTTTTGCCCGCTATAACACTGATAGAGAGATATGCATAGCTGTTTGCTCCCCCAGGTATTAATACTTGCTCTGGGTTAATTCATAAGTAAAAAGTGATTTTATTAAATTTAAAAAATAGGATTTAAGTGATTCCAAGTAATAACAGACAGAACAAAGTAAATTACCAAGCAAAAAAACCAAAACCACGCAAGTCTAAGTCTAATACAGTAGGAAACTAAATGCAGGTAAATCTCACCCTCAGAGATGTTCCAATAAGCTTCTTTGACAGACTAGACTCCTTCATAGTCTGAGTCCAGAAATCACTCACACCCCTGTAGTTACTGTCCTTTGTTCCAGTGTCTTTCAGGCATCTCTCTGGTGTGGAGAGGCTATCTCTTGAGCCAGCTGAAGACAAAATGGAGGGGTTTCCCAGGCCCTATTTAGTCTTTCTCTTGTGGGTGGAAACCCCTTGTGTTCTCCTGTGCAGACTCACAGCTACAAGATGGAGTTTTGGAGTCACATGTCCATGCATGACTCAGTTCTTTACAGGCCAACACCATTATTTACATGTTAGTTGAACGTTTCCAGGAAAGCTCAGATGTGGATTGGCATCTCTCAAGGTCCACTGTTAGCCAAGGACTCCCAATTACTTGAATAACCCCTTCACACAATGTTGACCAAATCTGCCTTAGGTGCTTCCTACAGCAAACACTTTAAATACAAGCATAGAGCCAATGCTTACAACTTCAGATATAAAAATGATCACACGAATAAGATGAATACATTCAGTAGAACATGACCTTTGCAAAGATATGTAACAACATGGCATATGTAGCATAAAACATATTCCAGTTAAGTCATATTTATACTCATAAGCATATTTCTATAATACATTATGGGGTGCAACATCGCAGATAGCGTTGTGTTATGCACAGCTGAGGTTATGGAGCAAGTAATGCTGCTTTTCCACAATTTCAGCTGGTAGGAAGGTTTCTGTGGGTTAGTGTGCAATTCAGTGGTGTGGTGGAAATATTCCTTGAGTCAGAGATGGTGAATTCCAGGTCACTGCGGTTGTAGAATAACAGGCCAAACAGAGGGAAACAATTATGTCAATAATTTAGTCTGAAACATTGAAAAGAGAGTTTAGATACTCGCTCTGCTCCTTGGACAAGTTCAGGTTTCATTAAATTAAAAACAGCCTCTGTAGTTATGTAACCCCCTTCCCAGTCACTACTGAGCGCCGCAGCGTGTTTATCCTCATACTCCCCGTGGCACAAGGAGAAATGTTACAATCTCCATTTCACATATAAGAAAATTGAGGAAGAGAGCCATTTCCTGGCTTGTCCCAGAGCAAACGGGAAATCGGTGGTAGAGTTAGGAAGCGAACCCCGGTATCTTCATTCTCCGAGCATAAACTGATTTATAAACCCAGTTTTGTTCCCTGCACCACCCGCGATTTCAACTGCAGCCTTCCCTGACCACAGCTTGTTTCCTGTGTCTGTTAAGAGGACCCCAAACTCCTCCCTCTCGGCGGGTTTCCGACTAACCTTCCCCAGGCGTAACCGTAGCAGAGGTTAGGCGCGCCCTGAAGCCCCTCAGAACATGTCACAACATTTCAGCAGAGACTTTTTTGGGGGAGGGGGAATGGTTTTGGTTTGGTGTGACTCCTTCCATAAAACCCCCAAACAGAAATTCTAAACCATAGATTATAAAACCAGAAGGGACCCACTGATCACCTAGATCCCCCCTCTCTTCTCTGCCTGATCAAGTGGTTCAGTTCCTGCCTAGACTGTGTTCCCCAAGCGAGCCGGACAGCCCAAGAGGCCCGGCTCCTGTACTTTGCTTTCTCTCCAGAGGTAACGAACAGCGTAATTGCCATAGTTACAAGTTACCAGGCAGCTGTTTCTAAAACAGCACATGTATTTCTAGGGTGAAAGCGTTACAGAAAAAACAACAAACATAAAAAACCCCACATTAGAACAAACAAATCACCCACATGCTAAAAGGCTTCTCGGGAGTAGCCCCTGGTTTCAGCCTAAGTGTCAGTCCTTCTAAACCCACAACCACGGGTTTTTTCCACATGGGTCATAACTGCCACGGATAACAAACACATAATTTAGTCGTTCCTTTATATAGCTTGGGCCTTTAATCTTACCCACATGTAATAAGTGATAAAAACATAAGAAGGGCTAGAACAAAGGTCCATCTACCCCAGTATCCCGTCTGCCAACAGTGGCCAATGCCCGGTGCCCCAGAGGGAATGAACAGAACAGGGAATCATCAAGTGATCCATCCCTTGTCACCCATTCCCAGCTTCTGGCCAACAGCGGCTCGGGACACTATCCCTACCCAGCCTGGCTAATAGCTGGTCACACACAAACTTACTCCTCAGGCTAGAGCTTCAAAAGGCCGAGTTTCTGTTGGGGAATTTGCATTCACCTCCCCTAGATGTTTCCCAGGCAAACACTCAACACTTTTTGTTCCCAAAGTCCTTTTTTGTCTGGCATTTTGTTCCATATAGACCTCTGAACACTCGGTTCACAGTGACAGATCCACATGGCAGAGCTGTGCAAAAACCCTCCCAGCCCTGCTGCAGATGGATTTAGACATATTAAGGCTGGAAGCAGGGGCCCTTGGCAGATTTATTATACTGTGAAGAAACTCATCATTTGGAGTAATTTTGGTGGTGTCAAGGAATATCTTCCGATTCCTCCCAAAAGCAAATTCCTGCGCAAACATAACAAGGGCCGTACTGGGTCAGACCAGTGGTCTGTCTAGCCCAGTATCTGACAGTGGCCAATGCCAGGTGCTCCAGAGAGAATAAACAGAACAGGTAATCATCCAGTGATCCATCCCCTGATATCCATTTCCAGCTTCTGACAAACAGGCTCTAGGGACACCATCTCCACCCATCCTCTGTCAGCCTCTGTTTTTCTAGGTAACATAGATGAAAACCTGTATGTTAGAGTGTTTTGTTAGAGTACTGTTGTTTCCTTGCATTACTTTTAAATAATAAGCTAGATTAAAGCAATGCTTTGTATGTATGTTGGGGGCAAACAGAGGTTTGATAATCGAAAAGTATTGGCAAAAGGTATTTTAACCAGGAGGACACACACACACACACACACACGCAGAGAGAGAGAGGCATTAAAATAATTGTTCTAAAAATGCTGCGAGGAAGTTCAAAAGAACCGAGGTGAATTAGACACCTAACTCTCTTAATTTCTCTGAACATTTCAGACTTAATTGTTAAAAAAATCTACTTATTTGCATGGGCTTCTTCTGAATGATATCAGAGCGCCTCAAATTATCCAGCCTCACGATGCAGCCGTGAGGGAAAGATGGTCTTATGCCTGTCTTGTAGAGGTAGGGAAAGGGAGCCCAGAAAGACATCAACTGCCTTGCCCAAGGTCGGGGGGAGTGGGCGGCCTCTGTAGAAGAGCAGGGAATCGAAGCCAGGGTTCCTGTGTCTCAGCCCAGAGCCTTAGCCACCAGCTCACTCTTCTCCCCTCAGTGTCACCACTTTGTCACCTGCAGACTGAGCACATCTCACCGCGCTTCCTGTGTCTGTTCAGAGTTTCCCCCAAACCCTCCCGCCTCCACTAGGACAGTTTCTCATGAACCTCCCCCATCCCCCACCCCCCAGTTAGTTGTAGCTGCCTGAAGAGCCGTGAAGTTTAGATTCCTCTTGGCAGCGCTATCTGCAGCGTCTCACTTAATCACAATAGGAAAAAATCGTGGAGACGTATTATATATTCAGCATTGGGCTATTTAATCACCTAGGTAAACAAGCTGGGGTTTCTGAACTTAAAAGTCCAACTTACCATTTAACCCTATCTGGAACCTGACTCTCCACCTGACCCGTACACCCTAAATTTAGAACTAAACCGAACGGCAATGCCAAATACCTACTATACTCTAGCCCTAATCTTATTTTAAACGCCATCGGGCGCATAAACCCCTTCAGATTTTTCGAAATTGCCAGTCTCACACCGCAATGCACCTCTGCGGGTCAGGCACAGGTGAAATGATGCCCTTAATTTCATTGTTTTGTTGCAGGTGCTGCGCTGGGGGACTCGGTCCAGTCTAGGGAACCCCACTTCTCTGGAAGAGAAGGAGACTCTGTGACCCTCACTTGTTCTTATGATACCAGCTCTACCGGCTACGTCTATCTCTACTGGTACCGCCAGTTTCCCAACCAAGCCCCGCAGTACATTCTCTTCAGAGGAGTGAAGCAAGCCAGAGATGAGAGTAATACCGCAGATTTCGCACAGAAGAGATTTTCTTCCCAGGCTGATGACAGCTCCACAGTTCTGAGCATCAAAGCCCTGGAGCTGGCGGACACAGCGGTGTATCTCTGCGCTCTGGATGTGACACAGTGACAGAGCCACATAGGAGAGCCGTACAAAAACCCTCCCAGCCCTGCTGCATTCGATTTTCAGAGATTAATGCTGCTTGCAGATCTCTGGAGGGGACTCCTTCTGCTATGTAAAACCATATATTTTCGGATGACTAGGGGAGGTGAATTTGTTTCTTCTAGCTCCTTCCAAGAGTTAAGTATTTAAAGAGCTACATTCAACTGCCACGCTTGGAGAATATAAAGGGCTCTACGTGTATAGTGTGGGGCAAAAAGAAATGCTAATTTGTACTAAACTGCGGTGTGCAAATGGGAGAATAAAAATCCAGATAACAAATGAAATCGAAATCCTTATTTCTGGTACAACCAGGGTGAAAATGAATGAGTAAAATATGGGAAAAAATACTGTTTAAAATGCCATTTGTGGGAAAATGTGGGTGAAATATTTTAAAAATTAGGTGAAAATACGTATGTTGGCAAGTATCAGAGGGGTAGCCATGTTAATCTGTATGCACAAAAACAACAAAAAATTATTGCCCAAATAAATCTGTTACTCTTTAAAATGCTACCGGACTCCTCGTTGTTTTCAAATATGTTGGGCTGCGTGTGATGGGGTGAAGCTACAGTGAGTGCCACGCTACCAAAGTGAAGTGAGTATTCGAATGGAAGAAAAATTCATATGATGGGCTGATTGGTTTGGTTACTGACATTCCTTTGTATTACTTTTTTTAAGTATATTTCCCACACGATAAAAGCGATGCTTTCTATGAGTGTGGTGTGGCGAACTAATGGCAAAGCAGCGCCATCTGCTGGTGAATAGAATAAATACGTGTTGCGAGTTGAAATCCGTTCATTGTTCTACAGAATTTGAATGTTCTCCCATTGCAGCCGCGCTGATAATAAAGGCTGTTGAAGAAACACACTAATAATTTTAAACAATTCCTCCCGCGAATCTCTCCTGGGATTTCATGAGAGCCGGAGAGAGTTAGGATGCGTGTTAGGAGCCCGACTACATCCCAGTCTATGTTACTGGTCAATACTACATGATACCCGTCACTTTAATATCTGAGTGATTGAAAAGGATTTACCCCATAATGCCCATGGTCAGGCAAAGAAATGTTATCACTCCTCTGTACAGAGGGGGAACTAAGGCACAGAGAGACTCAGTCAATTGGCCAGATTCGCTAAGGGAATCTGTGGCAGAAAGGGGAAACGGAGACCTCCTGTTTCCCAGACTCAGCCTTCTTCCCACCCTCTCATCGCCACTAAGGTCCGCTACAGAGTAAGCTGAACCCGGTCTATTTCTTGTGTCTATTAAGAGTCCCCCACCCAAACTCCGCCCTCTTCCCCCAGACTGGTTTCTGATCTATGTTCCCCAGTTGTAACTGCAGATCCTGTTCGCAGCAACATCTGGGACGAGTCAAACCTGTCTGCTATAAAAGAAATCATGGAGAACTCTTTCATTTTCAGAATTTGGATGTTCAATCTCTTAGGTAAACAGATTGAGATGTTTAAAGCAGCCCAAGAGATTTAGGCGACCAGGTCCCAATACATTGTAAACCTAACCCTAGCCCTGCCCAACACCCACCGCCACACCCCAACTCTAACCCTAACCCCAATAATTGGAGTTAACTTTACCCTAATCCTAGAATTAACCTTAATGCCAACTTCATTTCCTTTGGAGTGAGGTATCCAAATCTCCTCGACTTCTTTGCAATCCCCAGCCTTAAAGTGCAATGCGCTTGGAGTCATTTACATGTGACAAGTACAGTTGAGGTGATGTCCTTGGATGTGATTGTCTAGATGCAAGCGCAGCGCTGGGAGACTGGGCCCAGCCTGGGGAACTCTACGTGTCTCGAATAGAAGGAAACTCCTCTGGGACTCTCAGCGACACCCGTGTCTATCTGTACTGGTACCTCCGTTATCCCAGCCAAGCCCTGCAGTACGTTCTCCGCAGAGCAGCGAGGGGATTCACATTGAGTGATATCTCAGGTTTCGCCCAGGAGATGTTTTCTCCCCAGGCCGATGACAGCTCCACAGTTCTGAACATCACAGCCCTGCAGCTGGCAGACACAAAAACTCCCCTCGCCTTGCTGCAGCGGAAGTTGCAGAAATTAAAAGCCACAAGCAGCGCATTTGAATGTTTTTTAACCTCATTCAATACAAACATTTGTGGGTGATTATGGAGCTGTCGGTTTAGTTAGTCCACGCTCTGTCCTCCGCCAAAGTAAGTGCTTACTCAAAATAGCAACATTAAAACATAAGCTTTGGAGAATATAAAGGGAAATAACTTAAATTGGGAAGAATTTGGGGCATCTTTACTCATGTCTGAATGGCACAGATACCGCGGTCGGCGTAAAATAATAATAAATAATAATAATTAAAAAAAACCAAAACAAAACAAAACAAAACAAAAAAACAAGAGAGATTGTAACTGAAACATGGCTAACAAGAATGACTGAAAAAATATAGGTTGAAACAACAGTTACATTCATTTTTGGCAAAATTAGGTTAAAACACATGAACTAAAATTAAATATATGGACAATATACCTTCAAAATACCTGTTAATTATATCTGTGATGAGGTAAAGCTCTGGTTTCAAACTCCCTCAAGGTGTAATGTAATCAAAAATCTAATTGAAAACTTGGATATTTAGCTGGCTTGTTTGGAAAGTGTTATTACCTTGTCTTATTTTTAAAGAAGCCCTACATATCAAATGCGATCTGTGTATAGTGTGGAAAAATAACGTGAATGCAGCGACACCTAATGGTGAAAATTATGAGTTTGTTTTGTCTTTTGACATCTTTCCATGTTTTCTTTATTTTAACTTTCAGCAGCGGAGAAACAGAAATGCAGGAAAAAAAAAAAAACCTCAAGAACATTGGCTGGGAATTTCAAAGGACATTACTGGAATTTGATATTTAACTCTCATTAAATTTCTCCTTCGAAAATCCCATTTGTCATTCTTAACGCCTCTGAGTATGTACTGAAATCTCTCCTACCCTAACACCTAAGCCACAAATCAGTCCTTCTTCACTCAATCTTCGCACGCTGTCAACTGCAGAGTAACAGGGAGCCAGCGGTGTTTCCGGGGTCAGGTCAGTTTTCCAAACTCCGCCCTCTTCCTTTAGGCTTGTTTCTGATTAATCTCGCCCACTTGTAGCTGCTTTCAGAGACCAGAAGCTTAAAAGCCTCTTCCAGCAACATCTGAAAGAGTCAAACTCGGTCGCTATAGGAGACATCATGGACAAGTGTTTGATTCTCAGTATTTGGATATTTAATCACCTAGGTAAAGGGGCTCATTTTCAAAGGCGGCTAAAAAATGTGTATGCACATCTCCTACCGAACTCTAAACCTATCCTCAAACAATTTCTCTAAGTCTCACCTAACTCTAACCTACTCTATTACTTTTAAATCATCTGGTGTAAGGCACCTAAACCCCTTAGTCTTGTTTGAAATTCCAAACCTTACATTGCAATGCACCTAGAGCCAGTTCTATGGGTCAAGTGCAGTTGAAACGTTGCCCTTGGATTTGATTGTCTTTCTGCAGGTGCTGCTCTGGGTGACTCGGTCCAGTCCAGGGAGCCTGAAGTTTCTAAATCAGAAGGAAACACTGTGTCGCTCAGTTGTTCTTATGATACCAGCTCTAGTAATGTCTATCTGTACTGGTACCGGCAGTATCCGCACCAAGCCCCGCAGTACATTCTCTGGAGAGGAGCGAAGTCCTACAGAGATCTCAGTGACACCGCAGGTTTCGCCCAGGAGAGGTTTTCTTCCCAGGCGAACGACAGCTCGACAGTTCTGAACATCACAGCCCTGGAGCTGGCAGACACAGCGGTGTATCTCTGCGCCCTGCAGAAGGCACAGTGACAGAGCCACATAGCATATCTGTACAAAAACCCTCCTTTCCTTGCTGCAGAGAGACGTTAAGCACACCGATGCGGGAATCAGCGTCCTGCAGGGGACTTGAAAGCGCTGTTGAAAACATACTGAATGTTGGTTTCAAGTTACTCCTCCCAAACCTGAAATCCTCATTCAAACAGCTCCATTAAAACATCACCCTTGCAGAATACACAGTGCATGGGCTTTGTCACTCAGGAAACATCGTAGGAATACTTTTATCATTATAAACTGGGGCCAGTTTATGAGAAATCCTAACTGTGAAAACCTCAGTTTATTGACATATGTGGGAAAACACTACGGCAATAAAAGAATATCCTATTTGTGGTTGGGTAAAGCGTGGTTCAGCTACCGGTTTCCAATGGACCAGAGTCAAATCTCTATCCGAACATCAAATAAAATTATATTTGTGTGTGATTAGTTAGAGAACTTATATGAGTTTAAAAACATGAGTACAGACAGGGTCTCTTCGCATGTTGTGGAAAATCAATAGGCGAGCAGTGCTACCTACTGGCCGGATATATGAATACATTTTATCATTGGAAATCTTTCCATGCGTGCACGGACCAAGCTCAGCGGAGAGGGATTGTCTTGTTGCAGGTGCTGCGCTGGGTGACTGGGTGCCACCCGCAGGCCTGTCATTGAATGACCAGACAGGTTAAAGTATTCTCCTACTGGTTTTTTAATGTTATGATTCCTGATGGTCCCTCTGCCATGTACATTGGCCAAACCGGAAAGTCTCTACGCAAAAGAATAAATGGACACAAATCTGACATCAGGAATCATAACATTCAAAAACCAGTAGGAGAACACTTCAACCTGTCTGGTCATTCAATGACAGACCTGCGGGTGGCAATTTTGCAACCAAAAAGCTTCAAAAACAGACTCCAACGAGAAACTGCTGAGCTTGAATTGATATGCAAATTAGATACAATCAATTTAGGCTTAAATAGAGACTGGGAATGGCTGAGCCATTACAAACATTGAATCTATCTCCCCTTGTAAGTATTCTCACACTGCTTATCAAACTGTCTGTACTGGGCTATCTTGATTATCACTTCAAAAGTTTTTTTTCCCTCTTACTTAATTCGCCTCTCAGAGTTGGTAAGACAACTCCCACCTGTTCATGCTCTCTGTATGTGTGCATATATATCTCCTCAATATATGTTCCATTCTATGCATCCGAAGAAGTGGGCTGTAGCTCCAGGCTTGTATTAAACTCCCAAGGTTACAGATCCCCTGGCCTTGGGTCCAATCGCTGCCACCACCACCCAAATGGAAACCCCCGTGAGAGCCCAGGAAGGCGCACTTGGCAATTCGTTCTTGTGGGGTAACCTCAAGCTCTTTCACCCTCCTCCGGGAAAGAGCCAGGAAAGAAAAGAGAAAAGGAAATCAGCTGTTGCCACCAGCTGAACCTGGAACCCTTTGTTCCTCTTAGCAGCGAACTGAACAACATGCACACGGACCTCTTTACCTCCTGAGACACAGGAATCCGATCATGTTCATAAAAAAGGTAATTTTTATTTTTTTAAAAAAGAAAGAAAACGGGTAAAATCAGGGTGTTGCTAGATATTAGAAGAGCAACTGAAAAGGATTAAACACCAGGAATGGCTTCCCTGGGGTCCAGTTTAAAGGTTACAAAAAGAAAACAAAAGCACCTGTGTTTAGCACAGAGGAATCCACAAGCTCAAATAAAGAGATAAACCTGATCGTGTCTAACTAAACATTCCCTGTTCTACTTACTTTCCAAAGGAGTAATTCCAGGTATGAATGCTGAGGAATTTTCATATCTGGCCCAAGCTTCTTACAGCATACCCGCTGCTCTGGCTCTCCAGCGGAGAGAACAAAAACAAACAGACAGACAGAGGGGATTTTTTTTTTCAAATATGAAAGTTTCTAGTCTTCCCATTGGCTTTTTTGGCCAGGTGTCAACTCAATTCCTCTTACCTAAGCATTTCAGTGAGACTTCTTAACCCTTTACAGGTAAGGCAAATAGAATAACACTACTAAGAATGAGTTTTATAGCTAACTGAGTGGCTAGGTGTCCATAAAAGGGTGCTCTCCCCCTCCTCATTTACCACATCCTTCCGAGGCAGTCATTTCCCAGTCTGTATGTGTGCAACTGATTGTTCCTTCCTAAGTGGACTACTTTGAATTTTCAGAGTAGCAGCCGTGTTAGTCTGTATCCGCAAAAAGAAGAACAGGAGTACTTGTGGCACCTTAGAGACTAACAAATTTATTAGAGCATGCTCTAATAAATTTGTTAGTCTCTAAGGTGCCACAAGTACTCCTGTCCTTCTTTTTACTTTGAATTTGTCCTTATTGAATTTCACCCTATTTACTTCCGACCATTTCTCCAGTTTGCCCAGATCATCGTGAATTTGAATCTTTTTCTCCAAAGCACTTGCAACTTCTCCCAGCTTGGTGTCATCCACAAACTTTATAAGTATGTTGTCTATGTCAGTGTTCTTCCTTGCAAGGCCCTCAAGCCAGCAGTGGCTACCGTCTACCCTAAGTGCAGCTCCATAAGTTCCCTCTAGGAGAGAGGGCCCCTCTCCCCTGGAACTCCCTGCTGTCTGCCAGCAGGGGAAGAGAGAAACCCTTTCCCTGGAGCTAGCTGCAGCTGGCAGGGAGAGGGCTTGGGGGAGCCCTCCGGCCCCAGACCCAGGGCAGCCTGCCTGCACCCCAACTCCCAATCCCTGGCCCCAGCCCAAATCACGCATCCCCAACCAGATCCCTCACCACCCCATCCCAACCAGCTGCCCCAGCCCTGAGCCCCTCTGCACCCGAACCTCTCATCCCCAGCTCCACCCCGGAGCGCTCACCCCCGCATCCCACACCTTGACTCTCATATTGAAGGGTGGGTTTTTTTTTTGCCAAAGTGCCCCCCACTTCAAAAATGGTGAAGAGCACTGACCTATGTCATTATCTAAATCATTGAGGAAGATATTGAAAAGAACCGGACCCAGAAGTTATCCCTATGGGACCCCACTTGTTATGCCCTTCCAGCACGACTGTCAAACACTGATAACTACTCTCTGGGAATGGTTTTCCAACCAGTTACCCACTTACTTATAGTATCTCCATCTATGCTCTATTGGTCTCCTTTGTTAACGAGAAGGTCTTTCAGGACAGTAGCCAAAAACTTACGAAAGTCAAGATATCTTGACACATCTAATACTTCACCCCCTCCACTCACAATATTTGTATTCCCGTTAAAGGAAGCTATTAGGCTATAAAAGTAATCAGTTTAAATCAGCTTCCAAAGGCCATATAGGGGTTTGATGAGTTAAAACAGACAAACAGACAAATGTTGTACTGAAAAGTGAGGAAAATGTTATATCCATGTATACAGATTAAAATATTATAAATTACCAATTTATGGGAATCCCGTTTAATATTAAAAAAATGCCATTCTGTATTAGGTCTGGGTTTTACAGAGCTGCCTATCGGATTTGGACACCCAGATCCCATCGATTTTAAAACATCTGCATCTCGTGGGCGGCTTTGAAAATTTCCGCTTGAGGCTTTCTGAAAATGAATGAGAAAAAATACAGCGATAGAGCGAGAAATAATTATATATTGCAGAGCGGCGCTTTGAGATCTTCAGTTGACAGCAGACACAACTGTGCTAATTTTTATAGTGAATTTGCATCTACTTTTTTTCCCCCTTCAGGGTTAAATACCGAGAAGAACAGTGTCACCCAAAGACAAGGACAGCTGACCGGGGTACAAAGTGAATCTGTCACACTGGACTGGACTTTCTCGACTGAAGATGCAGGTTATGACATATATTGGTACAAACAGGACAGCAACGGCCAGACGAAGGTCTGCCGGAAGCGAGCACAACGGGGCTGGGAGCCAGTTCTCACTGGACTTCAGGAAACCCGAAACATACGTGGGTCTGAGAATGGCGGAGTTAGAACGGAGCGATTCGCCGATGTATTTCTGTGCTATCGCTGAGAGGGCCTTACGTTACCATGCTGGGTGGGTTAATAGAGGGGCCTTTACAAAATCCAGTGATCAGTTTCCTCTTGACTCGGAGACAAAACTGGCGCAGATAGAAATCAATGTAAAGAGACACAACAAGCCACAAGCAAGGGGTTGAACTAAACGGTGCAGGTGTGACGGAAACCGCATAGGCACTAACTGTGTGGAAATGTTCCCCTTTTCCAGGAACCGTCCCCACAACTTTCCCACAATACCCAGAACCTCATGAGCTCAGATGTCAATAACTGTCACATCGCAATTTCCATGAATAGCTCCCTTGGGAGTTTAATACAAGCCTGGAGTGGCTAGTATTTTTTAAGGTCTTTGCAGGCTGCCACCTTCTGCACTGCACTTTTGGGGCCAGCCCCCCGCAGATAAGAATCAGACCTCGCTCCAGTAGCGTAAACGGGGCAAAGTATCAGCTGGTGTAAATCAAGGTGGCTCCATTAGAGTCAATGGCCCAGATCCCCAGGTCGTGAGTCAACGGGCTTAATTTTGCTTCACTCTGGAGAAATAACCCCTCACACAATATTTCTCTGGGGTGTCAGCAGGGGGATCCTGACCAGATCTGTGGAAATGGGATCCATGTACACTTACTTTTTTGGGGCGGGGCGGGGTGGTGTTAGCTTTTTAAAAAAGTAAAATCCCGCTCGACATTGTGATTCTTGTTGAACTCCCGTCTCCGAAGATGAGACAGAACTGAGTTGCTCCTACTGAGCTGCTAAAGAGATCTGGAGGCCAGAAATGTGTCACGTGACAGGAACAAGCCAAACCCACAGCGGGTAGGGTAAACGCTACCGGAGGGTATTAGCTGTGTTACCTGGTGAGGGAAACAGCCTTCAACTGGGGTCTGTAGGAGAGGACGAAATGGTCTTGCCACAGATTTAATTTCTCTAGTTTGATTCTGTGAGAGAAACTTCACCATAAAATTCTATTCTGTCCAGGTCCCTGTATTACACACATCATTGTGGTGACTTGAGCCCCTGAGGATCTGGAAACAATGTATTTAACCAATGCTCCAGAAATCCTGCTTTGGACAGTAACAGCATTTCTATCGTTGAGTAAGTGTCCGCTAAAAGGGGAAACGAATGTTAGAACTTCTGTTATCTATTGGGTTTGAGCAGGGGGAAACTGGAAGCCAGGATTCCTGGGTTCTGTTTATAGCCCAGGGAGGAGAGCAGGAGTTTAACGGGTTAAAAGAAGGGGTCTGAGCTTCTCGTTTCTAGTCCCACTTCTGGGAGAGGAGGAGAGTCTAGTGGTTGAAAGCAGTTAGACTGAGAATCAGGACTCTGGGGTCCTATACCCAGCTCTGAGTGGGGATCGAAGTCTCGTGGTTAGAACTTGACGATTAGGATTCAGGACTCCTGGGTTCTATTCCCAACTTCACTGCTGCCTTACTAGAAGCGGGGCAAACCAATCCTCTATTCTAGGTCTGAGTTAGTCTCTTTGTACAAGATGCACATGAAGAACCTTTTCATTTCTGGGAGGCCGTGAGTCCTAAAAGGCCTCTCTTCTCCTCACGCGAGACTGGCTGCAGGTGTATAATAGTTTTACATGCTTAATTAGGATTAACTTTTTCTCTTTCCTTCCCTGCAGGTCTCAGCCAGGGACAAGGCAGTGTTACGCAAACACAAGGGCAGCTGGCAAAGTTGGGGGGCCAGACTGTCACCCTGGAGTGTACTTTCTCCACGGGATACCAGTATTTCTACTTATTTTGGTACAGACAGCACCGATCAGGGACAATGGATTTCCTCTTCCGAACAGATGAGAGTAACG
This sequence comes from Malaclemys terrapin pileata, assembly GCF_027887155.1. NCBI lineage: Eukaryota > Metazoa > Chordata > Testudines > Emydidae > Malaclemys > Malaclemys terrapin. Next base: position 47,099,247 of record NC_071516.1, read on the forward strand.
CTCAAAAGAATGGAGCCGGGAGACGGTTTTCTGCACAATTCAGCAAATCCTTTAAATTCTTCAGTTTAACCATTAAAGAGCTAGAGCCGACGGACTCGGCGCTGTATTTCTGTGCTCTGCGGGAAGACACCGTGAGGCGTTTAATAGGGAGCCCTGTACAAAAACCCACCCGCTGGGCTTTCTCGCCATGAGAAACACAACTGCAGAGTAGAATCCCCAGGCAACAGACAGATGGTTAAACCAGATGATGGGGCTAGTATAAACCACACGACCTGACACCTTTGAAGCCTTCTGGGCCTCTTTCACCGTTGTGTTACCCCAGATTAATGTCAGTTTACCCACAGTGGGTCTGCTCCTCAGTTGAGGCGAGTCACTGTGGGGCAGATGGAGTCAACTGGGCCAGGTCCACCGCAGGTATCAATCAGCTGTTCTCCCATTGGGACTGGATTCCCCTAGCTGGAGTAAACCAGCATGGGGCCAATGGGGTAGATACACAAAGGCACAACACACAAAAGCATGCAGACATACACAAAATCCACATCCACAAAACCAGCACACAGAACACAGAATTTAAGTCTTCCCACAATGTCTTTAATTCAGTTCTCACCAAGTAGCAACAAAAAGGACAATAAAAAGGAAAATCAATAATAAAAAAACGACAGAAAGTCAGAATTCGACCTTCCCGGAAGTGCCGAGGAAGGAATTTCTCCCACGAGTTCTCACCTGAGCTTCAGCTGCCGACTAATCTGAACCCAGCCCCTTTCCTGTGTCTGATATGCATTTCCCGAACCCCTCCCTCTTCTGCTAGGCTGCTCTCGCATTAACCTCTCCCAGTCCCTGCGAGAAGTTGCCTTCTTCGCAGCGACCTCTCAGCTTGTCCGGTTGTCGCTGTCTGAGGCACCATGGGGACGCGTTTCATTCTCAGTCTTTGGGTCTTTAGCCAACTAGGTAACCGGGCTCTGGGTTTTTGGAAGAAGCGTCAAGGAATTCGGCTCCCGACTCTCATCTTACCCAGAACCCGAACTCTGATCTTAACCCTGACCCAGATCCGAACGCCACTACTATCCTTAACCTTAATTATTGCGCTAACCTTAATTGGTTCGAAATTAGGCTGATAAACCCCTGGGACTCTTTTAAAATTCCCAGCCTAGACCTGCCAATGCACCTGACGGTCATTGAACGTGAGTGTCTTGTTGCAGGTGCGGTGCTGAGTGACTCGGTCCAGTCCAATGAACCCGAGGTGTCTAGGTCAGAAGGAGACACCGTGACCCTCGGCTGTTCTTATGAAACCAGGTACACTGCTGGTGTCTATCTCTACTGGTACCGTCAGTATCCGAACCGAGCTCCGCAGAACATCTTCCTGAGAGGAGCAAAGGGGATTAGGACCAGAGATACCGCAGGTTTCGCCGAGGAGAGGATTTCTTCCCCGGCTGATGACAGCTCCACAGTTCTGAACATCACAGCCCTGGAGCTGGCGGACACAGCGGTGTATTACTGCGCCCTGCAGCCGGCACGTCAGAGCCACATAGCAGATCTGTACAAAAACCCTCCGAGCTCTGCTGCAGGGGATGTTAAAGACATTAAAACGGGCAGCAGCGCCTTGAAACAGATGGATACTGACGCTTCTTAAAGATACATCTCCCCATAACAGTTACATGTTTATTTAAAGAGCTAATTTAAACATCGCCCTTGGATAAATTAATGGGCCTGATCTTTAATTAGGAAACTATTAATACCGTTTTACTTAGCTTAGGAGATGACCTGTATCGGTGTAATGTGGGGGAAAATCATTTGTAGTAAAACAAGGGTTAAAGGTGAGTAGACGTGTGACCTATTGTTGAAAATAGAGATTGAGATTAAATGCGAATGAAAACAGCCCTTTACAAATGGACAATATACTGTTAAATTGCTCATTTATGGTGAAATGGGGATAAAATACGCGAGTTAAAACACTGGGGAAATAGTTAGAAATACCCGGTTTTGAGTGGTGGGGTAAAGCTGCATTTACCAACTCCCCCAGAGTCACATCAATGCTCCTGTTGTAGAGACATTTGCATCTGGGGTAGATTTGACCTGAACCCACCGCGTTTCCTGGAACTCCTCCATCTTCCTCTCCGCTGGTTTCTAATGTTTGAAATAGAAATTGAGATAAAATGTGAATTGAAAATTTCATTGACAAACGGACAATAGACAGTTAAAATTCTCTGTACTTTAACAGTCTACTGTCCGTTTGGTGAAATGGGGGTAAAATATTCAAATTAAAATATGGGGAAATAGTTAGAAATACCCATTTGTGAGTGATGGGGTCCAGCTGCACTTAGTAACCAACTGTCCAGGGGTCACATCAATACTCCTGTTTCACAGACATTTGCATTGTGGGTCGATTTGTTTGGAAACTATTTAATTGCAAGACACTTTCCCCAAGAATATATGTTGAGAGCCGAGAAGTGAAACGTGACAAAGCATGGCCATCAGCTGCCGGGAAATATAAGCACAGGTTGTCATTGGAAACCCTTCCATGCGCTATAGATTTTCGCTTTAACTCAGGCTGTCGGCAAAGGCAGCAGAGGAAAGACGAAAATAATTTAAAACAATTACTTCAAGAGTTCTGGCTGGGCATTTCATAGGAGGGTAACAGAGTTGGGCACCTCATCCCATTACATTTTTCTTGACATCATTGCTGGTAAACATGTTCATGCCACGTCCCAATGATACCTGAGTGTGTCATGAAATGTCAACACTCCCTTTATGAGTTAGAAGAAACCCCTCTCTTTTATACATCTAGGGAAACTGAGGCATGGAGGATTTCCCATCGTCACACGCAGTCTGTGGCACAGCAGGTCTCTGCGTCCCAGAGCAGACCCTTGTCCACAATCTCATCCCCATCCCCTTAACAACACTGATATGTCAGCTGCAGGCTGACTTCAAACCCCTGCGTCTGCGGTGAGTTCCCCGAACTCCTCCCTCTTCCTCTGCGCTGGTTTCTAATGAAGTTTCCACAGTTGTAGCTGCCCTTAGAGACGTGACATTTATACACCTCTAAGGCAGTAGCAGTATCCGAGCGTTTGAAATTCGGTCACTAGAGACGATACTATGGGGACGTGTTGTATTCTCAGCATTTGGATATTCAATCTCCTAGGTAACTGGACTGGGATTTCAAATAAGCCCAAGGGAACTAGACACTCAAATCCCATTGCACTATAAACCTAACCCTATAATTCACCCTTACTCTTGACTGTAACCAAAACGCGAATGCTACAACCTGACCCTCACCATAACCCTAATCCCTTATTCACACCCCCGCCTTAACCCCAACCCTTCTCCTGACATTAATGCGTATGGACTTTGGCGCCTAAATCCCTTAGACTTCTTTGAAATTCCCTGAAACTGCAATGCAGGTGGAATCATTTCCATATCTCAACTAGAGGTGAAATGTTGCCCTTGAATGTGTTGGTCTTGTTGCAGGTGCTGCGCTGGGAGACTCGGTTCAGTCCAAGGAATCCGAAGTGTCTGGATCAGTTGACGAATCTGTGACACTCAGCTGTTCTTACACTTCCAGCGATAGCTATGTCTATCTCTACTGGTACCGTCAGTATCCGAACCAAGCCCCGCAGTACATTCTCTTTAGAGGCGCAAAGTCCTACAGCGGGCGCAGCCATAGCGCAGATTTTGCCAAGACGAGGTTTTCTTCCCAGGCTGATGACAGCGCCACAGTTCTGAAGATCACAGCCCTGGAGCCGGCGGACAGAGCCTGGTATTACTGCGCCCTGCAGAGAGCACAGTGACAGAGCCACATCGGGGAGCCGTACAAAAACCCCTCCCAGCCCTGCTGCAGCTGATGTTCGGCACATCATAGGCATTTCTTTTCAGGAATGCACAGGATTAAAACCATGCCTTCCAGGGATATGGTGAAAAGGACTGTGAACACAGCTGCATGTGCTGTAGAGTATGAAAACTTATTGTTATTGGACTCCTTGTACGTTCTCTTCCTTTTTATGTCTAGCTAGGGGGACAACAATGCCTGTAGAAGAACAGGCCAAACAAAGGGAAATTATTTCAATAATGGTGTCCGAAGCATTCAGAGGAGACTAAGGGAGTTAGATGTCTAGCCCCCCTTGCTCCTTGGAAAAATCTCAGATTTCACTAAACTGAAAAAAAAAATCGATGTCGTTATATGACCCCTTCCCAGTAACTACTGAGCACCGCAAGATTATATCTTCATAATCCGCCTGGGAGGTGGAAAATATTACAATCTCCATTTTACATGTAGGGAAACTGAGGCACAGAGACATTAACTAGCTTGTCCCAGAGCAAACAAGGAGTCGGTGGGAGAGTTGGGAACTGAAGCCAGGTGTCCTCAGACTAACTGACTCACAAATCCTTCTTCTTCCCTGAACCACCCTGCGACTTCAGTTGGAGACTAACCTGAACACAGCTTCTTTCCTGTGTCTGTTAGTAGCCCGCCAACTCCTCCCTCTTCCACTGGGCTGGTTTCTGATTAACCTTCCCCAGTCGGAGCCCCCCCCCGCCCCCCCCCCTTTTTTTGGTTCTTGTTCCGCTCCTGCCGCCCTGTAGGGGGAAGCAGCGCGGAGAACCAGAGCGCCCTGCAGGGCAGTCCTCTTCCTTCCCTCCCCCCCGACGGGAGCGGAGCCCCCGCGGCAGGCGGCAGGCGGCAGGAGGCGGCGCAGCGGGAGGGGCCACGTGGCAGTGCCCCTGGTGTAGCCCTGGCCGCCCCCTTCTCTCTCTCTCCCGCCTGCTCCCTCCCCCCCGCCCCCAGCTGGTCCCCTGCACCCGCGTTCCAGCCGCGCCGCAGGTTTTTTTTTGTTGCTTGGGGCAAAAGCCAGAGCCGGCCCTGGTGGTGGGGTCCAGCTGCAGTGAGTAACCAACTGTCCAGGGGTCACATCAATACTCCCGTTGTAGAGACATTTGCATTGTGGGTCGATTTGTTTCTAAACTATTTAATTCTTTACCCAAGAATGTACGTGAGAACCGTGAATTCTAAAATCATGTGGTACGTGGTAAAATCATGGCAAAGCACTGCCATCTGCTGGTTGAAAATATAAACACAGGTTCTCGTTGGAAACCCTTCCACGCTCTGTTTCAGAGTACAAGCCGTGTTAGTCTGTATCTGCAAAAAGAACAGGAGTACTTGTTGAGATGAACTATCATCAGCAGGAGAAAAAAAAAACTTTTGAAGTGATAATCTATGGGCCATCTTGATTCTCACTTCAAACGTTCCCCCTCCCGCCCCTCCTGCTGATGATAGCTCATCTCACTTGATTGGCCTCTTACAGTTGGTCTGGCTACTTCCACCTTTTCATGTTCTCTGTATGTATAAATATCTTCTTGCTGTACGTTACATTCTATGCATCCGATGAAGTGAGCTGTAGCCCACGAAAGTTTATGCTCAAATAAATTTGTTAGTCTCTAAGGTGCCACAAGTACTCCTGTTCTTCTTCCACGCTCAGTATCTTCGGTTTCACTCAGGCTGTCGGCAAAGGCAGCAGAGGAAAGACGAAAAAGATTTAAAATAATTCTTTCAGGAGTTCTGGCGGGGCATTTCAAATGAGGTTAATGGAGTTGGGTGCCTCATTCTATTATATTTGTTGTGATAATCCCAGACATTATTGCCGGCAAACATATTCATGCCCCATCCCGCTGACACCTGGGTGCGTCAAGAAATCTCAAGAGTCCCTACATGAGTTAGAAAAAACCCTCCCTATTTTACAGCTAGGGAAACTGAGACATAGAGGATTACACATCGTCACACACAGTCTGTGGTAGAGCTGGTCTCTGAATCCTACAACAGACCCTTGTCCACAAGCCGATCCCTCTCCCCTTAAGAACACCAATATCTCAGCTGGAGGCTGACCTGAACCCACTGTGTTTCCTGGATATGCGGTGAGTTGCCCCAAACACCCCCCTCTTCTTCTTGGTCGGTTTCTAATAAATTTTCCACAGTTGTAGCTGCCCTTAGAGAAGCGAATTTTATATTTGTCTGAGGCAGCGGCAATAGCTGGGAGTTTGAAACTTGGTCGGTATAGATAGAAGATACTATGGAGACGTGTTTTATTCTCAGCATTTGGATGTTTCTCCTAGCGAACTGGGATGGGATTTCAAAGAGGCCTAAGGAAACTAGACACTCATTTCCCATTGAACCGTAAACCTAACCTCATGATTAATCCTTACCCAAGACTGTAACTAAAATGTGAATGGTACAATCTGACAGTTCACCCTCACGATAACCCTAAACCCTACCCCTGCCCTAGAGGGTGTAGAAGTAAAGCCCGCCAGTCCAGTCTCTTCCCTAAAGAACCTACAGTCTAAGGGTGACTACCCGTCTCTGCCACTGAGCTGCTATATGAACTTGGGCAAGTCCTTTCTACTCTCTGTGCATGTTTCCCTCCCATCCCCTTGTCTGCCTTTCCTTGCTGCGCAGGTAATCCCTTAGGAGCAGGGAGCCTTTGTGGCTGTTTGTTTTTAAAGCACCTGTCACTCTGCCTAGGGAGGCCCGTAGGTGATTGCTGGAATAATCACAGTGCGGCACCAGCCTGTTCTGGAGATGGGACACCAGGGCCAACGGATGGGCCAAGCCATTCTCGGGCGGGATACACCTGAGGGTAAAACCAGGCCGCGTCCCCATATCCCTTACCCCCTGCTGCCCCCTAGCGGCTCTTCCACTCCAACCCCCTTCAGCTGCCTCAATCCGCGTTGCACTGAAATCCTGTTTTCATTCGCTTCCCCTCATCTTTTTAAAAAAAATTCCTGATACAATTTTCTGTTCCTGATAGTGAGACAGGCTGGCGCTTCGCCTTGTTACCCTCTTCGGCCAGTGGCTTATAACCATCTCTTTGCTTCCTTGACGTCGGTGTGCGCCCGCTACATAAATATTGCTTAACTCCGGAGAGCACAACAGAGAGGGAAACCCATGAATTATAGTGACAGAGCCTTAACTGGTAGAGACCGGACCAGCTGCCCCGGATTTAAATGCGGCTCCACTGATTTACATCAGCTATGGCTCTGCCCGTGGTCTCCAGTGGAACTATGGCCAGTTTGCTCCGGGTGGGGAACCGGCCCAATGACTCTGATGGAACCCAATTAATCTGCACCAGTGGAGGATCAGGCCCAGTGCACTCAGGAGGAAAACCCTTCCCTCCCCCACCCACTTGTACAGGGTAAATGTACCGAGTTCCTTCCAGCCTGAAGGCCACCCCTGGAGGCTGAGCGGTGTCACAGCGTCACCTCATCCAGGTTCAGCTGCAGCCACTTCACTCTGCAGCTGAGTCCCTGACAATGAGCCTGGCCGCTTTGCTGCTGGTGCTGGCTCCAGGTATTCGAGTCTCCGCTCTGAGCAGGGCGCCCCGGGTTGGGATTTCCAGGTTGTTGGGGAATGGCTTTTCTGAAAGAAAGGCGCTCCGATACCACGGGGATGGGCGCCTGGGAGTAGACAGACGGACAGAGCAGAGGGGAGGATGGACACATGGTGCAGAGTGAGAGACAGACAGATGGAGAGACAGTAGTTGGATGGACAGGCAGACAGCGCAGAGGGCAGGTGGATGGATGGACAGACGGACAGCGCAGAGAGAAGGTGGATGGAAGGACAGAGGGACAGAGCAGAGGGAAGAATGGACAGATAGACAGACAGCACAGAGGGAAGGATGGGGAGATGGACAGGCAGGCAGCGCAGAGGGAAGAGTGGACGGACAGACAGACAGCAAGAGGAAAGGGAGGATTTTCGTTTGCTTGTTTTCTCCTTTGTCTGCACAGAGGTGCATGTATTTTCCTGTCACTGCTGAACAAGGAAACTGGACTAAAACCAACCTCCTCCCCCCCCCAGGTGCGTTGGGCCAATACACGGTGACCCAGGACCAGCCCCAGGCCGCTGCCCATGAAGGAGAACCCACCCAGCTCAACTGCTCCTACACGGGCACCGCGTCCAGCGTGCATTGGTACCGCCAGCCCCGGGGGGGCCAGCCGCGGTTCCTGGCGCTCCTGTACTCTAGCCGCAGAGACACCCGAGAGAATTTCACCATGAGCCTGGACACCAAAACGAAAAGCAGCTTCTTGTACCTGAACAGCAGCCGCCTGGAAGACTCGGCTGTGTATCTGTGCGCTCTGGAGCACAGTGCTAGGTGAGCACAGGCAGCCCGTCACAAAACCCGGGGGGAGGGGGCAGGACACAAGGACCCAAGAGAGGAGACAAGCAGAAGTTAGAATAGAACCGAGGATATGAGCACAGAAGAGAAGAAAGGAAAGTAGAACAGAGTGGGCGAGAGGCAATAAGAATAGAATGGAACAGAAGAGAACACATTGGAATGGACCGGAACGGAAGCGATGTGAACAGAATAAAGGGGAGAGAAGAGAAGAGGGATCAGTAATTTCAGGAAGAACTTTGAGGAAACACCTGGAAAATTATAAACCTTTTCGCCTTCCCCAATTGCCTGGATCGGGTGGTTTTGTATCAAAAATAGCTTCCTTGTCCCACAACGCTAGCAGATGGGGAACCATTCTCTGGGGAGACAATCCGGTAACTCAGTCATTCCCATGTGATTTTCCCTGTTGTTCAGGTCAGACACTTTCAGACTGGTAATATGCACACACACATTCTCACATACAGCCACACACGGGACACACTCGCACACGTAATCTCTCTCTCTCTCTCTCTCTCTCTCTCTCTCTCTCTCTCTCTCACACACACACACACACACACACACATACATACGAATTCTCACATACAAGCACTCTCTCTCTCACCCTCACCTAGACTCACACACACAAATAGACAGATTCTAACACACAGCCAGAAACCTACACACTGAAATCACACACACACACACACACACACACACACACACACACACACACGCACACTCTGACATATATCCCCCTTTCATACATACTCAGAAATATAGATAGCTATGCATACACACCATGACACACACATACACGCACACACACTTAATCTCAGAGGCAAAGGGATCCATACACACTCTAGATGATGATATTCTCGATTGGACCAGGTTCTGTTGGGGAGACAAGTTTTCCAGCTACACGGAGCTCTTCCTCCGCTGGGAAGCGTGTCTCTCTCACCAACAGAAGTTGGTCCATTAAAAGATATGACCTCACCCACCTCGTCCCTCCAATAGCGTGGCACCAACACAGTACAACAACCCGGCACACTCCTAGATAAACAGCGTGGCCCGCAGAATGCATCCCACACCCAGAGAATTTCCTGTGTCAGACTTAGATCTCTACGCAAAGGGACCCAGTCCTGCCTTTCATTCCAGAATCTGACAGACCCCACAGCACCCATGAACTTCCTTCTGCTCATTGCACTGCTGCGAGGTATCACACCCTTTAGTTCTCTGTGCTTTGTTGTTCTCTTTCACACACACTAACACACCTTCCCTCTCACGCTCCTGCAGGATTTAAGAGCTTGGCGTCCCTTAGTATTTTAAAGCAAAGAACTGCGTTTACGCCAGTCCCATCTCTTCGTGGTCAGCTCTACTGAGCACAACAGAGACACCTGCGGTTTGTAAAACTCCATCTGCTTCCTACTGGCTCATCTTTAGGTCTCCACTGTAAGGGGATTTCCAGCCAAACGCCCGCCCCTCCCTGGGCGTGACCTCCGTTGGCCTCCCTCGCCCTGTTTTCCCCACAGGGGCCCGCGGCCAATACACCGTCACTCAAGACAAATCTGCTGTGTCCAGCGAGGGAGAGTTACCCGTGGGGGAGAGCGGAGCATCCCTTGCTACCAGCAGGTCCCAGGCGGTTCCCTGCAGCTCATGATATTAAGGATCACAGGTGGCTGGGAACAGGGAGATTCCTTCCCCAGGGCCTTGGAAACCACCCATCGGTGCAACTCGCTCAGCTTCCCCAGCAGCCAGCCTGGGCCCTCAGTTGTGTACTTGTACTAGTGTGCTTTGAGGACAAAACCCACTGCCGCCTGTCTGGGAGGTGGGTATGTGCGTGCGTGCAAAGACTTTTAGAGCCCCCGCGCCTGTGTGGGAAATGATTTTATTCTCAGCGCTCACTTGCCACGGAGATGAGTGTCAGCATAGACAGACGTGCAGCAGGAAATCTAGCTACATGTCTACATGAGTCTGACCAAGTGCGTATTCACCCACGAAACCTTATGCTCCAATACGCCTGTTAGTCTATAAGGTGCCACAGGACTCTTTGTCGCTTTTTACAGATCCAGACTAACACGGCTCCCCTCTGATACTTGACATTCTAGTAACCAAACACTCAAATATAAGATCGTTTTGAGGAAATCACTGTCATTCCTGACACAGCAGGAAACATCACTTGCTTGTGTATAAGTAGCCCGAGACACTTATACTTGCGGATTATTCATCTAGATACGTGAAATCTACTGAAGAACATAAGAACGGCCAGACTGGGTCAGACCAAACGTCCATCTAGCCCAGTGTCCTGTCTCCGGACAGTGGCCAGTGCCAGGGGCCCCAGAGGGAATGAACAGAACTTGTAATCACCGAGTGATCCATCCCCTGTCGCCCATTTCATGACCATACTTTCACTGGGGTTACATTTCAGGGGAGGGAAAAGGCCCATCCTCTTCAGCAGTTTGTGCACCAATATAATATAGGCAATGTGGCTGCCTCTGGCTGTAGTCCCGGGGGCCAGTCAGGCCCAGCAGGGATGCACATTTCAAAGAGGCATAAAAGAGCTGAGCACCCAACTCCCTTAGTCCCCTTTGGGATCTCTGCCGAAGAGAGCCGGGGGAACCTGCTGTTGAGAATGGACAAGTCCGATGGGCACAACGAGTGAGATGTGAACAGGCTGGTTTCTGTACCCACGTTCCTCTGAATTTAGAGCAAAGAGTGTTTCTATTATCAAGGGGCAAATTTGAGGAGGGGGAGGGGCAGGTAACCTTCAGATTGTGAGCCAGATTTCAGCCCAATTTAAGCCAGGCCGACAGCCCGAGCCCATCCAAGGCCCGTGCCCTCTCCAAATTCCACCCATCACTCAAGCTGCCCCCACAGCCCCCGCTCCTCCCCACAACCCACCTGTGTCTAGAAGCCAGGCTCCGCCCACTCACAGCACCCACTTGCTCAGAGCAGTTCTACAAAGTGACTCCCTGGGACTCATTTCCTGGCTGTCTTAGGCCACCCGGAGCTGCTACTGCGGGTACCAAAGAGGCTCCTAGTTCAGGAGGCGGAGCTGGTAAATTTGCCCCAGAGGGAGAAGTAAATCTACCGTGAGGGGAGTGAACCTTTTGTACTGAACGGGGAACACCCGGCTAGACAACTTCTTCGCTGAGGGACAATGGGGAGACCCTGGCAGCTGTTCCCACGCCTGCTGCTACTGGTGGTGAAAATTCCCTGTAAGTCTGGGGGCAGGAAACGCGACAGAAGATGCTGAAGGGTGATGGTGGATATAAGAGAGCAAGGACTGATTCTCTGGCTCTCCCCTGTGGTTTGCTAGCCAGCACCGTTCTCTCTACTGGGGTGGATGGGGATACAGGACTCCTGGGTTCAATCCCCAGCTCTGTCCTGCTGGATTTCCTTCCCTTTTCTGTGCCTCAATTTCCACTCCCACCCTTTGCTTGGCTACTTAATCTGTAAACTCTTTGGGGTAGGGGCTGCCTCTTATTATTGTGCCTTTGGGAATCTCGCAGCCAGCAATAATCTAGGGCCAACCCCTTAAAACCAACCCCTAACTCCAGATTATAGCTATGTAGGAATATAATAATATAGGAAAATAGCAGTGGTGGGCCAGATGCAAAGCCCCTGGAAATGAAGAGAAACTCCCCCGGGCTTTGCATCCGGCCAGTGTGTGAACGGGGCAGAGGTGCCCTGATATCTATGGGGTGTGTCTTTTGCCTTCTGCCCACAGGGGGGAGCTGCCAGGTCGAGGTGCACCAGAACCTGTCTGCGGTCACTTGGGAAGGGCAGAACGGCAGCATCTCTTGCCACTACACGACGAGCACGTTCAGGAGTTTGCAGTGGTTCAGGCAGCTTCCCGGAGGCCAGCCTGTCTCCCTGCTGATTCTGGTGTCCGATGGGAAACAAACCAAGGAGCCCAACCTCACCGCGGAGCTGGACAACGGGAAGCGGCTGAGCTCGCTGCACATCAGAGAATCACAGCTGGGAGACGCAGCCACCTACTTCTGCGCCGTGGCGACACGGTGACACAGGAGCACTGGCAGCCTGTGCAAAAACTCCCCAGCTGGAGGGTAACTGTCAGACTGGCTGGCGGGACAACACCACCTACTTCTTCCACAGTGCATCTCTGAGTGTGCTTCGCCTTCCTTGACACGGTCAGCCCCCAGCACCCTGGTGAGGCAGGGCAGTGCGAGGATCCCCATCGCACAGGTCCGGAGCTGAGACAGAGAGGCTGAGGAGGGAATGCACTTGGGGAAGGACGCCTAAGACAGTGGCTCTCAACCTTTCCAGACTAGTGTTCCCCTTTCAGGAGTCGGATTTGTCTGGCGTACCCCCAAGTTTCATCTCACTTAAAAACTGCTTGCTTACAAAAATCAGACTTAAAAATACAGAAGTGTCCCAGTCACACTAGTACTGAACAACTGCCGACTTTCCCATTTGTACCATATAATTATAAAATAAATCAATTGAAATATAACTACTGTACTTACATTTCAGTGCGTAGTATAGAGAGCAGTATAAACAAGTCATTGTATGAAATGTTAGTTTGTACTGACTTCGCTAGTGCTTTTTAAGTAGCCAGTTGTAAAACTCGTGTCTACACGAGTTGATGTATCCCCTGGAAGATCTCTGAGTACCCCCAGGGGTACATGTTCCCCTGGTTGAGAACCACTGGTCTAAGGAGCCTGAAGGTTTGGAGGGAGTTAGGAAATGAAAAGATAAAATACAAAAACAAAAGAACAGGGAGAAAAGAAAGAAAAAAGATGGGTGGATTTATAGATACATAGACAGGGAGAGAGAGAGACAGCCAGGCATAAGAAACAGAAACGGAGATACATAAGATACACCAGTGGTACAAAATAGCCCCCTTTCTTGAGGGAGCATTAGACACTGAGGATTAAACAGAGACAGACCTCCGATTGCCACAGACGGCGCCTCTTTGCATAGCTGGCACTGCCCATTCCCATGATGCCCAGCCCTGGGGATCACCCCTTTGTCCAGGGGGAAGGCAAGTCAGAGTGTTAAACCCAGCGAAAAGGGAACTATTTAACACCGACACAAAATATACCATCACCGACAACCACAGGGGGATTCACTTCAATGTGTACGTCTCTGGCCAGGAGGGGGCAGCATTTCTAACGAAGAGGAAGGAGATTGAGGTTAATACAGTTGCACCTGTCTATTGTCTCTGTGCCCTGCAGAGGGCAGCTTTTCCCCTAAGACATCAGAGGCAAAGGGTTACTCCAGGGCATGGTTCTGTTTTTTTGAGACTAGGGGTTTGTCCCTGATTGGCTGGGCTCATTAATGTGTCTGATCCCTCCAGCAAAGAGGGCTGCAGACAGATTCTGCATCGCTGTCCTGGAGGCCGGGGAAAGCACCATCCCTTGGTCTCCGTGCGCTGAGGGGTAACCCGGAGCAGCGATGGAGAGGCAGCTGACAGCCTTGTCAGTGATACTGTCCATTCAGTTCTACTGTAAGTCTAGGGGGAGTTTGTCTGTCTAGACTGTGAGCTCATCAGGGAGAGGGGTTTTCCCCACTGTGTCTGTGCAGTGTCCGGCGTAACAGGGATCTCAAGTGGCCACCCTCCTGTACAAAAACTGTAACTGCTGGGGGGCAGTGTTGCGCCTTGAAAGACGTGTATTGGGGAGGAGGAGAATTGCACAGGTCTCTGCAGTGAGTCTGTATTTTGTCTGGGAGGGAAGGGCCTTGCTGCTGATAGGGCGAGAGCGGAGGTGTCTTGCCTCTCAAGCAGGAGAAATGCAAGTAGATTAAGAAAGCTCCAGGAGAGGACGGAGAAGCCTGCAGGTGATAAATACACGAGGAGCCAGGAACACTTCTAGATCACGGGTCACAGAAATGAGGGGCAGCGCAAGGAAGAGGTGTCCTGGGGCCCTACTAGTGATCCTGGTCATTCGTCTTTACTGTAAGTCCCGCGGCTTTTTAAACCCCTTCATAATAACGGGAGACAAGATTCTCAGGCGTGACGAGTGAGTCTGGGTGCCTCGGTTTCATAGATTTTAAGGCACAAGGGAACATTGAGATAATTTAGTCTGACGTCCTGCGCCCTAGGCAACTTCCCCAGTGATTCCTGGATTGGGCCCATGCTCTGTGCCGAGCTGGAGGAAGACATCCAGTCTTGATTTAAAGACTCCAAGCTGCAGAATCCACCCACTTCCTTAGGTAAGTTGCTCCAATGGCTAATCACCATTTCAGAGGTGGCACCTTATCTCTTGCCTGAATTTCTCTAGCTTCAGCCCCTCCATCGGCTCTTGTCATGCCTTGTCTGCTATATTAAAGAGCCAGTTACTCAGAAATCTCCTTCCCACCTAGATGCAGAGAGGCTGGGATAAAGTTACCTTTTAAAAATTATTACAAGAATGGCTTAAATCATTCCTGTAGTCACACGCTAGAGCATTGCCCAATAACTGATGTTCCCGAGCTGAAATCAGAAGTCACTAGTATTTGTTTCAGAGTAGCAACTGTGTTAGTCTGTATCCGCAAAAAGAACAGGAGTACTTGTGGCACCTTAGAGACTAACAAATTTATTAGAGCATAAGCTTTCATGGACTACAGCCCACTCTATATGCATCCGAAGAAGTGGGCTGTAGCCCACGAAAGCTTATGCTCTAATAAATTTGTTAGTCTCTAAAGTGCCACAAGTACTAGTATTTGTATTACCCCAGTGCCCAGGAGCCCGAGCCATGAACCAGGACCCCACTGAGCCAGGCGCTGCCCAAACACGGGGCAGGAGATTCCCTTTCCCAGAGACCTTACAGGCTAATTAGCCTAGACTACAGAACGCACTGAAATCCCACGTGCACGTCATTCTTGGTATCACAGTCTTAAAGTCACCTCAGATCATTCCTGTCGCTCTTTTCTGGCTGGCTGGGGACACAGCCTCTGATCATCAGACTCTTTACCGTGTCTCGCGTTGGGCACCCAAGAATCATGAGTCACTTTTGTAAATCTTAACCCAGGGGAGGTGATGAATGCCAGAATAATGTGAAAATGATGCGTTCTTCTGTTCTCCTGGGATTCAGGGATGATGGAGGGACCTGATTCATTGATCATTCTGTTTATAAATATAAATTCTCGTTCCCACTAGGTGTAAGTTGGCAGGTTGGTGTGGCGCAGATCCCGCTGTCCCTGAGCGGCTCTGAAGGACAGGACTCCAGCCTGACCTGCAGTTACTCCGGCACGGTGAGAAATGCGCAGTGGTACCGCCAGGACCCAGGGGAAAGCCCCGCCCTCCTGGGGGTTTTGTACAAGGACGAGCGTGCCACGTGGGGGCTGAATCTCAGAGCTGAGCTCCGGACCACAGAGAAGCACAGCTACCTGAACATCACCGAGGTGCAGCTGCAAGACACGGCCACCTACCTCTGTGCAGTGGAGACACAGTGGCACAAAGGGCACCCGAGCCTGTGCAACAACTGTAGGCCGGTATTGTCAAAGGTGCCTAAGGGGTTTAGGTGACCCAAACTCCATTGAAATTCAGTGAGAGTTGTGCACCTAACTCCCTGGCGTCCTTTGAAATTCCCAGCAGGAGGCTCAAAGAGTACAATTTCCAAAAGTGCCTAAGTGGGTTAGGAGCCCCCTTTCAGAAAGGGCTTAGGGGCATGTTTGAAAGGTATTTAGGTGCCTACAGAAGGAGATAAGTGCCTAGTGGGATTTTCAAAAGTGCTTAGGTGACTAACTCCTGTTAATAAGGTTCCTACATGCTTTCGAAAATCCCAGTCAATGCCAATCTGCTTCTTTAGCTGCCTAAATACCTTTAAAAACCGGCCCCTTAGCTACCTGAGCCTCTGATAGTCAATGGGATTTTGGATGCTGAATTACCTGGGTGCTTTTGAAAATGTTATCTTAAGTGCAGAAGCAGTGGATAGATTGCACCTGGGCTTTCCTCTGATCTCAGGAAGATCAGGGAAGTAAAGTCTTCGCAGATCTTGGTTTGAAGCCTTGAACTTTTTGCGGGGGGAACCATTGCTTCTCGGAACCTCGCTGTCCAGTTTCTCTGCTGAGCCACAGTGCATAGCCGTTCTTACTGTTGGTAGTGACGTGTTTTCCCTTAAAGGAAGACAGACAGACAGACAGACAAACGAACACGACCTCCTCCAAGCAGAGCGGTGTGTGACCCGAAACAGGAGAAGATGTAGAAACGTCCTGAAATCCCATGAGGAATCTGTGATGTGGAGTAGAAAGGAACTGAACCTGAGCTCCCAGTGCAAAGCTGTGACAAAAGAGGGCTAATGTGGTCCTTGGATGTATAAACAGGGGAGTAGTGAGTAAAAGTAGAGGTGATTTTACTTGTGTATACCGCATTGATAACACCAATGCTGGAATGCAGTGGCCAGATCTGATGTCCACATTTTAAAAGGATTTTTAAAAATTGGAGAGAGTGCTTAAAAGAGCCACAGAAAATTATTCAAAGGCTGGAGAAAATGCCTAACAGCTAAATCCGTTTAGCTTAGTCAAAAAGATCAAGCGATGATTTGTTTATGGAGTATAAGAACCTTCCTGGGGAGAACATTCCTGGTTCTAAATGGGCTGTTAAATCTAGTGGAGAAAGGCACAGCAAGAACCAATATGTCTGGAAGCTGAAGCCAGCCAAATTCAAATTAAGCATTAAAAAATATTCTCTTGATTCTTCAAACCAAGATAGGCTGCCTTTCTTTCATGGGGTTACTGGCCTAGTGGATAGGGAGAAGTTGTAGACATGATATACCTTGATTTTAGTAAGGGGTTTGAGACAATCCCACATCATTCTTATAAGCAAACTAGGGAACCATTGTCTAAATGAAACTATTATAAGGTGGGTGTAAAACTGGTTGAAAGACCGTACTCAAAAGAGTAGTTCTTTGTTAGACTGGAAGGACATATCTAGTGGGGTCCCACAAGGGTCAGTCCTGGGTCCAGTAATATTCAATATTTCATGGAGGACTTGGATAATGGTATGGTGAGTATGCTTATAAAAATTGCAGATGACATCAAGGGTTTGCAAAGACTTTGGAGGACAGGATTAGAATTCAAAATGACCTTGACAAAATAGAGACTGGTCTGAAATCAACAAGATGAAAATCAATAAAGACAAGTGAAAAGTACTTCACTTAGGAAGATGAAAAAGAATCAAAAGCACAACTACAAAATGGGGAATATCTAGCTGGTTGTAATGCTGAAAAAGAGCTTGGGGTTTATGGGGATCACAAATTGAATATGAGTCAATAATGGGATGCAGTTGTGAAAAAGGCTAATATGATTCTTCCCAACAGGTGTCTGGGTAGTTGAAGTCCCCCAGCACCACCAAGTCCTGTCCTTTGGATGATTTTGTTAATTGTTTAAAAAAAGCCTCATCCACCTCTTCTTCCTGGTTTGGTGGTCTGTAGTAGACCCCTACCATGACATCACCCTTGTTTTTTACCGCTTTTATCCTTACCCAGAGACTTTCAACAAGTCTTTCAACAAGTCTCTCCTATTTCCATCTCAACCTCAGTCCAAGTGTATACATTTTTGATATATAAGGCAACACCTGCACCCTCTGTTCCCTGCCCGTCCTTCCTGAACAAACTGTACCCTTCTATACCAATATTCAGTCATGTGTATTATCCCACCAAGTCTCTGTGATGCCAACTATGTCATAGTATCAGAGGGGTAGCCATGTTAGTTTGGATCTGTAAAAAGTGACAAACAGTCCTGTGGCCAGGGGCGGCTCTATGCACCAGCAAAGCAAGCACGTGCTTGGGGCAGCCCATTTGCAGGGGCGGCAGGGATCCATCATGGGAGCTGAGAACCAACAGGGAGCCCTGGGCGCTGTAGTTCCTTGGTTAGCTCCCTGTCTATAGAGCCAGCCCTGGAGCAGGGAAAGAACTACATTTCTCAGCATTCCCTTGGCCACTACCAACAGGAAAGAGGGGGAGGGAGTGAGGTAGCTGAGACCTCATGCTGCAGCCTGCTGTGAATGGAGAGCTGCACTGTGAGTAGGGATACCATATTTTAACAATCAAAAAATAGGACACCCCACGGGGAGGGAGGGTAGCCCCACCCTGCCACCATCCACTCCCTCCGACTGCCACCACAGAAACCCCAACTCATCCAACCCCACCTGCTCCCTGTCCCCTAATCACCCCTGCCCCCAACTGCCCCTTGGGATGCCACCCCCTATCTAAGCCTCCCTTCTCCTTGTCCCCAACTGCCCCCTCCTGATACCCCCCCAACTTCCACCCTAGGACCCCACCCCATACCTGTCCCCTGACAAACCCCCGGGAATTCCATGCCTATCCAAACACTGCCTGTCCTGACTGCCCCCCCAATCCCCTGACCCATCTAACCCCCCCTTCTCCCTGCCCCTGACTGCCCCCAAACCTCGGCCCCATCCAACCCCCCAGCCCACTTACCGTGCCACTCAGACCAGCGTGTCTGTCTCCGCACAGCGCCACACACACTGCTGTATACATGCTGCCGTGCTCCCCCGTGGCGCCACAGCCCCCCCCCATCCCCCAGCACCTGCCTTCCAGATTTGAACACCTCAAAATTCAGGAGTGCTCAAGCTCAGTTTGGGCAGCTGTTACTTCATTTCTCCCAAATCAAATATACTGATCCACTGTAACTTGCTGTAGAAAAAGTAGGATAAAATTGAGCAAGAAATGCTTCCCAGTGGTTATTAGGACTGGAATTGTTATTTTCAACAGCCATTGCCTTTTGTTTTTGTTTGTTTGTTTGTTTGTTTGTTTGTTTGTTTGTTTGTTTAAAAGGAAGACAGTGATATTGCGTTGGCAAATTCCCCATAGAAACAAAGAGTGGAACAAAAGAATAATAAAGGCACCTCAACTTTTTCTCATTTATGTAGGACAGTCTTATAACATGCATCCAGATATCCTCCAGTCACACAAGCTGAAAATTGTTCCACTTTACTGCAGTTCTGTAACCATATGGGAACCAGTCCTGTCTGTGTTCTATGCACATCCAAAATTCCTGCTGAATGACCTGCCCTGGGAGCGAGTTACCAGTGACCCAGGGCTGCGGTGGAAGGAGGATGCAGGTGGAGGGGGGGAGAGAGCCCAGGGCTGGGGCGGCAGGAGGTGTGTGTGTGGGGGCAATGGTGGGGGGGAATGAGGGAGCCCAGAGATGAGGTTGCAGGGGGTGTGTGTGGGGGGGGAGGAGCCCAGGGCTGGGGCAGCAGAGGGGTGCAGCGAGGAGGCCAGGGCTGGGACGGGGGGCAGCCAAATTTTTTTTTGCTTGGGGCAGCAAAAAAACTAGCGCCAGCCCTGCCTGTGGCACCTTATAGACTAGCAAAAGTATTGGAGCATAAGCTTTCGTGGGTGAATACCCACTCCGTCAGATGCATGTCCAAAGCTTATGCTCCAATACTTTTGTTAGTCTATAAGGTGCCACAGGACTCTTTGTCGCTTTTAACTATGTCATAGTTCTGTTTATTAATAGCATTTCACATTTTTCCTGCTTATTCCCCATACTTCTCGCATGAGTGTACAAACTTCTAAGATACTGATTTGAATTTCCCCCATGTTTGATAATACTTAGTCCTACCATGAGTGAAGAAGACTGAACTACATGACCTCTCGAGGTCCCTTCCAGTCCTGTGATGTATTAGCAGCAGTGTCATATGTAAGACACAGGAGGTTATTGTCCTATTTTAGTTGGCACTGGTGAGGCCTCAGCTGGAGTCCTGTGTCCAGTTCTGGTGCTGCATTTTTAGAAAGATGTAGACAAATTGTAGTGAGTCCAGAAGAGAGCAGCAAAAATGATAAAGGGTTTAGAAAACCTGATCTATTAGGAATGTTTTTTTTTTTAAATGGGTCTGGTTAGTCTTAAGAAAAGAAGACTGAGGGGGGTGAGGATGGAATTAACAGTCTTCAAATATGTTAGGGGCTGTTATAAAGAGGACGGTGATCACTGTTGTCCATGTCCATGGAGGCTGGGACAAAAAGTGATGGGCTAAATCTGCAATCAGGGAGATTTAGGTTGCATATTAGTGTCACGGAGTCCCCAGGCGATGCTGTGGAACTGCTCCCTACGAAGCCCGTCAGGACTCTGGTGAACTCTCCTCTCTGTGATCAGACTGTCTTCTGGGCAAGAATCTCACACGTCTTCACCTTCCTGGGTCTGACCTTGGAGCATTCAGCATCCGCTGTCCCTCCGTGCGCTTCCCACAGCGAGTCCTCCCAGGCAGGGTCCTGGGGGAGCCAGAGGGTCCTGCACCCCCACTTTGCAGTCAGATGTGACTCTCAGCCAGCCAGTACAACGTCTGTTTATTAGATGACAGGAACACCGTCTAAAACAGAGCTTGTAGGTACAGAGAACAGGACCCCTCAGCCGGGTCCATTTTGTGAGGGGAGTGAGCCAGATACCCACGTCTGCACTAACTCCACGTCCCCAGCCAGTCCCAAACTGAAACCACCTCTACCTCCTCCTCCTCTGGGCTTTATCTCTTTCCCGGGCCCCAGGAGGTCACCTGATTTCTTTGTTCTCCAACACCTTTAGCTATCACCGTGCAGGGGGGAAGGGCCCCGGCCATTAGTTGCCAGGAGACAGAGTGTCGGCCACCTATGCACACCGTCCCTTTGCTTTGCAAGAATTACACCCCCTTATCCCACCACCTAGAGACTTAAGAAATGCATAGGGGAAACTGAGGCACCCCTAGAGTATTCAGAGGAAACATTAAGAACAGTTTCACTTTGTCACAATTAGGAAATCCTTTCCAACTATAAAGGGTAGTTAAACTCTGGAATAGGTTTTCCAGGGAGATTGTGGAATCCCCATCTTTGGAGGTTTATAAGGACAAGTTAAAAGAACACCTGTCAGGGATGGTTAAGGTTTACTCCATCCTGCCTCAGCTCAGAGGGAAGAACTAGGTGAATTCTTGAGGTCCATTCTATTCCCCATTTCTATGATTCTGTAATCCATTGAAGATACTTAAGGTAAACAGAAATTTTGGGCTCAATACATGGATAACTGGATGAAATTTAATAGCCTGTGATATAGCTATATAGGAGGCCAGACTAAAGGACTCTTGTAGACTTAACCTCTATGAATAAGAATCATTGGGCAGTATTATTAATGGGACTTGTGCTCCTGAATCCCCTAGGTACTTTGGAGGAATCTCTCCCTACATCTTTAGTTTGATAGCTGAGAGGAGTCATTTCATCATGGAGGCTGCCTAGGGATTTGGACACGCAGTTCTGGTAGAGGTCAATGGGAGTTGGGCACCTGATTCCCCTTTGAAAAGAACTAAATAATTCTGCACTCGCTTATACACTTGGCCACACGGGGGCAGCTTTCACAGGGTGAAGGGCACTACGGGAAGGAGTTCTAGGCCGTGGCACACGGCTGAGATGAGAGAGAAGGGGCTGGTCGCTGATTGGCTGGGCACACGGGGGGGGGGGGGGCGGGAGGAGAAGAACGTGCCCGATCCCTCCAGCAGAGGAGACCGCAACACACGGGCCAGCCCCAGGGGAGAACCCAGCAGCGTCCCCGCGCCCTGGGCTGTCAGGGAGCGGAGGGATGGGGAGGCCGCGGGGGCTGTTCTGGGTGATCCAGCTAATGCACGTGTGGGGTAAGGGCTGGGGAGACAGACCCGCTGGTTACTGGCCGGGAGCTGGGGCTGGATTTCATTGACTGCGTGGTGGGGAAGAAGGGAGTGAAATGGGGAGATGGGTCGGTCTCTCCCACCACAGCCTGTCTCTCTTCCCACCCTGTCCCGAGATTGCTGGGGGCAGGTGGCTCGGGGCAGTGTCTGACTCGGTTCCTCCTTGTCTCTGTTATTCCCAGTGGCCAGCGGGCAGCTCTCTGTGGAGCAGAGCCCGGAATGGCGGGGTGTCTCCGAGGGGCAGAATGGCACCGTGACCTGCACTTACTCCGAAGTCATCAACAGTTTACACTGGTACCGGCAGGCTCCCGGGGAGCGGCCCCTTTTCCTGCTGATGCTGCACGGCAAGGGGAGCGAGACACAAGAACCGAATTTCACTGCGGATCACGATCCGGGGCAGAAGCGGAGCTCCCTGCACATCCGCGGCTGCCGGCTGGGGGACACCGCCCGCTACCTCTGCGCCGTGGAGACACAGTGACACAGGGCGCAGCGCAGCCTGTGCAATAACTCTGGGGGTGACCCGGGAGGGGCTGCGGGGCGCTGGGGGAGCGCAGGGCGGGGTGGGACAGAGCCCAATTGGGACAGGAGTTTATAGCCCTCCTGTGGGGAGGGGGCAGGGGGGGAAGGGGAGCGCTGGCTCCCTGGTTAGGGCGATGGGAGAGGACCGAGGAAAGGTGGTTTCGGTTCCCAGCTCTGCCAGAGGTGGTTTGACCTTGGCTATGAAGGCAGCATTTCCCCAGGAGCCCCAAGGAGCGGTAGATGCTTCTATGCCCGCGGCCTCACCGCTCGTGTCCGGGGTCTGGCGTGGCAGGGGAGTTCTCCTGGCTATTTCCTTGGCTGCCGTGTCCACTCCCCACTGGGTTTTCTCTGGCCTCCAGGCGCCAGCCAAGTGATTCAACAGCTCACCCCCTTTCCGGGCTAACAAACGGGGCAACTTAAAAGCCAAAGCAAGTGTCCAAATAGCTTTTCTACCACTGCCTGGGTCCTCTGAAGTCCTCTGCCTCTTGGCCCCTGCCTCCTCTTCTCTCTCTTCTTGCCCAGCCTAATGTCCAGCTGCTTCCCTTCGCCAGGGACTCCAGCAGTTAAGCTCCGAGGAACTCCTCGCTTCTTTCAGGCCCTATCTCAGAGACCCTTCTCAGGAGCAGCGTGGGTCTCTATCTCCTGTTGTATGCCCTATCTCAGGGACCTCCCCCTTCCCCACAGGGATTTACCCTACTGTCTGTGGGTGTCTCAATGTGACAACCACATGCTCTTCCCACAGAGAGCCTCCCCTCACACCTCTCTTCAGGACCGTCTCTCCTTTAACGAGCGCCCCGCCCTATTTAAATGATACTCTGCCTGATTCGCCACCACAACTGGGCGTCGGGGGGCAGCCTTTCTAATTAACCCCCAGTGAACCCAGCAGGGATCACTAATGAGGCCTTATTTTGCCTGCTCATGTGTGAGCTGGTAGCCGAAGCTAGCTTGCTGCAAAGGGCCGGCCAGCCTATGACGTTGCCCAATCCCCGTTGAAATTTTCTTATTATAGCTCAGTTGGGTCTGATGGTGCTAGGCGCTGTACAAAGAAGCGACTCGTGCAAGGACACTTAGGAGGCCAGAGCCAAGATTGTCAGAGCATTTTATAGGAGTTAGGTGCTTAACTCCCATAGGCACCTTGGAAAAAATCCAGCCCTAATCTCCCTTGCTTTCAGATCCCCATCTGTATAATGGAGGTGGCTAATACTATTTTCTCTGTCTTTTCTAGTTAAACTGTACGTTTCATAGAGCAGAGACTGTCTCTATATATCCGGGCATTGCCCAGCAAAATAGGGCTCTGATCTCAATTGGATTTCTAGGTGCTACTGTAATATCAAAACATAATAAATGGTACCAACAGGAGCTCTGAATGTGTAATTCGTTTGCATATATGGTATATGACCAAAGGCCAACAAGTAGAAATAAAGCAAACGTTTTTTTAACAGTGAAGGTAGTTAACCATAGGAACAATCTGCCTGGGGGTGTGAGGGATTCTCCATCCCTTGAAGTCTTTACATCGGATTTGGATGGGACACCTGATAATTCATGGGATGGTGAGGGTGACTCCGGGCTGGCCTCAGTGCCCCAGCAGGCTGCTAGGGGACGCTGTGCTGCAGGCAGCAGGGTGGGGGCTCTTTATGGGACTCTCTTCCCTGAGAGCTAGTGCTGAACCCAATGGGACACTAGGGGGCGCTGTTCTGCAGGGAGCAGGTTGAGGAGCTCAGGCGGGAGGCCCCCGTTTTAGCCAGTTCTCATTGCAATCTGCCAGTGGGGTGGTGCTGTCACTCAATCAGTGGTTACCTCCGCCAGGAAGTTTGGCTCTGCTGACAATCTACAATCAATCAGGAAACACTATTTGCTTTTCTGCAGCAGAGCTGTCACAGACACGTCGGTTGTCATGTCGAGGGCCATGCAGCAGCCTGAGAGCTAACAAGACTTGTGGTGCAGAAGAAGAGAGAAAGTGTGACACTGGGGCAGGAGGAAAACCTTTTCATTATGAAGGAACAAAACCTACTGTGGGCTGTGACCACTTTGGTATTACTTGGTAAATAGAGACTCTACATCTGGAATCTTCTTAACTCAGAGCCAGAATAGAAGTGAGGGTGGGGGAGTCTTGGTGAACTGGGCAGGGGTTTTCAAAGTGCTGGTTTGGGTACCTAGTTCTCTTAGGCTCCTTTGAAAAAATCTCAGCCTGAAGCTTTGATAAACTTTGGATGAAGGGGACGGATCATTTGATAATTACCTGTTCTGTTAATTCCCTCTGGAGCACCTGACATCGGCCACTGTTGGAAGACAGGATACTGGGCTAAATGGACCTTTGGTCTGATCCAGTATGCCTGTTCTTATGCTCTTATGTAATGGGGAAATATCACACTGTTGCCCAGTCCTTGGGCCATTCTTCCTATGGTTAAAAAGTTTCAATGGAAATGACTGGGCATCTGAGTAAACCTGATGGTGGGGTTGGCATAGTAATAAATAATAATAGTATATAATAGTATGATAATAATAATTAATAATAATTAACAATTAATATATATATTTACCAAATATTATTAATTAGCAAGATCCAATGATTTCCACCTAGGGGTAGGTGCTGTGCAAAGAAAAATAAGTGTCAATGCCTGATCCAAGATGTCGCTGAAGAATATTATTGTCATCATCAGGATAATCAATGAGGGACGCGCTCCATAAAAAATTCAGTGGCAACATTCTACGACTAACCTCTCCTTCACTCCCTCTTTGTAACAGGCTCCAGCATGGAAGATGCTGTAACGCAGACCCAGCGGGGAGCATCAGGTGAGGAGAGTGGGTCTGTGACGTTGGATTGCGCTTATGAAACTGACGCTAGCTATTATTGGAAAATGTGTGTTTTACAACAGATTGATGTATGAATAGATGATACACATGGAAGGACAGATAGATATGGATAGATAGGAACATTAAGAAATTAGTGAGAGGCAACAGCAGAAAGAAAGGTAAATAGATACACAGATAGACATGGAGAGAGACATAACAACATAAGAACAGGCATACTGGGCCAGACCAAATGTCAGTGCCCTGTCTTCCAACAATGCCCTGTCTGACTACCAGAAAGAGGCTGCCAGACAACTCTCCAATACCAAATTCTACAGGCCACTTTCCTCAGATCCCACTGAGGAATACACTAAGAAACTGCACCATCTGCTCAGGACACTCCCTACACTAACACAGGAACAAATCAACATACCCTTAGAGCCCCGACCGGGGTTATTCTATCTACTACCTAAGATCCACAAACCTGGAAATCCTGGACGCCCCATCATCTCGGGCATTGGCACTCTCACTGAAGGACTGTCTGGATATGTGGACTCCCTACTCAGACCCTACGCCACCAGCACTCCCAGCTATCTCCGTGACACCACAGATTTCCTGAGAAAACTACAATGCATTGGTGACCTCCCAGAAAATACCATCCTAGCCACCATAGATGTAAAGGCTCTCTACACAAACATCCCACATACAGATGGAATACAAGCTGTCAGGAACAGTATCCCTGATGATGACACAGCACAACTTATTGCTGAGCTCTGTGACTTTATCCTCATGCACAATTATTTCAAATTTGGTGACAATATATACCTCCAGACCAGTGGCACCGCTATGGGCACTCGCATGGCCCCACAATATGCCAACATTTTTATGGCTGACCTGGAACAACGCTTCCTCAGCTCTCGTCCACTCATGCCCATTCTCTACCTACGCTATATTGATGACATCTTCATCATCTGGACCCCTGGGAAGGAGACCCTGGAAGAATTCCACCATGATTTCAACAGCTTCCACCCCACCATCAACCTCAGCCTGGACCAATCTACACGGGAGGTCCACTTCCTAGACACCACCATACAAATAAGCGATGGCCACATTAACACCACCCTATACCGAAAACCCACCCACCGCTATGCCTACCTTCATGCCTCCAGCTTCCACCCCGGTCACACCACATGATCCATCATCTACAGCCAAGCACTGAGGTACAATCGCATCTGCTCCAACCCCTCAGACAGAGACCAATACCTACAAGATCTTCACCAAGCATTCTCAAAACTACGATACCCACACAAGGAAATAAGGAAACAAATCAACAGAGCCAGACGTGTGCCCAGAAGCCTCCTGCTACAAGACAGGCCCAGAAGAGAAACCAACAGAACTCCACTGGCCATCACCTACAGTCCTCAGCTTAAACCTCTCCAACGCATCATCAGTGATCTACAACCCATCCTGGACAATGATCCCTCACTTTCACAGACCTTGGGAGGCAGGCCAGTCCTCGCCCACAGACAACCTGCCAACCTTAAGCATATTCTCACCAGCAACCACGCACCGCACCATAACAACTCTAACTCAGGAACCAACCCATGCAACAAACCTCGATGCCAACTCTGCCCACATATCTACACCAGCAACACCATCACAGGACCTAACCAGATCAGCTACAACATCACTGGCTCATTCACCTGCACGTCCACCAATGTTATACATGCCATCATATGCCAGCAATGCCCCTCTGCTATGTACATTGGCCAAACTGGACAGTCACTACGCAAGAGGATAAATGGACACAAGTCAGATATCAGGAATGGCAATATACAAAAACCTGTAGGAGAACACTTCAACCTCCCTGGCCACACAATAGCGGATGTAAAGGTAGCCATCTTACAGCAAAAAACTTCAGGACCAGACTCCAAAGGAAAACTGCTGAGCTTCAGTTCATTTGCAAATTTGACACCATCAGATCAGGATTAAACAAAGACTATGAATGGCTATCCAACTACAGAAGCAGTTTCTCCTCCCTTGGTGTTCACACCTCAACAGCTAGCGGAGCACTTCACCCTCCCTGATTGAACTAACCTCGTTATCTCCATACTGATTTATACCTGCCTCTGGAGATTTCCATTACTTGCATCTGAAGAAGTGAGGTTCTTACCCACGAAAGCTTATGCTCCCTATACTTCTGTTAGTCTCAAAGGTGCCACAGGACCCTCTGTTGCTTTTTACAGATACACGGCTACCCCTCTGATACTGTCTTCCGACAGTGGCCAGTGCCAGGTGCCCCAGAGGGCATGAAAAGATCAGGGAATCATCCAGTGATCCATCCCCTGTCGCCCATTCCCAGCTTCTGCGGATAGACAGACATTTGTTAGGTGCTGTAACACTCTGATATAGGTCGTTCTAATGCTGTAATTTCATTTCCCTGCAGTCTCCTGCTGTGAGGCCCAGTTGATTCCGAGACCCGAGTCACTGGTTGTTCAGGAAGGAGACATCGCCACCGTGACCTGGACTTACACCAGCGCTTACCAAACCTACCAGTGGTACCAGCAGCTCCCGCGGAGAGGGCTGGTCCCCAACTGACTGTCAATGCTAGGGAGAAAGTCACTGATGGGCAGTTCATGGGTGAGCACCTGGAGGATTTGAAAAGCAGCTCTCGGCCCAGCTCGGAGTCCCAGCTGGGGGACTCAGACTCCTACTTCTGTGGGGTGGAGGTACAGCGACCCAAGCTGGGCTCAGTGTAAAAACTCCCATCCTCTGCAAAGCAGCTTGGTGGGGGAGTTACAGGCACAGAACTCCCCAGCCCGTGTGAATGCATCATAGCTCAGCTGGAGTCAATGGGCCAGATCCCCAGCTGGTGTAAATTAGCATCATTCCACTGGAGTCAATGGGCCAGATCCCAAGAGCTCACAAGACATATGGGCAGGAGAGAGACAGGCAGAAAGTGAAAAGAGAGTCACAGGGAGAGGCAGGGGGTTTACAAGGTCACACAGCCGGGGATAGAACCTAGCAGCCCTGAACCCTATTCCAGCCGGCTATCCACCAGACCTCACTGCTTGTCAAATGCACTGACTTTATTGGCATCACTGTGGGTTTACATTCACTGACGTAACCAGCTGTAGGGCCGAGAGTCCCTAGTATTGTTCTTTCCCACTTAACACTCCTTAAAACCTATGGCCACAAAAATTAAAAACAACAGGTTAATCCTAGAGGGACTTTTTCTTTAGGAAATGGAATTTTACAGGGAAAAGTCCCTTCTCTGGACCACATGGCACCATCCAGCGTTTGCAGCAATGGAAAAATCGACCGGCAGCAAAGGGAAAAACGTTCCCAGCTTTTGGAACGAGCAGCTCACTTGGGAAAGAGATGATGGGTAAGTTTTCTGCTGGCCCTGGGTCTCTCTGCGGTTCGGGCTCTTGTCCTCCAGAGGGCGCTGCAGCACAGGCAGCATTGCTCTCTATAGACAGGGCGCACCGGTTTATTCCAGCCACTGGTTTCCCACGGTCCAGTTCTCCTGCCAGCCCCTCATACGTGGTGAGGCCTGTGGGGGGCTCAGCCAGGGGCGCTGGAACAATGTGCACAGTGGGGTGCTGGGAACCATTGAACCCAACTGTAAACTTGGATATGATGGAAACCACGTCAAGCCAGGGGGTGCGGCAGCCCCCGCCCCCGTCCCCAGCACCCTGAGTTCCAGCACCTGTGGGCTCAGCTGCAGGGCAAGTATTGAGGGGAAGTGTGGGGAGGTTCATACTTGGCCGCAGGAGTCACTCACACCTCCAGCTGTGACATCACTGCCTGATTTCTAATCTTCACCATTCAGACAGCGACTCTCTCTCCTCCCTCGGCCCAGGGCTGCAGGGGGAGGACAAGAGCTGCCCCCTGCGTGACTCTCTCCCAGGCTGGCTGGAGAGAAAAGCGGCAGTGCCCCGCAGAAGAGCCGAGACGCTGAGGCGATGGCCACGGTCCGGGACTCAGCCATTGTGCTGATTTTGCTTTTCAGTGAGTAAGATTCCAAATCCCATTTCTGAAAGATTCTCCACCTGCCTCCCCACGCCCTTCATTACTGGCGCTGAGAGATTAAACAGACCTTCCTCCTCCTCCTCTGCAAGAAGGGATGCTCTCAGGCAGGGATTTAGGTGCCCAAATCCCACTGGAATTGAATTTCAATGGAATCTGGGAGTCTAAATAAAGAGGGGGGTGATCTCTTGTTCTTCATGTCCACAGACGGCAGGGCAAGAAGTAAGTGGCTTAGTTTGCAGGAAGGGAGAGTGAGATAAGACGTTAGGAAAAACTTTCTAACCGTAAGGAGAGTTGAGCTCTGGACATGTTAAGTAGGGAGGCTGTGGAACCCGCATTGTTGGAGGGTTTGAAGATCAGGTTAGACAAACACCCGTCAGGGATGGTCTCATGGCCTCAGAAGGGGATGGGGGGCTCTACATGACCTCTTGAGGTCAGCCCGACATTTCCATCATTCCATGAAATCCCTTCAGCTCCTTAAAAAATCCCAGAACCAAGAACTCCCCTCAGTGACAGGATCCTCCCACTAACCTCTCTTTCCCCCTCTCCTTGTGCCAGGCTCCAGCATGGAAGATGCTGTAACTCAGACCCAGCCGGCAGTGTCAGGGGTGGAGCGCGAGTCCGTTTCCCTGGACTGCACCTATGAAACTGCGGCTAGCAGCTATTATTTGTATTGGTACAAACAGCCCCCCGGGGAAAGCCTTAATTTCCTTTTTCAGCAACATTCTGGAGGAACAAAGAGGAATGAGGCCGGGGAGAGATTCTCTGTCAATTTGGAGAAGTCCAAAAGCTCCGTCAGTTTGAGGATCACAGCTCTGGAGTTTGGGGACGCGGCCATGTACTTCTGCGCTTTCAGTAGAGAAATTCCTAGGGAGCCCTGAACAAAAACCTGACACCTCTCCGCTACTGTAAGAAACTCATTCCTACAGGTGAAGTTAGGAGGCGAGCACGGGCAGGAAACGGGTGGGTGTGGGGTAGAGGGCTATGAAGTGGGGTGAGACCTGCCACAGCTGGCTTCCTGGAGATGAAAACCTCTTCCTGATTTCTGGGAAAAGGCGGAACCACAATGGTACTCAGAAATTCGCCGCAAAGAGGAGATGGAACGAGACAAAGGCAGAATAAGATCCCATGGCTGGAAGCCGGAGTAAGACAAATTTAGACTAGAAACAAAGTTCACATTTTTAACAGTGAGGGTAATTAAACACTGACACAACTGATCCAGGGAGATGGTGGATTCTCCATCATTTGAAGTCTTTAAATCAAGACTGGGTGTCTTTCCTCTAGGTCAGCCACAAGCTATGGGCTGGGTGCAGATATCCCTGAGTATCCTTCTCTGGCCTGTGTTAAAGCAGGAGGTCAGACTGGATGATCACAAAAGTCTCTTCTCACTTTAGGATCTATCCATCAATGAATCTATTAATATCTCACTGGGGGCTGGCGAAGTCTGGGATGGGCTCCTTGTGGCGTTAGGGACCCCGAGTCTATTCAACACCAATGGTTGCTGGGCATCTAACTCCCCTAGGCTTCTTTGAAAACCCCCAGTTGAAATTCCATCCTGGGTTGACGCTTAACCCTCAAACTTCTGGACTTAACTGGCACTTAGGGCTCTGCACAGGGGCAAACATCAGGGTATGGTCAGAAGAGCTCAGTTACTCCTGGAAAGAGAGCTCCCAGATTTATACTGAGGCTGGCATTCTCAAAGGGCCTAGAGGAATTAGATGATCAAGTTCCATTGAAATTCAATAGGATTTGGGCATCTAATTCCCTTAGGCTGCTTTGGAAATGTGGATGATCAATCTCCATTCATTTAATTGGGGGTCGGGCATCTTTTTCTCTTAGGCTAGTTTCAGACTCTCAGCCTGCATGTTCAAGTCACAGGAACTACAAACCGCATTGAAAGTAGATGGTTCCCCATCACCTAAAACCGAGAGCGAAGTAACAGAACTGCCTCAGGCCCTGCTGGGTTAATTTGAAAAGAAAATGTAATAAAAATGTGGCAAACCCTGTTCTGAAAGCAAACAAACAAGTTTGTGCTTACGCGCTGCCATCTGGTGGCCACTGAGTTTCACTGACAGCTGCAGGAAGTAATGAGAAATGGTGCAGGAGTTTTCCATCACTGTTTTACTACCAAATATAAAGGCACATCCTTAATTCAGCCTGGACATTGAAATGTCATTTAGACACATAATTACTTCTGTGTTTCACTGACACAGACACAAACACAAAATCTCTGTCACACACACTCACAAAGTTACTTTCTTTCTTCTCTCTCATAAACACACACACACATTTCTACATAAGGGAACTCACAATTCACAGGCACAAACAAGTCACGCACACCCAGAATAACATATATCCCAAATATCAGAGGGGAGCTGTGTTAGTCTGGATCTGTAAAAAGCAACAGAGGGTCCTGTGGCACCTTTAAGACTAACGGATGTATTGGAGCCTAAGCTTCCGTGGGTGAATGCCCACTTCGTCCCATGCATCCACAGGACTCTTTGTTGATATATATCAAAGTTGCTCTTACATACATCAAACACCCACACAATCGCTCACGCACAACCTTCAAATTCTCTCACTCACACATCATAAAGTGACACACACACTCACACACTAGCACACATCCCAAACTCACTCACATGCAGATCAAACACAAATGCACTCTCAAAGTCTTGCACCCAACAAACTCTCTCTCTCTCTCTCTCACACACACACACACACACACACACACACGTGCACACACACACACACACACTTTCTCTTATCTGCTGCAACGTGGTCATTTCTGGCCTTCTTGATATCATACATATTTGAAAATCTGCCCCCTTGTTTCCTCTGACTCAGACTAACCATTGATAGACTCCTTAACTTCACAAAAACTCAAGAAATGTGCCATTGCGAGGCTAGGTGGCCAAATATCACTGAAATTCAACAGGACACGGGTTCCTAACTCCCTTTCGTTCCTTTGAAAATTCCAGGCTAAATCCAATCATGTCTGTGTTGTGCTGAGATACTGCAGGGGTTGGGTCGGAGGTCGGGGTGGGACAAAGGCGCTTTTAAAAATATTTTCAAGGGAGCCCAAGGGAATTAGGTGATCCGCTCCCAGTGGAATTCAAGGGAAATTGGGCTACAAACTCCCTCAGAAATCTTTGACCATTCCAGCCTAAAACTGCCTGAATTGGGTATTTCTCTGGCCATATTACCACAGTGTCTACCCACCTCATAACCATCACTTTATTGGTCCACACAATACCCGTGCGAGGTGGGAAAGTGCTGTTACCCCCATTTTATGGCTGGGGATCTGAGGAACAGAGGGGTGGATTTTTAAACGGCTCTAGGTACCTGGTGGGATTTTTCACAAGTGCCTCGGTGCCAAACACCCCTTTAAAATCAATGAGAGTTAGGGGCCCTGGGTGTGTTTGAAAACCCTACTGGGCCACCCTTTAAAAACGTGGCCCTGAGTGACTTGCCAAAAGGCACCTGGAATGTCTGTGGTGGAGGAAGGACTCGAACTCAGGCCTTGGTGAGTGCTCTAGCTACTGGGCTCTCCTGTCGCAGCTTGGTTGCTGCTGTTCAGATACAGCCAAGGAATCCCCTCGTGCCGGGTGCCTTTGTCTACGCTGGGGGTGTACAGCTCCGAGACCGCAGTTGAGGTTGTGCAGGAGCAAGCGGCGGCAGTTACAGGAGCCTAGGCTGGTGTGTGTGTCACATGATGTGTCTGAGAAGAAAAATAAAACCAGGCAGAGATGAGCCAGGCACCCACTGCATCTCAGTGCCCGGTTGCTACAGCTGCCAGAAATTCACCTCGCCACCCCCGAGAATCATGAGGCTGCAAGTCCCCTGGGTCTTTCTTCCTTTGTACTGTGAGTTTCTGCTCAGAACACGCTGGGCTCTTCCAAGCAGCTGCGTCGCTTGTAGGACATTGAACTAGGAACGACTGGAGCCGTGTTTGATTCAGTTCACAGCTCTGTTTGATTCAGAGTTACAGCACCTATATATGGGAAAGAGGGGGCTGCCAATGGGACACACTCTGTCTCTGATCTATTTAAATAGTCACATTGCCCTGGGGTTATTCGTTAGCATTTCTTACCTCTTTTCAAGACTGAGGAAGATTCTAGGTAGCCAGAGATAGGGTGCACGGGAGAATGGATGGAAGGAAGGGTGCTTCAGAGGGAAGGATGGGGAGACACCACATAGGGAAGAATGGTCAGATAGGTAGAATGGCAAAGTAACACACTCTCGGCTACATTTCAACTGTTCTTTTGTTTCCCTCCAGTCTCCTGCTGCGAAGCCCAGGTGGATCAGAACCCCCAGTCGCTGGTTACAGGGGAAGGGAAGGTCTCCACCATGTCCTGCGCTTTCACCAGCAAGTACCAAACCTTCCACTGGTACCAGCAGCTCCCTGGGCGAGGCCTGACCTACCTGCTGTCCGTGAGCCCTCAGGAGAACGCTACTGAGAAGCGGTTCGTGGGGCAGCCCCTGGAAGATGGGAAACGCAGCTCTCTGCACATCACCGACTCCCAGCTGGGGGACTCAGGCAGCTACCTCTGTGCGGTGGATGCACAGTGACACAGGCAGAGCTGGGCTCAGAGCAAAAACCCTCATCTTCTGAGAGACAGCTTAGGGCCAGAAGATGCAGGGACGGATCCCCAGATGGTGCAAAACAATATTACTCCATGGAAGCCAATCACAGAATCATAGAAATGTAGAACTGGAAGGGACACTGATAGGTTATATAGTTCAGGCTTCTGCACTGAAACAGGAGTAAGTATTATCAGACTATCCCCGACACTGTCTAATCTGGTCTTAAAAGCCGCCAATGATGGAGATTCCACAACTTCCATAGGCAATTTATTCCAGTGCTTAACAACCCTGACAGGGGGCTTTTCCTAACGTCTAAACTAAATCTCCCTTGCTGCAATTAAAGCTCATTACTTCTTGTCCTGTCCTCAGTGGTTAAGGAGAACAATTTATCACCTTCTTCTTTAAAACAACCTTTTACTTACTTGAAGACTGTTATCATGTCTCCCCTCCTTCTCTTCTCCAGATGAAACATGCATTTTTTTCTTTTCCGTCATAGATCATGTGTTCTAGACCTTTAATGCTCTTTGTTTCTGCCCCCTGGGCTTTTTCCACAATTTTCCTGAAGTCTGGTGCCCTAAACTGGTCGCAATACTCAAGTCACAAAATGTTGTTCACTTTCTTTGCAACAAGATTACATTGCTGACTAACATATAGTTTGTGATCTACTACAGTCCCTAGATCCATTTCTGCAGTACTCCTTCCAGGGCCTTGGGCTATTAGAGTTTGTGGTGTTCCTAGGCTCCAGGGTAGGACCAAAATGAGGGGTTCAGTGTGTGGGAGGAGACTGAGCCAGGAGAGTGGGAGGGGGTGAGGGCTCCAACTGGGGGTGCCGGCTCTAGGGTGGGGCTTGGGATGAGGCCTTTGGGATGCAGGAGGTGGCTCCAGGCTGGGGCCAGAGGGTTTGGAGTGTGGGAGGGGGCTCAGGGCAGGAGGTTGGGGTGGAAGTGCAGGGTCTGGGGGGGAGTTGGGGTGCCAGAGGGGGCTTGGGGTTGGAGTCTGGGTTCTGGACAAGAGTTAGGGTGTGGGAGTGGGCTCAGGGTTTGACAGTGTGGGTCTACCATCTAGAAGGGAATTAGGGTGCTGGAGCAGGCTCAGGGTTGGGGTGCGGGGTCTGGGAGGGAATTAGAGTGTGGGAGAGGGCTCAGGGTTGGGGTAGGGGGTTAGGGTGCAGGGCGCCTACCTGGGGCATCTCCCGTTTGGTGTGTGTGTATGTGGGGGGGGGGGGAAACAGGTGGCTCTGCGCGGCCCATGCTGCTGCCCTGGCATGCGGACGCCACCCCCACAGCTCCCATTGGCCACGATTCCTGGCCATACTTCCTAACTTTCCTATACGTTGGGATAGTTTGCTCTTGTGCCCATAATAATATCGCTCTAGAAAAGCTGCCAACTCTCCTGCTCTATTTTTCCCTATAGATTTGCTTACCAGGGGATCGTACACCCATTCTCTGAGTTTTCAAGGGGACAGACCCTCAGCTCCTGTAAATTGGCAGCGGTCCATTAGTGTCAATGGAGCCATATCCCCAGCAGGTGTAAATCGGTGTAGGTCCATCGGAGTCAACGGGGAATGTGTCATTCTCGTGATCTGTCAGCTGGGATTCCCCTGAACAAAGAACTTCTTCCCCATCCCTTGTGTCCCAGGGCAGCAGATGGCGCTAGAGTGCTCACACCCTCCCCTGCAAACCCTGGTTAATTCCCACAGCCTGAGATCTGGGCTGGACCCAGCCCAGCACAGTTCATAGAGCTGCTGTTCCTCCCCGAGGCAGACAATGAAACAGCAGCCTCTGTAGGCAGCGAATCCTTCCCCTTGAGAAGGGGGTAACCTGAGGGGAGGGAGAATTCTCGTTTCCATTGGTCTCCTGCAAACCTTCCTCGGATTGACTCTGCCTCGGTATATTCCTCTGCAAGGGAGAGAAGAAACGGAGCTCACCATGGCCTCAGAGAGTGGAGCTGCTCTGTGGAGCCTTCTCCTCACCTTTGCTTTTCTCTGTGAGTGAAACAAATATTTTCTCGTTCTAAAGGGTAAAAAGATGCAGACTCTTAAAAGTCAGTGAGGGGCAAGATATTTTATATAGATAGGTAAATAGTTAGATAGATAGCTCTCCATTACGCTATTTATGAGCTACTTCACCCATCAGGAGAGAGGGGTCTGCCAATGGGAAATATCTCATCCTCTGATCTATTTGAACAGTAATATTGCTTTGAAGTTCTTTGTTAGCCTTTCTTGTCCTGCTTTTTTAAGATTCAGGGAGAGTACAGAGAAGAATAAATAGATGCTGATGGCAAGATCTATATCTATCTGTATAGATAAGTAGATATAGATACTGGGGATAGAACATCAGAGCGATGGATGGAGGCTGCAGAGGGAAGGCTGGATAGATAGATCCATAGAGAAAGAGTAAATGTAACACTCATAATATTTATTTTAGCTGCTATTATTTCTTTTCCCTCCAGTCTCCTGCTGCGAAGCCCAAGTGGATCAGAGCCCCGAGTCACTGGTTACTGGGGAAGGGGAGGTCTCCACCATGTCCTGCTCTTTCACCAGCGCTTTCAAAATCTTCCAGTGGTACCAGCAGCTCCCTGGGCAAGGGCCGATTCACCTGCTGACCGTGAGCTCTAATGAGAATGTCACTCTGGGGCGGTTCACAGGTGAGCGCTTGGAAAGTGGGAAACGCAGCTCCCTGCACATCACCGACTCCCAGCTGGGGGACTCAGGCAGCTACCTCTGTGCGGTGGATGCACAGTGACACAGGCAGAGCTGGGCTCAGGGCAAAAACCCTCAGTCTCTGACAGGCAGTTTAGGGGAGGAGATGCAGGGGCAGTTCCCCAGATGGTTTAAAGCAGCGTAATTCCATGGCAGCCAAGGGGACAGATCCTGAGCCGTTATAAATGAAAACAACTCTAATGGAGTCAATGGGGGCTGGACCCATATCGTGAGGACCAGAGGGCTGGAACCCAGGTCTGCAGATCCCGGGACAACTGTGTGAAGATCAGTGTGAATCCGGAGTCACGCCACATGTGTTCATTGTGGTGACTAGATTACAAGAAATCCGAGACACGAATTCACTTTCTTTTCTTTCCTTTTCTTCCTACGGGATACTTTCTCAAGGAAAGTTCATTACTAAACATAACCAGTGGGAAACCATCTTCCCTTCAGGGAGCCGAATTCAAAATATCTCTGGCTTCAAAGCTATAAGCATTAGCAACAAGAAACAAACAAAACTAACTCCCCTCCCTCCTCCTTCTATGAAAGCCAGAACAAAGTTTTCTGCTCCCCTGTGTCCCCGTGCAGTTCAGACAAGAGCCCGGGATGGGGCGCTCCAGAACGGAGACCACTTTCTGGTTGGTCTATACATCTAGTTTTTTTTCTCCACCTACTCCGTTACGCCGCACCCCAACCCTCTCCAGTCCCGGGCCCTGAGAGACTTTTTAGCAGCGCAGCGGAAAGGCAGCTACCAACCAAGCACAGAGAGATTTGGTGCTTGACACCAAAAGTCACAATTTAATTTGGAGCAGAAGCAGCGTTCCCGGATTCCTTCAGCCCTCAGAAGACAGAGCTTGGCTTCTCTCTGCGAGAAGAGTTTAATTAATTTCTTTTAACGTTGCTGGGGGCGGGGGTGCCTCAGTGGAGAGAAAACGGAGCCGCTCCGTGCAGAAGCGCAGAGACACCGACTCTTCATGGAGAGGATGCTTAAAACCCTGGTCTCCACGCTTGTGCTGATCCTTGTTTCGAGTGAGTCAGATTCCCACGTGGCATTTCTGGGCATTATTTCCCCCTTAATTTATCAATTTTCACCTCTGTCCGGGTGTCCTTCTCGATGACACTTCACGCTGCTGCTGCTGTTGATAGTTTCTCTGTCTGTGTCTGGGGGAGTTTTCATGCTCTGTTATTATTTTTTCCCCAGATGGAGCGGTGGAGACGAAGGTTTCTCAGCCTGCTGCGCTGTCTTTCCTGGCGGGGGGCGGGGCTGACCTCCCCTGTAACCACAGTGTCGCTGCCTGCGACAGAGTTATTTGGTACTATCAGAGCCCCGGATCTGCCCCTCGAGCTGTGATCTCTGGCTACAACTCCGCGGAGACGTCGGAGCGCTTTGAACTGTCCATTGATTCCTCCAGCCGGTCCGCTCCGCTGCGCATCACCGAGGTGGCGGTGCAGGACTCGGGGGTGTATTACTGCGCCGTGAGAGGCACAGCGACAGGAAATGCAGGGCGAGCTGAATAACCTCCCCCCCCCACCAGTTTGAGGCTTCTCTACACTGCCAAGTTTTGTCACCAGCACTGCCTTTTGGCAACAAAACAGCGAGAGCATAAACACTGCAGCAGGACTTTGTCGAAAAAACTGCCCAATTGTGGTGACAATAAACTTCCAACCCTGCGAGGGCTTCTCTGCACTACCAAGTTTTGTTGATGAAACTAATGTTGACACGAAAAAATCGACAAAAGCAAAGTCGCCAAAGCATGTCAGGGTTGGAAGGGACCTCAGGAGGTATCTAGTCCAACCCCCTGCTCAAAGCAGGACCAATTCCCAACTAAATCATCCCAGCCAGGGCTTTCTCAGGCCGGGCCTTAAAAACCTCTGTAGAAGTCCAGTCTGTCATTTTGACGATCAGGAGGAGTCCACGCAGATTTTTTCTTCTTGTAGTGTTGGTAGGAGGGTTCCCGTGGGCCAGTGCGCTGTTCAGTTGTGTGTTGAAAATATTCCTTGAGTCAGAGACACCAAAAGTAGGCTTCTAGATCATGGCAGAACTGTATCATGTTCATGGGGGTGGTGGGGCAGAACGGGAGTCCTCGAGATAGGACAGACTCTTCTGTTGGGCTAAGTGTGTGGTTGGATAGATTAATAATATTGTTGGGTGAGTTAAGGTTACCACTGTTGTAGCCCCCTGTAGCATGTATGAGTTTAGATAGGGCTTGTCTTGTGTCAGGATTCCATCGCCACTCTGAACTCTGGGGTACAAATATGGGGACCCACATGAAAAAAAATCCCAAATCCCCTAAGGTTATTTCTAATAGCTTAGGTTAAAACGTCTTCAAGGCATAAATCCTTTCCTTGTTCTTGAACAATACTGCTGCCACCACCAAGTGATTTAGACAAAGATTCAGGAAAAGGACTTCTTGGAGTTCCCATTTCCTCAAAATATCCCCCCCAAATCCCTTCACCCCCTTTCCTGGGGAGGCTTGAGAATAATATACCAACCAATTGCCTTTAATAAAAGTACAGACAAGACCAGGGATGGGCAAACTAAGTTTATAGTAGATGGGGCTACTATAAGGTGGGTGCATAACTCACTGGATAATCATACTCAGAGAGTAGTTATTAATGGTTCCCAATCCTGCTGGAAAGGCATAACAAGTAGGGTTCCGCAGAGGTCTGTTTTGGGACCAGCTCTGTTCAATATCTTCATCAACGACTTAGATATTGGCATAGAAAGTACGCTTATTAAGTTTGCAGATGATACCAAACTGTGAGGAATTGCAACTGCTTTGGAGGATAGGGTCATAATTCAAAATGATCTGGACAAATTGGAGAAATGGTCTGAGGTAAACAGGATGAAGTTTAACAAAGACAAATGCAAAGTGCTCCACTTAGGAAGGAAAAATCAGTTTCACACATACAGAATGGGAAAAGACTGTCTAGGAAGGAGTATGGCAGAAAGGGATCTAGGGGTTATAGTGGACCACAAGCTAAATATGAGTCAACAGTGTGATGCTGTTGCAAAAAAAGCAAACATGATTCTGGGATGCATTAACAGGTGTGTTGTGAGCAAGACACGAGAAGTCATTCTTCCGCTCTACTCTGTGCTGGTTAGGCCTCAACTGGAGTATTGCGTGCAGTTCAGGGCATCGGATTTCAAGAAAGATGTGGAGAAATTGGAGAGGGTCCAGAGAAGAGGAACAAGAATGATTAAAGGTCTTGATAACATGACCTATGAAGGAAGGCTGAAAGAATTGGGTTTGTTTAGTTTGGAAAAGAGAAGACTGAGAGGGGACATGATAGCAGTTTTCAGGTATCTAAAAGGGTGTCATAAGGAGGAGGAAGAAAACTTGTTCACCTTACATCTAAGGATAGAACAAGAACCAATGGGCTTAAACTGCCTTAAGGGAGGTTTAGGTTGGACATTAGGAAAAAGTTCCTAACTGTCAGGGTGGTTAAACACTGGAATAAATTGCCTAGGGAGGTTGTGGAATCTCCATCTCTGGAGATATTTAAGAGTAGGTTAGATAAATGTCTATCAGGGATGGTCTAGACAGTATTTGGTCTGGCCATGCGGGCAGGGGACTGGAGTTGATGACCTTTCGAGGTCCCTTCCAGTCCTTGAATCTATGAATCCCTGGACATACACAAATCTGTAGCCATTCTGGGACCCCTCCTCCTTTTGAGACCTTCTATTCCCCCATACTCCCTCCCCCTCCCAGCTATTGAAGTTTTTCATTTGACTCTCTCCTCTGGTTGTTGTCTTTCAATAAAAAAAATAGTGTTTTTTTTAAATCAATCTTTATTCTGTTAAGTGAAAGCAAAAAGAGCCCTGCAAAGCAACATACAGTTATATTAAGGCCCCTTCTTGCACCATGTGCACCAATCACCTCCTATCATTACAAGCACTGCAATCCCAAGCATAGAAACAAATATTAGTGGCTTTCAGCTTCAAATTGCTGCCTCAAAGCAACCCTGATCCTTATGGCCCCACACTGTGCCCCTCTAATAGCCCTGGTCTCTGGCTGTTCAAACTCAGCCTCCTGGCACTGTGCCTCTGTGGTCCAGCCCTGTGTGAAGCTTTCACGCTTCCCTTCGCAAATATTATGGAGGGTACAGCACTCGGCTATAAGCATAGGGATATTGTCATCGTCAAGGTCCAGCTTCCCATACAGGCATTGTCAGTGGGCTTTTGAACGGGCAAAAGCACACTCAACCATCATTCTGGACTGGCTCAGTCTGTTGTTGAACTGCTCCTTGCTGCTGTCAAGGCTCCCTGTGTAGGGTTTCATGAACCATGGCATTAAGGGGTAGGCAGGGTCTCCCAGGATCACAATGGGCATTTCCACTTCCTCCACGGTAATCTTCTACTTCATGAAGAAAGTCCTTGCTTGCAGCTTTTTGAACAGGCCATTGTTCTGAAAGATGTGCGCGTCATGCACCTTTCCGGACCAGCCTGTGTTAATGTCTGTGAAACGCCCATGGTGATCCACAAGCACCTGGAGAACCATTGAGAAATACCCCTTGTGATTAATGTACTCGGTGGCTAGGTGGGCTGATGCCAGAATTGGAATGTGCGTGCCATCCTTCGCCCCTCTGCAGTTAGGGAAGCCCATTTGTGCAAAGCCATCCACAATGTCACGCACGTTGCCCAGTGTCATGGTCTTTCAGAGCAGGATGCGATTAATGGCCCTGCACACTTCCATCAGCATGAGTCCAACAGTCAAGTTTCTCACTCTGAACTGGTTAGCGACCAATCGGTAGCAGTCTGAATTGCCAGATTCCACAGTGCAATTGCCACGCATTTTTCCAGTGACAGAGCATCTCTCATTCTCATGTCCTTGTGCCGCAGGGCTGGTGCGAGCTTCTCACACAGTCCCATGTATGTGGTTTTCCTCATGCGAATGTTCTGCAGCCACTGCTCATCATCCCAGACATGCATCATGATGTGATCCCACCACTCAGTGCTTGTTTTCAAAGCCAAAAGTGGTGTTCCACAGTGGTCAGCACCTCCGTGAATGCCACAAGCATTCTTGTGTCATAGCTACTACGTGTGGTGAGATCAATGTCACACTCCTCTTGCCTTTATAGTTTAAGGAATAACTCCACTGCTGCTCGTGGTGTGATGGTCAGATCAATCAGTGTATTGGTCAGCAGTTTGGGATCTATTCCTGCAGCCCAAAAGAGGCAGGGCAGGGCTCGCAGTACACAAACTGTTGAAAGATGGTGCCAAATGCAGAAGGAAGCACAGAGATTGCTGAGATGCAAAGCAATGCACCACGGGTCATTGGGGCAGGACCCAGGATGCCCTACGACCCCTTCCACCTTCCCACAACTCTTAGTGGCAAAAGAGAAAGAGGTGCTCTGTGGGATAGCTGCCCAGAGTGCACCGCTCCGAATAGCGCTGCAAGTGTGAACACGCTATTGCACAGGCAGCTGTCAGTGTGAACACACAACAGCAGTTTTCCTTCAGCGCTCTCTGAGCGGCGCTGTAACTGCTGGTGCTGTAACTCTGCCAGTATAGATGTACCCTAAGTGACTTGTGCAAGGTCACACAGAGAGACTGTGGTAAAACTAGGAACTGACCTCTTAAGTCTCATGAGTTTCAGTCCAGGACCATAAGCACAAGATCACCCTTCTCCTTGTTTTTAATTTTAATATGGGAGAGGAAAATATTGAGGATGTCCTAGGATTCTTCTCTCTCTCCCCTTTGGCACGGTATAATGCACACAAATGTACCAGAATAACTCCAATGGAGCTTTGCCAATATACAGCAACTGAGGTTGTGGCCCAAATAACTCTCAGGGCCTGGGTACACTTGCAAGTTAGAGCTCATGAAAGCAGCTCCATGCGCTCTAACTCATGACACGTCCACACTGGCAAGGCACGTAGAATGCTCTGACTCCTGGTACTCCACTTCCATGAGATACATAACACTTGCTGTGGCCTGGCTGGAGTGTTGTGGAACCAGTGTGTATGCCCTAGTCTATTAATGCTCTCTGATCCACCTCCAGAAGTGTCCCACAATGCCTGTTCTAACCACTCTGGTCATCACTTTGAACTCTACTGCCCTGCCCTCAGGTGACCAACCACCAGGCACACCCTTTAAATTCTCTGGGAATTTTGAAAATCCCCTTCCTGTTTGCTCAGCAAGGCATGGAGTGCTCTCAGCACATATTTCCAGGTGACCATGCCTCCATATGCCAGGCAATCCCCAGTGTGGAGCAGTGGGGAGGTGCTGGATCTCATCAGTGTTTGGGGGGAGGAAGCTGTCCAGTCCCAGATGTGCGTCAGCCGTAGGAATTATGATACCTTCAGGCAGATATCAAGGTCCATGATAGAAAGGGGCCATGACCAGGAAAACACAGCAGTGCAGGGTTGAAGTGAAGGAGCTGAGGAATGCCTACCACAAAGCCCGCGAGGCAAACCACCACTCCAGTGCTGCCAGGGCCGGCTCTAGGGTTTTTGCCCCCTTCACCTTTTTTTTGTCTTTTACACATGTTTGCATATTGGGGCAATAATCGCAGAATATAATCACACATCAGCATGATTAGTTGACTCTGTTGCTGCAAATTTCAGAGCAGAAAGTCCAAGGAAAACTTTTAGCTCCTCTTTGAGCTAAAATAAAACAGTGCAATTAGTCAAACTGATCTTGGGAGTTGCATGCAGGCTGACACGAACATCTAGGTAAATCAAAACGGGTAAAACTCAGTGATCTTTCACTTGTTAAAGAACATATGTCGCTTACTCTGAAGAAAAAAAAATAGGAAAAAGGCTCATAGAAAATTAACAGAGAGTCCTCTGGCACCTTTAAGACTAACAGAAGTATTGGAGCATAAGCTTTCCTGGGTAAGAACCTCACTTCTTCAGATGCAAGAAGGGGTGGCTGACTGTGCTGCTGAGCTGGGAGTGTGTGTGTGTGTGTGTGGGAACATTAGCCAGGTCCAGCCTCTGCTAGAGCCATGGAGAGCCCAGTCCTGTCCTGTGTCCTTTGTCCGGGTGATGGGAATATCAGTGAGGCAAAGGCCTGTCCAGAAAGGCTCTGCGTAGGAGCGGAGCAGCAGCTCGGGCCACCGGGGAAAGCTCTGGGGGAAGCGGAGAGAAGCAAGGGCAGCCAGCAGCCGCCCGGCTCCATGGAAGGGAGCGCATCAGCTGGGGAAGAGGAGAGCGGGGGTGGGGAAAGTGCCGCGCTCCCTTTGCAAGCTCCCAGCCGCATAAGGGCCAGGGCAGAAGCTGCATTGTAGTAAAAGACCTTCCCTTGCTTCCCAGGTCACCCTCAGCAGCGAGATATCTTCCAGGATGAACTCCTGTGAACAATGTGGGGAGAGTGCTCAGTATAGGGGCTCCCTGCAGCTGTTAGCTCTCCCCAAGGCACAGAACACCAGAGGACAGTACAGCCCTGAAACAATCAGTCCCCCTTGACCCTGTGCTTACGCACCATTTTGGGGCTCCTGTGGGTTATGTGCACTCGCTATGGGATGGGCAAATTCTGCTATTGTGTAGACTGTGCTTGTCTTAAGTACAGGGGAATCATTGCTCTGTCTGATGTGAACAATCCTGCCTCTGTTAAGTGTTGCATTTTGCCTTTACAGATGCAATCTTGAGAGAAAAGATAGGAATAGTGCAGCCACGTCTGTGCCCTGTGTGACATTTGACTGTGAATCCTTCCAGCAATTTCAGACTAGAATCTTTTCTTCCCAATTCTTCAGTACAGTGTAGCTAGCTATACAGGGGTTTGGTGTAGCTCAATTCATCCCAGGGGAACTACACTACTTTACTCCAGCTGGGGACTTGACCCTAATTCCTGTTCCTTGACATCAGGCAGATTTTGCAGTAATTGAACACGGGATAGACCGACTGGAGTAAGTAAGAGAAACACTGGTCTACACTACGGGTTTAGGTCGACTTTAGCAGCGTTAAACCGAATTAAGCCTGGACACGTCCACACAACGAAGCCCTTTCTTTCAACTTAAAGGGTCCTTTAAACCGGTTTCTTTACACCACCTCCGACAAGGGGATTAGCAATAAAACCGGCCTTTGCGGGTCGGAATTGGGGTAGTGTGGACAGAATTCGACGTTATTGGCCTCCGGGAGCTATCCCACAGTGCTTCATTGTGACCGCTCTGGACAGCACTCTCAACTCAGATGCACTGACCAGGTAGACAGGAAAAGACCCGCGAATGTTTGAATTTC
Source organism: Malaclemys terrapin pileata (assembly GCF_027887155.1). Taxonomy (NCBI): domain Eukaryota; kingdom Metazoa; phylum Chordata; order Testudines; family Emydidae; genus Malaclemys; species Malaclemys terrapin. The sequence goes on from NC_071516.1 coordinate 47,143,786, forward strand.
ATTTCCTGTTTGCCCAGCATGGAGAGCACAGGTGACCACGCAGAGCTCATCAGCACAGGTAACCGTGATGGAGTCCCAGGATCGCAAAAGAGCTCCAGCATGGACCGAACGGGAGGTATGAGATCTGCTCGCCATATGGGGAGATGAAGCAGTGATAGCTGAACTCCGTAGCAGTAAAAGAAATGGAAAAGTATTAGAAAAGATCTCCAAGGCCATGAAGGACCGAGGCCATAACAGGGACACACAGCAGTGCCGCGTGAAAATTAAGGAGCTACGGCAAGCTTACCACAAAGCCAGAGAAGCAAACGGAAGGTCCGGGGCAGAGCCGCAAACTTGCCGCTACTACGCGGAGCTGCATGCGATCCTAGGGGGTGCAGCCACCACTACCCCAACCGTGTGCTATGACTCTCTCACTGGAGAAACACACAGGGAAGACGGTTCGGGGAACGAGGAAGATGACGATGGAGGTACTGTAGGTAGCTCACAGCAGCAAGGAAGCGGAGAAACCGGTTTCCCCAACAGCCAGGATATGTTTGTGACCCTGGACCTGGAACCAGTAACCCCCGAACTCACCCAAGACCCTCAGGGCACACAGGAGACCTCTGGTGAGTGTAACTTTGTAAATATTTGTAAACATTACACACAAAAAAAGCAAGCGTGTTTAATGATTAATTTGCCCTGGCAATCGCGGCCAGTACATCTACTGCAAAAGTCTGTTAACGTGTATGGGGATGGAGCGGAAATCCTCCAGGGACATCTCCAGAAAGCTCTCCTGGTGGAAATGGGGTGATTTTATTAAGGGGACATTCAGAGGCGCCCGTTCCTGCTCTTCTGACCAGAAATGTTCCCCGCTGTTAACCACGCGGTGGGGGGAGGGGTGAAGTGATCATCCCAGAGAATCGTGTGTGTGTGTGGGGGGGGTGGTTTACTTGTGTTTGTGCCGCATGTTAACCGGGAAACCGCAGCCCCTCCTTTTACATTGAAACCCCATTTTAAATGGACAACCCAATTCATCCTTGATATGGGAAATGCGCTGCTGTTTGCAACCTTTCCCGCATGTTAAGAAGGTTAAAAAAGCCAAAACACTGTGGCCTACCATGGCTGCCTGCAAGCCGAAATATGCGACCTTGTAATGAAAGAGTGTACCCATTGTTCTCTAAAATGTGTCTTTTTTAACCACCTCTCCCTTCTCCTCCACCAGCTGCAAATGTTTCTCCTTCGCAGAGGCTTGTGAACATTAGAAAGAGAAAACGTAGGACGAGGGACGGTATGTTCACGGAGCTGCAGATGTCCTCCCATGCTGATAGAGCACAGCAGAATGCGTGGAGGCAGTCAATGTCGGAGATGAGAAAAGCCCAATATGAACGAGAGGAGAGGTGGCGGGCTGAATCGCGGGATGAACAGAGCAAGTGGCGGGCTGAAGACGATAGGTGGCGTCAGCTTGCAGACAGACGGCAAGAGGCAATGCTCCGTCTGCTGGAGCATCAAACTGATATGCTCGAGCGTATGGTTGAGTTACAGGAAAGGCAACAGGTGCAGAGACCGCTGCTACAGCCCCTGTGTAATCAACAGCCCTCCTCCCCAAGTTCCATAGCCTCCTCACCAAGACGCCCAAGAAGACGGTGGGGGGGCCTCCGTCCACCCAGTCACTCCACCCCAGATGATCGCCCAAGCATCAGAAGGCTGGCCTTCAATAAGAGTTAAAGTTTTAAAATGCAGTGTGTCCTTTTCCATCCCTCCTCCCGCACCCATCCCAGGCTACCTTGGCAATTATCCCCCTACTTCTGTGAGGAACTAATAAAGAATGCATGAATGTGAAAAAACAATGACTTTATTGCCTCTGCAAGCAGTGCTCGAATTGGGGAGGGGAGGGTGGGGTGGGGTGGTTGGTTTACAGGGAAGTACAGTGAATTGGGTCGGAGGGGGGGTTTGGAGGGTTCATCAAGGAGAAACAAACAGAAGTTTCACACAGTAGCCTGGCCAGTCACAAAACTCGTTTTCAAAGCTTCTCTGATGCGCACCATGCCCTGCTGTGCTCCTCTAACCGCCCTGGTGTCTGGCTGCGCGTAATCAGCGGCCAGGCGAGTTGCCTCAACCTCCCACCCCGCCATAAAGGTCTCCCCCTTACTCTCACAGATATTGTGGAGCGCACAGCAAGCAGCAATAACAATGGGGATATTCTTTTTGCTGAGGTCTGAGCGAGTCAGTAAGCTGCGCCAGCGCGCTTTTAAACGGCCAAATGCACATTCCACCACCATTCGGCACTTGCTCAGCCTGTAGTTGAACAGGTCCTGACTCCTGTCCAGGCTGCCTGTGTACGGCTTCATGAGCCATGGCATTAAGGGGTAGGCTGGGTCCCCAAGGATCACGATAGGCATTTCAACATCCCCAATGGTCACTTTCTGGTCCGGGAAGAAAGTCCCTTCCTCCAGCTTTTGAAACAGCGCAGAGTTCCTGAAGACGCGAGCATCATGTACCTTTCCCGGCCATCCCACGTTGATGTTGGTGAAACGTCCCTTGTGATCCACCAGGGCTTGCAGCAGCATTGAAAAGTACCCCTTGCGGTTTACGTAGTCGGTGGCTTGGTGCTCCGGTGACAAGATAGGGATATGGGTTCCGTCTATGGCCCCGCCACAGTTTGGGAATCCCATTTCAGCAAAACCATCCACTATTGACTGCACGTTTCCCAGAGTCACTACCCTTGCTATCACCAGGTCTTTCATTGCCCTGGCAAATTGGATCACAGCAGCCCCCACCGTAGATTTGCCCACTCCAAATTGATTCCCGACTGACCGGTAGCTGTCTGGCGTTGCAAGCTTCCACAGGACTATCGCCACTCGCTTCTCAACTGTGAGAGCTGCTCTCATCTTGGTATCCTGGCATTTCAGGGCAGGGGAAAGCAAGTCACCAAGTTCCATGAAAGTGCCCTTACGCATGCGAAAGTTTTGCAGCCACTGGGAATCATCCCATATCTGCAGCACGATGCGGTCCCACCAGTCTGTGCTTGTTTCCCGGGCCCAGAATCGGCGTTCCACGGCATGAACCTGCCCCAGTGACACCATGATTTCCACATTGCTGGGGCCTGTGCCTTGTGAGAGGTCTATGTCCATGTCAATTTCCTCATCACTCTCATCGCCGCGCTGCAATCGCCTCCTCGGCTGGTCCGGGTTTCACCTTGGCATGTCCTGGCTCTGCATATACTCCAGGACAATGCGCGTGGTGTTCATAGTGCTCATAATTGCCGCGGTGATCTGAGCGGGCTCCATGATCCCAGTGCTAGCTATGGCGCCTGGTCAGAAAAAAGGCGCGAAAGTAGTATCTGATGGACCAGGAGAAGGAGGGAGGGCGGGAGGGAGGGAGGGCCGAGTGACGACATGGCGTACAGGTACAGGAACAGGGAATTAAAATCAAGAAAGGTGGCTGTGCATCAGGGAGAAACACAAACAACTGTCACACAGAATGGTCCCCCCAAAGATTAAACTGAAAACCCTGGGCTTAGCAGGCCATTGATTTCACGGAGGAAGGGGAAGCAAATGAATACAGAACAAATCTATTTTTTACATCTTAAGCTGGCAGCTGACGGTGCAGCATGAGTGATAGCCTCTCCAGTACGATGATGACGGATACCAATCATAAAATACCATCATCTGCCAAAAGGCAAGGGGCTGCTGCTGTGTAGCAATGCAGCCCCACGTCTGCCAGCCCCACGTCCGCCATCACCCAGCATCGCCCTCGGCCTCTTCTGGGTGCTTAGAAGACAATACTGGGCAATTGGCAGAAAATAGTATATTACGACTGGTAGCCATCATCATCGAAACAGTAGCATGTCTGCCCAGGTGGCCATGATTGACAGCCACTCCCGTACGACGACAATGGGTACCAGTCATAATATACCATCGCCTGGCAAGGGGCTGGTGCAATGCAGCCCTATGGCTGCCAGCCCCACGGCTATCACTCATACTACACCGTCTACCGCCAAAAGGCAGTTAGCAGCTGCTGCTGTGTAGCAATGCAGTCCCACGTCTGCCGGCACCCAGAGGACATATGGTGACGGTGAGCTCAGCTGAGCTGAGCGGGCTCCATGCTTGCCGTGGTATGTTGTCTGCACAGGTAACCCAGGTAAAAAGGCGCAAATCTATTGTCTGCCGTTGCTGTGACGAGGGGGGGAGGGGCCTGATGACATGTACCCAGAACCGCCCGCGACACTGTTTTGCATCATCCGGGCATTGGGATCTCAACCCAAAATTCCAAGGGGCGGCGGAGACTGCGGGAACTGTGGGATAGCTGTGGGATAGTTACCCATAGTGCGATGCTCCGGAAGTCGACACTAGCCTTGTACTGTGGACGAGGTCTGCCGACTAGAGCACCTAGAGCATTTTATGTGTGGACACACACAATCGGCTGTATACAACCGATTTCAATAAAACCGGTTTCTATAAATTCGAACTAATTTCGTAGTGTAGACATACCCAGATGTTTAGCAAAACTTCCTCCACCTTCCCCACAAGGGGCCGCTGTTTTATCATTGACTCGCCTCTCAGGCAGAGCTGTCACAGGCTGGCAGTTCAGAGCCCCGCTGTTTAACGTGGTCTCGGATCCCCCCGACCCGCAATTGCTCCTCCCCCCTTTCCCTCTAGCTCTGTGCAGCAGCCAGAGAGCCGAGTGCGGGGGCAGTAGCGGACGGCCTGCGTGGTTAGCACCAGTCACTCAGCAGAGGAAACCAGCGTCAGTGAGCAAAGAGCTGCCTGTGTATTTAAGGCATCACCTCCCTGAGTAAAACCTCTCCCTCCCAGCTCCTCCGCACAGCTGGGGAAGGCGAGGAAGAAGCTTCTTTCTTGGGCTGTGGGAAGAAGTTTCCATCCCACTTCATCCCTGAAATATGTTCCTCCCCTGGGTGTCTGTTCTTACATTACTTCCGATTCTGGGTGAGTAGCGTGTCTGCACCATTTCAGCTCTGTGTGGGGCCAGGTGGCATCTGGTGTAAATGGTGAGGGTTAGGGTTAAGTTGCATCCAGTTCCAGGCGATGCGGAGTTAGCCCTACTTTCTTTTTGTAACCATTTGTTTATAAACCGTCCTCTCCCTCCAATCTCTGGAAGCTTGGGAGATAAATAAACATTGCAGGTTAAAGCCAAGAACCGTTTGTGTGTCTATGTAAACTTTTCTATTTTTCCCAGAAGGGGCTAATGGAGAGTCAGTGACACAACCTGATGACCGAGTGACTGTATCCCAAGGGGAACCAGTGCTGCTGAAATGCATCTATGACTATGACTATGGTACTCCTACGCTCTGGTGGTACGAGCAGCACCCAAATGAAGCCCCTCGCCTCTTGCTGACACAATATGAAGCGTCCGATGAGGAGGCGAGAAGGAGCCGGCGGGGGTTCTCCGCCACACCCGACAATCAGGGGAAGACCTTCCACCTGAAGAAAAGCTCCAGCGAACTGCGCGACTCCGCCGTCTATTACTGCGCCATGAGCGACACAGTGATTGCACCCAGCAGGGTCGCTGCACAGAAACCCGCTGGGGGCAGAGGAGGCGGCACTAAGGAGGTGTGGGTCAGAGCCCCAGAGGAACAGACTCTGCACAGCGCCAGTGGAGTCAGTGACTCCCACCCCGCGGGTGTGACTGTGCAGCGCTCCAATGGGATGAACGGGCCAGACCCCAGACTGCTGGGACTGCCTGGAGCTCAGTGGAAGCAAATGATCCAGTTCCTCAAAATGCTTAAAACCAGCGAGGAATTGCCCAGGAGTCAGCTGAGCTGCCCTGGTTCCTGTCAGCTGAGATCCGAGCCCTTAAACTAGGACATTGGGGGTCTCTCAAAAACTGAAATGTTCCGCATTCCTAGAGGAAACAGAATATAAATCTCCATTAATTTTTCAACATTTTCTACCTCCCATAACTGCTCTTGTGTCTGTTGTGTGAAGGTTTTGCTGGTTTGAGAAATGCAGTGATCCAGAAATTGAAGAGAAGTCAGGAAAGATAGAAATGTTGGAATTACAGGTGTGGCGCAGATCAGACATCCGTCTAGCACAGTATTTGCTCTCTGACTGTAGTTACTACCATCTACTTCAGAGGAAGGTGAAAGGCACTCCGGAGTGGGTAGTTATGAGGGAACTTGCCTTATAGGAGGTTTTCCCTTAGCCTTGTGCAATTATATGTATTGATTTATGTCTTGAAGAAGGATTTCTTCCACCTTCCAAATTTTAAAGTCCTTTTAAAGTAACTTCTGAAAGTTTATGTTTAAAATCTCTAATAACGTCCCAAGGTTATTTACCCTGGCACGCTCATGTCTCCACTACGAAATTAGGTCAATTTTATAAAGTTGATCTTTAGCAACCGATTTTATACAGTCGATAATGCATGTCCCCACACAGTGAAGCAACACATTTGGTCGGCAGAGTGCGTCCTTAATACCGTGGGTAGCATCGACTCAGGGAGTGGTGCACTGTGGGTAGCTATCCCACAGTCTCTGCTGCCCATTGGAACTCTGGGTTAAGCTCCCAATGCCTGATGGGGCAAAAACCTTGTGGCAGGTGGTTTGGGTACATGTCGTCAGTCAGCGCTCTCCCCTTGAAAGCAAAAGCAAACAATCGTTTTGTGCCTTCTTTCCAGGAATTACACTGATTTACTCCAGCTGCGGGATTGACCCTAATTCCTTTTCCATGACATCAGCGAGATTTTGCAGTAATTGAATAGGGGATAGTCCGACTGGAGTAAAAGTAAAAAAAATACTGAGCTGCTTAGCAAAATTTCTTCACTTTCCCCTCAAGGGGCCGCTGTTTTACCACTGTCTCGCCTCTCGCGCAGAGCTGTCACAGGCTGGCAGTTCAGAGCCCCGCTGTTTAACGTGGTCTCGGATCCCACCGTCCCCGCAATTGCTCCTCCCTCCTTCCCCTCCAGCTCTGTGCAGCAGCCAGAGAGCCGAGTGCGGGGGCAGTAGCGGACGGCCTGCGTGGTTAGCACCAGTCACTCAGCAGAGGAGACCAGCGCCAGTGAGCTAGGAGCTGCCTGTGTATTTAAGGCATCACCTCCCTGAGTAAAACCTCTCCCTCCCAGCTCCTCCGCACAGCTGGGGAAGGCGAGGAAGAAGCTTCTTTCTTGGGCTGTGGGAAGAAGTTTCCATCCCACTTCATCCCTGAAATATGTTCCTCCCCTGGGTGTCTGTTCTTACACTACTTCCGACTCTGGGTGAGTAGCGTGTCTGCACCATTCCAGCTCTGTGTGGGGCCAGGTGGCATCTGGTGTAAATGGTGAGGGTTAGGGTTAAGTTGCATCCAGTTCCAGGCGATGCGGAGTTAGCCCTACTTTCTTTTTGTAACCATTTGTTTATAAACCGTCCCCTCCCTCCAATCTCTGGAAGCTTGGGAGATAAATAAACATTGCAGGTTAAAGCCAAGAGCCGTCTGTGTGTCTATGTAAACTTTTCTATTTTTCCCAGAAGGGGCTAATGGAGAGTCAGTAACGCAACCTGATGACCGAGTGACTGTATCCCAAGGGGAACCAGTGCTGCTGAAATGCACCTATGACACTTCCTATGGTACTCCTACGCTCTGGTGGTACGAGCAGCGCCCAAATGAAGCCCCTCGCCTCTTGCTGGGAGACTATGAAGCATCCGATGAGGAGGCGAGAAGGAGCCGGCGGGGGTTCTCCGCCACACCCGACAATCAGGGGAAGACCTTCCACCTGAAGAAAAGCTCCAGTGAACTGCGCGACTCCGCCGTCTATTACTGCGCCATGAGCGACACAGTGATTGCACCCAGCAGGGTCGCTGCACAGAAACCCGCTGGGGGAAGAGGAGGCGTCACTAAGGAGGTGTGGGTCAGAGCCCCAGAGGAACAGACTCTGCACAGCGCCAGTGAAGTCAGTGAATCCCACCCCGCGGGTGTGACTGTGCAGCGCTCCAATGGGGTGAACGGGCCAGACCCCAGACTGCTGGGACTGCCTGGAGCTCAGTGGAAGCAAATGATCCAGTTCCTCAAAATGCTTAAAACCAGCGAGGAATTGCCCAGGAGTCAGCTGAGCTGCCCTGGTTCCTGTCAGCTGAGATCCGAGCCCTTAAACTAGGACATTGGGGGTCTCTCAAAAACTGAAATGTTCCACATTCCTGGAGGAAACAGAATATAAATCTCGTCTAATTTATCAACAATTTCTACCTCCCATTACTGCCCTTGTGTCTGTTGTGTGAAGGTTTTGCTGGTTTCAGAAATGCAGTGATCCAGAAATTGAAGTGAAGTCAGGAAAGATAGAAATGTTGGAATTACTGGTGTGGAGTAGACCAGACAACCGTCTAGCACAGTATTTGCTCTCTGACTGTAGTTACTACCAGCTGCTACAGGGGAAGGTGAAAGACATTCTGGAGTGGATAGTTATGAGGTAACTTCCCTTATAGGAGGTTCCCCGCTAGCCGTTTGAAATTATAGGTAGATTTATGTCTTGAAGGATTTCCTTCACCTTCCAATTTTTAAAGCCCTTTTAAAGTAAATTCTGAACGTTTTGTTAGAAATCTCTAATAATGTCCCAACATTTATTTAGCCTGGCATGCTGCTCCCTCACTTGTATATCTGGTGGCAATGAGTTCCAAAGGGTCATCGGCTTACATGATAATGAATTTCCATGTAACATTTACCAGCTTAGATAAGATTTGTTCAAGGAAAATCTACCACACATAGACCAACCTATCAACCTTCAACTCAAATGTTATTCCACTTAAACCTGTCAATGTGAAAGCTGGACACCAGCATAGTTACAAACAGACATTTAAATGCTTTCAAAGGCAATAGGGCAGGAGACGATTAGGTATTAAATGGAATAGATTTACAACAAATGGTGAGATTTACCAGATAGCTGAACAACTCCTTATTATCTGGATACATTTGGGAATAAGAGTGAAATAGCCGGGACATGTATGAAGAATGAAGTCAAAACATCTTCCAATGGACACATACCTTTGGCAGGTCTAAACGGGGCTAGATGATAGAGAGAAAAAGTGTACGGGATTTAGCAGCATACAAAACGTGTAAAAACTGGCCTAGAAAAGACAGGAATAGTGCGGCCACGTCTGTGCCCTGTGTGACATTTGATTGTGACCGCTTCCTGCACTTTCAGACTAGAATCTTTTTTTCCCAATTCTTCAGCACAGTGTAGCTAGCTATACAGGGGTTTGGTGTAGCTCAACTGATCCCAGGGGAACTACACTGATTTACTCCAGCTGCGGGATTGACCCGAATTCCCTTCCCTAGCATGCGATAGTCCGACTGGAGTAAAGATAAGAAACACGCTGATCGGTTTAGGGAAAATGTCCCCCACTTTCCCCACAAGGGGCCGCTGTTTTATCTCCTCTCGGGCAGAGCTGTCACAGGCTGGCAGTTCAGAGCCCCGCTGTTTAACTTGGTCTCGGATCCCCACGTCCCCGCAATTTCTCCTCCCGTTTCCCCTCCAGCTCTGTGCAGCAGCCAGAGAGCCGAGTGCGGGGGCAGTAGCGGACGGCCTGCGTGGTTATCCCAGTCACTCAGCAGAGGAGACCAGCGCCAGTGAGCAAAGAGCTGCCTGTGTATTTAAGGCATCACCTCCCTGAGTAAAACCTCTCCCTCCCAGCTCCTCCGCACAGCTGGGGAAGGCGAGGAAGAAGCTTCTTTCTTGGGCTGTGGGAAGAAGTTTCCTTCCCACTTCATCCCTGAAATATGTTCCTCCCCTGGGTGTCTGTTCTTACATTACTTCCGATTCTGGGTGAGTAGCGTGTCTGCACCATTCCAGCTCTGTGTGGGGCCAGGTGGCACCTGGTGTAAATGGTGAGGGTTAGGGTTAAGTTGCATCCAGTTCCAGGCGATGCGGAGTTAGCCCTACTTTATTTTTGTAACCGTTTGTTTATAAACCGTCCTCTCCCTCCAATCTCTGGAAGCTTGGGAGGTAGATAAACATTGCGGGTTCAAGCCAAGAGCCATCTGTGTGTCTATGTAAACTTCTATTTTTTTTCCAGAAGGGGCTAATGGAGAGTCAGTGACACAACCTGATGACCGAGTGACTGTATCCCAAGGGGAACCAGTGCTGCTGAAATGCACCTATGACAACACCCCGATTCCCACGCTCTGGTGGTACGAGCAGCACCCAAATGAAGCCCCTCGCCTCTTGCTGACACAATATGAAGCGTCCGATGAGGAGGACAGAAAGAGGAGGCGAGGGTTCTCCGCCACACCCGAGAAACAGGAGAGCTTCCACCTGAAGAAAAACTCCAGTGAACTGAGCGACTCCGCCGTCTACTACTGTGGCATGAGCGACACAGTGATTGCACCCAGCATGGTCGCTGCAGGAAAACCTAGAGAACTCTCAGAACGGGATTTCCTACAAAAGCTCAAATACTCGGATATTCAGGTTTCAGAGGGGGTAGCCGTGTTAGTCTATTTCAGCAAAAACAACGAGGAGTCCTGTGGCGCCTTGACGACTAACAGATTATTTGGGCATAAATGTATTTGTTATGGTGCCACAGGACTCCTCATTGTTTTTTCGCAAAAAGAAGAACAGGAGTACTTGTGGCACCTTAGAGACTAACAAATTTATTAGAGCATAAGCTTTCGTGGACTACAGCCCACTTCTTCGGATGCATATAGAATGGAACATATAATGAGGAGATATATATACACACATACAGAGAGCATAAACAGGTGGGAGTTGTCTTACCAACTCTGAGAGGCCAATTAATTAAGAGAAAAAAAAAAAAACTTTTGAAGTGATAATCAAGCTAGCCGAGTACAGACAGTGTGATAAGAAGTGTGAGAGTACTTACAAGGGGAGATAGTCAACGTTTGTAATGGCTCAGCCATTCCCAGTCCTTATTCAAACCGGAGTTGATTGTGTCTAGTTTGCATATCAATTCTAGCTCTGCAGTCTCTCTTTGGAGTCTGTTTTTGAAGTTTTTCTGTTGTAATATAGCCACCCGCAGGTCTGTCACTGAATGACCAGACAGGTTAAAGTGTTCTCCCACTGGTTTTTGAGTATTTTGATTCCTGATGTCAGATTTGTGTCCATTAATTCTTTTGCGTAGAGACTGTCCGGTTTGGCCAATGTACATGGCAGAGGGGCATTGCTGGCACATGATGGCATATATCACATTGGTAGATGTGCAGGTGAACGAGCCCCTGATGGTATGGCTGATGTGATTAGGTCCTATGATGATGTCACTTGAATAGATATGTGGACAGAGTTGGCATCGGGGTTTGTTACAAGGATAGGTTCCTGGGTTAGTGGTTTTGTTCAGTGATGTGTGGTTGCTGGTGAGTATTTGCTTTAGGTTGGGGGGTTGTCTGTAAGCGAGGACAGGTCTGTCTCCCAAGATCTGTGAGAGTAAAGGATCATCTTTCAGGATAGGTTGTAGATCTCTGATGATGCGCTGGAGAGGTTTTAGTTGGGGGCTGAAGGTGACAGCTAGTGGTGTTCTGTTATTTTCTTTGTTGGGCCTGTCTTGTAGGAGGTGACTTCTGGGTACTCGCCTGGCTCTGTCAATCTGTTTTTTCACTTCAGCAGGTGGGTATTGTAGACTATCTCCTCATTATATGTTCCATTCTATATGCATCCGAAGAAGTGGGCTGTAGTCCACGAAAGCTTATGCTCTAATAAATTTGTTAGTCTCTAAGGTGCCACAAGTACTCCTGTTCTTCTTTTTGCGGATACAGACTAACACGGCTGTTACTCTGAAACTTGTCATTGTTTTTTCGGATATTCTGGGAATCCTTTGAAGCCTTTCTGCATTAATCCAGACTTTCCCTGAATGAGCTCCGTGTGCGCCCTCGGATATAATTTATCCTCGGCGGGGGAGGGGTCTTTGGCGTGTGATTCAATTTGAATATTTAAATGTGATGTTTGTGGACGCGGGGATTTTCGGGGGCACGAAAGCTATAAGCGCAATTTCTACTGGGAAAAAAAATCCGTGGGACTCTCTCCTCACCGTAAACAAGAATGCTTGAGAAACTGGTCGTAGGGAGGTGGGGTCCTAGATTTCTCCGACATGTGATTTACTCTATGTACAACAAGTCACTGTGCTTCCTACTTAATGTAACCGCCTGCAAAGAGAGTCGCACTTACCAGCAAATCAAGACACGTTAAAGGAGGTCTGAGGAAGGACCTGTTCACAAGCGAAAGCAACCACGCTTCGTTTCCTGTGGGCTCGGAAGGGCTCTGGGTTCCACATACGCCCCTCATTAGGCCTGTGGCTGAAGAAATTGGGCGAGTCTATCACATGCAGGCAGGACGCTGTCTCTTCAGGGCTGAAGGGTTCAGAGCGGAATTGAAATCGGAGTCACTTTGCTTAACACGATGAGCAAACGTTTAATGTTCGGCCTTTTTGTTTTCACTCTTTATCCAGGTAGTTGGTTGTAGAGTTTGTCCCAGTGCTCCCGAATCTCTCTCTGTATATACACACACCCCGTCTCCCTGTTCCCATTTCTCTCTCTCCTTCTTTGCAGTTTCTCTCTGTGTCCTGCTACCGCCTCGCTCTCCATCTACCTGTCTAAGGTTATAGTGGTGAGCGCCCAGACTGCATACAACTAGTATATTTTATTTCTTGTTGCAGGTGCGGTGCTGGGTGACTCGGTCCAGCCCAGGGAACCCCAGATGTCTGGAGCTGAAGGCGGCTCCGTGACCCTCAGTTGTTCTTATGAGTCTAGTTACACTGCTGGTGTCTATCTCTACTGGTACCGTCAGTTCCCGAACCGAGCCCCGCAGTACATCCTCCTGAGAGGAACGAAGGGATCCAGATCTGGCAATGATACCGCAGACTTCGCCCAGAAGAGGTTTTCTTCCCAGGCTGATGACAGCTCCACAGCTCTGAGCATCGCCACCCTGGAGCTGGCGGACACAGCGGTGTATCTCTGCGCCCTGCAGCGGGCACAGTGACAGAGCCTCACAGCAGAACTGTACAAAAACCCTCCCTTCCCTTCACCTTCAGGGGCTCGGCATGGAAGAGGAACCAGGGAGAGCGTCCCCATGACCCAGCATTCGCCCCCAGGGAGGGATGCAGCGCTGGGCCACAGCTCAGACAGGTGCTGTCCTCTCTGTCAACATCTCGCCGATACATTACAGAATGTGTATACACGCACACACGCACACACACTCACAGAGAGTGCAGAATGCCTGCAGGGTCTCTTGAAGATGCCACCCATCAAAACAAATGGCTACATGCATCCATAAATACCTGTGATTGAATGGAGGCTTTCCTTCCTCGGGCTCTTAAATCCCAGCCCAAATGTTTAATCGCAGCGGGGTCTGTCTCTGTCAGTGTCTGGGCAGCACCCAGCACAATGGGGCCCCGATGTCAGCTGAGGCTAGAGGTACCCACAGTGAATCATAGAATAGAATCATAGAATATCAGAGTTGGAAGGGACCTCAAGAGGTCATCTAGTCCAACCCCCTGCTCAAAGCAGGACCAATTCCCAGCTAAATCATCCCAGCCAGGGCTTTGTCAAGCCGGGCCTTAAAAACCTCCAAGGAAGGAGACTCCACCACCTCCCTAGGTAACGCATTCCAGTGTTTCACCACCCTCCTAGTGAAATAGTTTTTCCTGATATCCAACCTGGACCTCCCCCACTGCAACTTGAGACCATTGCTCCTTGTTCTGTCATCTGCCACCACTGAGAACAGCCGAGCTCCATCCTCTTTGGAACCCCCCTTCAGGTAGTTGAAGGCTGCTATCAAATCCCCCCTCATTCTTCTCTTCTGGAGACTAAACAATCCCAGTTCTCTCAGCCTCTCCTCATAAGTCATGTGCTCCAGACCCCTAATCATTTTTGTTGCCCTCCGCTGGACTCTTTCCAATTTTTCCACATCCTTCTTGTAGTGTGGGGACCAAAACTGGACACAGTATTCCAGATGAGGCCTCACCAATGTCGAATAAAGGGGAACGATCACGTTCCTCGATCTGCTGGCAATGCCCCTACTTATACAGCCCAAAATGCCGTTAGCCTTCTTGGCAACAAGAGCACACTGTTGACTCATATCCAGCTTCTCGTCCACTGTGACCCCTAGGTCCTTTTCAGCAGAACTGCTACCTAGCCATTCGGTCCCTAGTCTGTAGCAGTGCATGGGATTCTTCCGTCCTAAGTGCAGGACTCTGCACTTGTCCTTGTTGAACCTCATCAGGTTTTTTTCTGCCCAATCCTCTAATTTGTCTAGGTCCCTCTGTATCCGATCCCTACCCTCTAGTGTATCTACCACGCCTCCTAGTTTAGTGTCATCTGCAAACTTGCTGAGAGTGCAGTCCACACCATCCTCCAGATCATTAATAAAGATATTAAACAAAACCGGCCCCAGGACCGACCCTTGGGGCACTCCACTTGAAACCGGCTGCCAACTAGACATGGAGCCATTGATCACTACCCGTTGAGCCCGACGATCTAGCCAGCTTTCTATCCACCTTACAGTCCATTCATCCAGCCCATACTTCTTTAACTTGGTGGCAAGAATACTGTGGGAGACAGTATCAAAAGCTTTGCTAAAGTCAAGAAATAACACATCCACTGCTTTCCCCTCATCCACAGAGCCAGTTATCTCATCATAGAAGGCAATTAGGTTAGTCAGGCACGACTTCCCCTTCGTGAATCCATGCTGACTGTTCCTGATCACTTTCCTCTCCTCTAAATGTTTCATAATTGATTCCTTGAGGACCTGCTCCATGATTTTTCCAGGGACTGAGGTGAGGCTGACTGGCCTGTAGTTCCCCGGATCCTCCTTCTTCCCTTTTTTAAAGATGGGCACTACATTAGCCTTTTTCCAGTCATCTGGGACCTCCCCCGATCGCCATGAGTTTTCAAAAATAATGGCTAATGGCTCTGCAATCTCACCCGCCAACTCCTTTAGCACCCTCGGATGCAGCGCATCCGGCCCCATGGACTTGTGCACGTCCAGTTTTTCTAAATAGTCCCGAACCACTTCTTTCTCCACAGAGGGTTGGCCACCTTCTCCCCATGCTGTACTGCCCAGTGCAGCAATCTGGGAGCTGACCTTGTGCGTGAAGACAGAGGCAAAAAAATCATTGAGTACATTAGCTTTTTCCACATCCTTGGTCACTAGGTTGCCTCCCTCATTCAGTAAGGGGCCCACACTTTCCTTGATTTTCTTCTTGTTGCTAACATACCTGAAGAAACCCTTCTTGTTACTCTTAACATCTCTTGCTAACTGCAACTCCAAGTGTGATTTGGCCTTCCTGATTTCACTCCTGCACGCCTGAGCAATATTTTTATACTCCTCCCTGGTCATTTGTCCAATCTTCCACTCCTTATAAGCCTCTTTTTTGCGTTTAAGATCAGCAAGGATTTCACTGTTTAGCCAAGCTGGTCGCCTGCCATATTTACTATTCTTTCTACACATCGGGATGGTTTGTTCCTGCAACCTCAATAAGGATTCTTTAAAATACAGCCAGCTCTCCTGGACCCCTTTGCCCTTCATGTTATTCTCCCAGGGGATCCTGCCCATCTGTTCCCTGAGGGAGTCAAAGTCTGCTTTTCTGAAGTCCAGGGTCCGTATTCTGCTGCTCTCCTTTCTTCCTTGTGTCAGGATCCTGAACTCGACCATCTCATGGTCACTGCCTCCCAGGTTCCCATCCACTTTTGCTTCCCCTACTAGTTCTTCCCTGTTTGTGAGCAGCAGGTCAAGAAAAGCTTTGCCCCTAGTTGGTTCCTCCAGCACTTGCACCAGGAAATTGTCCCCTACACTTTCCAAAAATTTCCTGGATTGCCTGTGCACCGCTGTATTGCTCTCCCAGCAGATATCAGGGTGATTAAAGTCTCCCATGAGAACCAGGGCCTGTGATCTAGCAACTTCTGCTAGTTGCCAGAAGAAAGCCTCGTCCACCTTGTCCCCCTGGTCTGGTGGTCTATAGCAGACTCCAACCACGACATCACCCTTGTTGCTCACACTTCTCAACTTTATCCAGAGACTCTCAGGTTTTTCTGCAGTATCATACCGGAGCTCTGAGCAGTCATACTCCTCTCTTACATACAACGCAACTCCCCCACCTTTTCTGCCCTGCCTGTCCTTCCTGAACAGTTTATATCCATCCATGACAGTACTCCAGTCATGTGAGTTATCCCACCAAGTCTCTGTTATTCCAATCACATCATAGTTCCCTGACTGTGCCAGGACTTCCAGTTCTCCCTGCTTGTTTCCCAGGCTTCTTGCATTTGTGTATAGGCACTTAAGATAACTCAACGATCGTCCCTCTTTCTCAGCATGAGACAGGAGTCCTCCCCTGTTGCGCTCTCCTGCTTGTGCTTCCTCCCAGGATCCCATTTCCCCACTTACCTCAGGGCTTTGGTCTCCTTCCCCCGGTGAACCTAGTTTAAAGCCCTCCTCACTAGGTTAGCCAGCCTGCTGGCGAAGATGCTCTTCCCTCTCTTCGTTAGGTGGAGCCCGTCTCTGCCTAGCACTCCTTCTTCTTGGAACACCATCCCATGGTCGAAGAATCCAAAGCCTTCTCTCCGACACCACCTGCGTAGCCATTCGTTGACTTCCACGATTCGACGGTCTCTACCCCGGCCTTTTCCTTGCACAGGGAGGATGGACGAGAACACCACTTGCGCCTCAAACTCCTTTATCCTTCTTCCCAGAGCCACGTAGTCTGCAGTGATCCGCTCAAGGTCATTCTTGGCAGTATCATTGGTGCCCACGTGGAGAAGCAGGAAGGGGTAGCGATCCGAGGGCTTGATGAGTCTCGGCAGTCTCTCCGTCACATCGTGTATCCTAGCTCCTGGCAAGCAGCAGACCTCTCGGTTTTCCCGGTCAGGACGGCAGATAGATGACTCAGTCCCCCTGAGGAGGGAGTCCCCGACCACCACCACCCTCCTCCTCCTCTTGGGAGTGGTGGTCGTGGAACCCCCATCCCTAGGACAGTGCATCTTTTGCCTTCCAATCGGTGGAGTCTCCTTCTGCTCCCTTCCCTCAGATGGGCCATCTAGTCCACTCTCCGCATTAGCACCTGTAGAGAGAACATGGAAACGATTCCTCACCTGTATCTCCATTGCTGGTGCATGGACGCTCCTCTTTCTTCTTCTGGAGGTCACATGCTGCCAAACCTCCTCACAATCCTTCTGTCCCTGCTGCGCCTGCTCTGAATCTTCAGAACATCGTGGCCGTAGAAGCATCTCCTGACGTCTGTCCAGGAAATCTTCATTTTCCCTTATGCAACGCAGAGTCGATACTTGTTTCTCCAGCCCTCGAACCTTCTCCTCCAATATGGAGACCAGCTTGCATTTTGTGCAGACAAAGTCGCTTCTGTCCTGCGGAAGAAAGACAAACATGGCACAACCTGTGCAGGTTACAACAGCTGATCGCTCACCTTCCATATCACCGTCCTCTTACGAGCTTCCTCAACTGTTGCAGGAACTACTGGGAGACACCTGCAGATGAAAGCCTCAGTGCGCTCTCCCTAGGCGAACTCCCAGGCAAACTCCCGCTGTTAGCCTCTGCTGTTCGCCGCTCAGCTGGTTCGCTGCTGACTGCCCTTATATACCAGTCAGGCCCACTCAAGGCCCAGCTGGAACAAAGCACTCCCAATTCACACTTTTCAAACAAACAAGCAAGCAATCAAGCACACGGTCAAACTGACCAACTGTCCCAGCAGCAGACACTCAGATACTCACCAACACAGCCCCCCTAATGCAGCACTTAGCGTACCTCCTCTCGGACAGCTCCCAGGCAAACTCCCGCTGTTAGCCTCTGCTGTTCGCCGCTCAGCTGGTTCGCTGCTCCTCCTCCTCCTCCTCATGCCCCGCACTCATCGCAGAACTTGGGTGATTTACACAATGAATGAGAGAAAACAGCCGAGATCCCAAAAGTGAAAGCGATGTGTCCATTACAACATGATGCTGAGAATTCGTGTGTCAACTGCAAAGTAAATAGCCACAAATCAAACGCCAAATAAGCTCTCAAGCAGCATTTTTCGTAACTGAATTTTACAGCGAGGCAAAGGGTTATTTAATGACAGAAGACTCGGAGATCCAAAAAGTTACATTGATGTGACCATCGAAACATGATGTCGATATTTCATATGTCAAAGTAAACCGACTTAAATCAAACCCCAATAAGTTTCCAAGTAGCATTTTTTTAACTGAATTTTACAGCGAAGCAAAGGAGTATCAAGGGAAGTACTTGTACCTGGGTTTGTGCGGCTTATGGGGAAATCCACATTTTTACGTCTACTGCTAAAATCGAATCTTTCCAAGCCTACATATAAGGCTTATAGAGTACTCATTTCAAGGATTTTTTTGGCAAAGTTTTATGGCTGGCTGCCAGCCTGATGCCAACACTCCTGCTTTTCCAACCGGGTTTGGGACTGGCTATGGCAGAGTTACAACCACTAATACTCACAATAATTTACACTAAGAGGTTTTAAATGGCAAAGTCTAGTGAGAAGAATTTTTTTTCCCTTGGGAAGCAAAGAAACAATTTCCGCAGGCTCCTGTAACTAAGGAATGGCTCGTAGGAATAACCGAGTCCTTAAATACGGACCCTGGACTTCAGAAAAGCAGACTTTGACTCCCTCAGGGAACAGATGGGCAGGATCCCCTGGGAGAATAACATGAAGGGCAAAGGGGTCCAGGAGAGCTGGCTGTATTTTAAAGAATCCTTATTGAGGTTGCAGGAACAAACCATCCCGATGTGTAGAAAGAATAGTAAATATGGCAGGCGACCAGCTTGGCTAAACAGTGAAATCCTTGCTGATCTTAAACGCAAAAAAGAGGCTTATAAGGAGTGGAAGATTGGACAAATGACCAGGGAGGAGTATAAAAATATTGCTCAGGCGTGCAGGAGTGAAATCAGGAAGGCCAAATCACACTTGGAGTTGCAGTTAGCAAGAGATGTTAAGAGTAACAAGAAGGGTTTCTTCAGGTATGTTAGCAACCAGAAGAAAGTCAAGGAAAGTGTGGGCCCCTTACTGAATGAGGGAGGCAACCTAGTGACCAAGGATGTGGAAAAAGCTAATGTACTCAATGATTTTTTTGCCTCTGTCTTCACGCACAAGGTCAGCTCCCAGATTGCTGCACTGGGCAGTACAGCATGGGGAGAAGGTGACCAACCCTCTGTGGAGAAAGAAGTGGTTCGGGACTATTTAGAAAAACTGGACGTGCACAAGTCCATGGGGCCGGATGCGCTGCATCCGAGGGTGCTAAAGGAGTTGGCGGGTGAGATTGCAGAGCCATTAGCCATTATTTTTGAAAACTCATGGCGATCGGGGGAGGTCCCAGATGACTGGAAAAAGGCTAATGTAGTGCCCATCTTTAAAAAAGGGAAGAAGGAGGATCCGGGGAACTACAGGCCAGTCAGCCTCACCTCAGTACCTGGAAAAATCATGGAGCAGGTCCTCAAGGAATCAATTATGAAACATTTAGAGGAGAGGAAAGTGATCAGGAACAGTCAGCATGGATTCACGAAGGGGAAGTCGTGCCTGACTAACCTAATTGCCTTCTATGATGAGATAACTGGCTCTGTGGATGAGGGGAAAGCAGTGGATGTGTTATTTCTTGACTTTAGCAAAGCTTTTGATACTGTCTCCCACAGTATTCTTGCCACCAAGTTAAAGAAGTATGGGCTGGATGAATGGACTGTAACCCTGAGCTCACAGCAGGTGCGTTCTGTGTGGAGAGGAACAGCGAGATGATTGTCTGTGAAGAAGCGATAAACCAACACTTTGTCCAAAGCGCGTAATCAGGACTGGCTGGTAGGAATCATCTGTTTAAAGCAGATGTCTAAAGCAGCTAAATACCACATCGATAAACACACAGATTTTAAACGCAGGGGGGACCATTTTGACCTTGAAGTCTGCTCTCCTGTATAACACAGGTGAGAGAATGTCATTCAGCGACTCCTACTTGAAGCCCATCCTTTGTGGTTGAACTACAGCAACATGATAAATTCCATTTAAAAATAAGATTTTGTGGTCTCAGAAAGGTTTCTGAAATGGCTTTCTTGCTGGGTTTTGGTATTTTATTGCATGGTTTCTTACATCCACTAGTGGGCGCCCCTGACTCACACATGGTGACATTTCACATTACATTAGATATTTCTATAACAATAGCTGAGTCAGAAACTGAGAAGTTCCCTTGTGACTTCAGCATCATAAGAGGGGCGGGGATGAGAGGAGGAGGTCACAGAAAGAGCAAATCTAAGTTTGAAATCCGGAACTAACAGTTTATAAAACAAGGAGGAAGAACTTTAAATTAACTAAAAACTCCCAGAAAAAGAACGAAGATAACCTTATGCTGCAAAATGCTTCACTGCTTGGCTCTACCGCTCTATTTTCTGCTTGATTACTTAGGTGAGAAATGTTTAGTTTGGCTGAATTTATATATATTTAAGGTTTTATAAAACGTAAGACCTACAGAATTCCTATTATGACAAAAGCGAGAAGGAGTCCTTTGTCACCTTATAGACTGACAGACATTGGAGCACAAGCTTTCGTGAGTAAATACCCACTTCGTTAGACGCATATTATGAGAGTGGAGGATTTCAAAACACTTAAGAGAGTGAGGCACCCAGTTCCTCATGGGCACACAAAATATTTAAGAAAAACAGAATATTTGAACTAGCACAACAAAATTCATCCAAATTTTCTGTAGGAAATCTTTGCCCTCTTGGAACACAATACTTCGTTTAACAATGGAAACCAGTTTTTATATCAAATGTTATTGAAATTAGAGACATAGTAGAAAGAAAAAGGGAAGTTCTTTAATTAACTTTTGTTCCCTTTACAGATTTTGTTCAAGGTGATTCTGTGTTTCAGTCTCCTCTGGAGGTGACAGTCTCAGAGGGACACGATGTATTATTACATTGTAATTTCACCACCACTTCTAGCGGCCCGTATCTCTTCTGGTACCGCCAGTATCCGAACCAACCACCCCAGCATATACTGACAGCCTATAAATCTCCTGCTGAGAAGAACACGTTCACCACTGGAAAATTCTCAACAGTTCTGTTCGATCATAATAAGACGGTTCCCTTGAAGATCGAGGCTGTGTCGCTCCAAGACAGCGCCGTGTATTACTGTGCTCTGAGACCCACACTGGGGCAAAGCTGCGTCTCCGGCAATACAAGAAGTGATCGAGGAGCTCCCACACACCCAGGGTCTCAGAGACTGTTTTTCTACTTGACCCTTTTTATGAAACTTCTCTGCCGAGTTCAGTTCCTTCTGCTCGTCCCATGTCTGGGAGGATCTTTCCGTTTCGATCCCTGTGTAGTGTTATACCCACCATGCTGTGCAAACCAAGCCCGATGCGTTATTATCTCCGTTATATTCATGAGAATTTACAACCTTTCTATAAAATATTTGTTGTCGATAAAACAAATCACCCCACAAATCTTGGAAAATTGTACCAGGATTTCCTGCAGCTGGAAACATGCTGTAAAAGACACTGGGCCAAGTTCTGATCTCTGCCCCATCACGGCAACTCTGGTCTACCTCTATCGTGCCGGGTTCTCAGCTGCTGTGAAGCGTTTCAGCTCCACTGAAATCAACAACCATCCATCCAACTCTCTCTGTCTGTCGCTCAGCCTGTCTGTTCGCCCAGCTTCTTATACAAGTAAGTCCCTCTGATTCCCTGGGGAGGCAAAGTAGTCCATTTCATGTCTAAACATTTTATCTATTGCATAGAGATAGTCACAGCTACAAACAAAACTTTTTGAAAACTGGAGTGGGAGAAGAGCCAGGAAACAGACTGTTTCACAGAGAAATAGGAAGCAAACACCACTCCCCTCCCCTCATTTCCTCTGGGTTTGGGCATTGGATTCAGATCCACCCCCCTCGACTTTTCAGGGACAGTTTAACACCTTCAGCCAATAATCCTGTTGCTTCCCTCATTGCTAAATAAAATTCCTGGTTTCTCCCTAAAATAGGAACTATCGCTTTTAACTATCCTTCCATACTCCAAGCGCGTGGGGGGGGGGGGGGAATTGGCCCAGAGATTTTCGCGTTTGGCTAGCAGGGATCTTCCCTGATACCAGCCATGCGTTGGGGGGAGGGGTAAAGCGATCATCCCAGAGAATTCATGGCGGGCGAGTGGGGTGTTAGTTTGGTTCCTGCAGGGATCTTCCCTGATACCTGCCACACGGTGGGGGGAGGGATAAAGCAATCATCCAGAGAATTGGATGGCGGGGCGTCTTAGTTTGTTTTCTGCTGCTGAAGGTTAACAGGAAAACTGCAGCACTCAACAGGCTTTGCTTGGTATGTGGGAAAGGAGGGCACAGAAGCCGAAAGACAATGGCTTACCATGGCCACATGCAAGCTGAATTCTGTTGCCCAGACCTGAGTCTGTGATCTCTAGCAGCAAAGTCACAGGCACTCAATATTAAGAGGCAAAATGCGACCTTGCACAGAAATCACATGTGCTATGTAATGTGAATAGTGTTGGTCACCGTAAAAGAGTATAAGCATTGTTCTGCAAAATGTATCTTTTTAAAAAATTCTCTCCTTTTTTCCCTCCCTCCAGCAGCTGCAAATTCTTCAAGCCTCCCTCCTGCATCCCGAAGGCTATCACAGATAAGGCATCGCAAAAAGAAGACGCGAGACGATATGTTCGCAGAAATCATGGAATCCACCCGCAGTGACAGAGCTCATCTGAGTGAGTGGAAGGACACGGTTTCAATGTATAGGAAAGAAGCCAGTGAACGTGACAGGAGGGACCAACGTGAGGACATGAGGGACCAACATGAGGACATGAGGGACCAACGTGAGGACAGGAAGGACCAACATGAAGAGAGGATAGACGCTCGAGATGAGAGGTGGTGGCAGGAAAATCAGAGGAGGCAGGATGCAATGCTGGGGCTGCTGCGTGAGCAAACAGACATGCTCCGGCGTCTGGTGGAGCTTCAGGAATGGCAGCAGGATAACAGAGTGCCGCTACAGCCCCTGTATAACCCCTCTCCCCCCTCACCATGTTCCATAGCCTCCTCACCCAGACGTGTAAGAACGCGGGGGGGGGGGGCTCCGTACACCCTCCCATTCCACCCCAGTGGACAGCCCAAGCAAAAGGCTGTCATTTTTTTAACCTTTTTTTAGTGGCCTTTTCCTTCCTGCCGATCCTCCTCCCAAACCCCACCCGGGTTCCCTCCCTCTTTTTATAATCTACTAATAAAGAATAAATTATTTTTAAACAATAGTGACTTTATTTGGTTTGAAAGCAAGCTGGGGGAAGGGGGAGGGTGGGTTCCTTACAGAGAATGAGTCAATAAAGGGGGCGGGTTTTCATGAAGGAGAAACAAACAGATATTTCACACTGTAGCCTGGCCAGTCATGAAACTGGTTTTCAAAGCTTCTCTGATGCACAGCACTTCCTGGTGTGCTCTTCTAATCGCCCTGGTGTCTGGCTGCACGTAATCAGCAGCCAGGCGATTTGCCTCAGCCTCCCACTCCGCCATAAAGGTCTCCCCCTTACTTTCACAGAGATTGTGGAGCACACAGCAAGCAGAAATAACAATGGGGAGATTGGTTTGGCTGAGGTCTGAGCGAGTCAGTAACGATCGCAAGTGACCTTTTAAATGGCCAAATGCACATTCTACCACCATTCTGCACTTGCTCAGCCTGTAGTTGAACAGTTCCTGACTCCTGTCCAGGCTACCTGTGTATGGCTTCATGAGCCATGGCATTAAGGGTAGGCTGGGTCCCCAAGAATAACTATTGGCATTTCAACATCCCCAATGGTTATTTTCTGGTCCGGGAAGTAAGTCCCTTGCTGCAGCCCTTTAAACAGAGTAGTGTTCCTGAAGACGCGAGCGTCATGAACTCTTCCCAGCCAGCCCACGTTGATGTTGGTGAAACGTCCCTTGTGATCCACCAGTGCTTGCAGCACCATTGAAAAGTACCCCTTGCGGTTTATGTACTGGGTACCCTGGTGCTCCAGTGCCAAGATAGGGATATGGGTTCCATCTATCACCCCACCACAGTTAGGGAATCCCATTGCAGCAAAGCCATCCACTATGACCTGCACATTTCCCAGAGTCACTACCTTTGGTAGCAGCAGCTCAGTGATTGCTTTGGCTACTTGCATCACAGCAGCCCCCACAGTAGATTTGCCCACTCCAAATTGATTCCTGACTGACCGGTAGCTGTCTGGCGTTGCAAGCTTCCACAGGGCTATCGCCACTCGCTTCTCAACTGTGAGGGCTGCTCTCATCTTTGTATTCTCGCGCTTCAGGGCAGGGGACAGCTAGTCACAAAGTTCCATGAAAGTGCCCTTACACATGCAAAAGTTTCGCAGCCACTGGGAATCGTCCCACACCTGCAACACTATGTGGTTCCACCAGTCTGTGCTTGTTTCCCTTGCCCAGAATCGGCGTTCCATGGATAGAACCTGCCCCATTAACAACATGATCTCCAAAGCACCGGGGCCCGTGGTTTGAGAGAATTCTGTGTCCATGTCCTCATCACTCTCGTCGCCGCGCTGCCATCGCCGCCTCCTCCTCGCCTCATTTTTCTGATCCTGGCTCAGTATAAACTGCACGAGAACGCGCAAGGTGTTTACAATGTTCATGACTGCTGTCTTGAGCTGAGCGGGCTCCATGCTTGCCGTGGTATGGAGTCTGCAGTGTTCACCCAGGAAAAAAGGCACGAAATGGTTGTCTGCCATTGCTTTCATGGAGGGAGGGGTGAGGCTGTCCCCAGAACCACCTGCAACAATGTTTTTTGCCCCATCAGGCACTGGGATCTCAACCCAGAATTCCAATGGGCAGGAGAGACTGCGAGAACTATGGGATAGCTATGGGATAACTACCCACAGTGCAATGCTCCAGAAATCAATGCTAGCCCTGGTACATGGACGCACACTGCCGAATTAATGTGCTTAGTGTGGCCGCATACATTTGACTTCATACAATCTGTTCCCAAAATTCGAATTCTGTAAATTCGGATTAATCCCGTAGTGTAGACATACCCTTAAAGACTAACAAATTTATTTGAGCATAAGATTTCATGGGCTACAACCCACTTCATCGGATGCATAGGTTGTCTTTTGAAACCCTTCCGTGCTCTATGGGTCTCCGCATCAACTGAGGCTGACGGCAAAGGCAGCAGAGGAAAGAGGAAAATAATTTCAAATAATTATTTCAGGAGTTCTGGCTCGGCATTTTAAAGGAGGTTAACGGTGTTGGGTGCCTGATCCCATTACATTTATTTTTATGATAGACCCTGACATTGATTGCTGATAAACACATTCATGCCCAATCCCAATGATACATGAGTGCGTCAAGACAGTCCCTATAGGAGATGGGACCCTCCTCCCCCACCACCTTTTTTTTTTTTTTTTTTTTTACAACTAGGGAAACTGAAGAGGCATAGAAGATTACCCATCGTCACACACAATCTGTGGCGGGCGGAGCAGATCTCTGTGTCTCAGAGCAGACCCTTTCCCACAAACCCCTCCCCCCCGAAGCACTCTGATATGTCAGCTGCTGGCTGACCTCAATCCACTGCGTTTCCTGGATCTCCGATGAGTTCCCCAGACGTCCCCTTTTCCTCCGAGCTCGTTTCTAACAAATCTTCCAGGGTTGTAGCTGCCCTGACAGACGGGTGGTTTATATTCGTCTAAGGCAGCGGCAGGAGCTGGGTGTTTGAAGCTGGGTCGCTAGAGAAGATACTATGGAGACGTGTTTTCTTCTCCGAATTTGGATCTTCAGTCTCCTAGGTAACTGGGCTGGGATTTCAAAGAAGCCCAAGGAAATGAGACACTCAATAACCATCAACCACCTAACCCTATACCGAACCCGGACCCTGAACTGTAACCCGTACCCTAGGCTGTAACAAAAACGCGAATGCTACAACCTGACAGTTCACCCTCACCATAACCCTAAACCTTTGTTCATACCCTCGCCTTAATCCTAATAGTTTCTCTAAACCCCAACCCATTAATTCCTATGGAGTTAGGCGCCTAAATCCCTTAGACGCCTTTTAAATTTCCTGAAATGGCAATGCAGGTGGAATCATTTCCACTACTCAGCTACAGATGAAATGTCCTCGAACGTGTTTCTCCTTTTTCAGGCTCTGCGCTTGGCGACTCGGTCAAATCCAACGAACCCGAAGTGTCTGGATCAGTTGGAGGTTCTGTGACACTCAGCTGTTCTTACGCCACCACCGATAGCTATGTCTATCTCTACTGGTACCGTCAGTATCCGAACCAAGCCCCACAGTACATTCTCTATAGAGGAGCGAAGTCCTACAGCGGCCAAAGCCACACTGCAAATTTCGCCCAGCAGAGGTTTTCTTCCCAGGCTGATGACAGCTCCACAGCTCTGAACTTCACAGCCCTGGAGCTGGCGGACAGCGCGGTGTATTACTGCGCCTTGCAGAGAGCACAGTGACAGAGCCACATAGGAGATCCGTACAAAAACCCTCCCAGCCCTGCTGCAGATAATGTTGTGCACATTGAGGTTGGAAGCAGAGCCCCTGGGGAGTTTTGTTGCACTGTTAAAAACACATATTCTGGCTCGGATGTGGTGCTGTCAGATTACTCCTTCCTAATCTCTCCAAACCACCTCCATTAAAAGAGTGGTTTCCATATTAGGAGAGATGACTAAGACTGGGACTTTTCAGCTTGGAAAAGAGACCATTAAGGGGGGATATGAGGTCTATACAATCATGACTGCTATGGAGAAAGCAATTAAGAACGTGTTATTTATTCCTTCTCATAACACAAGAACCAGGGGCCAACCAATGAAATGAATACGCAGCAGGTTTAAAACAAACAAAAGGAAGTATTTCTTCACACAATGCACAGTCAACCTGTGGAACTCCTTGCCAGAGGATATTGTGAAGGCCAAGACAATAGCAGGGTTAAAAAAAGAACTAGAGCAGGGATTCTCAAACTGGGGGTCGGGACCCCTCAGGGGGTCGCAAGGTCATTACATGGGGTGTTGCGAGCTGTCAACCCCCACCCCAAACCCCGCTTGACTCCAGCATTTATAATGGTGCTAAATATATTAAACAGTATGTTTAACTTATTAGAGGGGTCACACTCAGAGGCTTGCAATGTGAAAGGGGTCACCAGTTAAAAAGTTTGAGACCCACTTAACTGGTTCTGGATCTGAGGCAGTTATAACCCACAGGTCTTCCGGGGGTACATCAACTCATCTAGACATTTGCCTAGTTTTACAACAGGGCGGGCTACATAAAAGCACTAGCAAAGTCAGGACAAACTATTTCATAGGGACAATGACTTGTTTCTACTGCTGTATATATAGTATACACTGAAATGTAAATATGATATTTATATTCCAATTGATTTATTTGATGGTCAAAATAAAAAGTAAGATTTTTTTCAGTAATAAGGTGGCTGTGAAACTTTTGTATTTTGATTTCTGATTCATTAAGCAACTAGGTGAGTTGTAACTTGGGGTATGCAAGACAAATCACATTCCTGACAGGGGTACAGGTAATCTGGAAAGGTTGAGAGCCATAAGAATGGCCGTACTGGGTCAGATCAAAGGTCCATCTATCCCAGTATCCTGTCTTGTGAGAGTGGCCAATGCCAGGTGCCCAGAGGGGATGAACAGAACAGGTTGTAGTAAGTGAAGGCCCTAATGAAGGCCCAGTATGAGGCCTGAACCAAACTGAAGTAATGGTCAAGACTTTGCTAACATAAAGCAAAGCTAAGCTGTGAGCAAGAGGCATGCCCTGCTCACAGAAGCTGGCAAGAAAAGGGCTGATGTTGCATAAATATATATTCACCTCGCATAGTTAAAGTATAAACATGGTACCAAGAACCATGGTACCGGAACATTCCACAGATAACAGGGAACAGACCGACCCATCCCAATGACAGGGGCAAAAGGGTAAAATGATGGATAGAGTTGTTTTGATCGAACCAACAGGTACAAGGTGCAAGGCGGCACCTTACTACGTAGAGGGGTTGTACCTTGCTGCGTAGAGGGGTTGCACCTCAATACGTCAGGAGTGATGTGTAACTTGTTTGTATCTGTGTATAAGAATGCATCCCTGAGTGGATATCTTTGTCCGGCCACGGGGGCAGTGGAAAGTCCCGCCACTGAGCCGGGTCCTTGCCAAGAGGCACTTTTCTCGTAGTATGCCCTGAATTAGGCTCAGAAACCTACAGGGAACTGCAATTGTGTCCAAGATCGCAATAAACCTGGCTGAGGTGCCTTTGTACCTTACTAGACTCTGTGGTCATTGGGGGTTCTCGTCGGGTCTGCTGTGTCAGCGATCTGCGCAGAGCTGGGACAGCACACAGAGGGAACACACGCACGCAGCCGAGTGATATCAACAGGAGAAAGCAGAAGCACCACACCGGTAGCTTCTGACAACACAGGTAATCAGCAAGTGATCCTTCCCGTGTTGCCCATTCTCAGTTTATGGGACACATATGCTAGGGACACCATCCCTGCCCATCCTGGCTAATAGCCATTGATGGACCTATCGGCCATGAACAAACCTGCACAGTCCTTGGGCCCTTCCTTCTATGGATAAAAAGTTCCAATGGAAATCACTGGGAATCTGAGTAAAACTGATGATGGGGTTGGAATAAATAAAAAATAATGATAATTAATAATAGATATTTGCCAATAATCAGCTGCAACGTCCCATGTAGAGCTGATTCTTATGATTTTCACCTAGAGGTAGGTGCTGTGCAAAGAACAATAAGGGATCATGCCTGATCCAAGGTAACAATGAAGAAGAAGGTTATCAGGATAATCAATGGCAACATTCTACGACTAACCTCTCCTTCAGCCCCGCTCCAGCATGGAAGATGCTGTAACGCAGACCCAGCCGGCAGTGACAGGCGTGGCGGGTGGGTCTGTGACCCTGGACTGCATTTAGGAAACTGACGCTAGCTATTATTCTGTGTATTGGTACAAACAACGTCGGGCAGAAAAAGCTTGTTTTCCTACTTTTCTAATATTCCACAGGATCAAAGAAGAATGAGGCTGGGGAGAGATGCTCTGCAGACTTCAAGAAATCTGAAAGCTCCATCAGTTTGAGGATCACGGGTTTGGATCTGAGGGACTGAGTCGTGTATTTCTGTGCTTTCCCCAGAGACACACGGTGATGTGATTAACAGGGAGCCCTTCACAAAAATCCTACAGCTTTCTCCTTCCCTGAGAAACTGACTCCTACATGCGAAGTTAGAAGGAGATCACATACAGGGAAGGTGTGTGTGTGCATGTGTGAGGGGAGTGGGAACTGCTGCAGCTGGGTTCCTGGAGATGAAAACCTCTAACTGACTTCTGGGAATCAGCACCACAACTGTGCTCAGAAATTCACCACAAAGGGGAGAGGTGGAAGGAGAGACAGCAGAATGAGACCCAAAAGCCGTAAGGACCTTAATGGGGAGAAGATTTCTGGTAGCAGAGGGGTCTTTAATCTTGCAGAGAAAGTCAGAAATAGATCCAGTGGCTGGAAACTGAAGCAGGACAAACTCAGGCTGTCAAGGCTGATTCCCCATTTGCACTTCGAGTGCAGAAGGTGGGGCCCGCAAGGACTCCAAAAATTAATACTGGCCACTCGAGGCCTTTAATGCTCCCACCGCCTAAGTGAAAACTGTCGTTTACCAATCCAGAAAAACCTCTCTTGGGAAGATTTTTCTGAGGCCTCTCGGCTTTTCCAGCCCTCCCTCGGGGCACCTCAGAAAGAAAAGGGAAGCTCAACTGTTGTATCAGCTGATTAACATATGCACAGCCTCTTTACCTCCCGAGACACAGAAATCTAATCATGGTCTTAAAAAAGGTAAATTTTATTGACAAAAGAAAGAAAACACATCTGAAAACTCAGGCTCTTAGGGATTGAACACCAGAAATGACTTTCTTGGGGTCCATCTTAAAGGTTACAAGCAAAAAAACAAAAAAACAAAACAAACAAACAAAAAAAAAAGCACGGGGGGGTTAGCACAGAGGAAGAATTAAATCTAATCACATCTAACTAGACATTCCTGGTCTACTTACATACCTGTGGTTTCAAATGAGTATTTCTAGATATCATGCTGATAATTTTTATACCTGATCCAAACCTTACAGCATATCGCTATCCTGTCTGCTTCTGCTCGAGAGAAGCAAAGACCCCTACACCCAGCATTTTTTTGAAAGGCTACAGCTTCCTTATTGGTTCCCCTGGTCAGGTGCCAACTCATTGTAAGTTCACCTCTTAACCCTTTACATGTAAGGAAATTCAGGTACAGTTGCTAAGGAGGATTCTATAACTAACTGATTGGCTGGGGAGTTACACAAGGGTGCTACCCCTAACCCCCCTCATTTATCACACAGGCAAAAATTTTCAATTTATCTAATGGGGTGGTGAATTCTTCATCACTTGGATGGTTCAAACACAGATTAGATTTCTCTTTCTAAAAAAAATTACTACAGCTGAACCATAAATTATGGGATTGGTTCAAGGAGCATCTCCCGAAATTCTCTGGCTTGTGTGATACAGGAGAGCAGACTACATGTGCATAATGGTCCTTCCTGGCCTTACAAATCTACGAGTCGGCTGAATAAATCCCTGGTTGTGAAGGCTGCAATTGTCACAGGCTCCTCACGGTGTTAGACACCCACATTCTATTGACACTCAAGAGGGATTTAAATGCCCAACTCCCCATGGATCATTTGAAAATCACAGCTGCAATTGTTCATTTGATCAGCAAAAAGGCCTATGCACCATTTAAGTCTTACTTCAGCCCTCAGCGCATGGATTTAATCTATGCTGGCCCCTCTGAATAAGGGCAAACACCACTGTACCATAAAAAGAGTTTAGGCAGAACTGAAAAAAATTACTCCCAGAGTTATATTGATACTAGAATTTTCAAAGGATGATCAAATCCCATTGAAATTAAAAGGGATTTGGGCACCTAACTCTCTTAGTCTGCTTTGACATCCCATCCTGCATGCCCAATCCCCATTAATTTTAGCTATTAATTACCCTGCCTACCCTTAGGCAGGCTTCACAGTTACAGTGTTCCAATTGCAAATGACAGGGAAATATAAACTGAATTGAAAATAGAAGGGTCCCCATAATCCCAAAACAAAAATGAAATAATAGAACTGTTTAAGGCCCCAGTGTGTTTATTGGAGACCTGCCTGTGTGTACTCTCCCATGTGTATTTCAATTGCTCGAAATAAACCTGCCTCTGGCTTGTGGCTCCAAACTCAGAGTGAGGACTCGTTTTTCTCCCACAATACTTTGTTACTCTTTATGACCCTACATAGTTTATTCTCATTTTGTGCCTTGGCCTTTCTAATTTAGTCCCTACATGCTTGTGTTGTTGTTTTTTAATATTCATCCTTTGCAATTTAATCTAGTTTCTTTTACCTCTCTCTCTCTCTCTCTCTCTCTCTCTCTCTCTCTCTCTCTCTCTCTCTCTCTCTCTCTCTCTCTCTCTCTCTCTTTGAGTTTCAGGTCATTGAAAACCTCCTGGTTAAGCAAGGGTGGCCTGTTACCATATTTCCTAAATTTCCTATACATTGGGATAGTTTGCTCCTGTGCCCTTAATAATTTCTCTCTAAAAAATTGCCAACTCTCCTGAATTCTTCCCTCCCGCCCACCTAGATTAGCTTCCCAGGGGATTTTACCGACCAATTCTCTGAGTTTTCAAGAGACAGATCTTCAGCTCTTGTAAATTGGCAGTGATCCATTGGAGTAAATGGGCAGTGAAGCTGTGTATGGATGGCTCTGCATCATTCCCATGACCTTCTACCTAGTATTCCCCTGAAGCAAAGAATTTCTTCCCACCCCCCTTGTGTCCCAGGGCAGCAGATGGCGCTAGAGTGCTCACAACCTCCCCTGCAAACTCTGGCTGATTCCCCCAGTTTGAGATCTGGGCTGGACCCAGCCCAGCACAGTTCACAGAGCTGCTGTTCCTCCCCGGGGCACACAATGAAACAGCAGGGTCTGTAGACAAAGAATCCTTCCCCTTGAGAAGGCGGTAACCTGAGGGGAGGGAGAATTCTCGTTTCCACTGGTCTCCTGCAAACCTTTCTCGGATTGACTCTGCTTCGGTATATTCCTCTGCGAGGGAGAGAAGAAACGGAGCTCACCATGGCCTCAGAGAGTGGAGCTGCTCTGTGGAGCCTTCTCCTCACCTTTGCTTTTCTCTGTGAGTGAAACAAATATTTTCTCGTTCTAAAGGGTAAAAAGATGCAGACTCTTAGAAGTCAGTGAGGGGCAAGATATCTTAGCTTTTCTCATTCCTCTCTGCCAGTAGAGATCTATCTATCTATCTATCTATCTATCTATCTATCTATCTATCTATCTATCTATCTATCTATCTATCTATCTATCTAAGAGCTATTGCACCTGTAAGGAGAGAGGGGTCTGCCAATGGGAAATATCTCAGCCTCTGATCTATTTGAACAGTAATATTGCTTTGGAGTTCTTTGTTAGCATTTCTTGTCTTGCTTTTTTAAGATTCGGGGAGAGAACAGAGAAATAAATAGATGTTGATGGAAAGATGTGTATCTTTAATCTGTACAAATGTACAAACAGGCAGATAAGGGCAGGGAAAACAGAATGATGGATGGATGCTGTAGAAAGAAAGAGGGATATAGCCATAGATCAGGGGTTCTCAAACCGGGGTTCGGGACCTCTCAGGGGGTAGAGAGGTTATTACATGGGGGGTCATGAGCTGTCAGCCTCCACCCCAAACTCCTCTTTGCCTCCGGCATTTATAATGGTGTTAAATATACAAAAAAGTGTATTTTTTGTAACAAAAAAGTTAATTTAGAAGGGGGGTCGCACTCAGAGACTTGCTATGTGAAAGGGGTCACCAGTACAAAAGTTTGAGAACCACCGCAATAGGTAAACAGGCAATATAACACTGTCATAACCTTCATGTTAACTGTTATTATTTTGTTTCCCTCCAGTCTCCTGCTGCGAAGCCCAAGTGGATCAGAGCCCCGAGTCGCTGGTTACAGGGGAAGGGAAGGTCTCCACCATGTCCTGCTCTTTCACCAGCGCTTACCAAACCTTCCAGTGGTACCAGCAGCTCCCTGGGCAAGGGCCGACCCACCTGCTGACCGTGAGCTCTAATGAGAATGTCACTGTGGGGCGGTTCATAGGCGAGCGCCTGGAAAGTGGGAAATGCAGCTCCCTGCACATCACCGACTCCCAGCTGGGGGAATCAGGCAGCTACCTCTGTGCGGTGGATGCACAGTGACACAGGCAGAGCTGGGCTCAGGGCAAAAACCCTCATCCTCTGACAGGCAGCTTGGCGGAGGAGATGCCGGGGCAGTTCCCCGGGGGGTGAAAAGCAGAGTAAATCCATGGTAGCCAAGGGGACTCATCCTCAGCTGTTATAAATGGGCAGAGCTCCAGTGCAGTCGATGGGGCCATATCATAATGCGCTGGGGACTGGAACCCAGGTCTGCAGATCCTGGGACAGCTGTGTGAATAGCAGCGTAAATCCGGAGTCACTCCATATGTGTTTATTGTGGTGACTAGATTACAACAAATCCGAGACACGTATTCATTTTCTTTCCCTTTTTTCCTACGGGATACTTTCTAAAGAAAAGTTCATTAGTAAACATTTCCAGTAGGAAAACATGGTCCCTTCAGGGAGCCGAATGCAAAATATCTCTGGCTTCAACGCTGTAAGATCATCCGCGTTTCAATAGCAACAATAAACAAACACAACTAACCTAGCCCCTCCCCCCACTCCCCTTCCTTTATTAGAAACCGCGACTCCTCTATGGAAGCCAGAGCTTCTGCTCCCCCGTATCCCTGTGCAGCTCACACAAGAGCCCGACAGAGGGCGCTGCCGCACCGACAGGAAAGCTCCAGAAATGAGACACTTTCTGGTGTTTCTAGACATCTGGTTCTCTCTCCATCTCCTCCCCACGCCGCCCCCCGGCCCCCCTCCCGGGCCCTGCCAGACTTTTTAGCAGCTCAGTGGAAAAGCAGCTACCAACCAAGCATAGGAAGATTTGATGCTTGACGCCAAGAGTCACAATTTAATTCGGAGGGGAAGCAGCGTTCCCGGATTCTTTCAGCCCTCAGAAAATAGAGGTCGGCTTTCCTCTGATAGAGTTGGCATCGGGCTTTGTTGCAAGGATGCTTTGTTGCCCGATGCCAGCTCTTTCCACATATCTATTCAAGTGACATCATCATAGGACCTAATCACATCAGCCACAACATCAGGAGCTCGTTCACCTGCACATCTACGAATGTGATATATGCCATCATGTGCCAGCAATGCCCCTCTACCATGTACATTGGCCAAACCGGACAGTCTCTACACAAAATAATAAATGGACACGAATCTGACATCAAGAATCATAACATTCAAAAAAACAGTAGGAGAACACTTCAACCTCTCTGGTCACTCAGTAACAGACTTAAAGGTGGCAATTTTGGAACAGAGAAGCTTCAAAAACAGAAAATTCCATACAAGCATACAGACAAAGAGAGATTAAAACATAGGTCAAATGACATAGATCTCAGAAATGGATACAGGGGGGAATGAAGAAAAAGGGGGTTACAGTCATGTCACAGGGTATTCAGAGTGAAACCTAGTAAAAAAAATCTGGATATCTAAAAGTGCTTATCAGTCAAGTGTGTCTTTTCCTTTCTGTTTTTCCCTTCACATTTTTCTACCTTGTCTTAGTATTTCTCTTTCTTCAAAAAGAGAAGTTCATGATACATTAAAGGCGGGGAAAGGTTTCTTTAAAATGCCAGTTTGCTTTCATATATGTCCAGCAAAAGGTCTTTGCTGTGCTTGACATCAAATTGCATAACAAAAACCTAGACCTGCAAAAATAAAGTTCTTGCTTTTAGCTGTAGAATTCACTGACATAAAAAGAAAAAAGAAAAAAAAAGAAACAAGCAAATTGTGTTGCACTTTTGTGAAAGCAACACGCCCACACCCCCCTTATGTACACTGTTGCTCGCCTCAATTATCTGGGATAATCCCAAGGAAGAAGAATCCCAGGGAATAATTGTTCCCTTTTGTGTGTGTATTTGTGGAAAGGTTATAGAGACCGGCCTAAAGAGATTCCAAGGAAGAAATTGTTAATGCCTGAACAAAATGTTAACCCATGTGCCCATGAAGGACATTGAAAAAGTTGCGGCGGGTTAGGGCTCGATGTTATTTATAATATAATATGCCCCTAGAGCAGGGGTCGGCAACCTTTCAGAAGGGGTGTGCCGAGTCTTCATTTATTCACTCTAATTTAAGGTTTCACGTGCCAATAATATATTTTAACATTTTCAGAAGGTTTCTTTCTATAAGACTATCATATATAACTAAACTATTGTTGTACGTAAAGCAAATAAGGTTTTTTAAATGTTTAAGAAGCTTAATTTAAAATTAAATTAAAATGCAGAGCCCCCCGGACCGGTGGCCAGGACCCGGGCAGTGTGAGTGCCATTGAAAATCAGCTCACATGCCGCCTTCGGCACGTGTACCATAGGTTGCCTATCCCTGCCCTAGAGTATATGTTTGAGACGTGTGTGGCTACTCAAACTAGCCACCATATTTTGTATAGTGCAAGACTGGAGCCTTTTCATTGTAGCTAGGGAGCACTTTGTTCATATGGCAGGTTGGTGCTGGATTCTCTTACCTAAGTATCTCACGCCCCGGTGTGTGTGTGTGTGTGTGTGTGTGTGTGTGTGTGTGTGTGTGTGTGTGTGTGTGTGTTGGGAGCGGAAGATAGGGTACACTTCTGTGGGTGCGGGGGAGAGGGGCGACCAGGGAGAACAAAAACAGAGGAATAAAACATTTAGGGCCAAATTTACAAAAACGTCTCTGTGCACCTAGTTATTTACACGTTCGCCTAGTGAGAGGTGGTACTTTGGAACACTTCTAAGAAACACAAACTATCTTTACAAGGCCACCCTCACCTCCTGTATCAGTGAAATACTCTCTCTGTGAGAAAGGCTCGTTTACTGGCAAAGGTTTGAGAAAACCTGCAGCAACCATTTCCAGTCTGTGATCACATTTTGCCACTTGGGGGCACTGTGGTACTAGATAAATACAGTAATACTAGTAACAATCGGTTCTTCTGTCCCCTGCTCTCTGCCCGCCCCTGGCGCCAGTCTAGCCCCCTTTGCCTTTCAGACTCTCCTCTTTCTGACGGTACCACTGATGAGGATTTACAGAGCAGAGAAAATCACTCCTGTGAAATTGGGTTTATGTTATTCTAACAGCTCCTGCTGAGAGATACAATATTCATTTTAAGGCACATTTTTAAGGCCAGAATTTTTGCCTTCCTGAAACTGGAGCTGCTAGGCACGAAGACAAATCAATTCTTGCGGGATTATGAAATTAGCTGTGTTTAGTCAAAGAATCATTGAGCCAAAAATGTCTGCAATTTGGCTCTCCGCTGTTACAGTCTTCGTTTGTCTAAGTGAGTAACGTTCTAGTTCTCATCTTCGTTACATTCTATCGAGCCATGTCTGTATCCTGTCTTCAGACTTTATTTTGTTTGAGTGCCTAAGATCACAAAGTGCTCAGCTCCTATTGTATCTAATAAGCTTGTACCGTCTATAGAATGTCAATGATCTCTATTATATCTGAGCATAACTATAACGTATCTATTATATCTGATTGCATGTGTTGTGTTTCTTATGTCTCTGACTGTCAATATTCTCTATTATATCCGAGTCTAAATATGATGTTGCTGTTGTATCTGATTTAATCCATTTATGTTTGCATAGTTTCTCCGCGCAGACTATGGATTTCTGTTTCTTTGTTTGTTTTTTAGTGAAACGACTACGCTTCTATTGTATCTGTTTATCGTGTTCTCTCGGAGTGTCTCAGCTCCGGTTCTGTTCTATCTGAGTGTGTCTGTTTTCTGCTCTGTTCCCCCCACAGAAGGCATCTATGGAGCAGACTCAGTGACCCAAACTGACGGCACCATTATGATCTCCCAATGGGACCCGGTGCGTCTGAACTGCACCTATCAATTTTCTGCCAGTGTTACTGTTTACCCCTTCTGGTACGTGCAGTTCACCAACCAGCCCCCCAGGCTCCTCCTGAGGGACCTGGGACGGGAAAACTCGGATGAAGGGATCAGAAAAGGGTTCGATGCCACCCACGATAAAAAGAACAAATCCTTCCATCTGTGGAAACCGTCCAGCGAACTGAGCGACTCCGCGACCTATTACTGCGCCGCGAGCGACACAGTGACACCGAGCGGCCGGGGAGCTGCGCAAAAACCGCGCAGGGTCTGTGCGGAGCATGAGGGAGGCGGACACCGGGGTCTGCGGGCGGCTCGGGAGCAGAAGGGGGAATTCTGCAAACACTGAATTTAAAACAGAAATCTCTCACACACTCCTTAGGTCTCTGTGTTTTCCATTATTGTCCTAATCCGGAATTTAACCATCTCATAAAAGATGGTGAATGTCATGAATCAGCCATTAAAATAAAAGAAGACCAGAACACATCCACCCTCTCATTAGCAACTCTGGTGAAAGCTGCCCCTCCCCCGCCCCATTCTGAAAGGAAAGTGCAACCAGACAGTTCAATATCACTAAAACTAAACAATAAACAAACGAACTCTGCCATGATCACAGCGGAGAAGTTTCTGTTCTAAAGGAAAAAACTGGTACTGAGCAGTTGAGAAATCTTCACCTGCCCAGTATATATGGATGAACAGATAGAGAGTGAGTCACTGTTTTATGCTCACTCTTTCTGTAAGAAAGGCTGATTTACAGGCAAAGTTGTAAGACTATCTGCTGCAATCATTTCCGATTTGTGATCACATTTTGCCGCTTGGGGCCGATGTGGTGCTAGATATATAATAATACAAGTAACAGCCATCTCCTGTCCCCTGCTCTCTGCCCGCCCCTGACATCAACCTGCCCCCTTTGCCTTTCAGACGTTCCCATTTCTGACAGTACCACTGAGAAGGATTTACAGAGCAGAGAGAATCACTCCTGTGACGTTAGGTTCATGCTGTTCAGGCAGCTCCTGCTCAGAAAAACAACATTAATTGTTCAGACACCTTTTATAGGATAGAATTCTTGCCTTCCCTAAACGGGAGCGAGTAGACACGGACGGAGACAAATTAATTCTTGCGGGATTAGGGAATTCGAGGTGTTTAGTCAAAGAATCATGAACCCAAGGATGGCTCCAACTTGGCTCTCCGCTGTTATAGTCACAGCTATTCTAAGTGGGTAACGTTTTAGTTCTCACCTTTGCTACATTCTATCGAACCATGTCTTCATCCTGCCTTCATCATCTACTTTCTTTCAATGCCTAATATCACGAGGTGCCATATCAGATTGTAACTCTTATGTTTATACTGTTTATACCCTTTATTATATCTTAGCATAACTATAATGTATCTATTATATCTTATTGCATGTGTTGTGTTTCTGTTGCCTCTGAGTGTCAATATTCTCTATTATACCCGTGTCTAAATATGATGTTGCTCTTGTATCTGATTGTATCCATTTATGTTCCCATGGTCTCTCCGTGCAGACTTTGGATTTCTGTTATGTCTTTTAGTGAATCTACCACGTTTCTACTCTATCTGTGTTTATCGGTCATGTTTTCGCTGTGTTGTTGGTATCTGTTACATGGATGTTGTCTCGGAGTGTCTCAGCTCCGCTTGGTTCTGTTCTATCTGAGTGTGTCTGTTCTGCTCTGTTCCCCCCACAGAGAGCATCTATGGAGCAGACTCAGTGACCCAAACTGAAGGCAGCGTTACTATCTCCCAAGGGGAACCTGTGCGTCTGAATTGTACCTATCAATTTTCTGTCACTCCTTATCCCTTCTGGTACGTGCAGTTCCCCAGCCAGGCCCTCACACTGTTCCTGAGGGATGTTGGACGGGAGGACTCGGATGAAGGGATCAGAAAAGGGTTCGATGCCACCCACGATAAAAAGAACAAATCTTTCCACCTGTGGAAACCATCCAGCGAACTGAGCGACTCCGGGACCTATTACTGCGCCGCGAGCAGCACAGTGACACGGACCGGCCGGGGAGCTGCGCAAAAACCTCAGGGTCTGTGCGTAGCAGCGGGGATGCGGACACCGGGGTCTGGGAGGGGAAGGGAGGAATGGCGCCAACACAGAACTTGGATCAGATCTCTCTGGTCACCGGCTAGTTCTGGGCTTCACCGGCTTGATCCAATCCAGGGCTTCACCTTTTTGTAGACATTATACGGAACAGCATGAAACAAAATGAGCGTAACACCAGTAAAGTCAAAGAACCTCACACACAAACTCTACCGGGATCATCAGGGGAAAGTTCCTAGTCTACATGGAAACTGGCACTTTGGGGTGGAGGAATATTTAAGTGCCGAGGAGAGAAACATCGACCCATAGACAGACAGACAGCAACATCCTCCTTTGGCAGTAGTGCTGCTGGGGGGAGCTGGTTTATTGGCCGAGTTACCCCAAACTCATTCCGTTTGAATAACTGCCCACTGTTTGGCGCGAGTTGCAAGTAAATTAGTGAGATTTCGCTGTAGTGGCCTGAGCGCCTGATAACCGGCGATTTGCACCGTCGAGGCCGGAGGGAACCTGTCACAGCTGGCGGTTACCAGCACAGAGAGACAGGAGCGGCAGGCAAGGCATCATCGCATGTCTTTGTTCTCTACCTTTGGGTTGTCGCTGAAAGGAAACGCTCAGATCTCCCGTCTCTCTGACTGTCTCGGGGGCTGGCGAGAGAAAAAGGGCAGTCCCCTCCCTGCAGGCACCGTGTAAATGTTTCACAGTGGAGTGTGGCTTTTACATTTCGATACATACACATCGCGGACACGGGAAGACTTCAACAGCCCCCGTGTTAGCGACTGTGCTGATTGTTATCAGTGAGTAAATCAACAGTTTTCCCCAATCTCTGTCTTGCCCAACCCCATCTCCTCCACCCTACATCCCCCCACCTCACCAAATGCACCCCCCATCGCTCCACATACACACTCCTCTTCTTCTTTCTCTCGATCCAGCCACACCTCTCTCTCCTTCCCCCTGCATTCCCCCCCCCGGCCTTCGAAACACCCGGGGCAGTCACTGGATGAGTGCTGGTGAAAGGGAATTTACCCCTAGGGTCCCTCGGAAGTTTCACGCGCACTGAATCAATTCTCTTGCTGGTTTTCGCTCCTAGTGGCCCCGGGCAGAGCCGAGATCCAGCAGCCGGGCTCCGCAGAAGCTTTGGAAGGAGCCGAACTGAACCTGACCTGCTCCTAGCCCTCCACCGAGGCGGGTGACAGCACAGTCAGGTACCGGCAGCTCCCGGACCCGGAACCCCAGTTTGCAGTTACCGGTTACAAGGAAACCACTAAGAGCCCCGAGCCGGCGGGCGCCCTGCACATCTCCGCCGAGAGAGAGCCCAGCCCCCTGGCCCTGAGCCGTGTGAGGCGGGGAGACGCTGCGGTGTATTTCTGTGCTCGGAGGGACACAGTGGGACATCCAGCGGCTGCTCCCTTCTGGTGTGAGCAGATGGTGAGGAACGCTTCAGTGGGTGCTGGGGGAGAGGGACGACCAGGAAGAACTAAAAGAGAGGAATAAAATATATATGGCCAAATTTACAAAAATCATCTGTGCGCCTAATTATTTACACGTGCGATTGGTGAGAGATGGTACTTCGGAAAACTTCAAAGAAAGTCTCTTTCAGAGGGAATTAAGAAGAGCAGTAAAGGGAAGGATAAAACCATGAAAGTAAATAAACCCTTCCAAGACATCCGCAAGCACTTCACACAGCCTTTGCCAGAGGATGTTGTGAAGGCCAAGACTTTAACAGGGTTAAAAAAAGAACTAGATCAATTCATGGAGGATAGGTCCATCAATGGCTATTAGCCAAGATGGGCAGGGATGGTGTTCCTAGCCTCTGTTTGTCAGAAGCTGGGAATGGGCAACAGGGGATGGATCACTTGATGGTTCCCTGTTCTGTTCATTCCCTCTGGGGCACCTGGCACTGTCCACTGTCGGAAGACAGGTTACTGGGCTAGATGGACCTTTGGTCTGACCCAGTATGGCCGTTCTTATCTATCCATCCCCAGAGCTATCGCTCCATCCATCTATCACCGCCAGGGGTCGCTGCCGTACAAGCAAACCTGGTCCCGATATGGACATAATGACACCTCGGTCTACTGCTTCACTTGGATTTTCATTAATTCGACCGAGGTCCCCTGCCCCCATCCCGAGCCCGAGCCCGAGCCCGCCTCCTGACAGACGCAGTTTTGGAGGCTCAGATGAAAGGCAGCTCAAAGAGAGAGAGGGAGAAACGTGTTTATGCGCCTCTCCCCGAGTCCCTCACACCTCCAGCTCCGGCAGTAGCATCTTGGCCTGTTATTTAGTCCTCCCCGCTCTAGGAAACGGGCAACGCGTCCCTCTCCCCCGTTTGCGCAGGGCAAGGCAGCGAGACCAGGGGCTGATTCCGGGGAGGAGCAGAGACACCGAGATTCCCCTGTGACCATGGTACCAATGCTGGGCTC
This sequence comes from Malaclemys terrapin pileata, assembly GCF_027887155.1. Taxonomy (NCBI): domain Eukaryota; kingdom Metazoa; phylum Chordata; order Testudines; family Emydidae; genus Malaclemys; species Malaclemys terrapin. Next base: position 47,185,132 of record NC_071516.1, read on the forward strand.
GGCGCTTGTGCTGGTTTTTGTATCAGGTCAGGATGATCACACATTTTCCGATCTCTCTCTTCCCTTTCGCGTTCTCCCTTCTGCGCTCTTCTAACCACCCCTGGCAGGCACAGGGAAAGGATGGGGTTTGGCGACATAAAAAACACTGGAAATTTCATGCCCACTAAAATAATTCGCTGCTGCGTTTTCTCTCCTAGGCGCCCCGGGCAGAGCCGAGATCCGGCAGCCGCGCTCCGCAGAAGCTTTGGAGGGAGCTGAACTGAACCTCACCTGCTCTCACCCCTCAGCCAGCACTGATAATATACTCTGGTACCGGCAGTTTCCGAACCGAGGACCCGAATTTATAGTGACTGGATTCAGTGGAACTGCTCACAGCCCCGACCCAGAGGGAACCTTGCACATCTCCAGGGATAAAGAAAACAGCACCTTCGCCCTGCGCAGGGTGCGGCTCGCAGACTCAGCGGTGTATTACTGTGCTCGGAGAGACACAGTGGGACAGCCAGGGGAGGCTCCCGTACAATAAATCCCCTACTCCGGGGCTGGTAGCTAGTGTGTGTTCGTGGGGAGGGAGACAAGTCGCGGGGCCGGGGAGAGGAGAAGGTAAGAAGCCAGAAAAGAGGAAGAGAACATTTAAGCGGGGTGAGTTCTAAAGAAATCTAGAGAAAGACGCAGTTCAGCGACATTAAGGCACCTAACTCCCTCAGGCCCCTTCGAAAATCCGAATTCAGGGTCTGAGCCCGAGACAGCTTAAGTCAAAGGACGGACTCATGTTGAGGTCAATGTGTTTTATGTCACGCTGTGAGTTTCCCTGTCACGTGAAACCTCCACTGGTTTATCCTACCCGTCCCGTTATCTATCCACCCATCCACCCATCTATCACCATTTTTATAATGTTCCCCATCACCTTAATGTTTTAGCAGCTATAGCCTGTAGGCAAACCATGTAAAATAGCCTAGTGTTTTAAAATAAGGCACTACTAAGATCTCCTTCCTTACCACACCATACAGGGATTGGCTGTTCCTTAAACGTGAGAAAGTTGGACTCTTTGGCAGTATTATAAGGCAACCAGATTCAGTAAAGAAAAAAGATGAAGCAGGTTTAAAGGTGAAACCAAGAAAGTATCTACAATATTCCCAGATACTTCGATGTTTGTGTGATGAGGGACCAATAGATGGACAAACAGATAAAACTGAAGAAAATGATGCCCAAATGTAGCAAAACAAAACTCCCTCCATTTAGCGAATATTGAGTGCAAATTAATGAGATTTCACTTCACTGCCTGGTAATGCCCGCCTTTTGCAATTGATAATTAATCGTGCAGTAGGGATTAACTCTTTTGGAAAAGGTTTCAGAGGGGTAGCCGGGTTAGTCTGCAAAAACAACGAGGAGTCCTTTTGGCACCTTAGAGACCAACACATCTATTTGGGCATAAGCTTTCGTGTGCTATAACCCACTTCATCAGATGCATGGAGTGAAAAATACAATAGGGAGGTATAAATATACAGCACATGAAAAGATGGGAGTTGCCTTACCAAGTGGGGGGTCAGTGCTAACAAGGCCAATTCAATCAGGGTGGATGTGGCCCATTCCCAACAGTTGACAAGAAGGGGTGAGTATCAACAGAGCGAAAATTACTTTTTGTTTTGAACCAAACCACTCCCAGTCTTTATTCAGGTCTAATTTGATGGTGTCAAGTTTTCAAATTAATTCCAGTTCTGCAGTTTCTCGTTGAAGTCTGTTCTTGAAGTTTTTTGTTGAAGAATTGCCACTTTAAGATCTGTTATTGAGTGAGCAGGGAGATTGAAGTGTTCTCCTACTGGTTTTTGAATGTTACAATTCTTGATGTCTGATTCGTGTCCCTTTATTCTTTTGCATAGAGACTGTCCGATTTGGCCAATGTGCATGGCAGAGGGGCATTGCTGGCACGTGATGGCATATATCACATTGGTAGATGTGCAGGTGAACACGCCCTTGATGGTGTGGCTGATGTGGTTAGGTCCTATGATGGTGTCCCTTGAATAGATATGCTGACAGGGTTGGAAACGGGGTTTGTTGCAGGGATTGGTTCCAGGGTTACTGTTTCTGTTCCGTGGTGTTGCTGGTGAGTATTTGCTTCAGGTTGGGAGGCTGTCTTTAAGAGAGGACTGACCTGTCTCCCAAGGTCTGTAAGAGTGCGGGATCATCCTCCAGGATAGGTTGTAGATCCTTGATGATGTGCTGAAGAGTTTTTAGTAGGGGGCTGAAGATGACCGCTAGTGGCGTTCTGTTACTTACTTTGTTGGGCTTGTGCTGTGGTAGGTGACTTCTGGGTACCCTTCTGGCTCTGTCAATCTGTTTCTTCACTTCACCAGGTGGGTACTGTATTTTTAAGAATGCTTGATAGAGATCCTGTAAATGTTTGTCTCTGTATGAGGGATTGAAGCAAATGTGGTTGTATTTTAGAGCTTGGCTGTAGACAATGGATCATGTGATGTGGTCTGGATGAAAGCTGGAGGCATGTAGGTACGTATAGAGGTCGGTAGGTTTCCAGTATAGGGTGGTGTTTATGTGACCATCACTTAATTGCAGTGTAGTGTCCAGGAAGTGGATCTCTTGTGTGGACTGGTCCAGGCTGAGGGTGATGGTGGGGTGGAAATGATTGAAATCCTGGTGGATTTCCTCCTTTCCATGGGTCCAGATGATGAAGATGTCATCAATGTAGCACAAGTACAGTAGGGGCACTAGAGGATGAGAGCTGAGGAAGCAGTGCCGCTGACTTGAAGGTATACATTGTCCCCAAATGTGAAATAGTTGTGGGTGAGGACAAAGTCACAAAGTTCAGACACCAGGTTTGCCATGACATTATCGGGGATACTGTTCCTGATGGCTTGTAGTCCATTTTTGTGTGGAATGTTGGTGCAGAGGGCTTCTACATCCATAGTTGCTAGGATGGTGTTTTCTGGAAGATCACCAATGGATTGTAGTTTCCTCAGGAAGTCAGTGGTGTCTTGAAGATAGCTGGGAGTGCCGGTAGCATAGGGTCTGAGGAGAGAGTCTACATAGCCAGACAATCCTGCTGTCAGGGTGCCAATGCCCGAGATGATGGGGCATCCAGGATTCCCAGGTTTATTCCCAGGATCTTGGATAGCAGATAGAATACCCCTGGTCGGTGCTTAGGGGTGTGTGTGTGTAGATTTGTTCCTGTGCTTATTCAGGGCGTTTCTTGAGCAGATGGTGTAGTTTCTTTTGTTAATCCTCAGTGGGGTCAGAGGGTAATGGCCTGTAGAATGTGGTGTGAGAGAGTTGTCTAGCAGCCTCTTGTTCATACTCCAACCTATTCATGATAACAAGAGCACCTCCTTTGTCAGTCTTTTTTATTATAATGTCAGAGTTTCTAAGGCTGTGGATGGTGTGACGGGTTGGGTCACAGAAACCTCTTTGGGACTGCCACCTGATGTGCTGGGACTACCGCTAAGCCCATTTTCCCTGGCAGCTTGAGACTTCAGTCCCTTGCTTTGTTGAGCCAGACACACTGGTCTGCTACAAACCCAGACCCAGGTCCGAACCACGTCCCCCAAAAGCTGCAGGCTTAACTGAAAACAGCTTAAGAAGTGTTCCTGTCTCCGACACCTGGATACCCAGATCCCAATGGGATCCAAACCCCAAATAAATCTGTTTTACTATGTATAAAGCGTATACAGAGTAAACTCATAAATTGTTTGCCCGCTATAACACTGATAGAGTGATATGCACAGCTGTTTGTTCCGCCAGGTATTAATACTTGCTCTGGGTTAATTCATAAGTAAAAAGTGATTTTATTAAGTTTAAAAAGTAGGATTTAAGTGATTCCAAGTAATAACAGACAGAACAAAGTAAATTACCAAGAAAAATAAAACAAAAACATGCAAGTCTAAGCTCAGTAGGAAACTAAATGCAGGTAAATCTCACCCTCAGAGATGTTCCAGTAAGCTTCTTTGACAGACTAGACTCCTTCCTATTCTGGGTCCAGAAATCATTCACTCCCCTGTAGTTACTGTCCTTTGTTCCAGTGTCTTTCAGGTATCTCTCTGGGGTGGAGAGGCTATCTCTTGAGCCTGCTGAAGACAAAATGGAGGGGTTTCCCAGGCCTTATTTAGTCTTTCTCTTGTGGGTGGAAACCCCTTGTGTTCTTCTGTGCAGACTCACAGGTACAAGGTGGAGTTTTGGAGTCACATGGGCAAGTCACATGTCCATGCATGACTCAGTTCTTTACAGGCCAACGCCATTGTTTACATGTTAGTTTGAATGTTTCCAGGAAAGCTCAGATGTGGATTGGCATCTCTCAAGGTCCACTGTTAGCCAAGGACTCCCAATTACTTGAATAACCCCTTCACACAATGTTGACCAAATCTGCCTTAGGTGCTTCCTACAGCAAACACTTTAATTACAAGCATTGAGCCAATGCTTACAACTTCAGATATTAAAATGATCACACGAATAAGATGAATACATTCAGTAGAACATGACCTTTGCAAAGATATGTAACAACATGGCATATGTAGCATAAAACATATTCCAGTCATGTCATATTTATACTCATAAGCATATTTCTATAATACATTATGGGGTGCAACATCACAGATAGTGTTGTGTTATGCACAGCTGAGGTTATGGGGCAAGTAATGCTGCTTTTCCACAATGTCAGCTGGTAGGAAGGTTTCTGTGGGTTAGTGTGCAATTCAGTGGTATGGTGGAAATATGCCTTGAGTCAGAGATGGTGAATTCCAGGTCACTGCAGAACTGTATCATGTTCATGGGTTTGGTTGGGCAGAAGGAGAGGCCCTGAGATAGGACAAACTCTTCTGCCGGGCTAAGAGTATAGCTGGATAGATTAACAATATTGTTGAGTGAGTTAAGGGTACCACTGTTGTGGCCTCTTGTGGCATGTAGGAATTTAGATAGTTTTATGTCCTTTTTCCTCCGTAGAGAAGTAAAGTGTGTTGTAAATGGCCTGTCTAGTTTTTGTAAAGTCTAGCCACGAGGGAGTTTGTGTGGAAGGTAGGGTTTTTTATGAGAGTCTCCAGTTTTGAGAGCTCATTCTTGATCTTCTCCTGTTTGCTGTATAGGATGTTGATCAGGTGGTTCCGCAGTTTCTTTGAGAGTGTGTGGCACAATCTCTCAGCATCGTCTGTGTGGCATGTTGATTGTAATGGATTTGTTACTTTCAGTCCTTTTGGTATGATGTCTCTTTACATTTGGAAAGGAAAATGATGCCTCTCTTTATCTGCACAAGTTCTTTCATAAAGTTGATGGATTTCCACTTCATACGACTAAATTCAGTGTCTATGCAAGTTTCAGAGGTTTAGCTGTGTTAGTATGATCAAAAACAAGGAGGAGTTCTTGTGATACCTTAGAGACTACGCCCGAACAATAAATACTACACTTCAGGCTGTGTTTGTAGGCAATGGGGCGGGGGGATATGGGATTGCTTCCATGTTGGGGAGAGGAGAGGGGCGATCAGGGAAGACAAGAGATGACTAAAACATTTGGGGCCGAATTTACCATGGTCTCGGTACGCCTGTTTGTTTACCTAGGTGACGAGTGAGATTTGATCCTTCGGAAAAAGTTCTAGGAAAATCCCTTTCAGAGAGAACCATGAAGCACAATAAGAGGTTAAAAAAATCCATGAATATAAACCAAGCTTTCCCATGACATTATTTGAATGTGAATATTATTGGCATGTGAAAAGAAAGAAAGAAAGAAAGAAAGAAAGAAAGAATATATCCGGATTATTTATAAAACAATCGCTGTGTTGCTGTAGTAAAACAACCCCACACTGCCTACCGAGAGATAGATGAGAGGGAAAGTCCTCTGTGTTTTGGGATAGATGTGTACAGAAAGCTGCCTGACTGGCAAAGTTACCAGAAGCCCCCATTTGGTACCATGATTCCCACCCCCCTCCTGCAGACGCTTTTTTTTTTTAAAGGAGATATCTCATCTCCCAGAACTGGAAGGGACCTTGAAAGGTCATCGAGTCCAGCCCCCTGCCTTCACTAGCAGGACCAATACTGATTTTGCCCCAGACCCCTAAGTAGCCCCCTCAAGGATTGAACTCACAAACCTGGGTTTAGCAAGCCAATGCTCAAACCACTGAGCTATCCTTCCCCCCTTTATTCCTAGGGGGCAATGCGGAGTCTAAGAAATAATACAAATGACAATATTTTCCCACCCCACATGTTCTGTTCCCTTCTGCAACCAACCCACCTGCCACTAAGCCTTCAAACGCGAGCATCTCTGGCAGCACCAACCAGAAGCATTTGCAAAGCAGAGACAGTCACTTCTATGTAGTCAGCTGTATGGGATTCATGGAGGTGGGAAGTCATGGGGACTGGGGGTATTTTCCATATAAAGAATATAGAATAATATTTTTGCTCATTAGTCAGCCCTGTGATTTCCCTTAAAGCGGGATGTACGTTTTCTGGCATTATGGGGAATAAGACGGAACACAATTTAACTTAAAAGCAGGAATATATCTAAACATAAGGTCCCCCTGTGGTACGCATAATAGATGCACAATCACAGACACACATTATATATGTCTGGGCTTTTTAGTTCATACAGTGTGTATATACACATGCACAAAGTAATATCATAATTAGATAGATTTTTCATAAACCCACCCAAATCATACAGGAAGAAATACCCACCTACACCATAGAAATGGCTGCTTGACTGGCTGCAAAGATATGAGAAACTTCGCTTCTGCTTCTAAAATTTCCCAGCAGTGAAATTATTGTTGCCACGTGGGGGCGATGTTGCCCCGGGCAATAAAACAACACGGTATTTTCCTCTTCTCTCTTAACACGGTCCCTCCCACCACCGCCCCTTGTAATCCTTCAAACAGTTTCCATCTCTGGCAGCACCATTTCTGAAGCACTTTAGAGAGTAGAGACAGTCACTCATGTGCGGCTATTCAAACGGGAGGCGCTCCACCAAAGAGACACAATCGGCTCTTCTAAACCATCAACTAACGGGGAAAATCCTTCCCTTCTCTTCTCTGCAGAAAACACGATCAAAGAGAACCCATCTCTCTCTCTCTCTGTCCCATATTCCAAGAAGACCCAAGGATGCCTTTATCTTGGGTCACAGCTGTGCTGATGCTGTCTGTCCTAAGTAAGTGTGATTCCATCCCTCAGCCTGTTCCCATTGTAATTTTCCAGCTGCTACGCCTGTACGCATAATTTGATATTGACAGTGCCTAAAAACTTGTGTGTGCTTATATGTCTATATTATGCATGGAAATACAATACATTATATCTGTGCTTATGTAGTATGTCTGTATTATGTATGCCTTGTATTTCAATTATATCTCAGTGTATCTGTGACGTCTACATGATGTCTGTATCTACTATATTTCTATTAGAACGGAGTTGAAATGGTATATTCCTATTATGTCTTCTCGTACCTATTACGTTTCTATTATATCAGAATGTATGTACAGTATTGTGTTTGTATCATGTCTCTCTCCATCAATTGTATTTATTTTATCTGAGTGCATGTATTATGCATTTATTGTGCCTCCCTGTATCTAATATGTTTCTATGTACTATTTCTGTTATGTTACTTTCTTTCACCTTGTTACTATTGTATCTGAATGTACCTAATACGTTTATATTATATCTGTCTGTTGTCTTTCTATTATATCTGAATGTATCTACAATGTTCTTATTATTCCTATGTGTTTCAATTATATATCAACGTAACTATTATATTATTATATTTCTATGTATTTAGCATGTTTCCATTACTATACGTCTGTTATGTGTATATTAACTTGTGTATCATTAAGCTGTTATTATGTCTCTCTATATATACTGTGCCTCTAGTCTGCGTGTTTATATTATTATGTTTTTATTTTGTCTGTGTATCTATTTTGTTGCTGTTACATTTGAGTGCGCACAATACGCTATTTTCCCCGCGCAGGACAGAGCAATGGAGAACCAGTCACCCAAACCAAAGGCAGCGTCCTGATCTCCCAAGGAGAATCTGTGGTTGTTAACTGCACCTATGAGGCTGTTTCTCCCTCTCTCTTCTGGTACGTGCAGTTCCCCAGCCAGCCCCCCAGGCTCTTCCTGAGGGACCTGGGACGGGAGGACTCCGATGAAGGGATCAGAAAAGGGTTCGATGCCACCCACGATAAAAACCACAAATCCTTCCACCTGTGGAAACCGTCCAGCGAACTGAGCGACTCCGCGACCTATTACTGCGCCGCGAGAGACACAGTGACACGAAACAGCAGGGGAGCTCGACAAAAACCTCCCGGGGGCTGTGGCAGGAACCGCAGGCTCCTGGGAGCGACTCGGGGTGGAAGGAGGAGGAATTCTGCAAGTACTGGACTCTGTCTCTCACGAGACCAGCACACAACCGCCTCCCCGCTACTCAGTCCTCCTTCTGCATCGCCTCTTTCTGCTCCAGCCCAGGATTTTAGGACTTGTCATAGAGCAAAATTCACCATCAACTCAGGAAAAAGGGAACAAATGAACGGAGATGCGTAATCTGCCCAGGAAATGAAAAATAGTAACTCCCCCCATCCCAGGTTAGGAGGAGGGTTGAGAGCCTCTGGTCTAAACAAGCAAGTCAGACACGGGGTGGTGGAGGGGTATAATATATACACACTAATATTTACCAGCCCATCCTCGGGCAGCCTCCTACAGTGAAGAGACACTCTCGGCTGTGCAGTCCACTCTGCGGATGATCCCGTCGGGAGGCAGCTTCGAGACAAAAGACACACGGGTTTTTGTTTAGGGATTTGTCTGTTCTCTGGAGCTGCCGGACAGAGACCCAGCCCCGTTCGCCCTAGCTGGGTCTGGGGCCCAGCCCAGTGGTGTCTCAGCCTCCCCCAAACCTCACCATGCTGTCACTAGGGAGAGCAGCTGCGTTAAGGGTGTTAACTCCGAGTGAGTGAGGTGTCCTGCCCCAGCCGGGTCCCAGCGCACTAATCCGGATGAGAATCCTGTCTCCTTACAACGCGGTTGGGACGGGGGAGGGGGAAGCGAGAATGCAATTGAGTGATTGGTCCCTAAGGGTTGTAAGTGGGTGAATTCGGCGCCAACTTCTCTCTCCCAGGTGGCCCGGGCAATGCGGGAATCCAGCAGCCGGTCTCCGCAGGAGCTTCGGAGGGAGCTGGGCGGAACCTCACCTGCTTTCACCCCCCCGTGACAAACGAGTGGATATTCTGGTGCCGGCAACTCCCCAGTCAGGGGCCCGCCTTCATCGTTGAAGGACTCAAAGTCCCGGCTTCCAGCACCGACCCGGAGGGGACTTAATTTGTAAAGGAGTCGGGGGCTAGAGTGGTTACTCCGTACAGGAGAATATATAGGTGTCTCCGCTGGATCGACGAGTCCTGTTTGCTCTAATTCAGGATTTTTCCTACTAGACAATTATGGGGAACGCGATGAAACACAGCTTTCACTGCAAAGTATGAAACGATCCAAAGCACAAAACTCCCATTCACTCTGATAACAGCTGGGGACGCCGGTGTTCTGGGAGGAAAATTATACTATGTAGAAAAGGCAGGTAAGTATCTAAAGAGAAAAGGGGAGTGGAGGGATGTTGCAGTGAAAAGGACATACACACAAAAACAAATGTGGATGAGGTAATATACAGCATAGATATAAAGCATTTGTCTGTCTATGAGGGTCTGTTGCTTTTTACAGATTCAGACCAACACGCTACCCCTCTGATACTTGTCTGTCTATGTAACACCAGGCATTGCCTTGCACCAATTATAACCACTATTTTTTCTCTGGAGATTCTGATGGCAAACTATCAGGAAATCCGATTCTGCTAAAATATTTCTCACTAATTTATGCAGAGTAGCTGTAGCCCTGTCAGTCCCAGGATATCAGAGAGACACGGTGGGTGAGGTAAATATATTCTACTGGACCGTCTTCTGTGGGTGAGAGAGCGGGTCTCGAAAGCTTGTCTTTGTATTGAAAAGTGTCGGTGCAATATAAGGTGTTACCTCACTCACCTTGTCTCCTACTAGTTTAGGCATTTTGCCACGCGGGGACAGAGTTACTCTGGAAAAACACACCAATTAGATGATCCGATTCTGTTCCTGCCCTGAGTATTCTCCTGCCAGCAACCCCCTCTCGCAAACTCTGCTCTTCAACCGCTCCCTTCTCACGACAGCACCATCCAGAAGCATTTACAGAGCAGACTTGTTCCTGCGAAGTTAGGTCCATGTTAATCAGCTAAAGCGCAGCTCCAGCACAGAGATACCGGGTACATTTCTAAAGGCACCTTCTAGAGTATAAAATTCTCGCCTTCTCCAAATTGAAGTAACAAGACCCGAATATATAAATTGATATTGGTTTCGGGATTAGCTCTGTTGCGTCGAAGAATCTTTCAGTCCAAGCATGACTCTACCTTGGATCGCAGCTGTGATAATCGTGAGTAAGATTTAATTCCTCAGAGTTCTCACATGTTATGTGTCTGTATCCTGTCTTTACCATTCGATCTGTTTCAATGTCTATATTATATAATATATAATGTTTATATTATGTCTAATGCTATCTATTGTTTGTATTATCTCTAAGATCACTTGTTCTCTATTATATCCAAGTTTATTGTTTTCTATGATATCTGATTGCATCTATGTTTGTATTGACTCTGAGTTTCAATGTTCTGTTTCTGTTCTACCCGAATTAAATTACGTAGCTAGTATATCTATTATGTTTATATTGTTTCTCTGCGCATTCCTTACGTTTCAAGGGAATCTACTACGTTTCTATTTTTGTATCTATCATGTAATGTTGCGCTGTTTCAATCTGTTAAGTGCATGTTACCTGCGAGCACAAGTGCTGGAATTAGGGGTGCTGCTGCATCCCGCGGCTGGAAGTTCTCATAACAACCCAAATACATGGCTTCCGCCTTCAGCACCCCCACTATAAAAATCGTTCCAGCACCGCTGTCTGGGAGTGTCTCAGCTCCGGTTCTGTTCTATCCCTGAGTGTGTCTGTTCTGCGCCGTTCCCCCCACAGAAGACATCTATGGAGCAGACTCAGTGACCCAAACTGAAGGCAGCGTTATCGTCTCTCAAGGGGACCCGGTGCATCTGAATTGCACCTATCAATTTTCTGCCAGTGTTACTGTTTATCCCTTCTGGTACGCGCAGTTCCCCAACCAGCCCCCCAGGCTCTTCCTGAGGGACCTGGGACAGGAGAAAGCAGATAAAGAGATCTGAAAAGGGTTCGATGCCACCCACGATAAAAAAAGCTCAAATCCTTCCACCTGTGGAAACCGTCCAGCGACTTGAGCCACTCCGGGACCTATTACTGCGCCGCGAGCAGCACAGTGACACGGACCGGCCTGAGAGCAGCGCGCAAAAATCGCGCAGGGACTGTACGGAGCAGTGGGGAGGTCGGCACTGTGGTCTGGGGGCATAACTTGGAACAGAAATCACGGATGCTTCAGCTCTCTGTTTCCTTCTTTGCCCTAATCCGGAGTGTTTCCAGGTCAGAAATTCTGGTGAATGTCAAATGTCATGAATCACCAAGTAAAGTACAATTAGGAAAGACCAGGACACATCATAAGAACCTCAATACTGGGTCAGACCAAAGGTCCATCCAGCCCAGTATCCTATCTACTGACAGTGACCAATACCAGGTGCCCCAGAGGGAATGAACAGAACAGGGAATCATCCAGTGATCCATCCCCTGTCGTCCATTCCAGTTTCCGGCAAACAGAGGCTAGGGACACCATTCCTGCCCATCCTGACTAATAGCCATTGATGGACCTATCCTCCATGAATTTATCTATCTCCCTTTTGAACCCCGTTATAGCATGACCTTCACAACACCCTCTGTCAAGGAGTTCCAGAGGTTGACAGTGCATTGCGTGAAAAAAATACTTTCTTGTGTTTGTTTTAAATCTGCTACCTATTAATTTCATTTGGTGGCCCCTAGTTCTTGTGTTATGAGAAATAGTAAACAAAATTTCCTTATCTACTTTCTCTACACTAGTCATGATTTTAAAGACCTCAATCATATCTCCCCTTAGCCGTCTCTTTTCCAAGCTGAAAAGTCCCAGTCTTATTAATCACTCCTCATACGGAAGCCGTTCCATACCTCTAATAATTTTTGTTGCCCTTTTCTAACCTTTTCCAATTCCAATATATCTTTTTTGAGATGAGGCGACCACATCTGCACGCAGTATTCAAGCTGTGGGCATACCATGTATTTATATAGAGGCAATATAATATTTTCTATCCTATTATCTCTCCCTTTCTTGATGATTCCCAACATTCTGTTCGCTTTTCTGACTGCCGCTGCACATTGAGTGGATGATTTCAGAGAACTATCCACAATGACTCCATGATCTCTTTCTTGAATGGTAACAGCTAATTTAGATCCCATCATTGTATGTGTATAGTTAGGATTATGTTTTCCAATGTGCATTACTTCGCATTTATCAATATTACATTTCATTTGCCATTTTGTTGCCCAACCACCAAGTTTTGTGAGATCCTATTGTGTCTCTTTGCAGTCTCCCTTGGATTTAACTATCTTGAAAAGTTTTGTATAATCTGCAATTTTCCCCACCTCACTGTTTATCCCTTTCCCCAGATCGTTTATGAATGTGTTAAATGGGACTGGTCCCAGTACAGATCCCTGGGGGACATCACTATTTACCTCTCTCCATTCTGAAAACTGGCCATTTATTCCTACTCTTTGTATCCTGTCTTTTAACCAGTTATCAATCCATGAGAGAACTTCCCTCTTATCCCATGACATCCTCCCTCTCATGAGCAATTCTGGTGAAAGCTGCCCCCGGGCCACCCCTGTTCTTCAAGGAAAGTGACACCAGACAGTTCAATATCACAAAGACTACACAAAGAAAAACACACGAACACTACCACAATCACGGTGGAGAAATTTAGGTTCTGTGGCAAAACTGGGACTGAGCAGTTGAGGAATCTTCCCCTGTCCAGGCCACATGGATGAATAGATAGAGAGTGAGTCACTGTCTTATGCTCACTCTCTCTGTGAGAATGCCAGTAAAACCAGACTAAGGAGGCTAAGGTGTAAGAATCTCTGCAGCTCCCATTTCCCATTTGTGAACACATTTTGCCGCTTGGGAGCAGTGTGGTGTGCTAGAAGATCAATAAAATAAGTACTGGAACAAACAATCTTCTGTCCCATGTTCTCTGCACTCCCCTGACACCAGCCTGGGCCCTTTTCCCTTCAGACGCTCCCATTTCTGACAGTAGTATTGAGAAGGATTTACAGAGCAGAGACAATCACTCCTGGGAAATTGGATTCATGCTGTCCTGCAGCTCCTGCTCAGAGACACAACATAAATTTTAAGGTACCCTGTATAGGACCGATTTTTTGCCTTCCCTAATTTGGAACTACTAGCACACAAGACAAATCAATTCTTACGGGATTAGGAAATTTGCTCTGTTTAGTCAGAGAATCATTCAACCAAAGGATGGCTCCAGTCTGGTTCTCCGCTGTTACAGTCATAGCTATTATAAATGAGTAACATTCTATGTCTCAGCTTTGTTACATTCTATCGAACCATGTCTTCATCCTGCCTACAACATTTAGTTTGTTTCAAGGCCTAACATCACGAAGTTCTTTTATTATATCCAATTGTATCAATTATGCTTATACTGTTTATAGAATGCTAATGCTCTATTTCTATTATATCTTATCGTAAATATATTTTGCTTATATCTGATTGCATGTGCGGCCTGTACTGTCCCTGAGTTTCAATATTCTCTGTTTATATCCGAATCTATGTATTATGTTGCTGTTGTATCTGATTGCACCCTTTTATGCTTGACGGGTCTCTCAGTGCAGCCTTTGTTTCACCTGTGTCTTAGTGAAATTACCATTGTATCTGTAAAAAGAACAGGAGTACTTGTGGCACCTTAGAGACTAACAAATGTATTTGAGAATAAGCTTTCGCGGGCTACAGCCCACTTCATCGGATGCATGCAGTGGAAAATACAGTAGGAAGTATATATATATATAGAGAGAGAGAGAAGGAGAGAGAGAGAGAGAGAGAGAAGGAGAGAGAGAGAGAACATGAAACAATGGGTGTTACCATACACACTATAAGGAGAGTGATCAGTTAAGGTGAGCTTGTATCAGCAGGAGAGAAAAAGAACTGTTTGTAGTGGTAATGAAAATGGCCCATTCCCAGCAATTTATAAGAAGATGTGAAGAACTGTAGGGGAGAGGGGGCGGAATAAGCATGGGGAAATAGTTTTACTTTGTGTAATGGCCCATCGACTCCCAGTCTTTATTCAAGCCTAATTTAATGCATACTCTGACGAAGTGGGTATTCACCCAGGAAAGCTTATGCTCCAAAACGTCTGTTACTCTATAAGGTGCCACAGGAGACTCTGTCACTTTATTCCTTCTGGTACATGCAGTCCCCCAGCCAGCCCCCCAGGCTCTTCCTGTGGGAACTGGAACGGCAGGACTCGGATGGAGGGATCAGAAAAGGGTTCGATGCCACCCACGATAAAAATCACAAATCCTTCTAGCAGTGGACACCGTCCAGCGAACTGAGCGACTCCGGGACCTGTGACTGCGCAGAGACATCGACCAGACCCTGCTGAGCAAAAAGCAGGTAGGTCTGTGCAGAGCAGCGGGGATGCGGGCACTGGGGTCTGTGACTTAGGGGCAGCAGGTGGGAAGTCTGAAAACACTGAGCTTGAAACAGACATCTGTCTCACACACAGACACACAACACACACACTTGTGCTCTCGGGCTTTTCCTTCTTTTCCCTAATCCGGAGTGTTACCGTCTCAGAAATGATGGTGAATGTCATGAATCACCAAGTAAGGTAAAATCGGTGAAGACCAGAACACATCAACCCTCTCACGAGCAACTCTGGTGAAAGCTGTTCCCAGCCCCATTCTTGAAGGAAAGTGCAATCGGACAGTTCAATATCACTAAAACGAAACCAGTAAACATAGGAACCCGAGCATGATGGCAGTGGCTGTCCACCTTTCCAGACTACTGTACCCATTTCAGAAGTCTGATTTGTCTCGCGTACCCCAAGTTTCACCTCACTTAAAAACTACTTGCTTACAAAATCAGACATAAAATACAAAAGTGTTACAGCATGCAATGAGCTAAATATTGCTTACTTTCTCATATACATAGACAGTCTTTAGAAGACCATCCTCACCTCTTGCATCAGAAAAATACTCACTATCTCTCTGAGAAACGCAGCTTTACTGGCAAAGGTGTAAGAACACCTGCTGCAACCATTTCCCCATTTGTGATCACATTGTACCACGTGGGGGCGCTGTGGTGCTAGGTAAATAATAGAAGTAACCACATTTTTCTGTCCCATGCTCTCTGCCCTCCCCTGACACCAGCCTGCCCCCCTTTGCCCGTCAGACTGTCCAATTTTTGACAGTACAATTGAGAGAGGTTTATAGAGCAGAGAGAATCACTCTTGTGAAGATGGGTTCATGCTTTTCCGACAACTGACAGCTCCTGCTCAGAGACAGAACATTATTTGTAAGGCACCTTTTATAGGACATAATTCTTGCCTTTTCTAAATTAGGAGTACTAGCCAAGAAGACAAATCCATTCTTGCCGGATTAGGGAATTAACTCCCTTTACTCAAAGACTCGTTCAACTCAAGGATGTCTCCAATTTGGCTCTCCGCTGTTACAGTCACAGCTATTCTAAGTAAGATTCTAGTTCTCAACTTTGTTACAGTCTATCGAAGCATGTGTTTATCCTGACTTCACAATTTAAATTTATTTCAATGCCCATGATCACGAAGTGTTTATATTATATCCGATTGTATCTATTATGTTTGTACTGTCTATAAGGGTCATTGCTCTCTTTCTATTATCCGAGTATAACGATTATATATATATATATATATTATATCAAATTGCTTAGATTGTGTATTTATTATCTCTGAGCGTCAATATTCTCTATGATATCCGAGTCTAAATATTATATTGCTGTTTTATCTGATGGCATCGCTTTATGCTTGCATGGTCTCTCAGTGCAGACTTTGTTTCTATTACCTCTTTGTTAATCTGCCAGGTTTTTATTGTGTCTGTGTTCATCGTGTTTTTGCTGCATTGTTTGTATCGGTTACATGCAGGTTATCTCGGATATATATATATATGATTTAGTTAAACCAATCTGTGTCTGTTCTGCTCTGTTCTTCCACAGAAAGCGTCTATGGAGCAGACTCAGTGACCCAAACTGACGGCAGCGTTTTCATCTCCCAAGGGGACCCGGTGCTTCTTAACTGCACATATCAGATTTCTGGGTTTCCTTACCTCTTCTGGTACGTGCAGTTCCCCAACCAGCCCCCCAGGCTCTTCCTGAGGGACCCGGGAAGGGAGGACTCGGATGAAGGGATCATAAAAGGGTTCGATGCCACCCACGACAAAGAGCAAAAATCCTTCCAGCTGTGGAAACTGTCCAGCGAAGTGAGCGACTCCGCGACCTATTACTGCGCCGGGACAGACACAGTGACACGGACCGACAGGGGAACTGCGCAAAAACCGCGCAAGGCCTGTGTGGAGCAGCGGGGATGCGGGCACCGGGGTTGACTCGGGGGGGAAAAGGGGAGAAGTCTGAAAACACTGAAATTTGAAACGATATATACATTCTCTCTCACACAACCCCCCTACCTCTTTAGGTCTCTGTCTTTTTTTCTTTTCCCCGCAATCCGTAGTGTTGCCATTTCTGAAAGAATGGTGACTGTCATGAATCACGAAGTACAGTGAACTCAGAAAAGACAAAAACATGAACCTCGAACTCTGGTTGGAGAGCTTCCCCCAGCCCTGCTATTTAAGGAAGGTGCAACCAGACGGTTCAATATCACTGAAACTGAACAAATAAACACAGGAGCTCTACCGAGTGGAAAAGTTCATATATTATAGGAGAAGAACTGGTACTGTGCAGTTCAGAAATCTTTCCCTGTCCAGTATAAACAGACAGACAGACCGTCTTTAGAAGACCTTCGTCACCTCTTGCATCAGAAAAATACTCACTATCTGTATTGGAAACTAAAGTTTGGTTTACTGGCAAAGGTGTAAGAAAATCTGCTGCACCATGTTCGATTTGTGATCACATTTTGCCGCTCGGGGGCGGTGTGCTGTTAAATAAACAATACAAGTAACAGCGTTCTTCTGTCCCGTGCTCTCTGCCCTCCCCTGACACCAACCCAGTTCCCTTTACCCTTCAGACTCTCCCATTTCTGACTGTACCATTGTTGAGGATTTACAGATCAAAGAGAATCACCCCTATGAAGCTGGGTTCATGCTATTTCGACAGCTGCTACTCAGAGACACAACATTCAGGGCTTGTCTACACTACCAAGTTTTGTCAATGAAACTAATGCCGACATGAAAAAATCGACAAAAGCTAAACTCTGAAAAGACACAAACACGAGATAGTATCTATAAAACAAACAAGGAAACAAACTATATATATATATCCCCAAAACAAAACAGAAGTACCTAGGTGCCTGACACCCTTTGAAATCAGTGAGATGTAGACACCTATTTGCTTTGGGAAAGTCCCACTAGGTGCCTAATTATCTTTAAGATCTGCCCCTGAAGCTGTGGCTCTCCACCGTTCCAGCCTCCTGTACCCCTTTCAGGAGTCTGATTTGCTTTGCCTACCCCCAAGTTTCACCTCACTTAAAATCTACTTGCTTACAAAAAACAGACATAAAAACACAAACGTGTCACAGAACAGTGTTACCAACAAAAGACTGAGTTTCTCATTGTTACCATAGAATGATAAAATACATTAATTGGAATGTAAATATCGTACTGACATTTCCATGTTTCGAGCAGTATAAATAAGTTGTTGTCTGTGTGAATTTTTAGCTTGTACTGAATTCGCCAGTGCTTTTTATGTAGCCTGTTGTAAAACCAGGCAACTCTCCAGGTGAGTTGAGGTAACCCCTGGGAGATCTCTGCAGTACCCCTGGTCGTGAACCACCGACGTAAGTTATAAGCACTTACTACAATTTTTTTTCAACCAGTGCCTATTCATAGCCCCATGTTTCCCCTGAGTATATAATACAGTCTCGACAGAGTATTTGCACGTCTATGAGCCCTGTTCCGCGCTGCCTTCATCCCCGCCCCACTCCCGCAAGTCTCCTGTCTCTGACAGCAGCAGCCAGCCTGTACAGACCAGAGCCAGTCCGTTCTCTGCTATTCAGCCCCTTGGGAGCTCCAGCCCAGAGCCACAACGGAAGGTTCTAAGGCGTCACGCAGGGGGTGCAGCTTCTTCTCTTCCCTGCCAGCTGCAAAGAGCAATTAATCCTGGTGGAAGCTGAGACCCAGATCCCCTGAACCCCCGACATGGCTTCAGGTTGGATCGCAGCTGCGTTAACAGCCTCGGTGCTAAGTGAGTGTGAAGATTTCGTGTCACCGCCCTTGCTAGGTTGTTGTGTAGTTCCCCGTCCCTAGCCCTGACCTGACAGTGGAACCAGGGAGCAAGTACAGAAGACTAGAATCAGCTGATTTGAATGTGCTTTTCCCCCTGGTAGCCGGCGTGGTGAGCAGATGAGAGGTACCTGGGCTGCGGGGGGGAGGGTCGAAATGCGTATTTATCGCCATAGGACTTTAGACTTTGCACAGGCCAGCAATTAAATGTCCTTTGCCCCCAGCTGTCCGGAGACAAGTCTCTCTCCCTTTCTCGCTCTTTTTGAAAGCCCCAATGGGATTCACCCAGAAAGGAGGCGGGCAGGGAGAAGGGAATTGAATCCTAAGGCACTTGGGATTAATTCTCTTTCCTCCTTTCTTTCCGAGGTGCCCTGGGCAGAGCAGAGATCCAGCAGCCCGTTTCCGCAGAGGCGGTGGAGGGAGAGAAATTGACCCTCTCTTGCAATCACCCTAACGTGACCACCGAGAAGATAATGTGGTACCGCCACGTCCCCAGCCAGGCACCGCGGCTTTTGGCAGGTGGATTCAGGGGAGAGACTCCCGGCACCGAAGCGGGCAGCACTTTATACATCGCTCAGGACAAAGCGTCCAGTGTCTTTGAGTTCCGCGGGGTGCGGCTGGCGGACGCAGCGGTGTATTATTGTGCTCTGAGCAACACAGCGTGACAGCCAGGGGCTGCCCCGCGCAATATCTCACCCCGGCCCCGAGCAGGGGACAGCAGCGTCTCTTGGCTGGGCAAGCTAAGGAGAGAGTTTCTTCCGTATCGTGAAGCATGAAAAAGGACCCGCTCCTTTCAGAGTCTAAAAAGTGGGAGGGGAATAAAACTTCTTTCTCGTCCGGTGAACAAAGAGAAACACCAGCTGTCTGCCATTTCTGTCTTTCAGACACAGCCAACTTTCTGTCTGCGGGTTTTTTTTTTTTTTTTTAATAAAACCCTCCCATCACCATATTATCGGAGCTTCTAAATGATTCGGGAAAATCGTGTAAACCCTTTTAACTCCCACATTAGTTAACTCCGAATTCCGTACAAACACACACAGGTCTGAGGTAACAGATCAGACAGAACGGTTCGGATATCTATACGAAGGCGAGTCTCCTCTCTCGTGTGTGAGACATTTCCCCTTTCAGTTCATTTCTTTGCCCACAAGGGCACGCTGCTGTATCACCTGACACGCCGTGTTGGGTCCAGGATATTATGGAGTCCTGGTGGGGGTGAGGTGATATCTTCTACTAGACCAACTTCTGCAGGTGAGAGAGACCATATCTGGAGCTCACCTGAAGGAGAGCTCCGTGTAAGCTGGAAAGCTTGTGTCTCTCACCAGCAGAAGTTGGTCCAGTAGAAGATATCACCTCACTGCACCTTGTCTCGTCAGTATCAACTGATAATTGTCTATCAGGCTACAATTCTGACTCATACTGCCAGGGAGCAGCACTATTCCTCGTCTTTCTACACAAGCCGGCGTTAACTTTCCTACCGATATACTCTCAGTATACTCTGCTAAAAAGCCTAGAGGTGGCCCTGGCAGCAGCGTGTCCTTCGCGGAGGTGCCCTGGGGCCACTGCGGTTCGCGCCACGGGGGAGCAGTGCTTGCACCTTGTGGCTGGGCCGGGCAGGCTCCAAGCGGGGGACACTCAGGCTGGGGGCCTCCCTGCGGGGCACACGGAGCTGCCTGCAGGTGCCACAGAGCGGTCGCCCCCCAGCGCCGCAGCCGGGGCTGGGTGAAGCGGCCTGAGCCACCCAGGAACTGTGGCAGGGCAGCCAGAAGCAGCAGCAGCAGTGGGGCCATAGAGGACGGGGCGCTGCCATGCAGGGCCCGCGTCCCACTCTCCAGGGCTCCGCTCCCTCTGGGGCTACCATGCCCCGGCTCCTCAGCCCCCTGCCGGGACGATCCCCTGGCTCTGTCCTCCTGGGTCCCGGCTGGTCCTGGAGGCAGGAGCCCTGGATGGGGGGACCCTGGGCTGAGGGTTTACCCAGACCCTGCCAGGGCCGGACCGGCTGGAGGCGAGGGGGTAGTGGGTGGAGACAGCACTGATGCGGAGGGGAGCCCAGCGCTGGGGCGGCAGTAGGCGTGTGGGGGGAGGGCAATGATGGGGAGGTGAGAGCCCAGGGCTGGGGTTGGGGGCAGCCAAAAATGTTTTTGCTTGGAGAGGCGAAATACCAAGAGCTGGCCCTGGTGGCAGGGCTGGAGACAGAGGAGTATGGGACTGGCTGGCTTCAGGCAGGGGAGTGTGGCAGGGGTTGGCCAGAGACAGGGCAGGGGGTGCAGGGTTGGCTGGAGACAGGGCAGGGGGTGCAGGGCTGGTGTGGACAGGGGTGTGTGTGAGGCTGTCTGGCTTCGGGCAGGGCCACAGGGGGGTGTGGCAGGGGTTGTCTGGAGACAGGGCAGGGGGAGTGGCAGGGGCTGGCTGTGGGCAGGGGGTGCAGCAGGGGCTGGTGTGGGCAGGGCAGGGGGTGCAGGGCTGGTGCGGAGCAGGGGGTGCAGCAGGGGCTGGAGGCAGGGGCTGGCTGCGGGCAGGACAGGGGGTGCAGGGCTGGCTGGAGACAGGGGCTGGCTGCGGGCAGGGCAGGGGGTGCGGGGCTGGAGGCAGGGCAGGGGGTGCAGCAGGGTCTGGAGGCAGGGCAGGGGGTGCGGCAGGGGCTGGCTGTGGGCAGGGGGTGCAGGGCTGGAGGCAGGGCAGGGGGTGCAGCAGGGGCTGGAGACAGGGGCTGGCTGCGGGCAGGGCAGGGGGTGTAGGGCTGGAGGCAGGGCAGGGGGTGCAGTGCTGGTGCGGGGCAGGGGATGCAGCACAGGCAGCTGGAGCCCCAGCCCATTAAATAGCCCCTGATCCCCCCACTATCCCAGGGCTCTGGGGCTATTTAAAGGGCCCAGGGCTCCACTCATTCTACCGCCCCAGCCCTTTAAATAGCCGCAGGAGCCCTGGGGAAGCAGCGGGGCTTCGGTGGCTATTTAAAGGGCCGGGGCAGTAGAGGCAGCGGAAGCAACGGACTTTTTAAAATAGCCCCCAGAACCCCGCAGCCCTACCCCAGGGCTCCAGCAGTGGGGCTCTGGTGGCAATTTAAAGGGCCTGGGCCCTTTAAATTGCCCCCTGGGGAAGCCAGACCACCCCGGTACAGCGCACCGGCTCTTGCCGATACGCCATACCGGGGCATGGGCGCGGGGCACTCTTAGGCACAGGGCCCAATTCAGGAGAATTGGTTGAATTGGCCTAAAGCTGGCCCTGGATACAGCAAAACAAGTCCAAGCACGGAGCCAGAGGGAGCTTTGTATATCTCTGAGGACAGGAAATCCAGCAGCCTGTCCCTGCGCAGGGTGCGGCTGGCAGACGCAGTGGTGTATTACTGTGCTCTGAGAGACACAGTGTGACCGCCAGGGGCAGCCCCGTGCGATTAATATCTCACTCCGGGGCTGAGCAGCAGGGAGTGCCCAGAGAGGGGCAGGGGGATTCCCGCCCCCCAGGGAGAGAGGTGAAATGACTCAGGCATTTAAGGAACAAAAGAACATTTACAAAATCTATATATAGATACTCAAACTCTCCCCCCAGCCCCAGTCAATCCATTGCTGAGGCAAGGTGTCAAATCTTCAGCCCTGCTGACTGAAGTCCCCTCTGTTCATAAATGCAAAGTAATGCACATTGGGAAACAATCCCAACTATACATATAAAACAATGGGGTCTAAATTAACTGTTACCACTCACAAGAGAGATCTTGGAGTCGTGGATAGTTCTCTGAAAACATGCACTCAATGAGCAGTGGCAGTCAAAAGCTAACAATATTGGGCATCATTAGGAAAGAGACAGATAATAAGACAGAAAATATCCTATAGCCTCTATATAAATCCATGGTACAGCCACATCTAGAATACTGCATGCAGATGTGGTCAACCCATCTCATAAAAGATATATTGGAATTGGAAATGGTTCATAAAGGGGCAGTACAATGATTGAGGGTATGGAACAGCTTCCATATGAAGAGAGATTAATAAGACTGGGACTTTTGCTTGGAAAAGAGATGACTTAGGGGGATATGATAGAGGTCTATAAATTCATGACTGGTGTGGAGAAAGTAAATAATGAAGTGTTATTCACACCTTCTCATAAGAGAAAACCTATGGGTCACCAAATTAAATTAATAGGTAGCAGGTTTAAAACAAATAAAGGGAAGTATTTCTTCACACAATGCACAGTCAACCTGTGGAACTCTTTGCCAGAGGATGTTGTGAAGGCCAAGACCATAGCAGGATTCAAAAAATAACTACATAAATTCATGGAGGATAGGTTCATCAATGGCTATTAACTAGAATGGACAGGAATGGTGTCCCTAGCCTCTGTTTGCCAGTAGCTGGGAATAAGGGATAGGGGATGGATCACTTGATGATTCCCTGTTCTGTTCATTCCCTCTGGGCCACCTGGCATTGACCACTGTCAGAAGACAGGATACTGGGTTAGATGGACTTTGGTCTGACCTAGTAGGGTTGTTCTTATGTTTTCTTACCCTGATGGGTACAATACACTGAGACTATAGTAACATGAGCGAGTTTCATTAGTTTAATCACGGTCATTTTTTAGAGATTTAGTTAAACCAATGAAGGTGTGTGAAGATACTAAATTTGTCTATGCAGCACAATTATCACACTAAGATATAAAGTCTACTCCATTCCCCACAAATCTATCCTATTTCCCATCAATACACCCTATTTCATATCACTAGATCAAAATTTTCCCATCACCATAACACTATTTCCCATTAATATACCCTGTTTCTAACCAAGGTACCCCTAATGCCCATCGATTTGCCCTATTTCTCAACAGTATCTCCTATTTCTCATCAAGAAGAACAGGAGTACTTGTGGCACCTTAGAGACTAACAAATTTATTAGAGCATAAGCTTTTGTGGACTACAGCCCACTTCTTCATAGTCCACGAAAGCTTATGCTCTAATAAATTTGTTAGTCTCTAAGGTGCCACAAGTACTCCTGTTCTTCTTTTTGCGGATACAGACTAACACGGCTGCTACTCTGAAATATTTCTCATCAGTATCCTCACGTTTCCCACAAATATACTCCCATTTCCCATCAATATACTCTATATCCAATCAATGTATCGCCATTGCTCATCAATGCATTTCCCCCCAACAAAATATCATATTCCCCATCAATAGACTCAGTTCCCACAAATATACTCCCATTTATGATCACTATACCCCAGTCTCATAAATATCTCCCCCCATCCCATCAATATACCCCTATTTTCCATCATGACAGCCCTGTTCAGTGGATGCCTTTGACCACAAGGAACCTGTGTTTCATCTTCACAATAATACACAAACTCTGCATGACCCATCCTTTCTCCTGCCCTCTGGTGTCTTATGAACTCTGAGCTTCTTTCAGTCCAACCCCTCCTCTTTCTGTTCGAGCCCTGTTTAAAATGCTGTCACTGCAGCTCAAGGGAAGTGTCAGATGTGAAGGAACCACCCACTCAGGAGGCTGTTACCACCCACACAGACAGCTGAACAGGAAAAGCGAAGAACCAAACCACGATTTTAGGCTTTACTCTGAAACAGACAATTTTCTGGTCGCTGTGAGAAACAAAAAGGTGGATCCCTTCCTCATAATTGGGGTTTGGGCGGTGTGTGTGTGTGTGTGTGTGTGTGATAAGAGCAGTTCGGGTTAAGAACCGGTGACTTCCCACCATGTTCTTCACCTCCGGGTCAATTATTTTGCTGGTTGCGATTTCAAGTAAGTAGCATTTTCATGTGTCCAGCTGGAAATATTTGCTATTGCCATTTTGCAACACCCAACCACTCTTAAAAACCCTAGGCTCAGAAGGGTTAAATGTTTAAAGGGGGTGTATGCAATTAAGGTTAAGGTTACCCTAAATAATGGGGTATAGGCATCTAAATCACTTAGGGTGAGAATATTTAAAGTTACCTAAGATGATAGTGTTTAGACTAAATATTTTTCTTTCCCCCCTCTCCCACAAGGGACCTTCGGGGACTCGGTCACACAAACTGAAGGCACCGTTCTTGTCAAAGAAGGAGCACCTTTGGTTATTGAGTGTACATATGAGACTATTCTATTCCCTTATCTCCTCTGGTATATTCAATACCCCAATGAAGCACCGAAGTTATGGCTGAGAGATAAAACATCAGGGGGTGGCCAAGATGAAGGGGACAAGCAGGGCTTCTTTGCTGATCATGTCCAAGACAAGAAATCCTTCGATTTGAAGAAAAGCTCCAGCGAAGTGAACGACTCTGCGGTCTATTACTGCGCCTTCAGAGACACAGTGATTGCAACCAGCAGGGGAGCTGAACAAGAATCCACCAAGAGAGAGGATGAAGCACAGAAACTCTAGATTTCTGTCTCTGAAAACAAAATCCAACATGTTATATTTCCATAACTTGACTTCATTATGGTATATAAAGTACCTCCAGGGAAAGCAGAAGAAAGAGCTGCAGTGTAGTGGAGAGAGGAATGAAAAGAACCATTGGCTGGAAGATAATCCCAGACAAATTCAAATGAGAAATAAAGCGTACTGTTCAAAAACAAACAAACAAATACACAAACACAGAGAGGAGAACAAACCAACAAGGCAAGGGATGACTTCTCCATCTCTTGGCATCTTAAAAAGCAAGACATTTTGCTTTTCTGGCATGTATGCTTTTGTCAAACACTGGTCGTTGGGCTCAATGCAGGGGAAACTGGGTGATGTTCGTATAGCTTGTGTTACACAGGAAATCTGACTAGATAATCTACTCACCCCTTCAGGGGTTAGAAGCTATGATTCTCATAAAAACATAAGAATGGCCATGCTTGGTCAGACCAATGATCCATCTAGCCCAGTGTCCTGTCTTCCTACATTGTCCTGTGCCAGATGCTTCAATGAGAATGAACAGAAGGGAACAATTTATTCAGTGCTCCATCCTGTCATCCACCCCAACTTCTGGCAGTCAGAGATTTAGGGAGTATAGGGTTGTGCATCTGACTGTCTTGGCTAGTAGCCACTGATGGACCTGTCCTTCATGAACTTGTCTAGTTCTTTTTTTAACTGAGTTATACTTTTGACCTTCACAATATCCCCTGACAAAGAGTTGCAAATGTTGACTGTGCATTGCGTGAATAAGTACTTCTCTTTGTTTTAAACCTACTGTCTATTAATTTCAATGGGTGACCCCTGGTTCTTGAGTTATGTGAAGGGCTTAAAAACAATTCCTTACTCACTTTTTTCAGATCGTTCATGATTTCATAGTCCTCTATAATATGAAACAGGATGAAACCTCAGCTGGTGGAAATTTGTGTGGATCCATTTATCTAGATGAAGTATAGGTCTGTCGGGGTTCCCTCCCCATTCTGAACTCTGCGGTACAGATGTGGGGATCCACATGAAAGACCCCCTAAGTTTATATTCCACCAGTTTAGGTTAAAAACTTCCCCAAGGCACAAATTCCTTTCCTTGTCCTTGGTGGGTATTGCTGCCACCATCAAGTGATTTAAACAAACATTCAGGGAGGGGCCACTTGGAGCCCTATCCTCCCCCAAAATATCCTCCCCAGCCCCTCACCACCTTCCCTGGGGGGCCTTGAGAATAATATACTAACTGATAGGTTAACAAAGTGAGCACAGACCAAATCCCTGGTTTTAGGACACTGAAAATCAATCTGGTTCTTAAAAGAAGAATTTTATTAAAAAAAATAAAAGAAAAGAATTACACCTGCAAAATCAGGATGGAAGATAGCTTTACAGGGTAAATAAAAAGATTTAAAACCCACAGGATTCCCCTCTGATTCTCTTTCCCAATTACAAAACAGGAATAAATTACCTCTTAGCATAGGGAAAATTCACAAGCTAAAACAAAAGATAATCTAACACATTTCCTTGCGATTACTTACCATTTCTGTAATTTTAGATATATCATTTCAGGATATTTTTAGGAGATGTGTTTTCCTGCCCTGGTCCCGCTCTGTCCAAGAGGGCAGAAACAACCCCCTCCCCCTCGCCCCAAGATTTGAAAGCATCTTCTTTCCCCATTGATCCTTCTGGTCAGGTGCCAACTAGGTTAATTGAGCTGATTAACCCTTTACAAGTAAGTGATTCTGTACCTCTGTCCAAGAGGGATTTTATATTACAGCATACATAAAGGTTGTTACTCTTCCCTTTATATTTATTACAGGGTCTTTAGACCATTTGGGTTTATGGTACATTAAATAAGAATATTTGTATTGCATATTTTTAATTATTTCTTCCCTCTGCCTGCTTTAAAGCAGGCTGTTCTCTGGGTTTTAAAATGATGTTTAATGTCACAAAACCCACACATTTTCAATAAAATTAGGGAATGGGACCAGGTTCCTCTTCTGGCTTCAATGAGCATGGCTGCACTGTAGAGTAAAGGGATCTGCAGCAATCCACATTAACTGAAGATTTAGGTCATAAGCATGGCAATTCTGCAGGGGACCCATGGTTCAGCTGTGATGATGATAACAGGAGCCCTGTTGTGCTAGGCACTGTCCAGTTTTGTCATCGAATCTGCTTACAATCCAAGTGTAAGAGGAGACAACAAGTGGGTGCAGAGAGACAGAGGGAAGAATACAAAGGAAGCACTGAAAGGACATTTGGTAACACGACCGGCTGCGGTCTCAGCATAAGAGCTGCCTAATCTGGTTCAGCATGACGTCAGGATATATAGCTTTAAATATAAAGCCAAACACAACAAAAACTCCTACCCTCTGCACAAAAACTCCACCCAGCTCAGCGACTCTGCTGTGTATTACTGTGCCATGAGCCCCACACTGCACCATGGGGTGCTCAAGGATGCACAAAAACCTCCCCAGCCATCCAAAAGCTCCTTCCACCTTCATTCACCCCTAAACAGGTTAATGTAGCCCCTCCTCGCTCTGTACCCAAGGCCTCACTTCACCCCAGAATTCCTTGGTCTATACAGAGTCTCTGGAGAGAGAGAGAAAGTGACCTGAGGTACCTAAAGACTAAGGCCTTGGCTACACTTGCAAGTTGGAGCCCATTAAGTCAGCCCCGTGCTCCCAAACTCCTGAGGTGTAGATACTGGCAAGGCACGTGGAGCACCCAGACTCTGCGGCTGGAGTGCACCTGGTAATCCACCTCCATGAGAGGCATTGAGCTTTCTGCACCCCGGCTGGAGCGCCGCGGTGCCAGTGTGGATGCCCTGATCTATTAACATGCTCTGATTGGCCTCCAGCAGTGCCCCACAATGCCTGTTCTAGCCACTCTGGTCATCACTTTGAACTCTACTGCCCTGCCCTCAGGTGACCAACCGTCAGTCCTGCCCTTTAAATTCTCTGGGGATTTTGAAAGTCCCTTTCCTGTTTGCTCAGCTGTAGAGGCAAAATAATCTGGTGGCGACCTTGGATCCTCTTAAGGACAACTAGGCATCCATCTTTGTGAGCCTTCTTGCTCCTTCCCCACCCTAGTTTGGCGTCCTTTTCCTGGTTTCGGTGGGAGTAAGAGAACTGTCAATCATATAATCTGCCCAGTGGGTGGAAGTCTATATAAGGCGGTGTTCTGATCAGATTGGGGCTGCCCGTCTGAGTGGCAGAGTGCAGAGCAGACAATCAAGGGTAGGCCATCCACCCCACATGGGTTATTCTGGCTAGGGAATTTCTCACTTGCACACACTCACTATATCATCTAAGAGATTCGCATACTATACCCACGACGACGCAGATAAAGGGTAGAGGGAGGGTAGCACTCACCAGTTCACCTGAAGAAGCTTGATCACCCCTGCTTCGGGTTTCCACTTCCATCCAGGGGATCCGGTGACCTGCTGTGCTGCACCAGCCTA
This sequence comes from Malaclemys terrapin pileata, assembly GCF_027887155.1. Lineage (NCBI taxonomy): Eukaryota > Metazoa > Chordata > Testudines > Emydidae > Malaclemys > Malaclemys terrapin. The sequence goes on from NC_071516.1 coordinate 47,213,361, forward strand.
AGAGGGAGAAAGCTGCTAGAGATGGTACTGTGATCTTGTGAGCCTGTTTGTACTGTTCCTTATTGTTACAGCCTGTCTTGTTGGTTATTTTGCCCTGTTTATTTAACCTTTGGGGTTCTTGCCATATTCTTCCCTTAAATAAAACCTCGTTGTACCTTGATTTGTGAAGTCTTTTATACAAACCTCCGGTGATAGATACGGGTAGGGGGCGAACCTAGGACCGAAATATCTGGGCCACTTTTATTTTAGTCTCCTGTTTCGGTCAACACAGCCAGGCGTGGAGTGCTCTCAGTGCATCTTTCCATGCTTCCACACGCCAGGCGATCCCCAGTATGGAGCAATGGTGAGTTGCTGGACCTCATCAGTGTTTGGAGGGTGGAAGCTGTCCAGTCCCAGCTGTGCTCTACCTGTAGGAATTATGATACCTACAGGCAGATATCAAGGGCCATGATAGAAAGGGACCAGGACGGGACACATAGCAGTGCAGGATTAAAGTGAAGGAGCTGTGGAACACCTACCACAAAGCATGGGATGCAAACCACCACTCCGGTGCTGCCCCCACAACCTACCCTTTCTACAAAGAGCTGGACAAGATATTTGGGGGCAGCCCCACCTCCACTCCAAAGAGCACCATCGACACTTCAGAGGCCATGGCAGCCCAGAGTGCAACAAGGCAGGAGGAGGAAAGTGGGATCAAGGGTGCTGAGGAGGAGGAGGCCCAGAGCCAGAAGATGGCCTGGAACCCCTAGATGCATGAAACCAGGAGCTGTTTTCAAGCCAGGAGGAAGGTAGCTAGTTGCAGCAGACGTTGCTTTGGGAAGAACAAACAGCACATGAGGTGCCTGGTAAGTGGCTTTTTTTTTTTTTTTTTGAGAAGGGAGTTGTTCGGTGCAGGCTCTTGGTGCAAGGAGGGTTAGGGCTGCATGCATGCCTAGATGCAGAATAGGGCGTTGATGTGCTCTTTCACATCACGGTAATCAGCCTCAGAGATCTCATCAAAGGTCTCATGCAGAAGCTGGGCAATGCGCTTGCGCACGTTCCTTGGCAGAGCTACTGTGCTCCTTGTCCCAGTCAAGCCAACATGTCCGTGCCACTGTGCCACAGGGGTTGGGGGACCATTGCTGCACACAGGCAATCTGCATAAGGGCCAGGGCAGAAGCTGTATTGTTGCAGAAGACCCTCCCTTGCTTCCCAGCTCACCCTCACCAGTGATATATCTTCCAGTACAAACCCAGCCTGTGGAAAATTTGGGGACCATCTTCAGTATAGGGGCCCCCTGAAGCTGCTGGCTCTCCCCAAGGCACAGGACCCCAGAGGACAGCAGAGCCCTGGAACAATCAGTTCCCCCTGCCCCTGTGGTTACTAACCATTTTGAGGCTCTTGTGGGTTATGTGTGCTCACCTGGGGACAGGCAGTTTGTGCTATTGTGTGCACTGTGCTTGTCTTTAAGTTTGGCCGAATCATTGCCCTGTCTAGTGTTAACAATGCTGCCTCTGTTAAGTGTTGCATTTTGACTTTACAGATGCAACCTTGAGATCCCAGCCGTCCTTGTGATCAGCAGCCAAAAGGCTGCACAGACTCAGGAAGTGGCCATGAAGAAGCAAGGAGGACCTTCTGCCTGAAGTCACGGAGCAGTCCCTTACTGAGACTAAAAAAGTACAGAAGTGGCAGGAGACCCAAGGGAGGGTCCGCAAGGAGAATGCAGATCACCAGCAACAAACCATGGAGTGGCTCCTAAGTATTATGGAGCACCAAGCGGACTGGATGCAGGCGCTCATATCACCGCATACAGAGCAGATCCGCACCCACCCACCCCTGCAGCACTTGTCCCAAAACTCTTTCCCTTGTGCCCCCATGTCACCGCCAACCCATTTCCCCCAACATCTGGTTTCTTATCACCACCAGCTGCCTCCAACACTTTTACCTTCATCGCCCAGCCCTGTAAACTATGACCCGTACACACTGCACTCAACCCCCATCTCCATGCATTTTAGCCAGCCTGAAGTGCAGCACTCATTGCACGGCACTCCAGACAGGAAGGCTGAATATGATAGCAGGACATTCACAAATCTGTGATTCTTCCATTTGCCACCCCACCCACTTGCCTAACCCTAACGAGTCCCCTTCCCTGCTCCCACACACCACAGATGTGTCATGCCATGTGTGTTTCTCCAGCAGTTGTGTTTCTTTTCAATAAATGATTTTTTTTTGGTTTTGGAAACATTCTTCATTGCATTAAGTAGAAGATAGCATAGCCCAGGAAAGCAACAGGCACTGCTAGTCAGTGCATAATATGTAGCAAACACAGATTCCTACTAATTTTGGAACCACTGCACTTCACTCCCTTGCCGGGCACCAGACATTATTGGTGGCTTTCAGCATTGAATTGCTCCCTCAAGGCATCCCTAATCCTTACAGCCCCGTGATGGGCCCCTCTAATAGCCCTGCTCTCTGGCTGTTCAAATTCAGCCTTCAGGTGTTGAACCTCCGAGTTCCATGCCTGAGTGAATCATTCACCCTTCCCTTCACAAATGTTATGGAGGGTAGAGGACACGGCTATAACCGTAGGGATCTTGTCATTGCCAGGTCCAGCTTCCTTTAAACGGCCAAAGGCACACTCCACAGTCATTCTGCACCAGCTCAGCCTGTTGTTGAACCACTCCTTGCTGCTGTCAAGGCTCCCTGTGTAAGGGTTCATGAGCCACGGCATTAAAGGGTTAGCAGAGTCTCCAAGGACCACAATGGGCATTTCAACTTCCCCTACGGTGATTTTCTGGTCCGGGAAGAATGTCCCGGCTTGCAGCTTCCTGAACAGGCCAGTGTTCTGAAAGATGCGTGCGTCATGCACCTTCCTGGCCAGCCTGCGTTAATGTCAATGAAACGCCCACAGTGATCCACAAGCGGCTGGAGAACCATCAAGAACTACCCTTTCCAATTTATGTACTTGGAGGCTAGGTGATCTGATGCCAGAATTTGAATGCGCGTGTCATCTATTGCCCCTCCACAGTTAGGGAAACCCCTTTGTGCAAAGCCAGCCACAATGCCCAGAGTCATGGTTCTTCTTACCAGGATGCAATTAATGGCTCTGCATACTTGCATCAACACGATTCCAACAGTAGACTTGCCCACTCCATACTGGTTAGCGACTGATTGGTAGCTGTCTGGAGTAGCCAGCTTACATACTGCAATTGCCATGCACTTCTCCACTGGCAGGGCAGCTCTCAATCTTGTATCCTTGCACAGTAGGGTGGGGGCGAGCTCAGCACACAGTCCCATAAAAGTGGTTTTCTTCATCCAAAAGTTCTGCAGCCACTGATCATCATCCCAGACTTGCATGATGATGTGATCCCACCACTCAGTGCTCATTTCCTGAGACAAGAAGCAGCGTTCCATTGTGGTGAGCATGTCCGTGAATGCCTCAAGCAATCAGGTGTCATATGCATTATGCATGTCGACATCATCATCAGACTCCTCACTGTCACTTTGTAGCTTAAGGAGTAATTAGACTGCAATTCATGATGTGCTTGGGCATCATTAGGTAAGGGACAGATAATAAGACAGAAAATATCCTATAGCGTCTATATAAATCCATGGTACAGCCACATCTAGAACACTGCATGCAGATGTGGTCACCCCATCTCAAAAAAGATAGATTGGAATTGGAAAAGCGTCATAAAGGGGCAATAAAATGATTGAGGGTATGTTACAGCTTCCATATGAAGAGAGATTAACAAGACTGGGACTTTTGCTTGGAAAAGAGATGACTTAGGGAGATATGATAGAGGTCTATACATTCATGACTGGTGTGGAGAAAGTAAATAATGAAGTTTCAGAGTAGCAGCCATGTTAGTCTGTATCCTCAAAAAGAAGAACAGGAGTACTTGTGGCACCTTAGAGACTAACAAATTTATTAGAGCATAAGCTTTCGTGGACTACAGCCCACTTATGCATCTGAAGAAGTGGGCTGTAGTCCACGAAAGCTTATGCTCTAATAAATTTGTTAGTCTCTAAGGTGCCACAAGTACTCCTGTTCTTCTTTTTGTAAATAATGAAGTGTTATTCATACCTTCTTATAACAGAAAACCTACGGGTTACCAAATGAAATTAATAGGTAGTAGTTTTAGAACAAATAAAGGAAAATATTTCTTCACACAATGCACAGTCAACCTGTGGAACTCTTCATCAGAAGATGTTGTGAAGGCCAAGACTATAGCAGGATTTAAAAAAGAGCTAGATAAATTCATGGAGGATAGGTCCATCAATGGCTATTAGCCAGGATGGGCAGGAATGGTGTCCCTAGCCTCTGTTTTCCAGAAGCTGGGAATAGGTGACGGGATGGATCACTTTATGAATCCCTGTTCTGTTCATTCCCTCTGGGCCACCTGGCACTGACCACTGTTGGAAGACAGGATACTGGATTAGATGGACCTTTGGTTTGACCCAGTAGGGCCGTTCTTATATTATTTTCTTATTGTTAGGAGAAAGAAGAACAGGAGTACTTGTGGCACCTTAGAGACTAACAAATTTATTAGAGCATAAGCTTTCGTGGACTACAGCCCACTTCTTCGGATGCATATGCATCCGAAGAAGTGGGCTGTAGTCCACGAAAGCTTATGCTCTAATAAATTTGTTAGTCTCTAAGGTGCCACAAGTACTCCTGTTCTTCTTTTTGCGGATACAGACTAACACGGCTGTTACTCTGAAACTTGTCATTATTGTTAGGGTTAGATAAACTATAGTGGTAAATTAGGGTTTAGCTTTAGGGGTAAAGGATAATATTAAGGAGGTTGTTAGGGGAAATTAGGGTCAGTATTTAGGATAGAGATAGGAGTTTAATGTTCATTTTAGTGATTTGGTTAGAGTTAGAGTTGGTATGTTGGGTGAAGATTAGGGTTGGGGTGACATTTAGGTTCAGAGTTAGGTTTATGAGCAGGGTTGGGGTAAAGGGATTAGGTTATGATTATATGGAAGTTAGAGTTCAGGTTAAGGATAAAAGTTCAGCGTTAATATCAGGGTTAGGGGCTAGGTTTAGCATTAGCATTTGAGTTAGGGTTTAAGATTAAGGTTTAGCACTAAAGGTTGCTCACAATTTTAAAAGGGAACCAGGAAATGCAGGACCATAGTGGATCAGGCTCCATCTAGTTCAATACTGTTTCTCCAACAGTAGACAGTAGGAGATGCTTCAAAGGAAAGTACAAGAAACCCTGCTCTGGATGGATATAGGACAGGGATCGGCAATCTTTGGCACGCGGTTCGCCAGGGTAAGCACCCTGGCTGGCTGGGCCAATTTGTTTACCTGCCGCATCCGCAGGTTCAGCCGATCGCGGCTCCCACTGACAGCGGTTCACCACTCCAGGCCAATGCGGGCTGCAGGAAGGGTGGCCAGCACATCCCGCATCCCGCACTGCTTCCCGCAGCCCCCATTGGCCTGGAGCAGTGAACTGCAGCCAGTGGGAGCCGCGGTCACCTGAACCTGCCGATGCCGCCGGTAAACAAACCTGCCCAGCCCGTCAGGGTGCTTACCCTGGTGAACCGCGTGCCAAAGGTTGCCGATCCCTGTGCTAAGCTATTGCAAAAGCAAAGACATACATTTTAAAGGCACTACATCCAAAGAAAAAATCTGTTTTTGCTTTTCTGTGTGTTGGGAAAAGAAACGGATACAGCTGTGGATATAGAGAGGGACAGATCTGCAGGATTATTAACCACCTTAATTATTAAAAGGATCATGCATTTGCCTCTCTCCTTCGTGGTTGTGATAAACCTTGGTTTAATTAAGTGTAGCTTCATTTGGCCAATTGATATATTCTATCAATTACCATTTTATAAACTGTATTTTTGTACGGTGATTAAGACATTCTGTTCTACATAGCTTTTGGTCTCTAGATGTGGAATCGTATATTAGAAAAGGTATAAAGTTAGGGTCAAAAATATAGATACAGACAATTGAAAAGTATGTTTCTTGCTCATATTTAATAGCTCTCCATTTATCCTAAGTTTGAAGGCTTTTTACTTCTGATCTAAATAGATGTCAAAAACGAGGGGACAAAGTTTTCATTAACTTAAGTAAATTTGGGAATCGAACGAGCAATGTCCTCAATAAGGTTCAGTTGAGAGGTATATGTTAACTATAATATATTAGAGATATGTTACGCTGTTTCTATTCTGCAAAGGAGACTAAGGGAATTTTTGCCAAGCTGGCTTCCGAGTGCCTAACTCTGTTAAGATGCTAAGAAAGTCCCATCCACAAATCAACATCTTTTTCCATTCACAGAACAGACCTATGGAAATTCGGTGACACGAACTGAAGGCAGCATTACTATCCCTGAAGGAAATCAGGTGCTTCTGAATTGCACCTATAAAACGTCTGGGTCTCCGGTGCAATTCTGGTACGTGCAGAATCCAGACGAAGCCCCTCGCTTCTTGCTGGCAGCGTATGAAGCAACAGACGAGGAGGAGAAAAAGCGCAGGAGAGGTTTTTCTGCTAAACACGAGAGAAATCCAGTATCCTTTCATTTAAATAAAAACTCCAGCGAAGTGAGCGACTCTGCTGTCTATTTCTGTGCCTTTAGGATCCTTTTTAAATCCTAAACCTTACCCTCTCTTACATTTAAGGTGCAAATGGCAATTCTGTCACACAGAGCGAAGGTAGGGGGCGGTGTGGGAAGGGGAACCGGTGCTTCCGAGGTGTACCTATCAGTCAACTGACTACCCAACTCTATTCTGGTACGTGCGGTATGGGAACCAGGCACCCAGGCTAATTCTGAGAGATGGTTCCGCTAACCCGGAGGAAGGCAATAGGAAAGATTTTTTTGCCGATCACAAGGCCCGAACCTCCCACCTAAGCAAGTTTTCCACCCAACTGAGCGATTCCGGTGTCTATTACTGCGCCATGAGCCCCACAATGAGTGAAATGCGCACACTGACAGCACAAAAGGCTCTTCACAAAGTTTGTCATTCCACTGCTCTTTAGAAACACAGGCGATCCCTGGCTAGATCAGCCAGGTTCAGAACAGTCTCCTCTTACTGATAGTGGGCAAACAATGACACGGAGGAACGCACAAACACCTCTAAAGCAGGATAATCTGACTCCATGGAAAATTTCTCCCATACTCATATTGGCTACAAATTGGTATATACCTGAAAGATTTATAGTCAACCCAGATGTCTAGAAACCTTGTTAATGTAATGATGGAGATTCTCATTACCCTCAGACAATGGGAGACAATACAGTAGAACCTCGGAGTTAGGAATACCAGAGTTAAGAACTGACCAGTCAACCACACACCTCATTTGGAACCGGGTGTATACAATCAGGCAACAGCAAAGAGGGGGGGGAAGGCAAATACAGCACATTTTAGTATTAAACTTAAACTCCTAAAAAATAAAATAAATGGAAAGCAGCATTTTTCTTCTGCATAACAAAGTTCCAAAGTTGTATTAAGTCAATGTTCAATTATAAACTTTCGAAAGATCAATCATAAAGTTTTGTTCAGAGTAACCAACATTTCGAGTTATGAACAACCTCCATTTCAGAGGTTGTTCATAACTCTGAGAGTCTACTCTGTAGCCTGGACAGGGCACTGATCTGGGACTCAGGAGACTGCAGGTTGAATTCCTGGCTGAACCATTTCCCTGTTGGGTAACATTGCACAAGTCACTTCACTGCCTTCTGTCTCAGTTTCCCGCTCTGTAAAATAAGCATAAAAATCACAGGCTGCCTTTGTAAAGCAGTTTGAAATCTCGAGATGAAAACATTATATAAGAGCTAAGCATCACCATCAGCACCATCGAGACGGGAATATAAAAATTAGAACAGAACAGAGGAAATACAACTAGAATAAAGTAGAAAACAATAATCCTTTTTTTAATACTGCTAAAGACTTGACACCAATTACTTCTTGTAGCAATGAATTCCACAGGCTAACTGATGGCCATGTTCAGGCATTTCCATGAGCTAAAATAAGTAGGTTTGGCAGAATTAGATTTTTATATATAAAATAAATTAAATTTGACAATGAAAAAATGCTTAAAATGAACAGTGATATCATGACTCAGTTTTGACTCAGTTTATTTTTAAGCATTTATTTTCATTCTGTAAGATTTAATTTTGACAGTTGTGAAAAATTATGGATTTAAAACTTTTTTAGTGATTTAAATTTTCACAGTTGCAGGAGATTCTGGCAGAGTCAGACAAGTGGGGTATCAAGCAATAAAAAACGAGAACAGTGGAGGAGATTCAAAAAAATAAATTTTTATAACCATTAAAAACATAAAAATTGTGATCACATGCCAAAATATTCAATATAAATATCCTTAAATCAAACTCTAATAATTTCTCAAGAACATACTATCTATCCCTTTCTTAACGATTCCCAACATTCTGTTCGGTTTTTTGACTGCACATTGAGTGGATGGTTTCAGAGAACTATCCACAATAACGCCAAGATCTCTTTCTTGAGTGGTAACAGCTAATATATGTATAAAATACATGTATGTACGGGTTCAGATTAATATTAAAATCAGATTTTTATTATCTTTTCACTGTCCTAAGCTATACAGACCACCTCTCCTTTCTTCTGGGATCTCTGTGCTGGGTCCGTACCCATGTCATCTCAGCACCGCACAAACATTACTGCATTTGTCCCACAGACACCACTGTCTGTGGTGCTGGGAACTGTCTTACTACCCCCATTTTATTATAAACGGGGAAAGGGGAAACGGAAGTACTGAGTGAGGTTTCTAGAAGGTATGTCTGGCGAGTTCACAAAGGAACTTGGGTGTGGTAAAGAAGAACATGCTTTTAGGTGCCTACAAAATCATTAGGATTTACAACACCTGAGTTGGGTGCCCAGGCTCCCTATACAATGAGCTGGGAGAGACAGACACCTCCGAATGGGATCTACTAAAGTCAGCAGGCTAGGCGGCTCCTCCAGCCAAGGGCAGATGCCAGGATGAGTGGCCTGTGATAGGCACCTAGATCTGGGCTGTGGGGAAATGCCTCTCTCTGAGATTGTCACTGGCAAACCCTCTCTTGCCATTGAGCTGGGGGGTGGGGGATGGGAGGAAGGTGGAGATCCTTTGTAACTTTTGACCCCATATCTAGGGTACTCACTGGGCTATGGGATATTCTGATGGGGCGGGAGGCGGCGCAGGGGACCCCAGTGTTTTCTATTAAAGCTGTTCCACTGTAGATAAATAATTTGAAAAAGTCTATTGGAGCAGTTTTCTTTCAGTGTTTATTCACAGGGGAACAGCTCTTTCAGGCCAAGTTGAGGGAACCTCCGCACTCTCACAATATCCCATAGCCCAGCAGTTGGGATACTCATCTACAAGGTGGCAGATCCACTCCCCCTAGAGTGGACGTGGTGGTAGACTTGAACCACTGGTCTCCTGCATCCTAGGCGAGTACCCTAAAGACTGGGCTAAATGTAAAGAGGGAGGGGCTCCTCCTCTCTCCCAGCTTGTGTAAACGGCCTATGGGGGCCAATCCGATAGGCGAGGTCTGGGCACACTTGCTGGGATGCTCTTAGCAGGTGAGTTAGGTGCAGGGTCACCCCATCTTCCTCCAGCTTGGGAATCACTCGGGTTTAGGCCTCCATTTTTCTGTCATGGCAGTATGAATCCTCGGAGGCAAACATACAAAAAACACAAAAACAAAACTTTTACTGGAAAAAAATTAGACATTAAGTGATTTTAGGCCACTACAGGGCTTGGGGGGAACTGACGGGGTTTTCTGAATCCCAGAAAGGCCTGATTCTGGGATTTAGGCACCTAGCTGCCACTTCGGGTGCCTGAATCCCTTTGTGAATCTATCCCTTTTGTGTCTTAAGATGGAGATAGGCGCCTAGAGGGGTTCAATAAGAGTTAAGCATCTAGGAGATTTTAAAATACCAGTAAGCCTCTATATTGCCTCATTAGGCACCTTAATACCTATAATAATCAGAGTCTAAATCACTTGCCCAAAAAGTCACCCAGGAAATTTTTCAGAGTAGCAGCCGGTTAGTTTGTATCAGCAAAAAGAAGGAGGAGTACGTGTGGCACCTTAGAGACGACATTTGTTAGTCTCTAAGGTGCCACAAGTACTCCTCGTTCTTTTTTCCAGGAAATTTGTGGCAGACCATGGAATCAAAGCCGGGTTACTTAGTATCTTTTAAGGGTAATTTTCAAAAACTCTTAAACCTCCCGTAATTCAGACATAAAACAATAGCCTCACTTTCAAAAATCCTCTGGAGAGAGACCCCCAGATAAAATATCCTATGAGAGACAGCAGATTTTCGCAAATGCCCAAATAAATCTGTTAGTCTTTTAAGTGCCACCGGACTCCTTGATGTTCTTGTTTTATTTGAGGGGTAGCCGTGTTAGTCTGGATCTCGCTGAAAAGCGAGAAAGAGTCCTGTGGCACCTTATAGACTAACAGACGTTTTGGAGCATAAGCTTTCATGGGTGAATACCCACTTCGTCAGATGTACTGACGAAGAGACCCACGAAAGTTTATGCTCCAAAATGTCTGTTAGTCTATAAGGTGCCACAGGACTCTTTGTGGCTTGTTTATTTGACATTCACTAGAGGGCGCTCCACACCTTCTTATCCATATTTTAATTTACATTAGGAGGTGTGTGTGTGTGTGTGTGTGTGTGTGTGTGTGTGTGTGTGTGTGTGTGTGTGAGAGAGAGAGAGAGAGAGAGAGAGAGAGAGAGAGAAAGTAACTTGGAATCAGAAGCTGAACAAGTTTTCCTCGTTGTGTAGCGTCACAAGCTGAGAGGGAGGAGACAAAGGTCACGGAGGAAGCAGGTTTCATCTTTCGGACATTAATGATCATTTTCAAAAACACGGGGGGGGGAGGGGAAGGAGGAGATATTCTGTAGCTAGCTGCAGGTCTAGTAACAACACAAGGATAACCCGAACCTGCAAAATGCTCTTGTACGTCGCTGTACAGCTCTGGCTTCTGCTTCCGCAGTCAGGTGAGACTAAAAACTTTCATTTGAAATAAAAGCTTTTACAAAGACAAAAATAAAGGTCTCTGAACAAAGAAATCGTGGGAGGAATTTTGTTTTCCTTTGCAAAGAGACAGCCAGGTTACCATCACAAACTAAGTCATCAGTGTGCTGGGAATAGAGAGATGTTTTTAAGGTGTGACTCAGACCTACACATACACAGGCTGAACTTTTCACAGGAGCACAAGGGAGTGAGGGATCCAAGTGCCACTGAGTTTAAAAGTTCCAGCCAGACATAGATCGGTGTTTAAAGCTTTTCTACCCCCCACAGGTCTTGCACAAAGTGACTCCGTGGACCAGTCTCCTCCAGAAGTGAGAGTCTCAGAGGGACAAAGTGTAACTTTACACTGTAACTTCACCACCGCTGACTCAAGCCCGTATCTGTTTTGGTACCGGCAGTTTCCGAACCGGCCTCCCCAGCATATACTGACTAAATGGAAATTTGATGCTCCGGATCAGACGCTTGTCCAGGGAAAATTCTCAGCATCTTTGTACATGGCTAATAAGACGGTTCCCTTCAAGATTGAGGCTGTTTCTCACCAGGAGAGCGCTGTGTATTACTGTGCGCTGAGACCCACAGTGCGGGAGAACTGCATCTCCGCTCGTACAAAAAGTCAGCGGGGGGCTGTTTACGGAAATATTACGGAATCGTATAAACACAGGGCTGGAGGGGACCTCGAGAGATGGATCTAGTCCAGCCCCCTGTGATGAGGCAGGACCAAATGTACTTGGATCATCCTTGACAGGTGTTTGTCTAATCTGTTCTTTAAAAGAAACTGTCCCCCCCCCCTCATATTCTATTAATCTTCTCTAAAAGAAAATTTAGTTCCTGCACTTGGCCCTACTGTATATTCCTCTGTTTTTTAATTATTAATGAAGTTTCTTTGGATTAAAATATATTTCTTATTGAAAAGACTGTAAGTCATAAATAGAAAATGTTAGCACAAGGGTTACTAATTCAGTTTAACTTTTCATAATATTTTGTCACTACTATAATTTCAGATCAATGAAAGCTATATTCAGGAGCCCTCCACCAGAGTTATGACATATATCAGGCAACAAGTTTAACAAAACAAGTCTGGCACTTCTAGGGAAGAAAAGAACTCTATCTTTAAACGTGTAACCGATAGGCTAAAACAAGGGTCGGCAACGTTTGACACGCAGCTAGTCTGCAGGTTCGGCGGACCGCAGCTCCCACTGGCCGCGGTTCGTTGCTCCAGGCCAATGGGAGCTGCGGGAAGCGGCGGCCAGCGCATCCCTCGGCCTGCACCGCTTCCCGCAGCCCCCATTGGCTTGCAGCGGCGATCGCGGCCAGTGGGAGCTGCGATGACCGAACCTGCCCACGCGGAAGGTAAACAAGCCGGCCCGCCAGGGTGATTACCCTGACAAGCGGTGTGTCAAAGGTTGCGATCCCTGTGCTAAAACGTGTTTACATCACCAACAAGACGCGTGGCCGTGCATTCACTCCCCCTCCCGCCATGAAATCCAATACAGCTGAGCCCAGTTTAATCCAAGCCAACTCTACTCAAATCAAGCCAACCTGGCTAAACCCTACATCCCGCTGAACCATCCCAACACAATCCAATCAAGCCAAACCCAAAGCAGTGCAACCTAACTCAATTCAATGAAATTCAATCCCAAATCCAACTCGGGTGATTACAGCCCAAACCAACCGAATCCAAACCCATGGAAACTCAGTTCAACTCAATCCATTCCAACCCCCCCCTCCCCGAAAAAACAAACAAACTCAAAGAAACCCAACCCAGTCGAATTCAACGCAACGCAATCCAAACAAAAGCACAGACAAAAGCCCCAACCAAATGAAAATGGAACATTTTCTCAGCAAGACTGAAGCTCTTTGAAATATTTTAACGAACAGCAAAATGTTGCACTATCATTTCCCACTGCCACCCACCTCTCTGCCTAATCTCAGTTGAAAACAGATCCTACTTTTTGTAACAGCCCTAAAAGTTTACAGCTCACGGGTAGGTGCCCGGTTCTCAGTAAAGAACTCTCAGAACGGGAATTCCTTTCCCAGTCTGATCCCGCAAAGCTCAATACTCGGATATTTAGGAAATCCTTCGAAGTGTGTGTGCATTAACCCCGACTTTCCCTGCATGAGCTCCGTGCGCGCCTCGGGTATAACTTATCCTCCAGGGGGTCTTTTGCGAAGTATTCAACTTGAATATTTAAATGTGACATTTGAAGATATTAAATATACATAATGATATATTTCTAAAATAATTTCGCGTCAGTGTTTTTGAAATATCCGATATTTCAGAAACACTGAAGCCAATTTCTTTTAGAAAAAAAAAATCCGAGGGACTCCATACTCATTGTGCACAGGCGAACAAGAATCCTTGAGAAACTGGTTGTAGGGAAGTGGGGGCCTAGATTTCTCCGACATATAATTTACTCTATGTAGCACAAATCACTTATGTGTTTCCTACTTAATGTAAACACCTGCAAAGAGAGTCGCACTTATCAGCAAATCAAGACACGTTAAAGAAGGTCTGAGAAAGCCGTTCACAAACGGAGCCAACCTCTCCTCGTTTCCTGTGGGTTAGGGAGGGATCTCACTTCCACATACGCCCTTAGTAGGCCAGTGGCTGAAGAAATGCGGCGAGATTAACACATTCAGGCAGGACGCTGTCTATTCAGGGTTGAAGGGTTCAGCGTAGAGTTGAAACCTGAGCCGCTCTGCTTAACACAATGAGCAAACGTTTGATGTTCGGCCTTTTAATTTTCACTCTATATCCAGGTAGCTGGTCGTCGAGTTAAGCTGATTACTCCCGAATCTCTCTCTCTTTCTCTTTTTACACACACACACACCTCCGCCTTCGCAGTGTGTGTGTGTGTGTGTGTCTCTCTCTCTCTCTGTCCCCATACTCCTCTCTCTCATTCTAGCTAATGTATAGAAGTGAGCACTCAGACTGCTGTATTTTCTCTCTCCATTTTTTGTTGCAGGTGCTGTGCTGGGTGACTCGGTCCAACCCAGGGAACCCCAGATGTCTGGAGTTGAAGGCGGCTCCGTGACCCTCAGCTGTTCTTATGAGTCTAGTTACACTGCTGGTGTCTATCTCTACTGGTACCGTCAGTTCCCGAATCGAGCCCCGCAGTACATCCTGCGGAGAGGAACGAAGGGAGCCAGATCTGGCAGTGTTACCGCAGACTTCGCCGAGGAGAAGTTTTCTTCCCACGCTGATGGCAACTCCACAGCTCTGAGCATCGCCGCCCTGGAGCTGGCAGACACAGCGGTGTATTACTGCGCCCTGCAGCGGGCACAGTGACAGAGCCTCACAGCAGAGCTGCACAAAAACCCTCCCCTTCCTTTCACCTTCCGGGGCTCGGCATGGAAGAGGGACCAGAGAGAGCGTCCCCATGACCCAGCATTCGCCCCCAGGGAGGGATGCAGTGCTGGGCCACAGCGCTGACAGACAGGTGCTGTCCTCCCTGTCAACATCTCGCTGATACATTATATATATATATACATAAATACATGTCAATGCATCGATGCCTTTCTGCCTTCCTCACGGCTCTTAAATCCCAGCCCAAATGTTTAATCGCAGCGGCGTCTGTCTCTGTCAGTAGCTGTGCAGCACCCAGAAGAATGGGTCACTGATGTCAGCTAAGGATAGACTTACCCACAGGGCCTTGCGTCCTCCTCCTCATCCCCCTCACTAATCGCAGAACTTGAGCGTTTTACATAATTACTTAATAACAAAAAACTCGGAGATCCAAAAAGTCAAAACTATGTGACCATTAAGACATGATGTGGACATTTCATATGTCAAAGTAAACAAACTTAAATCAAACTCCAATAAGTTTCCAGTATTGTTCTTAACTGAGTTTTACAGCTAGGCAAAGGATTATCAGTGGAAATATTTTGTGTGTGTGTGTTGAAATCCCCATTTATTGACTTTTACTGCTAGAAATCGAATCCTCCCAAGCCTATATATAGGACATAAAGAGGATGCTCATCTCGTGGATTCATTTTGCAAAGCTTTATGACCGGCTGCTAGCCTGATGTCAACTCTCCGGCTTTTTCAGTCAGGCTTGGGACTGGCAGAGTTACAACCACTGAAACAAGCCACTAAGCAGGAGTTAAATGGAGAAGTCTAGGAAGATTTTTTTTTCTTAAGGAGGAACGAAACATTTTCCCCAAAACTCCTGTAACTAAGGAATGGATTATATGAATAGTCTTTGAAATAATCTCTTCTGGAGATAAGTAACACAGAGATACACAGATTTTTAAGTTTGATCCCTTGGATAACAAGTGCTAGAGAATGTCTCCCAAGGACTCCCGCTCCAGACCCATAACTTATGATGGACCTAGAGAATCGGGAGAAATTCCGCGTGAAAATAATCCTTTCCCCCCACTCCAGAGAAATATCTGAATGGTTTCTGGAGGATACGTCCATCCACGGGTACTAGACAAGATATTCAAGGATGCAACCCCATGCTCTTGGTGCCCCTAAATCTCTGACTGTCAGATTCTAGGACTGGACGACAGGGGACGGATCACTTGATGATTGCCCTGTTCTGTTCATTCCCTGTGAAGAACCTGGCATTGGCCAGAGGATACTGGGCTTCATGGGTCATTGGCCACACCAGATCATTCTTATGTTTTCTTGTTCGTTTTTCAGATTTGCTTGCATAATTTATTATGTCCACTAGGGGGCGTACCTGACTTTCTGGTAATTATATTTGACAGTGTATTTTATTTATTTAAGGTTTAATTGAATCAGGCAACTCCCTGGACAACATTTCTTTCGCAACTCTAAAGTCATAGAGAGGGTGAAGTCACAGAGAGGGCACTTTTACAGCAGACACATTCTTTTAATGCACAAATCAGGAGAAAAAAACCCTAATAACTCCATAAAGAGCCTAGTAAAAAGCAGGAGACTTTGAAGCTGCAAAATGGCCTTCTTCCTTGCTCTACGGACCTGCCTTCTACTTGTGAAGTCAGGTGAGATAAATGTTCATTTTTATTGAATTTATTGCGTTTCTTAAGAGCTACAGCAGTCCTGCTATATAACAGGCTTGGTTTTTCAAAGAAGCCTAGGGAATTAGGAACCCAGTTTCCTAACCACCTTTTGAAAATCCCACGTAATTATTTAAAAAGAAACTAGGTTACCTGAACCAGAAAACAGTATGGGTTTATGGAACCAACTTTCCTTTCCTTATACTTTAAAATGGAAACCAATCTCTACATAAGATCATCAGAAGCTACAAACAAACCTTTTTTGAAAGGTGCAGCGGGCGGAAGAGCCACTAAACAGAGACGATTTCCCCTAGAAATCATTAGCAAAAACCCCTCCCCTCTCCTAGTTTCCTCTTAGTTTTTCAGGGAGGCACGTGGGTCGGTTTATAACATTCAGCCAACAATCCCCTTGCGTCGCTATTGTGTTTTCACCGACTCTTTGTGACTCAAAGCAGAGTCTGCTAAACAAAGGCCATGCGTTTTGTTCTAACATGTTTTATACTCACTCTGTATCCAGGTAATGGAGCTGTTCGCTTTGCTCATGCAGCCTGGCTCCCTGCTAATTAACCCCCCCTCTCTCTCTCCTTCCAAAACCAGGACCAATCTACCAGCTTTCTCCATTCCTTTGCAGCACTTTCTCCATTTCAATCTATCTGCTGTTTTATATATGTCCCTCACTGTCTGCCTACTTGTAGTCCCTTTTCCCCTTCCACGCTCCCTCTCTCGGTTGAGCACTCCGCTTGTCTGAAACTGGTACATTGCATTCATTTATTTCTTGTCGCAGGTGCTGCGCTGGGTGATTCGGTCCAGTCCAAGGAACCCCACGTGTCTGGAGTGGAAGGAGGTTCAGTAACGCTCAGCTGTTACTACAATACCACCGATTTTTCGGGCGTCTCTCTCTATTGGTACCGACAGTCTCCTAACCGGGCCCCGCAATACATTCTGCGGAGAGGGACGAAGGTCTACGCTACTTATAGCGAAAATGCAGATTTCGCCCAGGAGAGGTTTTCTTCCCAGGCTGATGACAGCTCCACAGTTCTGACAATCACAGCCCTGGAACTGACAGACACCGCGGTGTATCTCTGTGCCTTGCAGCGGGCACAGTGACAGAGCCACGGAGCAGAGCTGTACAAAAACCCTCCCTTCCTTCCCATTCACCGGCCCTGCACTGGAGAGAGACCAGAGACGGGCGTCCCCGAAGCTCCGCAGTCACGGGTACAGATACAGCTCTGCTCTAAGTGACAGGAAATTAAAGACAGGGGTGTCCCAGCCCCACATCTTGCTCACTCACAGGAAGGCGTCAGGCTGAGGAATAGGGTTAAATTCTGTTTCACCCATAGAGACTTGGGCAAATGACTAGGAGAGAGATTTTATAGAATCATAGAACACCAGGGTTGGAAGGGACCTTAGGAGGTCATTTAGTCCAACCCCCTGCTGAAAGCAGGACCTAATCCAAACCAAATCATCCCGGCCAGGGCTTTGTCAAGCCTGACCTTAAAAACCTCTAAGGAAGGAGATTCCACCACCTCTCTAGGTAATCCATTCCAGTGCTTCACCACGCTCCTAGTGAAAATGTTTGTCCTAATATCCAATCTAAACCTCCCCCACTGCAACTTGAGACCATTACTCCTTGTTCTGTCATCTGGTACCACTGAGAACAGTCTAGATCCATCCCCTTTGGAACCTCCTTTCAGGTAGTTGAAAGCAGCTATCAAATCCCCCCTCATTCTTCTCTTCTGCAGACTAAACAATCCCGGTTCCCTCAGCCTCTCCTCATAAGTCATGTGCTCCAACCCCCTAATCATTTTTGTTGCCCTCCGCTGGACTCTTTCCAATTTTTCCACATCCTTCTTGTAGTGTGGGGCCCAAAACTGGACACAGTACTCCAGATGAGACCTCACCAATGTCGAATAGAGGGGAACGATCACATCCCTCAATCTGCTGGCAATGCCCTTACTTATACAGCCCAAAATGCCGTTAGCCTTCTTGGCAACAATGGCACACTGTTGACTCATATCCAGCTTCTCGTCCACGGTAACCCCTAGGTCCTTTTCTGCAGAACTGCTGTCTAGTCACTTGGTCCCCATTCTGTAACAATGAATGGGATTCTTCCATTCTAAGTGCAGGATTCTGCACTTTTCCTTCTTGAACCTCATCAGGTTTCTTTTGGCCCAATCCTCTAATTTGCCTAGGTCCCTCTGTATCCTATCCCTACCCTCCAGCATATCTACCACTCCTCCCAGTTTTGTGTCATCTGCAAACTTTCTGAGAGTGCAGTCCACACCATACTCCAGATCATTAATGAAGATATTAAACAAAACAGGCCCCAGGACCGACCCTTGGGGCACTCCGCTTGAAACTGGCTGCCAACTAGACATGGAGCCATTGATCACTACCCATTGAGCCCGACGATCTAACTAGCTTTCTATCCACCTTATAGTCCATTCATCCAGCCCATACTTCTTTAACTTGCTGGTAAGAATACTGTGGGAGACTGTATCAAAAGCTTTGCAAAAGTCAAGGAATAACACATCCACTGCTTTCCCCTCATCCACAGACCCAGTTATCTCCTCATAGAAGGCAATTAGGTTAGTCAGGCACGACTTCCCCTTGGTGAATCCATTCTGACTGTTCCTGATCACTTTCCTCTCCTGTAAGTGCTTCAGAATTGATTCCTTGAGGACCTGCTCTGTGATTTTTCCAGGGACTGAGGTGAGGCTGACTGGCCTGTAGTTCCCCGGATCCTCCTTCTTCCCTTTTTAAAGATGGGCACTACATTTGCCTTTTTCCAGTCATCCGGGACCTCCGTTGATCGCCATGAGTTTTCAAAGATAATGGCCAATGGCTCTGCAATCTCATCTGCCAACTCCTTTAGCACCCTCGGAAGCAGCCCATCCGGCCCCATGGACTTGTGCTCGGCCAATTTTATTTTAATATCTCTTGCTAGCTGACTCCAAGTGTGATTTGGCCTTCCTGATTTCACTCCTGCATGCCTTAGCAATATTTTTATATTCCTCCCTGGTCATTTGTCCAATCTTCCACTTCTTGTAAGCTTCTTTTTTGTGTTTAAGATCAGCAAGGATTTCACTGTTTAGCCAAGCTGGTTGCCTGCCACATTTATTATTCTTTCTACACATCGGGATGGTTCTTTCCTGCAACCTCAATAAGGATTCTTTAAAATACAGCCAGCTCTCCTGGACTCCTTTCCCCCTCATGTTATTCTCCCAGGGGATCCTGCCCATCAGTTCCCTGATGGAGTCAAAGTCTGCTTTCCTGAAATCCAGGGTCCATATTCTGCTGCTCTCCTTTCTTCCTTGTGTCAGGATCCTGAACTCGACCATTTCAAGGTCACTGCCTCCCAAGTTCCCGTCCACTTTTCTTCCCCTACTAATTCTTCCTGTTTTGTGAGCAGCAGGTCTAGAAGAGCTCTGCCCCTAGTTGGTTCCTCCAGCAGTTGCACCAGGAAATTGTTCCCTACACTTTCCAAAAACTTCCTGGATTGTCTGTGCACCGCCGTATTGCTCTCCCAGCAGATATCAGGATGATTAAAGTCTCCCATGAGAACCAGGGCCTGCGATCTAGTAACTTGTGCTAGTTGCCGGAAGGAAGTCTCGTCCACCTCATCCCCCTGGTCTGGTGGTCTGTAGCAGACTTCCACCACGGCGTCACCCTTGTTGCTCTCACTTCTAAACTTAATCCAGAGACTTTCAGGTTTTTCTGCAGTTTCATACCAGAGCTCTGAGCAGTCACACTCCTCTCTTACATACAATGCAACTCCCCCACCTTTTCTGCCCTGCCTGTCCTTCATGAACAGTTTGTATCCATCCATGACAGTACTCCAGTCATGTGAGTTATCCCACCAAGTCTCTGTTATTCCAATGACATCATAGTTCCTTGACTGTGCCAGGACTTCCAGATCTCCCTGCTTGTTTCCCAGGCTTCTTGCATTTGTGTATAGGCACTTAAGATAACTCACTGATTGTCCTGCTTTCTCAATATGAGACAGGAGTACTCCCCTCTTGCACTCTTCTGCTCCTGCTTCCTCCTGGTATCCCATTTCCCCACTTAACTCAGGGCTTTGGTCTCCTTCCCCCGGTGAACCTAGTTTAAAGCCCTCCTCACTAGGTTAGCCAACCTGCTTGCAAAGATGTTCTTCCCTCTCTTCATTAGGTGGAGCCCATCTCTGCCTAGCACTC
Organism: Malaclemys terrapin pileata; assembly: GCF_027887155.1. NCBI lineage: Eukaryota > Metazoa > Chordata > Testudines > Emydidae > Malaclemys > Malaclemys terrapin. Next base: position 47,233,535 of record NC_071516.1, read on the forward strand.
CTCCTTCTTGGAACACCATCCCATGGTCAAAGAACCCAAAGCCTTCTCTCTGACACCACCTGCGTAGCCATTGGTTGACTTCCACAATTCGACGGTCTCTACCCAGGCCTTTTCCCTGCACAGTGAGGATGGATGAGAACACCACTTGCACCTCAAACTCCTTTATACTTCTTCCCAGAGCCACGTAGTCTGCAGTGATCCGCTCAAGGTCATTCTTGGCAGTATCATTGGTGCCCATATGGAGAAGCAGGAAGGGGTAGTGATCCGAGGGCTTGATGAGTCTCTGCAGTCTCTCCGTCACATCATGAATCCTAGCTCCTGGCAATCAGCAGACCTTTCAGTTTTCTCAGTCGGGGTGGCAGATAGATGACTCAGTCCCCCTGAGGAGGGAGTCCCCGACCACAACCACCCTCCTCCTTTTCTTGTGAGCGGTGGTCGTGGAACCCCCATCCCTAGGACAGTGCATCTCATGCCTTCCAATCGGTGGAGTCTCCTTCTGCTCCCTTCCCTCAGATGTATCATCTACTCCACTCTCCACATTAGTACCTGTGGAGAGTACATGAAAACGGTTGCTCACCTGTATCTCCATTGCTGGTACATGGACGCTCCTTTTCCTTCTTCTGTAGGTCACATGCTGCCAATTTTCTTCACCATCCCTCAGTCCCCTCTGCGCAACCTGCTCCGATTCTTCAGAACGTTGTGCCTGTAGAAGCATATCCTGAGGTCTGTCCAGGAAATCTTCATTTTCCCTTATGCAACGCAGAGTCAATACTCGTTTCTCCAGACCTCGAACCTTCTCTTCCAATATGGAGACCAGCTTGCACTTCGTACAGACAAAGTCGCTTCTGTCCTGTGGAAGAAAGACAAACATGGCACAGCCTGTGCAGGTTACAACAAAGGTATTTAGGGGCTTAAACATGCAGAGAGGCACCTAGGGATGGATTTTAAGAAGGTATTTAAGTGCCTACTGGGATTTTCAAAGGTACCTAGGTGCTTAACACCCATTGAAATCAATGAGATTGAGACACCTGGGTGCTTTTGAAAAAATCTCACTAGCTGCCTAAATATCTTTAAGATCTGCCCCCAGTGCAGTGTCTCGCCACCTTTCCAGATTACTTCACTCCTTTCAGGAATCTGATTTCCTTTGCACATCCCAAGTTTCACTTCACTTAAAACAAACAGATTTAAAAATACAAAAATTGCACACCCAGACTATTACTGAAAAAATTGCTTTCTTTCTCATTTTGTCTGCAGGACGTTTTAATTTGTACTAAATCGGCTAGTTCTTTTGATGTAGCCCATTGTAAAACAAGGCAAATGTCTAGATGAGATAATGTACCCTTTGGAAGACCTCTATGCACCTCTGGTTGAGGACCACTGCCCTCGTGGGATTTTTGAAAGCACCTAGGGCAATTTTTTAAGCACGTTAAGAAACAGAAAACTGCTATCTACGACTTTAGGCATCCAAATACCACTAAAATCTTCTCGTTGGTGGGAATTTCAAGAGTGACTCACCAGTTTATGTGCCTAACTCCCCTTGGCTTTCCTTTGGGGTGCCTGAGTGCTATAGTCAGCTATAACAATACCATATAATCAACCATCACAAGCACTTAAAAAAATCCCTTCTGTCCCAACACTCAGGAAATCACCTAAGCATAAAAACATAAGAAAGGCCATAGTGGGTCAGACCAAAGGTCCATCTAGCCTAGTAGCCTGTCTTCCCTGTGATCAGTGTCCAGTGCCAGGTGCCCCAGAGGGAATGAACAGAACAGGGAATCATCAAGTGACCCATCCCCTGTCGCCCATTCCCAGCTTCTGTAAAAAAAGAGGCTAGGGACACCATCCATGCCCATCCTGGCTAATAGCGATTGATGGACCTATACTCCATGAATGTATCTAGTTCTTTTTTGAACCCTGTTATGGTTTTGGCCTTCACAACATCCTCTGGCAAGGAGTTCCACAGGTTTACCATGTGTTGTATGAAGAAATACTTCCTTTTATTTGTTTTAAACCTGCTGCCTATTAATTTCATTCGGTGACCCCTAGTTCTTGTGTTATGAGAAGTAGTAAACAACAATTCTCTCTCCTCACCATTCATGATTTCGTAGACTTCTATCATATCTTCCTTTAGCCGTTTCTTTTCCAAGCTGAAAAGTCCCAAGCCTATTAATCTCTCCTCATAGGGAAGCTGTTTCATATCCCTAATAATTTTTGTTGCTGTTTTCTGAACCTTTTTGCAATTCCAATATATCTTTTTTTCAGATGGGAGCAACCACATCTGTATGCAGTATTCAAGATGTGGGCTTACCATGGATTTGTATAGAGGCAATATGATATTTTCTGTCCTATTATCTATCCCTTTCTTAATGATTCCCAACATTCTGTTCGGTTTATTGACTGCCGCTGCACGTTTTGTGGATGTTTTCAGACAACTATCCACAATGATTCCAAGATCTCTTTAGACCCCATCATTTTATATGTATAGTTGGAGTATGCTTTCCAAATACTTTGCATTTATCAACATTAAATTTCATCTGTCAAAGCAGATGTTTAAGTTGCAGGGAGTGACAAATGGTCCTTTCCTGCATGAAGGTCACTGATCATCAATTGCACAGCAGGCACGTATGTAATGATGATTAAAATTACCTCCCAAAAACATAGCAGCAATAATTCATTAAATAATAATACTATATACTAATTAATGGAGATATCCCATTTCCTAGAACTGGAAGGGACCTTGAAAGGTCATCAAGTCCAGCCCCCTGCCTTCACTAGCAGGACCAAGTACTGCTGGTACGTTTTTGGGCAGTGACGCTCCTTTTATAATTCAGTGTTTGCACAGTGCCTAGCACAATAGAGTCCTGGTCTAAGACTAGGTCTTCTAGGAGCACCTGGGATACACTTAGTATACAGCGCCTAACATAATGAGGTCCTGGTACGGGACAGGGGCTGTTGTGCTAATAATCACTCATAATCATGAGTTTAAGCAGGCAAGTTCTATGTGGAGAAGAATAGTGAGAAGATGATTGATAGCTTCTTTATAAACAAACCTTTTCCCCAAAGCCCGTAATTCAGGACTGGCTGGTAGGAATAATCTGTTTAAACCAGAAAGGGGTCTCTCTGCTTAAGCTAAGCACCCAGGGCCGGCTTCAGGCACCAGCTTACCAAGCAGGTGCTTCGGGCGGCCACTGCGGAGAGGGGCGGCAGGTCCAGCTATTCAGCGGCAATTCAGCAGAGGGTCCCTCACTCCCTCTCGGAGCCAAGGACCTTCCGCCGAATTGCCGCTGCAGATCGCGATCGCGGCTTTTTTGTTTGTTTGTTTTTCTTTTTGTTTGGCTGGTTGGGGTGGCCAAAACCCTGGAGCTGGCCCTGTAAGCACCGCATCTACAAACAGAGATTTTAAGGGCAGAAGGGAGCACTGTGACCATGTAGTCTGATCTCCTTCATAACACCGGGAAGAGAATATCACCAAACGATTCCTACTTGCAGCCCATACTTCGTGGTTGAAGTAGAGCAGCATGAGAAATTCCATTTAACAATAAGACATTTTAGTCTCAGAAAGGTTTCTGAAGTGGCTTTCTTGCTGGCTTTTGATATTTTCTTGCATGGTTTCTTACAGCCACTAGTGGGCGCCCCTGACTTACACATAGTGATATTTCACATTTCGTTAGATATTTCGTTCTATAACAATATTTGAGTCAAACTGACTGACAGAAGTTCCCTTGTGACTTCAGCATCATAGGATAGGCGTGGAAGAGATGAGGTGGCCTCAGAAAGAGCAGATCTAACATTTAAAGCCGGAATTAACATTTAAACAAATTAAAGGAAGAATTATTTTATGATTAAATAAGACTCCTTTAAAAAAAAGATAAATTTATGCTGCAAAATGCTTTACTACTTGGCTTTACCGCTCTATCTTCTGCTTGTTTACTCAGGTGAGAAATGTTTACTTTGACTGAATTTAGTATTTATGTTACTTAAAAGCTACAGAACTCTTGTTATTATAGGGTAGGTTTTCAAAAGACCCTAAGAGAGTTGGACACCTAGCTTCCTTATAGGCACACAATACTTATTAACAGCACAGAATATTTTAACCAGTATAACAAACTTCATCCAGTTTTTCTGAAAGAAGACGTTGTCCTTCTTGGAAAACAAATCTTGGTTTAACAACGGAAACCAGTTTGTATATAAACGAGTACTCAAATTATAGACATATAGTACAAAGGAAAAGGAAAAAGAAAGTTCTTTAATGACCTTTTATTCCCGTTACAGGCTTTGTTCAAGGTGATGCTGTGTTTCAGACTCTTCCGGAGGTGACAGTCTCAGAGGGACACCATGTATTATTACCGTGTAATTTCACCACCATTTCTAACACCCCGAATCTTTTCTGGTACCGCCAGTATCCGAACCAACTACCCCAGCATATACTGACAGCCTATAAATCTGCTGCTGAGAAGAACACGTTCACCTCTGGAAAGTTCTCAACCGTTTTGATCGACGATAATAAGACGGTTCCCTTGAAGATCGGGGCTGTGTCGCTGCAAGACAGAGCCATGTATCACTGTGCTCTGAGACCCACACTGGGGCAGAGCTGCATCTCCGGCGAGACAAGAAGTGATCGTGGGTGCTCAAGCACACTGATGTTGTCAGAAGCTGTTTTTCTTCCCGACCCTTTTTTAATGATACCTCTCTTCCAAGTTATGACCGGAAGTTCTGGGAGGGAGGGGTACCCTGAGATTGCTCAGTCGGGGTAAACTGCAAAGAATGGGGAGGATGATCCCCCAAACTGGACATCATTACTAATTATTTGAGCCTCCAAACCAGCAACAAAACAGCTTCTACAATACCTACCAATTCAAAACCACAGTTCCCTTAATACAATCCAGTTTTGGGCTCCTACTCAGACAGCCACGTCAAATATGGTGGGGATTGATTGCTGAAAGTCTCCTTCATCAAGTAAAAAGTCCTACCAATCCCAAATCGGGATTGGACACATTACCCACTAGGTCAATGAATATTTCATATCCTACCCAAATACACACTTACTGCCAGTTCTTACTGACTAAAGTAAAATGTATTTTAAAAAGAAAAGAATATTGGTTTAAAAGATCATTATACATACAGACATGAATAAAAATCTTAGGTCAGTTTCATAGTAGAGACGGTGACCTTTAGAGTTGCAAAGAGTTCTTTCTGAATTGGCTCCATAGGTTATAGTGCAATATCCAAGTCAGGAGTGATTCAGACTGGAGATGGACGCCTTAGTCTTGCGACTGATGAAGTTCAGGCAAATATGAGATGACAGGATTAGGGCCTAATAGGTCATTTGATAGTTCTCTGGCAGACTCTTGACAACAAGTATTCCTTGCGTGAAGAAGCACAGTGGCTTGGAAGAAAAACTTCCTATTTCCTATGTGTGCATGGGTATCTAATCAGCGTAAGGTAATTATCCCTTAAGCATCGACTCATAGACTTAGACTTTAAGGTCAGAAGGGACCATTATGATCATCTAGTTCAGGGATTGGCAACCTTTGGCGTGCGACTGGCCAGGGTAAGCACCCTGATGGGCCGGGCCGGTTTGTTTACCTTCCGCACAGCAGGTTCCGCCGATCGCGGCTCCCACTGGCCGTGGTTTGCGTGGGGGCTGCGGGAACAGCACAGGACTAGGGATGTGCTGGCCGCGGCTTCCCGCCGCCCCCATTGGCCTGGAGCCGTGAACAGCCTACTAGGTGCTTAACTCTTTCTAGCCCAGCATCACGCAAGTTCAGTTCCTTCTGGTCTTCCCATGTCTGGGAGGATCTTTCCGTTTCTGTCCCTGTTAGTATGATACCCACCACCCTGTGCAAACCGAGCCCGATGCATTATCACAATTATATTCATGTGAACTCACATATGCAAGAATTTACAAACTTTCAATGAAAATATTTGTTGTCAGTAAAACAAATCCCTCCCCCCTTGGAAAATTGATGTAAAGCACTTCAGCTCCCCTGAAATCAACATCCACCCACCCAGCTCTCTCTTTCCGTCCTCCAGCTTTTCTGTTCGCTCAGCTTCTTATACAAGTACGTGATGTCTATTGCATAGAGATAGTCACAGCTACGAACAAACCAACCTTTTTGATGAAAGAGCCAGCAGAGACATTTTTTCACCTAGAAAGAATTAGCATACACCACTCCCCTCCCCTAGTTTCCTCTGGGTTTGGGCATTGGGGTCAGATCCGCCCCTCTGGACTTTTCAGGGAGGCACGTGGGTCGGTCAGCCAACAATCGCCTTGCTTCGCTGTTGTGTTTTCATCGACTCTTTGTGACTCTGAGAGCAAAGTCCGCTAAACAAAGGCCATGCGTTTTGTTCTAACCCTTTTTATACTCACTCTAGGTCCAGGTAATGGAGCTGTTAGCTTTGTTCATGGAGCCTGGTTCACTGCTAATTAAACCCTTTCTTTCTCCTCTCAAAACCAGAACCAATCCACCAGCTGTCTTCGTTTCTTCTCAGAGCCCCTTCCCTTTCAGTCTTCCTATCTACATACCTAGTTTTATTCCTCCCCTTCCACGGTCTCTTTCTTTCTCTCGGTTGGGCACTCAGCTCGTATGGAACTGATCGTATATTGTGTTTATTTCTTGTCGCAGGTGCTACGCTGGGTGATTCGGTCCAGTCCAAGGAACCCCACGTGTCTGGAGTGGAAGGAGGCTCGGTGACATTCAGCTGTTCCTACAATACCACCGATTCTAGGGGCGTCTATCTCTATTGGTACCGTCAGTCTCCTAACCGAGCCCCGCAGTACATTCTGCGGAGAGGGACGAAGCTGTACGCGTCTGACAGCGAAAATGCGTATTTCGCCCAAGAGAGGTTTTCTTCCCAGGCTGACGGAAGCGCTACAATCCTGAACATCACAGCTCTGGAGCTGGCAGACACAGCGGTGTATCTCTGCGCCTTGCAGCGGGCACAGTGACAGAGCCACGAAGCAGAGCTGTACAAAAACCCTCCCTTCCTTCCCATTCACCGGCCCTGCCTTGGAGAGAGACCACAGACGGGCGTCCCCGAAGCCCCGCAGTCTCCCCCAGGCACAGGTACAGATACAGCTCTGCTCTGGGTGACAGCCAATTACAGACAGGGGCTGTCCCAGCCCCACATCCTGGTCGCTCGCAAGCAAACTTCGGGATGAGGAATATGGTTAAATTCTCTTTCCCCCACAGACTTGGGCAAATGACTAGGGGCGAGATTTCAAAGGCTTTAGCTGCTTAAAGATGCAGAGAGGCACCTAGGGCTGGATTTTAAGAAGGTATTTAAGTGCATCCTGAGATTTTCAAAAGTACCTAAGATGCCTAACACCCATTGAAATCAATGAGAGTTAGACACCTGGGTGCTTTGGAAAAATCTGACTTAGCTAGTGCTTTTGATGTAGCCTGTTCTTAAACTAGGCAAATGTCTAGATGAGTTGATGTAGCCCCTGGAAGACCTCTACGTACCCCTGGTTGAGAACCACTAGTGTAGTTTTTAAAGGCACGTATGGTCAGATTTTTAAAGGTGCTTAAGCACTTTAAGGAGCAGACGGTTGCTATATACGTGTTTAGGCATCTAAATATCACTAAAATTCTGCTCGTTGGTGGGACTCTCCAGAGTGATTGGCTGGCTAGGTGCCTAATTCCCCTTGGCTTCCCATCGGAGTGCCTAAGTGCTATAGGGAGATATAACAATAAAGCCATCACAAACACTTAAAAGTCCCTTCAGGCCCTGTAACCAGGAACTCATCTAAGTCGCTGGTTAAATCTCAGAGTGACTAATGATGCTTTCCTAAACAAAGGTCACTGATAATTAACTGCACAGCAGGCACTTACGTAATGATGATTACAATTACCTGCCCAAAACCAATAATTCATCCAGACCGCTTAGAGGTCTTTAGTGCAGTGATCCTTTTTAAATTCTGTGTTTGTACAGCGCCTGGAGTAATGAAGTCTTGCCCTAAGACCAGGACTCTTAGAATGAGTTTAATGGATAGTGCCTAGTATAATGGGTTCTTGGTCCGGGACAGGGGCTGTTGTGTTAATAATCAATCATGATCATGAGCTCACAGCACGCAAGTTCTATGTGGAGAAGAATAGTGAGAAGATGGTTGATAGCTTCTTTACAAACAAACCTTTTCCCGGAAGCCCGTCAATCAGCACTGGCTGGTAGGAATCATCTCCGTTTCAAGGGGAAAGGGGTCTCTCTCTCTCTCTCTGCCTGAGCTAAGCACCATATCGACCAACACACAGATTTTAAGGGCAGAAGGGAGCACTGTGGTCATGGAGTCTGATCTCCTTCATAACACCGGGGAGAGAATATCACCCAACGATTCCTACTTGCAGCCCATACTTTGTGGTTGAACTGGAGCAGCATGAGAAATTCCATTTAACAATAGAACTTTTTTGGTCTCAGAAAGGTTTCTGAAATGTTTTTCTTGCTGGCTTTTGATATTTTCTTGCATGGTTTCTTACAGCCACTAGTGGGCGCCCCTGACTTACACATAGTGATGTTTCACATTACATTAGATATTTCGTTCTATAACAATATCTGAATCAAACTGACTGACAGAAGTTCCCTTGTGATTGTGACTTCAGCACCATCGCACAGGCGTGGAAGAGAGGAAGTGGCCTCAGAAAGAACAGATCTAACATTTTAAGCCGGAATTAACATTTAAACAAATTAAAGGAAGAATTCTTTTATAATTAACTAAAGACTCCTAAAAAAAAAAAAGATAAATGTATGCTGCAAAATGCTTTACTACTTGGCTTTACCGCTCTACCTTCTGCTTGTTTACTCAGGTGAGAAATGTTTACTTTGACTGAATTTAGTATTTATGTTACTTAAAAACTACAGAATTCCTATTATGTCAGGGTAGGATTTCAAAAGCCTCTAAGAGAGTTGGGCATCCAGCTTCCTCATGGGCACACAATACTTAATAACAACTTAGAATATTTTTACAAGAACAAATTTCACCCAATATTTCTGGGGAAAAGCTTTGTCCTCCTGGAAAACAAAGCTCGGTTCAACAGTGGTAACCAGTCTGTATACAAACTATTCTTGAAATTACAGACATATAGTAGAAAGGAAAAGGAAAAAGAAAGTTCTTTAATGGCCTTTTATTCCCTTTACCAGCTTTGTTCAAGGTGATTCTGTGTTTCAGTCTCCTCTGGAGGTGACAGTTTCAGAGGGACACGATATATTATTACAGTGTAATTTCACCACCATGTCTAGCAGCCTGAATCTCTTCTGGTACCTCCAGTATCCGAACCAACCACCCCAGCATATACTGACAGCCAGGGCCAACACACAACATTTTGCACCTGAGTCGGGGAGCTCAAATGACACCCCCATTCCCCTTGTTTGGGCCAAAACTTTGAAAGGTCTCAATGCTGCCTTCTTCCTGTTCTACTCCTCTCAGGATACTGCTCCAATACCTGCCCCAATAAAGGAAAATTAAGGGCTTAAAATGCCTGGTTCAAAAATTTTAAGTAACACTTAAATTTCAAACTCCTGAACAGCGAATGTAACTTTACACTGGCATTTTTATCTGTTTGAATAAGCAAAGTGGTGCTTTCTGTGCCTTCTTGGTTGTGAAGATTTGAACTGCTTCCTGAAGGTCAGCATGTGATAGTGCACCCCATAAGGCTTTATGGAAATATGCTTATGAATGTATCTATGGCATAACTGGAATATGTTTTATGCTACTGTCATAACTGTAAAGGGAAGGGTAACAGCTGTCCTGTGTACAGTACTATAAAATCCCCCCTGGCCAGAAACTCCAAAATCCTTTTCCCTGTAAAGGGTTAAGAAGCTCAGGTAACCTGGCTGGCATCTGACCCAAAGGACCAATAAGGGGACAAGATACTTTCAAATCTTGGGGGTGGGGGAAGGCTTTTGTTTGTGCTCTTTGTTTGGGTTGTTTGTTCGCTCTTGGGACTAAGAGGGACCAGACATCAATCCAGGTTCTCCCCATCTTTCTAAACAAGTCTCTCATATTTCAAACTTATAAGTAAAAAGCCAGGCAAGGCATCTTAGTTTTACTTTGTTTCCTCAACTTGTAAATGTACCTTCTCCTGTTCTTCTTTTTGCGGATACAGACTAACACGGCTGCTACTCTGAAACCTTTTACTAGAGTGTTTATCTTTGTTTGCTGTACTTTAAACCTAAGACTAGAGGGGAGTCCTCTGAGCTCTTTAAGTTTGATTACCCTGTAAAGTTGTTTTCCATACTGATTTTACAGAGATGATTTTTACCTTTTTCTTTAATTAAAAACCTTCTTTTTAAGAACCTGGTTATTTTTTCCTTGTTTTAGATCCCAGGGGGGTTGGAACTGTATTCACCCGGAGTTGGTGGGAGGAAGGAGGGAATGGTTAATTTCTCCTTGTTTTAAGATCCAAGGGGTTTGGATCTGTTTTCACCAGGGAATTGGTGAAGGTCTCTCAAGGCTTCCCAGGAAGGGAATCCATTGAGATGGTGGCAGCGGACCAAAGCTAAGCTGGTAGTTAAGCTTATAAGTTTTCATGCAGGACCCTACATTTGTACCCTAAAGTTCAAAGTGGGAATACAGCCTTGACATGGTGGCAGTGGTGGGATCATTTTAAACCCCAAAACCAATAAGATTTTTTTTTCCTTCTAGCTACTTGGAAAGCAGAGCTGAAGGTAGATGCATATCTTATCTCTCCTTGCCTGAAGGCAGAGGTGTTAAGTTTTTTTTAACAAGGTCCTTTGTTAAGAGAAGTGTTCAATTAATGAGCAAACAAACGACTGGTAAAAGGAATTTACAAGCTGAATTGTTTTTTTTTTCTTTTTTACATCCTCGGGAGTAGCTAGTTAGAAAGTCTCTGTTAACTCAGCAGCAGCCAGAGCTGAGAGCTTCCCAGTTTTAGTCAACTGCAGAGGGGGTGACCCAGCACAAAAAACCAGAAAAATGACTACCAAAGAAGTAGCTAAAAAAATAGAACTGGCGAAACTAGAAGCAGAAGAAAATGAAAGAAAACATCAAAGACTGCTTCAATTAACAAAACTCAAGACAGAGCAGAGAGCAAGAAAAGAGAAAGCCAAAAAGGATCCCCATGAAAAAGAGATGGAGCTGAAAAAAGCCAAAGAGGAGGCTCACAAGAGAACAATGGAGCTAAAAAAAAAAAGAGATGGAGGAGAGAAAAAAAGAAAGGAAGCATGAACTGAAAGTAGCAAAGGCTAGGCAGGATGCACCAGCCAATCCTAACAATCCCCCTCTAGGTACCACTTCCCATCCCAGAAAATTCCCCACCTACAAGGCAGGCGATGATACTGAGGCCTTCTTAGAAAATTTTGAAAGGGCCTGCCTTGAATACAGCATCATTCCAAACCAGTACATGGTAGAGCTGAGGCCGCAGCTCAGTGGACCCTTAGCAGAGGTGGCGGCTGAAATACCTAAGGAACACATGAACAGTTATGAACTTTTTAAAAACAAGGCCAAAATCAGAATGGGGCTAACACCTGAGCATGCCTGTCAGTGGTTCAGAGCCCTAAAGTGGAAACCCGATGTGTCATTTACCCGACATGCCTACCATATTGGGAAAAATTGGGATGCCTGGATATCAGGAGCAAATGTTAAATCTACAGAAGAGTTGCCCTTCCTAATGCAAATGGAGCAGTTTTTAGAGGGTGTTCCTGAGGAAATAGAAAGGTACATCCTAGATAGGAAGCCCAAAACTGTAACCGAGGCAGGGGAGACTGGAGCCAAATGGGTGGAGGTGGCAGAAAAGAAAAAAACTAGTAGCAGTTGGAGCGAATATCAGAAGGGGCACCCCGAAACCAAACCTTACCACCGGGGACAAGCCAAGGCCCCACTCACATCCCAAGGGAAACCCCAGACGCCTTCTCACCCCACCACACCAGTCTCCACCAACCAACATCGTCCCGGTGATACCTTAGCAGGGCGATGTTTTAAATGTAATGAACTGGGACATATAAAGGCTCACTGCCCCAAGAACCCCAACCGATTACAGTTCATTACACCCCAATCACACCAAAGATCCCCAGACCCAGATGCTTCTCTCATACCCTCGGAGCAAAGGGAAACCTTGAGAGTGGGTGGAAAGAAGGTTATCGCTTGGAGGGACACTGGGGCACAAGTGTCAACTATCCACCAATCCCTAGTGGACCCCAAACTCATCAACCCGGAGGCTCCAGTGACAATTCAACCCTTTGTGTCACAGTCTGTAACCTTGCCTAGAGCCACGTTGCATGTCCAGTACAAGGGCTGATCAGGAATGTGGACTTTTGCAGTCTATAACAATTATCCCATTCCCATGCTGCTGGGGGAAGACTTGGCCAACCATGTGAAGCTAGGCAAGAGGGTGGGAATAGTCACCCGCAGCCAGGCTAAGCAAGCTTTCACCCCCATCCCTGTTGCTGAGACGTCCACCAGGACCCCGTCTGTGTTACCAGAGACCCAAACAAAGGTGGTGGAACCGGATCCCCTGCCAACGACTGCAACAGCCGTAGTGGATCCAATCCCAAAGACCCAGCCAAAGCCAGTCCCAGAACTGGAACTGGCAACACAACCAGCACCAGAACCATTGCCAGCACTGAGTCCAGCGCTTGCAAACCCGTCTACAACTCCAATGCCAGAGGGGACCAGTGAGCCTGACCTGGCAGAAAAAGCAGATAACCCTACCCAAGAGGCTCAGCCAGAGCCTGAGATACCACATAGTGCACCAGCGGACAGCGGTTCACAGTCAATGGAAACAGCCCCAGCACCTACACCGCTTCCAGAGGAACCAAGCCCCAGTCCACAGTCCAAGGAGGAACTGATGTCTCCAGCATCAAGGGAACAGTTCCAGGCCAAGCAGGAAGCAGATGACAGCCTTCCGAAAGCTTGGGCGGTGGTGCAGAGCAGCCCACTGCCTCTCAGCTCTTCTAACCGATCCTGGTTTGTTATAGAACAAGGACTTTTATACAAGGAGACTCTTTCTGGTGGGCACCAGGAAAACTGGCATCCTCAAAGACAGTTGGTAGTTCCCACTAAGTATTGGGTAAAGCTCTTGAGCTTAGCCCATGATCATCCCAGTGGCCATTCTGGGGTAAACAGAACCAAAGACCGGTTGGGAAAGTCCTTCCACTGGGAGGGAATGGGCAAGGACGTTGCTAATTATGTCCGGTCTTGTGAGGTGTGCCAACGAGTGGAAAAGCCCCAAAACCAGGTTAAAGCCCCTCTCCAGCCACTACCCATAATTGAGGTCACATTTCAGCTAGTGAACCTCTCCACGACCCTTGGACGTCTGCAGTGACAGCAGATCAAGGAGCTGTGCACAAGCTTTGCGCCAATTTTCTCAGCCACTCCAGGACGGACCGAGCGGGCATACCACTCCATTGACACAGGTAATGCTCACTCAATTAGAACCCCACCCTACCAGGAGTCACCTCATGCCAAAACTGCTATACAAAGGGAGATCCAGGACATGCTACAGATGGGTATAATCCGCCCCTCTAATAGTGCATGGGCATCTCCAGTGGTTCTAGTTCCCAAACCAGATGGGGAAATACGCTTTTGCGTTGACTACCGTAAGCTAAATGCTGTAACTCATCCTAACAACTATCCAATGCCACGCACAAATAAGCTATTGGAGAAATTGGGACATGCCCAATTCATCTCTACTTTAGACTTAACCAAGGGGTACTGGCAAGTACCACTAGATGAACCCGCTAAGGAAAGGTCAGCCTTCGTCACCCAGGCAGGGGTGTATGAATTCAATGTACTCCCTTTCGGGTTGCAGAATGCACCCGCCACCTTCCAAAGACTTGTAGATGGTCTCCTAGCGGGATTGGGAGAATCTGCAGTTGCCTACCTCGATTATGTGGCCATTTTTTCTGATTCATGGGCAGAGCACCTGGAGCACCTGGAAAAAGTCTTCGAGCGCATCCAGCAGGCAGGACTAACTGTTAAGGCTAAAAAGTGTCAAATAGGCCAAAACAAAGTGACTTACCTGGGGAACCAGGTGGGTCGAGGAACTATAAATCCCCTACAGGCCAAAGTGGATGCTATCCAAAAGTGGCCAGTTCCAAAGTCTAAGAAACAGGTCCAATCCTTCTTAGGCTTGGCTGGATATTATAGGCGATTTGTACCCCACTACAGCCAAATCGCCACCCCGCTGACAGACCTAACCAAAAAAACCCAGCCAAATACAGTTCAGTGGACTAATGAGTGTCAAAAGGCCTTTAACCAGCTTAAGGCAACACTCATGTCTGACCCTGTGCTAAGGGCCCCAAACTTTAACAAACCGTTCCTAGTAACCTCAGATGCGTCCAAGCAAGGCGTGGGAGCAGTTTTAATGCAAAAAGGACCGGATCAAAAATTCCATCCTGTTGTGTTTCTCAGCAAGAAACTGTCTAAAAGGGAAAGCCACTGGTCAATCAGCAAAAAGGAATGCTACGCCATTGTGTACGCGCTGGGGAAGCTACGCCCATATGTTTGGGGACGGCGTTTCCAACTACAAACAGACCATGCTGCGCTACAGTGGCTTCATACCGCCAAGGAAAATAACAAAAAACTTCTTTGGTGAAGTTTAGCTCTCCAAAATTTTGATTTTAAAATACAACACATTTCGGAAGCTTCTAACAAAGTGGCTAATGTACTCTCCTGGAAAAGTTTCCCAGAGTTAACTGGTTAACAATTGTTCTTGGAATGAAACATATTGTTAGTTTTTATATAATCAGTAGTATGTCTAAAGGTACATGTGTCTTATTAACTCTGTTTTCTCCTAGAACTCCAGGAAGAAATCACAGCCAGTATGGAACCAAATGTCCAACACTATCTGTGATTTGGGGGGCGTGTCATAACTATAAAGGGAAGGGTAACAGCTATCCTGTGTACAGTACTATAAAATCCCTCCTGGCCAGAAACTCCAAAATCCTTTTCCCTGTAAAGGGTTAAGAAGCTCAGGTAACCTGGCTGGCATCTGACCCAAAGGACAAATAAGGGGACAAGATACTTTCAAATCTTTGGGGGGGGGGGAAGGCTTTTGTTTGTGCTCTTTGTTTGGGTTGTTTGTTCGCTCTTGGGACTAAGAGGGACCAGACATCAATCCAGGTTCTCCCCATCTTTCTAAACAAGTCTCTCATATTTAAACTTGTAAGTAAAAAGCCAGGCAAGGCATCTTCATTTTACTTTGTTTTCTCAACTTGTAAATGTACCTTTTACTAGAGTGTTTATCTTTGTTTGCTGTACTTTAAACCTAAGACTAGAGGGGAGTCCTCTGAGCTCTTTAAGTTTGATTACCCTGTAAAGTTATTTTCCATACTGATTTTACAGAGATGATTTTTACCTTTTTCTTTAATTAAAAACCTTCTTTTTAAGAACCTGATTGATTTTTCCTTGTTTTAGATCCAAGGGGGTTTGATCTGTATTCACCAGGAGTTGGTGGGAGGAAGGAGGGGGAATGGTTAATTTCTCCTTGTTTTAAGATCCAAGGGGTTTGGATCTGTATTCACCAGGGAATTGGTGAAGGTCTCTCAAGGCTTCCCAGGAAGGGAATCCATTGGGATGGTGGCAGCGGACCAAAGCTAAGCTGGTAGTTAAGCTTAGAAGTTTTCATGCAGGCCCCTACATTTGTACCCTAAAGTTCAAAGTGGGAATACAGCCTTGACAGCTACATATCCCATGTAACGCATCTATGTAAAGGTTATGATCTACTGAATCTATTCATCCTATTTGTATGCATGTGTCCTTGTTGTATTCGAAGTTATGAATATTGGCTGTGTAAGTGTTTGATTTTAAATAGCCTTAGTAAAGCATTTGGGCAACTTCTTTAGAAAGGAATGTGCAAGTTAAGTGCCCAATCAAGAAGCACTTAATGGACAATGGATCTTGGAAGGCTCCAATCCACATAAGAAGTCTACATGAGGACGTTCAAGGTAGAATGTGAACCATGGCTGCTACCTGTAAGTTTTGGAGTCACAGGGGGCTGCCCATAAAAAAGTCCTGAAGTTAAGAAACAGAGAAATACAGGCCCAAATTAAGGCCCAGAAGCATGAACTAGCTGTTACGGAGTTAAAGAAACAAACCCTTCCAGCTGCTGGCTCCACTTCCCCAAAAATCCACAAATGAGAGAAACTGTGTCTACAGTATGATGAATCCAGTGATATTGCCAAATATTTCATCACCTTTGAGAGACTGTGCACCCTCCACGCAATTCCTGAAGATCAAAAGATAACCACATTGATAACAAAATTGACTGGCAGAGCTCTGGACATATTCAATAAGACGCCTATTAATAATGCTTCAAACTATGGTACATTTAAGGAACTGGTTTTGAAAAAGTTTCAGATTACACCTGAAACCTACAGGGTTAAATTCAGGAATCTTAAGAGGGGATCTGGATTGAGTAATGTGGCTTAGGTAAATGAAATAAAAACAATGGTAAATAGTGGGTAAGGGGGAAGGCATTACAAGCTTGGAAGGAATGTTTGATTTGGTTACTCAGGAACAATTCCTAAATATGTGCAGTAATTACATAAAACAGTATTTGTGGGACAAAAAGGTAAATGCAGTGGGTAAATTAGCTGGGTATGCAGACTCTTATGAGCAAGCACAAGCTGCAATTAACCATAAAACACTAGCAGAGGGGTACAGGGTTCGGGAAAAGCAGAATCACCGTTTTACCCCTGGGAAAAAGGAGACTGGGCGTTCACCTCCCCATTCCCCTGTTACTCGTCCCAAATCTCCTGTACCAGTAGAGGAGCCCAAAAGGTGTAGGGGAGCACCACCCTCTCCTTTGGGAACAGAGAGTGGGGTATCCAAGAGAATCTTCCCAATCCAAAGCACCGCATTGAAAGATGTTGTTCTTGCTATGCTTGTAAAAAATAAAACTGTCTCCTCAAGGGAGAAGGAAAAAAAATCTCTGCATGGGTAAATCTTCACAAGGGAGTGGGTTCCAGCCTAGAGAATTTCCAGAGGGAGAGGCTGAGGGCAGGCATGGGTGCAGTACACCCTTTTCTCACCAAATCCTCAAACACATGGCTGTATTAAAAGCCACCCCCAAAGAGGCAAAAGACTCTGCATCAGATTGCCTACCAGAGGGCACAAAGAAATGGGAAAATGCAGTAGACACTAAACAAGCTAAATTGTGTGAACAAAGACTGTCCACCATAGATTTGCTGTTAATCTTGTGTCTTTTACTACTTCATCTATTGGTCAAGACAAAGGAGTTAATACTAGTGGTAAATCCTTTAAAGATGTGGGACATAACTGATTTGTGAAAAAAAAAACTGTTGGACATGCTAGGGATGGTAACAAGAGAGTGCCACAAGCATGTTACTTTTCAGCCTATACCTGTAAACAGACTGAAAGCTTGGCACAGCAGCAAAAGCATAACACGCCCATGCTAATGTGTAGAAGGGGAAATTGAGGCACACTGCCTCATGGCATTGGTGGCTAAATGCCAAGACACCTACCCTTTAAGAAATATTGCTGTCTGCATTCTGCTAGCAATACTACACCCCAACCTGTTTTCCGGCATACGGGGACCAGTAACCCCAAAACTTGCTAGAACCCTTATAAATAACATCATATAGTTTAAAGGTACTGAAAGGGAGTGTGACCAAAGACAAAGAAGGATTTTACATGCACTGCCTCCACCGTGGACAATGTCTAAGTCTCTGGCAGTAAATTCAGGAGGAGGGTGTGACGGTGCCCCCCATAATGCTTTATGGAAATATGCTTATGAATGTATATATGACATAACTGGAATATATTTTATGCTACATATGCCATGTAACACATCTATGTAAAGGTTATGATCTACTGAATCTATTCATCCTTGTTGTACTCCCATGTGATTTCAGAACTCCACCCTGTAGCTGAAATTCTACACAGGGGGAAGGAGGGGTGTCCACCCACAAGAGAAAATCTACTTAACCCACTGGGAGACCCATCCATTTTGTCTTCAGCTGGCTCAAGAGATAGCCTCTCCACCCCCAAAGGATACTTGAAAGAAACTGGAACAAAGGACAGTAACTACAGGGGGTGTGAGTGATTGCTGGACCCAAACTAGAAGAAGACTTGTCAGAGACCTTCTAGTGAGAGGGGTGTGTGTGTGTGTGAGAGAGAGAGGGTAAGCTTATTTGCTTGTGTGTAGAGTCTTTCGTTATTGTTAATACATTTTCTTGGCAATGCTTTTACGTTAAGAATAAAACGTGCTTGCTTAGAAAAAAGCGCTGTGATAACTTAAAACTGTGGAAAATTACCTTAGAAGAGAAAGCAAAGCAGAGGTGCTGGCCTCTTTGGGCAGTCTGCCTAACTGGGGACAGGTGTCGGCAGGGAGCTGTGCAGCCTGGAAATACCCTGATCAGGAGAGAGACACACACACTTTTCTCTCTAAGAAAGCTAACAGCTGTGGGGCCAGAAGCCGGAGGGGGGTGCTTGGAACATGGAGGGGGAATATAGGTGCAGTTGCCCAGAACTGTGACCAGTGGACCATCCTTCCTCTCTTAGGGTACATCTACACTACAGCGGGGAGTCGATTTAAGATACGCAAATTCAGCTACGTGAATAGCGTAGCTGAATTCGACGTATCGCAGCCGACTTACCCCACTGTGAGGACGGCAGCAAAATCGACTTCTGCGGCTTTCTGTCGGCGGCGCTTACTACCACCTCCGCTGGTGGAGTTAGAGTGCCGATTTGGGGATCGATTGTCGCGTCCCAATGGGACGCGATAAATCGATCCCCGAGAGGTCGATTTCTACCCGCCAATTCAGGCGGGTAGTGTAGACCTAGCCTTAGAAGTATAGCCTGAGACCCACAAAGTGACCTGAGAGCTTTAGGCACTACAGTCCCACTGAAGATTTTTCATCAGGCAAGTTTTAAAAGATGACTGTAAACCATGGCTAGAAGAATGTTTTAAGAAGTGCTACATTATGAATTTCATCCAAGCCCCTTAGCTCTGAAATGGCTTTCAGGAAACATCTATAGGCTGCATACACTGCTTCTCTGGGAAGATGCCATCCATGAGACAGGCCACCAGAAAATAAGGGTACATCTATACCCAGCCGCTAGTTCGGCGGCTGGCAATCAAACTTCTGGATTCGACTTATCGCGTCTTGTCTGGACGCGATAAGTCAAACCCGGAAGTGCTCGCCGTCGACTGTGGTACTCCAGCTCGGCAAGAGGAGTACTGCGGAGTCGACGGGGGAGCCTGCCTGCCGCGTGTGGACCGAGGTAAGTTCGAACTAAGGTACTTCGAACTTCAGCTACGTTATTCACGTAGCTGAAGTTGCGTACCTTAGTTCAATTTGGGGGTTTAGTGTAGACCAAGCCTAAGTTATTTCTCCCCATGAGTGGGCTGAGAATGCTTTTCTTGCTCCCCCTCCACTTTTCTACTAGAGGGCGCTCCAGAGCAACATATCCCATACTATTTTCTTGGTTTATTCAATATCTGTATCTGTACAAAAAGGTAAAGATAGCTCAGAGCACATAGTGTGGAAGGCACTGTGTTTTTCTGCTTGACAACTTCTTTGTCGAAGTTTAGTTCCATTCAGGCTTCACACCCCAGCTGGATCATATATATTTCGACTGTAAATTTTTGCTCTTTTTATTTAAATGAAGATAGTTTTGCCATTTGAATGATTGAAGCCCTTAAATGCTTTAAGGAGTGTGCAATGGTATTTTCACTTTCAGTCATATTTCTTCCCGCTATCACTTCATGTGTTGCTCATTGTTTACTACTGTACGTGCTCCCAGATTCTTGGGCCCAATCCAGGAAACCACGTAGGCACCTGCTTTAGTCTTGCGGAAATAAATGGGCTACACACACATTGCTAAAACAAATAAACGTGTTTAAGGGCTTCACAGGGTCAGGAGTTTAGTTTAAAACGCTTAAGATATAAATGATTAATACATATTTTCAGTCTCTATCCCTGTATAATATTATACCACCAAGCGCCTCTTAACCAAGCATGACTACTTATACTCAGTGATATTTACGAGAGTAGTTACTGCCGAAATTTGCAATGTTTTAATACCATATTTGCTGCCTTTGCAAAAAAATTTCCTTGAGAACTTGGTTACCAAATTTTCTATATTTGGAAACACCTGCTAAATAAAACGGGGTCAGATTCTGGTCTCTTTTACAGCAATGGAAGCCTGAGACAACTCGAGTGGTCCAGATCCTCATCTAGTGAAAGGCATCGTAGTTCTAACAAAGCCAATGTCTGTCTGTCTGTCTGTGAGTAGGATGTGGGCAGGCAGCCCAAGGGTTAGAGCCGGAGTGAGCATCCAGAAGACAGAGCCAAGGGGCAAAGCCAAAGTGAGACATGGAGCTGAGGGCCAGGGTAGGATTACCTGCAAGTGAGGCCAGGTGGAGTCCAAGGCAGGAGCGGGCTGGAACAAGCCAGCCCAGAAGCTAGAGTAGCAGCCGTGGCAAATGATTTGGGCAACTCCTGAACTGCCGCTGCTGCTGGGCTTAAGAGCTGGAACTCTTCCAGCCAATCAGGCTGTGTAGTCTATGAGGCAGCCCCTGTAGGCCAGCTGTGCTCTTTAGGATTCCCAGCTACGGGGTCTGCTGCAAGTCCTGATTCTTTCTTTCTTTCTTTCTTTCTTTCTTTCTTTCTTTCTTTCTTTCTTTCTTTCTTTCTTTCTTTCTTTCTTTCTCAGTTACCTATTAACGAGAAAACAAAGCGCTGACTAAATGCACCTGAGGTCACCAGAGAACGCAATCTCTTTCCTATACTCTGACAATTACCAACAAAAATACAATAAAAAAATCAAGACATTTTTTCTAGAAGTGGGATGAGATCCCCAGATGGATTACGAGAAGGAAGTAAGCATGATGTTACAGTCAGCCACAAACCCCAGCGCCCTTTGCTTCCTGGGAAGCTGTGTGTTCACATCCGCCCCAGAGAGAAGTTTGGCAGAATCTGGGTCAGGTTTTAACACTCGAGGCGCCTTCTGCAGAGCGTGGAGGTTTGAACACCTCTCAGTGGAACTACCGGGGGCCACTTATCTCAAACAATGAACAAGGGTTTGCTTCTGAGCCTATTCCTAGGTAACTGTTGTTTTAGCTTTGTTCGGGCAACTTGTCTCACTGCCTGTGAATCCGTCTCATACCAAGTTGCAGCCTTAATTATCTTTCTACCAGCTGTCTCTTTCTTTCCCTCACTCCGCCTTTCTCTGTCTAACGATCTCCGTTACTCTGCTCTCGCTCTCTCTCAAAAGAGTGCACTCAGACTATCTATCTATCTCTCCCTCCCCATACACCCCCTCTATCTGTCTACACATCCCCTCCATCTAGCGCCATCCACACTCCCCCCATCTAGCTGGTGTATTTTGTTTTGTGGCAGGTGCTGTGTCGGGCAATTCAATCCAATCCATTGACCCCGACGTGTCTGTCATAGAAGGAGACGCTTTGATCCTCAGCTGTTCCTACAGCACCAGCTATAGCGGTGTCTCTCTCCAATGGTACCGCCAAAACCCCAGCCAAGCCCCGCAGTACGTTCTCCAGAGAGGAGCGAAGGGAAGCACAATCAGTGACCACGCAGAGTTTGCCCGGAAGAGATTCACTTCTGAGGGTACATCTACACTACAGCGGGGAGTCGATTTAAGATACGCAAATTCAGCTACGTGAATAGCGTAGCTGAATTCGACGTATCGCAGCCGACTTACCGCGTTGTGAGGATGGCGGCAAAATCGACTTCTGCGGCTTTCTGTCAGCGGCACTTACTACCACCTCCGCTGGTGGAGTAAGAGCGCCGATTTGGGGATCGATTGTCGCGTCCCAACGGGACGCGATAAATCGATCCCCGAGAGGTCGATTTCTACCCGCCGATTCAGGCCGGTAGTATAGACCTAGCCTGACACTAATGCCACTGCTACAGTTCTGATCATCGCAAGCCTGGAGCTGGCAGACGGAGCTGTGTATTATTGTTCCTTCAATGAGACACAATAAGAGAGACCCCGGAGACAGCTGCACAAAAATCCTCCCACATCCCTCACGTGCATTCTTCGCCATCTGTCTTGGGTGTTGAGTTTGAAAAATCTTTGACGGAGGAGCTGTCTCTCACTGGGTGTCTGTGCAGCTCCCTGCCTGATGGGGCCAACCCTCATCTCAGTTTTATCCTCTAGGTGCCATCACCATGACCATCAGTTTCCAACTGTGTGCTAGGAAATACTTGGTCTCAGCATTTTAGTCCGATTTTGGGGTTTGAATACCAGATTCCCATTAAAAATGAACAGGGGCTGATATAATAGATTGACAGATTTTAAAAACCAGAAGGCACCTATCTGCTCGAGTCTGACTCCTGCGTAGCACAGCTCAGAGAACGTCATCTCACAATTCCTGCTTTCAGGAGAACATTTTCAAAAATGTCTTTTGAACAGAATTCCAAGCGCTGCTCCGGGAGTGCTTCGATGTGTGAATGTGGTCGCTCGCCAGTGCTGGGAGCAAACTTGCTGTGCTCGAGGGTGTGTGTGTGATTTTTCACATCTACACTGGCAAAGTTACAGTGCCGGCAGTTTCCAATCCATTCCCACAGACGGAAAGGGAAGACAGAGCGTGCAGTACAAAAAACATTGAAAGATGGCGCCAAAAGCAGATGGGAGCAAAGGGTATGCTGGGATGCGAAGTGATGCATGACGGGGCATTAGGACAGGACCCAGGATGCCCCGCACTCCCTCCCCCTTCCCACAGGTCTTAGCAGCAGAAGAGAAAGAGATGCTGTGTGGTATAGCTGCCCAGAGTGCACCGCTCCCAATGTCGCTGCAAGTGTGGCCACACAGTTGGGCTGGCAGCTGACAGTGTGAACACACAGCAGCACTTTCCCTGCAGTGCTCTCTGAGAGGCGCTGTTACTCTGGGTGCTTTACATTTGCAAATGTAGACTGAGAGCACGTCTACACTGGCAAAGCTACAGCACCAGCAGTTACAGCACCGTTCAGAGAGCGCCGAAGGAAAACCGCTGTAGTGTGTTCACACTTTAAAAAAAAAAAATTAAATAATGGAGATATCCTATTGCCTAGAACTGGAAGGGACCTTCAAAGTTCATCGAGTCCACCCCCTGCCTTCACTAATAGGACCAAGTACTGATTTTGCCCCAGACCCTAAGTGGCCCCCTTAAGGATTGAACTCACAACCCTGGGTTTAGCAGTGAGTTATTTCTCCTCCCCCCTTGCGGCACTTGTGGTGCTATTTGGAGCGGTGCACTCTGGGCAGCTATCCCACAAAGCACCTCATTCTCTTCTGCTGCTAAGACTTGTGGGAAGGCAGACGATGCTAAGGGGCATCCTGGGTCAAGTCCCAATGCCCCGTGATGCATTGCTTTGCATCTCAGCAATCTCTGTGCTTCCTTCCACATTTGGCGTCATCTTACAACAGTTTGTGTACTGCGCACCCTGCCCTGCTTCTTTCAGGCTGCAGGAATGGATCCCAAACTGCTGATCTCGCCACACGTAGTAGATATGACACGAGATTGCTTGAGGCATTTATGGAGGTGCTGACCACAATGGAACACCACTTTTTGGCTTGGGAAACAAGCATTGAATGGTTGGATCACATCGCCATGCATGTCTGGGATGACAAACAGTGGCTGCAGTTATCACTTGTCTCATCATTAGTAGTAGGCTGAGTATTTTGAAATATTGGGATAGGGATTGTGATAGTGTGTCCCACTGTGCTATGTATATGAGAAGTAGAATAGAAATTCGGAGTAGTGACACTACTACTGAGGCCTTTATATATAAATATATTGTAATTAGTTACTACCCAGTACTGTCCATTCATGTTATAGGTTACCCTTACTGCTAGTTGTCACCCTCTGGTTAGCTTCACTGCGCAGGAAATAGTAGTGGCTAGCTTCTCTGTTCCACTGGATGCACGGCTCTGCGATACACCAGTAGTTGACATAGATCCAGTTGTTTCTTATGGATGCTGTCTTCCAGATAACATACTCAATGGACAGTAACCAATTTATCAAATATTGCTGTGTCAGGATTTAGTATTGGTACCCCCAGACACTGAACAAGATTGCTTTGAATAATGTGTGCCTTAGTTAGGATGCAGTGTCGCTGACCCAAATTATGGCTGGTACTAACAGGCAATTTGTTTACCCAATTTGTAGTTACTATGTAACTTTTTGTTTGTTTACCACATTGTTTTTTTCTTGCCTTCACGTTGTTTGCTGCCATTTGTTTGTTGATTTTTACATGTGTGTTGGTTAAACAGTTTAGCAAGGTTATGCACATTGTAAATGTTGTACAGCAATAATACAATACAGCAATAAGACAACAGTACAACAATAATACAGTAGTACATCAATAATACAGTTGTTTTTACATAGTAACCAAGTTGAAATTAAATGATGGCTTATTCTGGTCCAGCTAGTGGTTTTTAGCTGATTGTTAACTTAATTGTCCATATATGGTAGATAGAGGTGTATTTAACCAGTCTCTTATTTATAAAGCACTTCATTTTTCTGTTCTTGATGCTTGGGGGTTTCTTCACTGTATACTGATATCATGTGGTGTCTTCAGGGTGTGATATTTTTTGGTGTCTTTGGTCTGTGGGATGCAACTTAAACAGCTAGTTAGTTAACATAATAAAGGATTTTTGTTCGTTTGTTTTTTGTTTTTGTTTTCAGTAACTCAAACTTAATACACAGTTTAACTTTGTTTGTTTATAATGTAATAAGAACAATGTAATAGGGACCAAGCCTTTTATAACACAAGCTATACTTTTGCAATTGTTGTATAGACATTCGTTTTCATTTGAAGTGCATTACTAATAATTTTATACAAAATGTAATGCTTAACGGCTAAAATAAATGCTTACAATCTTCCATGAGAAGGTGTATTGCTTTCCCTTGCTGAACAATTTGTTTCAGCAAAGGAGTTAACAGAGGGTGCTTTCATGATGCTTTATTATGTTTGGGAACCAAAGGTGGAAACCTGTTCAAATTGTTTGGTTAGCTCTACGCATAAATTGTTGTTTTAAAACATTTTGGTTATGATATTCTTGTAACTATATTTAAAAGTGCAAACAAGTTTATAAAAAGCCCAAACAAGAAATTAACATTTTGTTAATATTACTTTTACCTTAATGTTGAGGTTTCCCCTTACATTTTTTCTTTGAATAACAAATAAAAAAAAATCTTAAAAAACAAAACAAAACTGTGATTGATAAGAGAATATTTTTTGTTTGCAATTGCATTATTTGTTGAGGCAGAAATATATGGAAATATATGACAAGTTTCAGAGTAACAGCCGTGTTAGTCTGTATCCGCAAAAAGAAGAACAGGAGTACTTGTGGCACCTTAGAGACTAACAAATTTATTAGAGCATAAGCTTTCGTGGACTACAGCCCACTTGGGCTGTAGTCCACGAAAGCTTATGCTCTAATAAATTTGTTAGTCTCTAAGGTGCCACAAGTACTCCTGTTCTTCTTTTTTTGGAAATATATGTACATATATTTGTAACTGAAACCTTTTTGAACTTTGCACAAAAAATTGGTGCTAATAATACTATGATTATACTTCAACTATGATTTTAAAATAGTGTGGTACCACATATACATAAATTTTAAAAGGGTATAAAATTGACTTTTGTTGCAACAAAATAAAAAATAATAAAAAAATAGTTACGTGACCCACACAACGTACAACACAAGACAACACACATGACATACAGGACAAACTTACAATTAACAACAAATGGCGCCAGAATTCTATTCATAACTGTAAAAAGTAAGGCAAACAAAAATAAAAAATAAAAAGGGTTATATTTGAATAAACAAATTATTACCTTATTTAAAACTTGTTACATAAATTGTTAAAAATATATTAATGGTTGCCAAATATATTGTATTAATTTGGTAACAAGGAATTTTGCATTACTTTATATTTAACATTATTTTAAAACTCTGCTATATGGAAATAAGAAAAGCCCATGTTTCAAATATTAGTGAGTGGTTAGGATTAGAAGCAGAGTGTGCATTTCTGTTGCTTGGCAACCATATCTTCAAGAAAGTTAGGAATAATTCCAGCTATTGCATTTCTGAAGGGTTAAAATACTTAATTTACTGGATTTATTTAAAGTAAAGTTTTTTACCTTGTTTTCTTTTTTGTTTCTTGTTTTATTCTGTTTTCAATTGCTTTATCTTTTGGAGGTTTCTGTAAAAACTATAACTTTTAACTTTTAAAACAAAGAGAGAGAGAGCAGAATTGAGGAGAGGCGGGGGAAAGGGGGGGGGTGAAGAGCAACCCAGGAAGGTAGCGAGACCTGGGCCAAGAGAGATTAACTCTATCAAAATATTTGAAGGTACAGGCAGCAGCAGCAAGTTTAGCAAACTAAAAAAAAAACCATATAAAGGACAAAACTTAACCGGTATGTAAAAATATTTGAGAAAGAAGGTTCTATTTTCAGATATGAGCGCGGAGTGTGGTTTCGTGGGTCAAAGCAGTTGGGAACCTGCACAGTTAGGAACCGCACCCCTGTTTTTTATCTTGGCTTTGAGAGGAGAATGGGGGTAGTTACCTGCTCTTGTAAAACCTGAATTTGTTCCCCCAATGTCTGTTGCTTTTGTGTGCATGCCAAATGGATGGCAGGAGTGCCCTTTTTTGCTGCAGTTAACTGGTTTTGGGCAACTCCATGTGTTAATGCATCAATTCTAGATGTTAACCCACTTAATTTTGGTTTTTTACTTTGAAATTCTTTTTTATTTACCCTGCGATCGAGTCGCAGCTTCTGTCTCCTAATGTGCTCTGTGAACTGTTCCATATTTTCCTTCATCTGATTTACCAATTCTCTAAAAGTATTATGTGCTACTCTTTCCTTCTGTGCACTTACTTGTCCTGTTCTGACAGGCACCAGTCTAGGTCTCAGTTTAAGTTTAACTGGAACCTGGCTTTTATCATAAGGTAGTGGTTGCAATGCAATGGACCTCGTTTCATCTTTTAATTTTACTAGGACCACCTTTTTCCACTTCTGTCCCCATTCTTCAGACACAGGGTAGCTACCTGAAGCCTGCTGTTTACTACAGTGCTGTCCCCTGTTTTTCCTGTTACTTGTTTGGCCAGCATTCCAGCATGCTGTCTGAGCCATCTCACTGCCAGAGACATGAGTTGCAAAATTCTTGCTTTTTTACTCTTATTACTGTTTCTCAGAGCCTCGGTTTCTACCATCACTCTACATAAGCCAGTCTATGTTTCCCCACTCTCTTTTTTAAATTCCTATGGACCCCCTTTACTGGCAATCCAGCGGGTCCAAGAGTTATCAAACTCCGTGGGGATCATAAGGGAGGGGATAAGGGAGTTCCCTAGCTCGAGGTTTACTGCCATGTTAGGTAGCGATTCTTACCACGGCAGTTTCGCTTACTCACCAGATCAGTGGTCGGGGTCACCAGTGTTGTCAGATGCTACCGGTGTGGTGCTCTGCTTTCTCCTATGTTGATATCACTCGGCTGCGTGCGTGTGTTCCCTCTGTGTGCGGTCCCAGCTCTGCAGATCGCTGACACAGCAAACACGACGAGAACCTTCAATAACCACAGAGTCTAGTAAGGTACAAAGGCACCTCAGCCAGGTTTATTGCGACCTCAGACACAATTGCAGTTCCCCGTAGATTACTTAGTCTACTGAGCATATTACTAATAGATGCCTCTTGGCAAGGACCCGGCTCAGTGGCGGGACTTTCCACTGCCCCCGTGGCCGGACAAAGACACCACCCCAGGGATACATTCTTATATACAGGTATAAACAAGTTACAGATCACTCCTGATGTATTGAGGTGCAACCCCTCTACGTAGTAAGGTGCCGCCTCTCACCTTGTACATGTTGGTTTGATCAAAACAACTCTATCCATCATTTTACCCTTTTGCCCCTGTCATTGGGATGGGTCGGCCTGTTCCATGTTATCTGTGGAATGTGCCGGTATAGTGTATGTTCTGATATCTGGTGTCCAGTACCTTTTAGGTATATCTCTTTTTGCAGCATCATCCCTTTCCTTGCCAGCTTCTGTGAGCAGGGCCTGCCTCTGGCTCACAGCTTAGCTTTGCTTTATGTTAGCAAAGTCTTGACCATTACTTTAGTTCAGGTGTTAGGCCTCATACCAGGCCTCTGATACCAAGGTTTATATCTCAGGGCCTCCTCTTACTACATGCTGTACTGTGAGGAGGGAGGAGTGTGATGCTGCGGGTAGAGAGTGGAGCCAGGAGGTTGATAACAGTGGGTTGGCAGTGTCTGGGGGGGGCGCATGGGAAAGAGTTTTGTGACAGCAGCAGCAGGGGAGGACAGAAGCGGAGCTGCTCGGTTTGAAGAGCTAGTATCACCTGGAGCGTGTCTGTTTGGTGCTCCATAACTGTTAAGAGCCGCTCTGTGGCTTCTTTTTGGTGTGCCCCATTCTCCTTTCGGTCCCTCTTCTCACTGTCCCACCACTCCTTCAATTCCTTTTTCTCAGCCTCATAACCTCACACATAAAGTCCTCCTTAGTTCTTCTTGGACACTTTCTAATTCTGTGCAGCCATTCTGCCGCCGATAACAAAGAGGGTGGCTGGGTTCCCAAGGTCATCTCTGTGAAGTTTAAATGCATCATTTTACAGAAGCAGTATTGTTTGAAACACAGACAACACTTATTTAAAACACAGCCAGTACTCACACACCTGTCACCAACTGGCTGACCCCAGGCAAGCCCACATGAGACACAAGACCCCCGCAATGGTGAGTAGCCGCAGGGGCAGGTAAATCACTCTTCCCAGACCCTGCTGTACACTGGGCACATGGCTCTTCGGCACTTGGGGGAAGCCAGCACTGTAGGGGGCGGGCTGATAATAATTCCTGTCCCCACACTTTCCATAGGAGGTGATCATTTTGGAAGATATCTCGCTGCTGAGGATGAGCAGGGAATCAAGGGAGGGTCTTCTCCAAGCCTGCGGTTTCCACCCTGGAACCTATGTGGCTTGCCTGCATGCAGCAATGTCCCCTGCCCCCCATCACGGCAAAGTGGCATGGGAAAGTTACCGTTAACAGGGCAAGAAACAAAGCAGCTCTGGCGAGGAACCTGCGGCAGCAGATTTCCCAGTGTCTCCATGAGAGTTTCCTGGAGATCTCTGAGGGAGATTCCCATGAAGTGAGGGAGTCTATCAGCAGCCTGTTCCACTGCTCAGACTAGGTATGAGGTGGGAGACAAGCCTGCTTCCTGCAACCCTCCTGCCCCCAACAACTCGCTTCAGCAATTCCCAAAATCAGATCCACCTACCAGGGGCCTCCTCTGCTGTTTGCACTTTGCCAAGCTCTGACTGCTATGACTGGCTAGCCTCCTCCGGGGTAGAGAAGAGCTCCTGACTGCATTCATCTCTGACCTCTGAGTCATCCTCTGCCTCTGGGACTCCCTCCCCCTCTTCATCCAAGATTGTCATCCTGGCTTGGTCCACTCTCGACTGGCACGTGAGCCAACGAAGTATCCACAGGGGCCTTCGCAGTGGAGGTGGGGTCGCCACCGAGTATCGCATCCAGCTCTTTGTAGAACCGGCAGCTCCTGGGCACAGCACCAGAGTGGCAGTTTGCCTCCCGTGCCTTGTGGTAAGCGTTCCACAGCTCCTTCACTTTGATCCTGCACTGCAGTGTGTCCCGGTCATGGCCCCTTTCTATCAGCATCTATCGTGAAATCTATCCATAGGTATCATAATTCCTACTGGAGCACAGCTGGGACTGGACAACTGCCTCTCCCCAGCTGAGAGGTGGGAGAGGGGAGGGCAGTAGCAGCTGCTGCTAGAGTAGCAATACCTGGCGGTAGGTTAAAAATACCTACTCCTCATATCAGTATGTCTCCTAATACTGAATCCTTTAATGAGCCACTTGTAGTTATGATTAGGATTTTCAAGAGAGTTAAGCACCAGTTTCCTTTAAAAATTCCAGTGAAATTCTATGTCCTTAGGCTCTTTTGAATATCACCGTCCTAATCACCAGCCAAGAAATACCACAAACATAAAGTATTCGTGCAAATCTGAAATTTGTACACCAGGGGGATTTTGAATAATGACTGGACAGTGACAGTGAGACGCTTTTAAAATGTGCTAAGCTATCGTTTCCTCACAGTCTCACAGCTCAGAAAAAAACGTATGTGAGTAGTCACAGCCTTTCCAAAAATTCTCCTCTGGAGAAAAAAAAAATCACACCTGAAATTCCATGCCCATTTTCACCTCCTGGGTAGTCTCTGATAGATGTATTGGTCTACTAGGGGGCGCTCCAGACCTGTATATTAACCACCTTTGACTTTATGTTTTGTTGATATGTACGGTACAGTGGCTTTAACGTCACAAGGCGGGAAGGAAATTGAAGAGGGGCTTACAGAAAAAAGCAGGGCTCATTTTTACATCGTGCACAATCATTAAAAATAGATAAAGGAAATAATCAACAAATTCACACAAGCGGAAGAAATCTTCTCTTGCTCGCTGCAGACGCCGAGTGAGCAAGAGGTTAATTTGAAGCTGCAGCGAGCATGCTGTGTCTCCTAGTACAGCTCTGTATTCTACTGTTGTTGTGAGGTGAGATCAAAAAAGAAAATCAATGGACTGTGACATTGAATATCGCGTGATG
The DNA here is from genome assembly GCF_027887155.1 of Malaclemys terrapin pileata. Taxonomy (NCBI): domain Eukaryota; kingdom Metazoa; phylum Chordata; order Testudines; family Emydidae; genus Malaclemys; species Malaclemys terrapin. Next base: position 47,264,092 of record NC_071516.1, read on the forward strand.
TTTAGGGAAGACACACGCTGTTTAAAATAAAGACATGACGTCATTCTGTATTCGGGCTGGGATTTGCAGAGCTGCCTATCGGATTTGGGCAGCCAATGCCCATCCATTTTCAGACATTGGATCTGCTTCTCTTAGGCGGCTTTGAAGATCTCAGCTGGAGCCTTTCTAAAAACTAATGAGAAAAATAGAGATAGACAAATAGTTATATATTGCAGAGTGGGGAAGGAGAGATAGGTAGAAAGGGTATGTGGCGATAGGTTGATAGAGAGGAGGGTGTATGGAGATAGATAGATAGATAGATAGATAGATAGATAGATAGATAGATAGAAGGAGTGTATGGGGACAGATCGATCACATTTATTGGAAAACTCTTTGGGATCCTCAGGTGACAGCAGTCACAGCTGTGCTAATTTTTGTGAATTCTCATCTACTATTTTTGCAGGATTAAGTACCGGGAAGAACAGTGTCACCCAGAAACAAGGACAGCTGACCGGGGTACAAAGTGACTCTGTCACACTGGGCTGTACTTTCTCGACTGAAGATGCAGTTTATGACATATACTGGTACAAACAGGACAGCAGCGGGGAAGTGAAGTACCTCTTCCGAAGATCTGCCGGAAGCGAGCACAACGGGGCTAGGAGCTGGTTCTCACTGGACTTCAGGCGAGCCGAGAAATACGTGGGTCTGAGAATTGCGGAGTTAGAACGGAACGATTCGGCGATGTATTTCTGTGCTATAGCTGAGAGAGCCTTAGGTTACCACTGTGGTGGGTTAATAGAGGGACCTTTACAAAATCCAGTGATCAGTTTCCTCTTGACTCGGAGACAAAACTGGCGCAGATAGAAATCAGTGTAGAGACACAACAAGTCACAAGCAGGGGTTTGAATCAAACGGTCCAGGTGTCACGGAAACCGCACGGGCACTAACTGTGTGGAAATGTTCCCCTTTTCCAGGAACCGTCCCCCACCTCCCCACAGTACCCAGAACCTCATGAGCCAGATGTAAGTACCTGTCACACCGCAATTCCCATGAATAGCTCCGTCTGCTTTTGGGGTCAGACCCCAGGAGGCAGGAATCAAAAGTCGCTCCAGTAGTGTAAACGGGGCAAAGTCTCAGCTGGTGGAAATCAGGGTTGCCCCATTGAATTCAATGGGCCAGAGCCCAGGGGGTGTAAATCACCCTAGGGTCATTGGAGTCAATGGGACAGATCCCCAGGTCGTGAGTCAATGGGCTTAATTTTGCTTCACTCTGGAGAAAGGACCCCGCGCACAATTTTTCTCCGGGCTGTGAGCAGGGAGGGTCCTGACCAGATCTGTGGCGACAGAATCCATGTGCAGTTCCGTGTGTGTGTGTTTGTTTGTTTGTTTTAGCCTTTGAAAAAAGTAAAACCCCGCTCGACCTTGTGATTCTTGTTGAACTCCTGTCTGCGAAGATGAGACAGAACTAAGTTGCCCCTACTGAGGTGCTAAAGAGATCTGAAGGCCAGAAATGTGTCACGTGACAGGAACAAGCCAAAGCCACAGCGACTGGGGTAAACGCTACCGGAGGGTATTAGCTGTGTTACCTGCTGAGGGAAACAGCCTTCAACTGCGGTCTATAAGAGAGGACTAAATGGTCTTGCCACAGATTTAATTTCTCTGGTTTGATTCTGGGAGAGAAACTTCACCATAAAATTCCATTCTGTCCAGGTTCCCGTATTCACCCATCATTGTGGTGACTTTCGCCCCTGAAGGTCTAGAAACAATATATTTTAATCATGAATGCTCCAGAAATCCTGCTTTGGACAGTAACAGCATTTCTATTCTTTAGTAAGTGTCCGCTAAAAGAAGAAACGAATGTTAGAACTTCTAAAACAACATGGATTCCGGTGGCACTTTAAAGACTAACAGATTTATTTGGGCATAAACTTTCGTGGGTAAAAAGCCACTTCTTCAGCTGTTAGAATTTCTGTTACCTAATGGGTTTGAACAGGGGGGAACTGGAAGCAGGATTTCTGGGTTCTGTTCATAGCCCAGGGACGAGAGCAGGGATTTAGCGGGTTAAAAGAAGGGGTCTGAGCTTCTGGTTTCTAGTCCCACCTCTGGGAGAGGAGGAGAGTCCAGTGGTTGAGAGCAGTTAGACTGAGAATCAGGACTCCGGGGTCCTATACCGAGCTCTGAGTGGGGATCAAAGTCTCGTGGTTAGAACTTGGACGATTAGGACTCAGGACTCCTGGGTTCTGTTCCCAACTTCACTGCTGCCTTACTAGAAGCGGGGCAAACCCATCCTATTCTCTGGCCTGAGTTGGTCTCTTTGTACAAGATGCGCATGAAGAACCTTTCAATTTCTGGGAGGCCCTGAGCCCTAAAAGGCCTCTCTTCTCCTCACACGAGACTGGCTGTCGATGTGCAATAGTTTTACATGCTTAATTAGGATGAACTTTTTCTCTTTCCTTCCCTGCAGGTTCCAGCCAGGGACAAAGCAGTGTCACGCAAACACAAGGGCAGCTGGAAAAGTTGGGGGGTCAGACTGTCACCCTGGACTGTACTTTCTCCACTGGATACCAGAATTACTACTTATTTTGGTACAGACAGCAACGATCAGGGGCAATGGATTTCCTCTTCCGAATAGATGAGAGTAACGTTGAAAAGAATGGAGCCGGGAGACGGTTTTCTGCACAATTCAGCAAATCCGTTAAATTGTTCAGTTTAACCATTAAAGAGCTAGAGCCGACGGACTCGGCGGTGTATTTCTGTGCTCTGTGGGAAGACACTGTGAGGCGTTTAATAGGGAGCCCTGTACAAAAACCCACCCCCTGGGCTTTCTCATCATCATAAACAACTGCAGAATTTAATCCCGTGGCCACAGACAGATGGTTAAACCAGATGATGGGGCTGGTATAAACCACACGACCTGAAACATTTGAAGCCTTCTGGGCCTCATTCGCCGTTGTGTAACCCCAGATTAACCTCAGTTTACCCAGAGTGGTTCTGCTCCTCAACTGAATTGAACCACTGTGGGGCAGATGGAGTCATCTGGGCCAGGTCCACCACAGGTATCAATCAGCTGTTCTCCCATTGGGGCTGGATTCCCCTAGCTGGAGTAAACCAGCATGGGGCCAATGGGGTAGATACACAAAGGCACAACACACAGAAGCATGCAGACATACACACACGTGCAAACTCAAACATAGAGAAATAGAAAGACACCAACACCCACAAAACCAGCACACACAACACAGAGCTTTTAAGTCTTCCCACAATGTCTTTAATTCCCTTCTCACCAAGTAGCAACAAGAAGGACAATAAAAAGGAAAATCAATAATAAAAACCGACAGAAAGTCAGAAACCAACCTTCCAGGAAGTGCAGTGGAAGGAATTTGTCCCACGAGTTCTCACCTGCGCTTCAGCTCCAGAACACAGCCCGTTTCGTGTGTGTGTGTTACGCATTTCCCGAACCCCTCCCTCTTCTGCTAGGCTGCTCTCGCATTAACCTCTCCCAGTCCCTGCGAGTAGTTGCCTTTAAATTATTCTCGCAGTGACCTCTCAGCTTGTCCGGTTGCCACTGTCTGAGCACCATGGAGACCCGTTTCATTCTCAGCCTTTGGGTCTTTAGCCAACTAGGTAACCGGGCTCTAGGTTTTTGGGAGAACCGTCATGGAATTCGGCTCCCAACTCCCATCCTACCCAGAACCCGAACTCTGATCTTAACCCTGACGCAGATCCGAAAGCCCCTGCTATCCTTAACCTTAATTTTTGCGTTAATCTTAATTGGTTCTAAATTAGGCGGATAAACCGCTTGGACTCTTTTCAAATTCCCAGCCTAGACCTGCCAGTGCACCTGGATGTGCTTGAATGTGAGTGTCTTTTTGCAGGTGCGGTGCTGGGTGACTCGATCCGGTCCAAGGAACCTGAGATGTCCGGATCAGAAGGAGGTTCCGTGACCCTCAGCTGTTCTTATGAAACCAGCTACACTGCTGGTGTCTATCTCTTCTGGTACCGTCAGTATCCGAACCGAGCCCCGCAGTACATCCTCCTGAGAGGAACGAAGGAAGTCAGATCTGTCAGTGATAGCGCAGGTTTCGCCCAGCAGAGGTTTTCTTCCCAGGCTGATGACAGCTCCACAGTTCTGAACATCACATCCCTGGAGCTGGCGGACACCGCGGTGTATTATTGCGCCCTACAACTGGCACAGTGACAGAGCCACATAGCAGAGCTGTACAAAAACCCCTCCCAGCACTGCTGCAGGGGATGGTACAGGCATTAAAACGGGCAGTAGCGCCTTGAAAGAGAGTATTTTCGCTGCTTAAATATACAACTCCCCTAAAAGTTAAATATTTACTTAAAGAGCTAATTTAAACATCGCCCTTGGATAAGATAATGGGACTCATCTTTAATTAGGAAACTATTAACACCTCTTTTCCTGGCGTTAGGGATGATCTATAGCGGTGTAATGTGTGTGGGGGAATCATTTGTAGTAAAACAAAGGTTAAAGATGAGTACAAAAAATGTAGATGAAGTGACCTATTGTTGAAAATACAAATTGACATAAAATGCGAATGAAAAATTGCCTTTTAAAACGGACAATATACTGTTAAATTGCTCATTTATGGAGAATGGGGAGTTAAAATGAGGGGGAAATTGTTGGAAATACGTATTTTTAAGTGGTGGGGTAAAGCTGAAGTTACTCTCCCAGAGTCAAATCAATACTACTATTGTATAGACAGTTGCATTTTGGGGTAGATTTGCTTGGAAACTATTTAATTGCAAGACACTATTCCCGAGTCTATATACTGAGAACAACGAACTCTTAACATGACAAAGCGTCGCCATCTGCTGGAGGAAAGTTTCAGAGTAGTCTGTATCCGCAAAAAGAACAGGAGTACTTGTGGCACCTTAGAGACTAACAAATTTATTTGAGCATAAGCTTTCGTGGGCTACAGCTCACTTCATCGGATGCATAGGTTGTCTTCTGAAACTCTTCCGTGCTCTATAGGTCTCCGCTTAAACTGAAGCTGAGGGCAAAGGCAGCAGAGGAAAGACTAATATAATTTAAAATAATTCTTTCAGGAGTTCTGGCTGGGCATTTCAAAGGAGGTTAACGGAGTTGGGCGCCTCATCCCATTACATGTTTTATGAGAGCCCCAGACATTGATTGCTGATAAACATGTTCATGCTCAATCCCAAGGGTATATGACTGAGTCAAGAAATCTCAACAGTCCCCATAGTATTAATGATGCCTTCCACGTGTATGGTGAAAAGGACTGTGAACGCAGCTGCATGCACTGCTGAAAAAGGATGAAGGTTTATTATAATTTGAAATCCTTCTAGGTACTCTTCCTTGTAATGTCTAGCGAGGGAGACAACAACGGTTGTAGAATAACAGGCCAAACAAAGGGAAATAATTATTTCAAGAATTTAATCTGAAACATTCAAACGACAGTTTAGAGGCTCGCACTGCTCCTTGAAAAAAGCAACAGAGGGTCCTGTGGCACCTTTGAGACTAACAGAAGTACTGGGAGCATAAGCTTTCGTGGGTAAGAACCTCACTTCTTCAGATGCAAGTCACAGAAGTGAGGTTCTTACCCACGAAAGCTTATCCTCCCAGTACTTCTGTTAGTCTCAAAGGTGCCACAGGACCCTCTGTTGCTTTTTACAGATTCAGACTAACACGGCTACCCCTCTGATACTGCTCCTTGAGCAATTTCAAGTTTCATTCAATTAAAAACAACCTCTGTAGTTATGTAACCCCCTTCCCAGTCACTACTGAGCGACGCAGCGTGTTTATCCTCATACTCCCCCTGGCACAAGGAGAAATGTTACAATCTCTATTTCACATAAGAAAATTGAGGCACAGAGCCATTTCCTGACTCGTCACAGAGCAAACGGGAAATCGGTGGTAGAGTTAGGAAGCGAACCCCGGTATCTTAATTCCCCGAGCAAAAACTGATTCACAAACCTGGTTTTCTTCCCTGCACCACCCGCGATTTCAACTGCAGCCTTCCCTGACCACAGCTTGTTTCCTGTGTCTGTTAAGCGGCCCCCAAACTCCTCCCTCTCGGCGGGTTTCCGACTAACCTGAAGCCCCTCAGAACATGTCACAACATTTCAGCAGAGACTTTTTTGGGGAGGGGGAATGGTTTTGGTTTGGTGTGACTCCTTCCATAAAACCCCCAAACAGAAATTCTAAACCATAGATTATAAAACCAGAAGGGACCCACTGATCACCTAGATCCCCCCACTCTTCTCTGCCTGATCAAGTGGTTCAGTTCCTGCCTAGACTGTGTTCCCCAAGCGAGCCGGACAGCCCAAGAGGCCCGGCTCCTGTACCCTGCTTTCTCCCCAGAGGTAACGAACAGCGTAATTGCCATAGTTACAAGTTACCAGGCAGCTGTTTCTAAAACAGCACATGTATTTCTAGGATGAAAGCGTTACAGAAAAAACAACAAATATAAAAAAACCCACATTAGAACAAACAACTCATCCACATGCTAAAAGGCTTCTCTGGAGTAGCCCCTGATTTCAGCCTAAGTGTCAGTCCTTCTAAACCCACAACCACTGTTTTTTTTTCCACATGGGTCATAACTGCCACGGATAACAAACACATAATTTAGTCTTTCCTTTATATAGCTTGGGCCTTTAATCTTACCCACATGTAATAAGTGATAAGAACGTAAGAAGGGATAGAACAAAGGTGCATCTATCCCAGTATCCTGTCTGCCAACAGTGGCTAATGCCCGGTGCCCCAGAGGGAATGAACAGAACAGGGAATCATCAAGTGATCCATCCCCTGTTGCCCATTCCCAGCTTCTGGCCAACAGTGGCTCGGGACACTATCCCTACCCAGCCTGGCTAATAGCTCGTCAAACACAAACTTACTCCTCAGGCTAGAGCTTCAAAAGGCTGAGTTCCTGTTGGGGAATTTGCATTCACCTCCCCCTAGATGTTTCCCAGGCAACACTTTTTGTTCCCAAAGTCCTTTTTGGTCTGGCATTTTGTTCCATGTAGACCTCTGAACACTCGGTTCCCACATCACATCTCTCCCCTAGAGAGGTTACATACAATCCTCGTCCACAGTAATTCGTAAAATTTGCATTTAATACATGGGACCCCAAAGATACTTAAACTGAATTCAGTAATGTTTTTCAAGGATATTGAAGGAATTCACCATGTCTGTCACAACACAGGCCATGGTACTTCCATGAATTAATTCCCGTTTGTTTAACAACGCATCTTTTCGGGGGTGGAATCCAACTTTGATTGAAAAGTTGCAACACTTTGTAAATTGTTCTGCTGGCTGATTACCCTCAATGTTGAAAAATATAATTAAAGCAAGCTTCTGTCTCTCCTCCATCTAGTGGCGAGAAGTATAAATATGCATTGTAATGTGAAATCCTTCCATATATCCTTATTTTCAGTTTTAAATCAGAAGTCAAGAAAAGCAATTTAAAACAATTCTTCCAATAATTTTGTCTGGGAATCTCAAAGGAGGCTAAGAGGGTTAGGCACGAAAATCCCATTAAATTTCTCCTTTAAGAATCCCAGACTTCATTCCTACTCGATCTATGTGTGCTAATGTTACCCCCAATTACAATAGAATTGGAATGACTCGAGATATTTATACTCACCATGCCAAAATGGGCTAGAGAAATATGACGATCACTATACAGGGAAAATGAAGCACAGAGCTATTAAGAGACTTGTCCAATGTCATGCAGAGAGTGTGTAGTGTAGCTAGAAACCATGTTCTAACCTGCATTCTAACCACAAACCCAACCTTCCCTCGCTAGTTCGCTGTCAGCTACAGACCAACCTGAACCCAGCGTGTTTCAAGTCCCGAACCCCTCCCTCGTCCCTTGGGCTGGTTTCTGATGAACCTTCCCAGCCTGCAGCTGCTTTCAGAGGAAGTTAATTTTCCCGTTAGCAGTAACAGCTGAGAACCTCAGATTCGGTCGCTACAGGACAAACCATGAAGGCGCGTTTCATTATCAGCATTTGGCTATTGATTCACCTAGGTAAGGTGTCTAAGGCTCTTCGGAGCATCCTAAGGAAACCAGGTCCCCAACGCTCACTCAACTCTAATTCTAAAACTTTTCCTAACCCAAACCTCTACCCTAACCCTCAACTCTACCCCTCACCCTATCCTCAATTCACTTGGTGTCGGGCGCCGAAACCCCTTAAGCGCGTTTGAAGTGCCCGCCTAAAGTGCAACACCCGAAACTCTTTCACTGGGCCAAGTGCAATTGAATTGATGCCGTTAGATTAATCCCTGTGTTGCAGGTGTCGTGCTGGGTGATTCGGTCCAGTCTAAGGAACCCGAAATGTCCGGAATAGAAGGAGGCTCCGTGACCCTCAGTTGCTCCTACACTACCAGCTATACTGGTTCCCTCTCTCTCTACTGGTACCGCCAGTATCCCAACCAAGCCCCGCAGTACATTCTGCAGAGAGGCGCCAAGGGAAACACGTATGATCATACTGCAGATTTCGCCCAGGAGAGGTTTTCTTCCCAGGCTACTGACAGCTCCACAGTTCTGAACATCACAGTCCTGGAGCTGACAGACACAACGATGTATTACTGCGCCTTGCAGAGGGCACAGTGACAGAGCCACATGGCAGAGCTGTGCAGAAACCCTCCTTTCCTTCCTGCAGATGGATTTAGACATATTGAGGAGGTAAGCAGGGGCCCTTGGCAGATTTGTTATACTGTGAAGAAACTCATCATTTAGAGTAATTTTGGTGGTGTCAAGGGATATCTTCCGATTCTTCCCAAAAGCAAATTCCTGCGCAAACAGAAGAAGGGCCGTACTGGGTCAGACCAGTGGTCCGTCTAGCCCATTATCCGACAGTGGCCAATGCCAGGTGCTCCAGAGGGAATGAACAGAACAGGTAATCATGCAGTGATCCACCCCCTGTTGCCCATTTCCAGCTTCTGACCAACAGGCTCAAGGGACACCATCCCCACCCATCCTCTGTCAGCCTTAGTTTTTCTAGGTAACATAGATTAAAACTTGTATTGCATTACTTTTAAATAATAACCTAGATTAAAGCAATGCTTTGTATGTATGTTGGAGGCAAACAGAGGTTTGATAATCGAAAACTATTTGGCAAAAAGTATTTTAACCAGGAGGACACACACACACACACACACACACACACACACACACACACACACACACAGAGGCATTAAAATAATTTTTCTAAAAATGTGGCGAGGAAGTTCAAAGGAACCCAGGTGAATTAGGCACCCAACTCTCTTAATTTCTCTGAACATTTCAGATTTAATTGTTAAAAAAATCTACTTACTTGCATGGACTTCTTCTGAATGATATCAGTGCGCCTCAAATTATCCAGCCTCACGATGCAGCGGTGAGGGAAACATGGTCCTATGCCTGTCTTGTAGAGGTAGGGAAAGGGAGTCCAGAAAGATATCAACTGGCTTGCCCAAGGTGGGTGGGTGGGGTCTGTAGCAGAGCAGGGAATCGAAGCCAGGGTTCCTGTGTCTCAGCCCAGAGCCTTAGCCACCAGCTCACTCTTCTCCCCTCAGTGTCACCACTTTGTCACCTGCAGACTGAGCACATCGCACCGCGCTTCCTGTGTCTGTTCAGAGTTTCCCCCAAACCCTCCCGCCTCCACTAGGCCAGTTTCTCATGAACCTCCCCCATCCCCCACCCCCCAGTTAGTTGTAGCTGCCTGAAGAGCCGTGAAGTTTAGATTCCTCTTGGCAGCGCTATCTGCAGCGTCTCACTTAATCACAAGCGGAAAAAATCATGGAGACGTATTATATATTCAGCATTTGGCTATTTAATCACCTAGGTAAACAAGCTGGGGTTTCTGAGATAGTCGAAGGAACTTAAAAGTCCAACTTACCATTTAACCCTGTCTGGAACCTGACTTTCCACCTGACCCTTACACCCTAAACCTAGCCCTAAACCGAACGGCAATGCCAAAGACCTACCTTTACCCTAGCCCTAACCTTATTTTAAACTCCATCGGGCGCATAAACCCCTTAAGATTGTTCAAAATTGCCAGTCTCACATCGCAATGCACCTCTGCGGGTCAGGTACAGGTGAAATGATGCCCTTAATTTCATTGTTTTGTTGCAGATGCTGCGCTGGGGGACTCGGTCCAGTCCAGGGAACCCCACCTCTCTGGAAGAGAAGGAGACGCTGTGACCCTCACTTGTTCTTATGATACCAGCTCTACCGGCTACGTGTATCTCTTCTGGTACCGTCAGTTTCCCAACCAAGCCCCGCAGTACATTCTCTTCAGAGGAGTGAAGCAAGCCAGAGATGAGAGTAACACTGCAGATTTCGCACAGAAGAGATTTTCTTCTCAGGCTGATGACAGCTCCACAATTCTGAGCATCAAAGCCCTGGAGCTGGCGGACACAGCGGTGTATCTCTGCGCTCTGAGTGTGACACAGTGACAGAGCCACATAGGAGAGCCGTACAAAAACCCTCCCAGCCCTGCTGCATTCGATTTTCAGAGATTAATGCTGCTTGCAGATCTCTGGAGGGGACTCCTTCTGCTATGTAAAACCATATATTTTCGGATGACTAGGGGACGTCAATATATTTGTTCTAGCTCCTTCCAAGAGCTAAGTATTTGAAGAGTTACATTCAACTGTCACGCTTGGAGAATATAAGGGGCTCTACGTGTATAGTGTTGGGCAAAAAAAAATGCTAATTTGTACTAAACTGCGGTGTGCAAATAGGAGAATAAAAATCCAGATAACAAATAAAATCGAAATCCTTATTTCTGGTACAACCAGGGTGAAAATGAATGAGTAAAATATGAAAAAAAATATTGTTTAAAATCCCATTTGTGGAAAAATGTGGGTGAAATATTTTAAAATTTAGGTGAAAATACGTATGTTGGCAAGTATCAGAGGGGTAGCCATGTTAATCTGTATGCACAAAAACAACGAAAATTTATTGCCCAAATAAGATGCTACCGGACTCCTCGTTGTTTTTACATATGTTGGGCTGCGTGTGATGGGGTGAAGCTACAGTGAGTGCCACGCTACCAACGTGAAGTGAGTATTCAAATGGAAGAAAAATTCATATGATGGGCTGATTGGTTTGGTTACTGACATTCCTTTGTATTACTTTTTTTTAAGTATATTTCCCACACGATAAAAGCGATGCTTTCTATGTGTGTGGTGTGGCGAACTAATGGCAAAGCAGCGCCATCTGCTGGTGAATAGAATAAATACGTGTTGCGAGTTGAAATCCGTTCATTGGTCTACAGAATTTGAATGTTCTCCCATTGCAGCCGCACTGACAATCAAGGCTGTTGAAGAAACACACGAATAATTTCAAACAATTCCTCCCGCGAATCTCTCCTGGGATTTTCATGAGAGCCGGAGAGAGTTAGGAGGAGTGTTAGGAGCCCGACTACGTCCCAGTCTATATTATTGGTCAATACTACATGATCCCCGTCACTTTAATATCTGAGTGATTGAAAAGGATTTACCCCATAATCACTATGGTCAGGCAGAGAAATGTTATCACTTCTCTGGACAGAGGGGGAACTAAGGCACAGAGAGACTCAGTCAATTACCCAGATTGGCTAAGGGAATCTGTGGCAGAAACTGGAAACAGAGACCTCCTGTTTCCCAGACTCAGCCTTCTCCACCTCAACCCCATCCTTCTTCCCTCTCTCTCATCGCCACTAACGTCCGCTACGGAGTAAGCTGAACCCGATCTATTTCTTGTGTCTATTAAGAGTCCCCCACCCAAACTCCTCCCTCTTCCTCCAGCCTGGTTTCTGATCTATGTTCCCCAGTTGTAACTGCAGATCCTGTTCGCAGCAACATCTGGGACGAGTCAAACCTGTCTGCTATAAAAGAAATCATGGAGAACTCTTTCATTCTCAGAATTTGGATGTTCAATCTCTTAGGTAAACAGGTTGAGATGTTTAAAGGAGCCCAAGAGATTTAGGCGACCAGGTGCCAATACATTGTAAACCTAACCCTAGCCCTGCCCAACACCCACCGCCACACCCCAACTCTAACCCTAACCCCAATAACTGGAGTTAACTTTACCCTAATCCTAAAATTAACCTTAATGCCAACTTCATTTCCTTTGGAGTGAGGCATCCAAATCTCCTCGACTTCTTTGCAATCCCCAGCCTTAAAGTGCAATGCGCTTGGAGTCATTTACATGTGACAAGTACAGCTGAGGTGATGTTCTTGGATGTGATTGTCTAGTTGCAGGCGCAGCGCTGGGAGACTGGGCCCAGCCTGGGGAACTCTACGTGTCTCGAATAGAAGGAAACTCCTCTGGGACTCTCAGCGACACCCGTGTCTATCTGTACTGGTACCTCCGTTATCCCAGCCAAGCCCTGCAGTACGTTCTCCACAGAGCAGCGAGGGGATTCACATTGAGTGATATCTCAGGTTTCGCCCAGGAGATGTTTTCTCCCCAGGCCGATGACAGCTCCACAGTTCTGAACATCACAGCCCTGCAGCTGGCAGACACAAAAACTCCCCTCGCCTTGCTGCAGCGGAGGTTGCAGAAGTTAAAAGCCACAAGAAGCGCATTTGAATGTTTTTTTAACCCCATTCAATATAAACATTTGTGGATGATTATGGAGCTGTCGGTTTAGTTAGTCCACGCTCTGTCCTCCGCCAAAGTAAGTGCTTACTCAAAATACTAACATTAAAACATAACCTTTGGAGAATATAAAGGGAAAGAACTTAAATCGGGAAGAATTTGGGGCATCGTTACTCATGTCTGAATGGGACAGATACCGCGGTCGGGGTAAAATAATAAAAAAAAGCAAGAGAGATTGTAACTGAAACATGGCTAACAAGAAAGACTGAAAAAATATAGGTTGAAACTACTGTTAAATTCATTTTTGGAAAAATTAGGGCAAAATACATGATCTAAAATTAAATATATGGATAATATACCTTCAAAATACCTGTTAATTATATCTGTGATGAGGTAAAGCTCTGGTTTCAAACTCCCTCAAGGTGTAATATAATCAAAAATGTAATTGAAAACTTGGATTTTTAGCTGGCTTGTTTGGAAAGTGTTATTACCTTGTCTTATTTTTAAAGAAGCCCTACATATCAAATGCGTTCTGTCTATAGCCTGGAAAAATAACGTGAATGCAGCGACACCTAATGGTGAAAATTATGAGTTTGTTTTGTCATTTGACATCTTTCCATGTTTTCTTTATTTTAACTTTCAGCAGCGGGGAAACAAAAATGCAGAAAAAATACCCCAAGAACATTGGCTGGGAATTTCAAAGGACATTACTGGAATTTGATATTTAAATCTCATTAAATTTCTCCTTCGAAAATCCCATTTGTCATTCTTAACGCCTCTGGGTATGTACTGAAATCTCTCCTACCCTAATACCTGAGCCGCTCAAGATATTTATCCTGCCGATCTCCACCCGAGGTAGAGGAATAGCAAGAGGTCGAGTTTACAGATAGAGGAACTGTGGCACAAAAAAGTTCACTGGTTTGCACCGGGTCACACCGGGAGTCTGTTACAAAACTGAGAACAGAAGCCAGATATCCTGAGTCCCAGACCAGTTCCGTATCCACAAATCAGTCCTTCTTCACTCAATCTTCGCACGATGTCAACTACAGAGTAACAGGGAGCCAGTGGTGTTTCCGGGGTCAGGTCACTTTTCCAAACTCCGCCCTCTTCCTGTAGGCTTGTTTCTGATGAACCTGGCCCACTTGTAGCTGCTTTCAGAGACCAGAAGCTTAATAGCCTCTTCGCAGCAACAGCTGAAAGAGTCAAACTCCGTCGCTATAGGAGACATCATGGACAAGTGTTTGATTCTCAGTATTTGGATATTTAATCACCTAGGTAAAGGGGCTCATTTTCAAAGGTGCCTAACAAATTTGTATGCACATCTCCTACCGAACCCTAAACCTATCCTCAAACAATTTCTCTAAGTCTCACCTAACTCTAACCTACTCTATTACTTTTATATCTTCTGGTGTAAGACACCTAAACCCCTTAGTCTTGTTTGAAATTCCAAACCTTACATTGCAATGCACATAGAGCCAGCTCTATGGGTCAAGTGCAGTTGAAATGTTGCCCTTGGATTTGATTGTCTTTCTGCAGGTGCTGCTCTGGGTGACTCGGTCCAGTCCAGGGAGCCTGAAGTTTCTAGATCAGAAGGAAACACTGTATCGCTCAGTTGTTCTTATGATACCAGCTCTAGTGATGTCTATCTGTACTGGTACCGGCAATATCCGCACCAAGCCCCGCAGTACATTCTCTGGAGAGGAGCGAAGTCCTACCGTGATCTCAGTGACACCGCAGCTTTCTCCCAGAAGAGGTTTTCTTCCCAGGCTGATGACAGCTCCACAGTTCTGAACATCACAGCCCTGGAACTGGCAGACACAGCGGTGTATTACTGCGCCCTGCGTCTGGCACAGTGACAGAGCCTCACAGCAGAGCTGTACAAAAACCCTCCCTCCTTGCTGCAGACAGACGTTAAGCACACCGAGGCGGGAATCATCGTCCTGGCAGGGGACGTGAAAGCGCTGTTGAAAACATATTGAATGTTGGTTTCAAGTTACTCCTCGCAAACCTGAAATCCTCATTCAAACAGCTCCATTAAAACATCACCCTTGCAGAATACACAGTGCATGGGCGGTACCGCACAAACATTACTGCATTTGTCCCACAAACACCAATGTCTGTGGTGCTGGGAACTGTCTTACTACCCCCATTTTATTATAAACGGGGAAAGCGGAAAAGGAGGTTCTGAGTCAGGTTTCTAGAAGGTATGTCTGGCGAGTTCACAAAGGAACTTGGGTGTGGTAAAGAAGAACATGCTTTTAGGTGCCTACAAAATCATTAGGCTTTACAACACCTGAGTTGGGTGCCCAGGCTCCCTATACAATGAACTGGGAGAGACAGACACCTCCGAATGGGATCTACTAAAGTCAGCAGGTTAGGCGGCTCCTCCAGCCAAGGGCAGATGCCAGGATGAGTGGCCTGTGATAGGCACCTAGATCTGGGCTGTGGGGAAATGCCTCTCTCTGAGATTGTAACTGGCAAACCCTCTCTTGCCATTAAACTGGGGGTTATGGGGTGGGAGGAAGGTGGAGGTCCTTTGTAACTTTTAACCTCATAGCTAGGGTACTCACTGGGCTATGGGATATTCTGATGGGGCGGGGGGCGGCGCAGGGGACCTCAGTGTTTTCTATTGAAGCTGTTCCACTGTAGATAAATAATTTGAAAAAGTCTATTGGAGCATTTTTCTTTCAGTGTTTATTCACAAGGGAACAGCTCTTTCAGGCCAAGTTGAGGGAGCCCCCTCCCCCCACTCTAACAATATCCCATAGCCCAGCAGTTGGGATACTCATCTACAAAGTGGCAGATCCCTGTCTACCACCCCGCCCACTCCCGCTCGAATGGACGTGGTGGTAGACTTGAACCACTGGTCTCTTGCATCCTAGGCGAGTACCCTAAAGACTGGGCTAAATGTAAAGAGGGAGGGGCTTCTCTCTTCCAGCTTGTGTGTAAACTGCCTATGGGGGGCGATCCGATAGGCGAGGTCTGGGCACACATACTGGGATGCTCTTAGCAGGTGAGTTAGGTGCAGGGTCACCCCATCTTCCTCTAGCTTGGGAATCACTCGGGTTTAGGCTTACATTTTTCTGTCATGGCAGTATGCATACTCAGAGGCAAACATACAAAAAACACAAAAACAAAACTTTTACTGGAAAAAAATTAGACATTAAGTGATTTTAGGCCACTACAGGGCTTGGGGGCAGCTGACGGGTTTTGTGAATCCTGGAAAGGCCTGATTCTGGGATTTAGGCACCTAGCTGCCACTCCGGGTGCCTGAATCCCTTTGTGAATCTATCCCTTTTGTGTCTTAAGATGGAGATAGGCGCCTAGAGGGGTTCAATAAGAGTTAAGCATTTAGGAGATTTTAAAATACCAGTAAGCCTCTATATTGCCTCATTAGGCACCTTAATACCTATAATAATCAGAGTCTAAATCACTTGCCCAAAAAGTCACCCAGGAAATTTTTCAGAGTAGCAGCCGGTTAGTCTGTATCAGCAAAAAGAAGGAGGAGTACGTGTGGCACCTTAGAGCCTACATTTGTTAGTCTCTAAAGTACCACAAGTACTCCTCGTTCTTTTTTCCAGGAAATTTGTGGCAGACCATGGAATCAAAGCCGGGTTACTTAGTATCTTTTAAGGGTAATTTTCAAAAACTCTTAAACCTCCCGTAATTCAGACATAAAACAATAGCCTCACTTTCAAAAATCCTCTGGAGAGAGAGACCCCCAGATAAAATATCCTATGAGAGACAGCAGATTTTCGCAAATGCCCAAATAAATCTGTTAGTCTTTTAAGTGCCACCGGACTCCTTGATGTTCTTGTTTTATTTGAGGGGTAGCCGTGTTAATCTGGATCTGTGAAAAGCGAGAAAGAGTCCTGTGGCACCTTATAGACTAACAGACGTTTTGGAGCATAAGCTTTCATGGGTGAATACCCACTTCGTCAGATGTACTGACCAAGAGACCCACGAACGCTTATGCTCCAAAACGTCTGTTAGTCTATAAGGTGCCACAGGACTCTTTGTCGCTTGTTGTATTTGACATTCACTAGAGGGCGCTCCACATCTTCATATCCATATTTTAAATTACATTAGGAGGTGTGGGTGTGTGTGAGTGAGAGAGAGAGAGAGAAAGTAACTTGGAATCAGAAGCTGAACGAGTTTTCCTCGTTGTCTAGCGTCACAAGCTGAGAGGGAGGCGACAAAGGTCACGGAGGAAGCAGGTTTCATCTTTAGGACATTAATGATCATTTTCAGAAGCACAGGGGGGGGGAAGAGGAGATATTCTATTACTAGCTGCAGATCTAGTAACAACACAAGGATAACCCGAACCTGCAAAATGCTCTTGTACGTCGCTGTACAGCTCTGGCTTCTGCTTCCGCAGTCAGGTGAGACTAAAAACTTTCATTTGAAATAAAAGCTTTTACAAAGACAAAAATAAAGGTCTCTGAACAAAGAAATCGTGGGAGGAATTTTGTTTTCCTTTGCAAAGAGACAGCCAGGTTACCATCACAAACTAAGTCATCAGTGTGCTGGGAATAGAGAGATGTTTTTAAGGTGTGACTCAGACCTACACATACACAGGCTGAACTTTTCACAGGAGCACAAGGGAGTGAGGGATCCAAGTGCCACGGAGTTTAAAAGTTCCAGCCAGACATAGATCGGTGTTTAAAGCTTTTCTTCCCCCCACAGGTCTTGCACAAAGTGACTCCGTGGACCAGTCTCCTCCAGAAGTGAGCGTCTCAGAGGGACAAAGTGTAACTTTACACTGTAACTTCACCACCGCTGACTCAAGCCCGTATCTGTTTTGGTACCGGCAGTTTCCGAACCGGCCTCTCCAGCATATACTGACTAAAGCGGAGTTTGATGCTCCGGATCAGACACTTTTCCAGGGAAAATTCTCAGCATCTTTGTACATGGCTAATGAGACGGTTCCCTTCCAGACTGAGGCTGTTTCTCACCAGGAGAGCGCTGTGTATTACTGTGCGCTGAGACCCACAGTGCGGGAGAACTGCATCTCCGCTCGTACGAAAAGTTGCTTAGGGAAACATGATAGAATCATAAACACGGGGCTGGAAGGGACATCGAAAGGCATCTACTCCAGCCCCCTGTGACGAGGGAGGACCAAATGTACATGGATTATCCTGGACAGGTGTTTGTCTAATCTGTTCTTTAAAAGAAACTATCCCCCCCTCATATTCTATTAATCTTCTCTAAAAGAAAATTTAGTTCCTGCACTTGGCCCTACTGTATATTCCTCTGTTTTTTATTATTAATGAAGTTTCTTTGGATTAAAATACATTTCTTATTGAAAAGACTGTACGTCATAAATGGAAAATGTTAGAACAAGGGTTACTAATTTAGTTTAACTTTTCATAATATTTTGTCACTACTATAATTTCAGATAAATGAAAACTATATTCAGGAGCCCTCCACCAGAGTTATGACATATATCAGGCAACAAGTTTATCAAAACAAGTCTGGCACTTCTAGGGAAGAAAAGGACTCCATCTATAAACGTGTAACCGATAGGCCTGCACCGCTTCCCGCAGCCCCCATTGCCTTGGAGCGGCGAATCGCGGCCAGTGGGAGCGGCGATGACCCAACCTGCCCACGCGGAAGGTAAACAAGCCTGCCCGCCAGGGTGATTACCCTGACAAGCGGTGTGCCAAAGGTTGCCGATCCCTGTGCTAAAACGTGTTTACATCACCAACAAGACGCGTGGCCGTGCATTGATTCACTCCCCCTGCCCCCATGAAATCCAAAACAGCTGAGCCCAGTTTAATTCAAGCCAACTGTACTCAAATCAAGCCAACCTGGCTAAACCCTATATCCCTCTGAACCATCCCAACACAATCCAATCAAGCCAAACCCAAAGCAGTGCAACCTAACTCAATTCAATGAAATTCAATCCCAAATCCAACTCGGATGATTACAGCCCAAACCAACCGAATCCAAACCCATGGAAACTCAGTTCAACTCAATCCATTCCAAACCCCCCCCCTCCCCGAAAAAAACAAACAAACTCAAAGAAACCCAACCCAGTCGAATAAAACGCAACGCAATCCAAACAAAAGCACAGACAAAAGCCCCAAACAAATGAAACATTTTCCAAGCAAGACTGAATCTCTTTGAAATATTTTAATGAACAGCAAAACATTTCCCACTGCCACCCACCTCTCTGCCTAATCTCAGTTGAAAACAGATCCTACTCTTTGTAACAGCCCTAAAAGTTTACAGCTCACGGGTAGGTGCCCGGTTCTCAGTAAAGAACTCTCAGAACGGGAATTCCTTTCCCAGTCTGATCCCGCAAAGCTCAATACTCGGATATTTAGGGAATCCTTCGAAGTGTGTGTGAATTAACCCCGACTTTCCCTGAATGAGCTCCGTGCGCGCCTCGGGTATAACTTATCCTCCAGGGGGACTTTTGCGAAGTATTCAACTTGAATATTTAAATGTGACATTTGCAGATATGAAATATACATAATGATATATTTCTAAAATAATTTCGCTTCAGTGTTTTTGAAATATCCGATATTTCAGAAACACTGAAGCCAATTTCTTTTAGAAAAAAAAATCCGAGGGACTCCATACTCATTGTGCACAGGCGAACAAGAATCCTTGAGAAACTGGTTGTAGGGATGCGGGGTCCTAGATTTCTCCGTCATATAATTTACTCTATGTATCACAAATCACTTATGTGTTTCCTACTTAATGTAAACACCTGCAAAGAGAGTCGCACTTATCAGCAAATCATGACACTTTAAAGAAGGTCTGAGAAAGCTGTTCACAAACGGAACCAACCTCTCCTCGTTTCCTGTGGGTTAGGGAGGGATCTCACTTCCACATACGCCCTTAGTAGGCCAGTGGCTGAAGAAATGCGGCGAGATTAATACATTCAGGCAGGACGCTGTCTCTTCAGAGCTCAAGGGTTCAGGGTGGAATTGAAACCTGAGCCTCTCTGCTTAACACAATGAGCAAACGTTTAATGTTCGGCCTTTTTATTTTCACTCTATATCCAGGTAGCTGGTCGTCGAGTTATGCTGATTACTCCCGAATCTCTCTTTTTTTTCTCTTTTTACACACACACACACCTCCGCCCTGGCAGTGTGTGTGTGTGTGTCTCTTTCTGTCCCCATACTCCCCTCTCTCATTCTAGCTAAGGTATAGAAGAGAGCACTCAGACTGCACACAACTGCTGTATTTTCTCTCTCCATTTCTTGTTGCAGGTGCGGTGCTGGGTGACTCGGTCCAACCCAGGGAACCCCAGATGTCTGGAGTTGAAGGCGGCTCCGTGACCCTCAGCTGTTCTTATGAGTCTAGTTACACTGCTGGTGTCTATCTCTACTGGTACCGTCAGTTCCCGAATCGAGCCCCGCAGTACATCCTCCGGAGAGGAACGAAGGGATCCAGATCTGGCAGTGATACTGCAGACTTCGCCCAGGAGAGGTTTTCTTCCCAGGCTGATGGCAACTCCACAGCTCTGAGCATCGCCGCCCTGGAGCTGGCAGACACCGCGGTGTATTACTGCGCCCTGCAGCGGGCACAGTGACAGAGCCTCACAGCAGAGCTGCACAAAAACCCTCCCCTCTCCTTCCCTTCACCTTCAGGGGCTCGGCATGGAAGAGGGACCAGAGAGAGCGTCCCCATTACCCAGCATTCGCCCCTAGGGAGGGATGCAGCGCTGGGCCATAGCGCAGACAGACAGGTGCTGTCCTCCCTGTCAACATCTCGCTGATACATTATATATATATCCATAAATATATGTCAATGCATCGACGCCTTTCTGCCTTTCTTGCGGCTCTTAAATCCCAGCCCAAATGTTTAATCGCAGCGGCGTCTGTCTCTGTCAGTAGCTGTGCAGCACCCAGAAGAATGGGTCACTGATGTCAGCTGAGGCTAGACTTACCCACAGGACCTTGCGTCCTCCTCCTCATGCCCCTCACTAACCGCAGAACTTGAGCGTTTTACACAATTACTTAATGACAAAAGATTCGGAGATCCAAAAAGTCGGAACTATGTGACCATTAAGACATGATGTGGACATTTCATATGTCAAAGTAAATAAACTTAAATCAAACTCCAATAAGTTTCCAGTATTGTTCTTAACTGAGTTTTACAGCTAGGCAAAGAATTATCAGTGGAAATATTTTGTGTGTGTGTGTGTGTGTTGAAATCCCCATTTATTGACTTTTACTGCTAGAAATCTAATCCTGCCAAGCCTATATATAGGGCATAAAGAGGATGCTCATCTCGTGGATTCATTTTGCAAAGCTTTATGACCGGCTGCTAGCCTGATGTCAACTCTCCAGCTTTTTCAGTCAGGCTTGGGACTGGCAGAGTTACAACCACTAATACTAGCCACTAACCAGGTGTTAAATGGAGAAGTCTAGGAAGATTTTTTTTTCTTAAGAAACAACGAAACATTTTCCCAAAACTCCTGTAACTAAGGAATGGCTTGTAGGAATAGTCTTTGAAATAATCTCTTCTGGAGATAAGTAACACAGAGATACACAGATTTTTAAGTTTGATCCCTCGGATAACAAGGGATAGAGAATGTCTCCCAAGGACTCCCGCACCAGATCCATAACTTATGATGGACCTAGAGAATCGGGAGAAATTCCGTGTGAAAATAATCCTTTCCCCCCACTCCAGAGAAATATCTGAATGGTTTCTGGAGGATACGTCCATCCATGGGTACTAGACAAGATGTTCAAGGATGCAACCCCATGCTCTTGGTGCCCCTAAATCTCTGACTGTCAGATTCTAGGACTGGACGACAGGGGACGGATCACTTGATGATTGCCCTGTTCTGTTCATTCCCTGTGAAGAACCTGGCATTGGCCAGAGGATACTGGGCTTCATGGGTCATTGGCCACACCAGATCATTCTTATGTTTTCTTGTTCGTTTTTCAAATTTGCTTGCATAATTTATTATGTCCACTAGGGGGCGTTCCTGACTTTCTGGTAATTATATTTGACAGTGTATTTTATTTATTTAAGGTTTAATTGAATCAGGCAACTCCCTGGACAACATTTCTTTCGCAACTCTAAAGTCATAACGAGGGGGAAGTCACAGAGAGGGCACTTTTACAGCAGACACATTCTTTTAATGCGCAAATCATGAGAAAAAAAACCCCTAATAACTCCATAAAGAGCCTAGTAAAAAGCAGGAGACTTTGAAGCTGCAAAATGGCCTTCTTCCTTGCTCTACGGACCTGCCTTCTACTTGTGAAGTCAGGTGAGATAAATGTTCATTTTTAGTGAATTTATTGCGTTTCTTAAGAGCTACAGCAGTCCTGCTATAACAGGCTCGGTTTTTCAAAGAAGCCTAGGGAATTAGGAACCCAGTTTCCTAACCACCTTTTGAAAATCCCACGTAATTATTTAAAAAGAAACGAGGTTATCTGAACCAGAAAACAGTATGGTTTTATGGAAACAACTTTCCTTTCCTTTCCTGATACTTTAAAATGGAAACCAGTTTCTACATAGGATCATCAGAAGCTACAAACAAACCTTTTTTGAAAGGTGCAGCGGGTGGAAGAGCCACCAAACAGAGACGGTTTCCCATAGAAATCATTACCAAACACCCCTACCCTCCCCTAGTTTCCTCTCGGTTTTTCAGGGAGGCACGTGGGTCGGTTTATAACATTCAGCCAACAATCCCCTTGCTTCGCTATTGTGTTTTCACCGACTCTTTGTGACTCAAAGCAGAGTCTGCTAAACAAAGGCCATGCGTTTTGTTCTAAGCCTTTTTATACTCACTCTGTATCCAGGTAATGGAGCTGTTCGCTTTGCTCATGCAGCCTGGCTCACTGCTAATTAAACCCCCCCTCTCTCTCCTCCCAAAACCAGGACCAATCCACCAGCGTTCTCCATTCCTTTGCAGCACTTTCTCCATTTCAATCTATCTGCTGTTTTATATATATCCCCCACTGGCTGCCTACTTGTAGTCCCTTTTCCCCTTCCACGCTCCCTCTCTCGGTTCGGCACTCCGCTTGTCTGTAACCGGTACATTGCATTCATTTATTTCTTGTCGCAGGTGCTGCGCTGGGTGATTCGGTCCAGTCCAAGGAACCCCACGTGTCTGGAGTGGAAGGAGGTTCAGTAACGTTCAGCTGTTACTACAATACCACCGATTTTTCGGGCGTCTATCTCTACTGGTACCGACAGTCTCCTAACCGGGCCCCGCAGTACATTCTGCGGAGAGGGACGAAGGTCTACGCTACTTATAGCGAAAATGCAGATTTCGCCCAGGAGAGGTTTTCTTCCCAGGCTGATGACAGCTCCACAGTTCTGACAATCACAGCCCTGGAGCTGACAGACACCGCGGTGTATTTCTGCGCCTTGCAGCGGGCACAGTGACAAAGCCACGGAGCAGAGCTGTACAAAAACCCACCCCTTCCTTCCCATTCACCCGCCCTGCACTGGAGAGAGACCAGAGACGGGCGTCTCCGAAGCCCCGCAGTCTACCCCCAGTCACAGGTACAGATACAGCTCTGCTCTAGGTGACAGGAAATTACAGACAGCGATGTCCCAACCCCACATCTTGATCGCTCGCAGGAAGGTGTCAGGCTGAGGAATATGGTTAAATTCTGTTTCACCCATAGAGACTTGGGCAAATGACTAGGGGCGAGATTTTATAGAATCATAGAATACCAGGGTTGGAAGGGACCTCAGGAGGTCATCTAGTCTAACCTCCTGCTGAAAGCAGGACCTAATACCAACTAAATCATCCCAGCCAGGGCTTTGTCAAGCCTGATCTTAAAAACCTCTAAAGAAGGAGATTCCAGCACCTCCCTAGGTAACCCATTCCAGTGCCTCACCACGCTCCTAGTGAAAATGTTTGTCCTAATATCCAATCTAAACTTCCCCCACTGCAACTTGAGACCATTACTCCTTGTTCTATCATCTGGTACCACTGAGAACAGTCTAGATCCATCCCCTTTGGAGCCCCCTTTCAGGTAGTTGAAAGCAGCTATCAAATCCCCCCTCATTCTTCTCTTCTGCAGACTAAACAATCCCAGTTCCCTCAGCCTCTCCTCATAAGTCATGTGCTCCAGCCCCCTAATCATTTTTGTTGCCCTCCGCTGGACTCTTTCCAATTTTTCCACATCCTCCTTGTAGTGTGGGACCCAAAACTGGACACAGTACTCCAGGTGAGGCCTCACCAATGTCGAATAGAGGGGAACGATCACGTCCCTTGATCTGCTGGCAATGCCCTTACTTATACAGCCCAAAATGCCGTTAGCCTTCTTGGCAACAGGGGCACACTGTTGACTCATATCCAGCTTCTGGTCCATGGTAACCCCTAGGTCCTTTTCTGCAGAACTGCTGCCTAGTCACTCGGTCCCTAGTCTGTAACAATGAATGTGATTCTTCTGTCCTAAGTGCAGGACTCTGCCCTTGTCCTTGTTGAACCTCATCAGGTTTCTTTTGGCCCAATCCTCTAATTTGTCTAAATCCCTCTGTATCCTATCCCTACCCTCCAGCATATCTACCACTCCTCTCAGTTTTGTGTCATCTGCAAACTTGCTGAGAATGCAGTCCACGCCATCCTCCAGATCATTAATGAAGATATTGAACAAAGCCGGCCCCAGGACCGACCCTTGGGGCACTCTGCTTGAAACCGGCTGCCAACTAGACATGGAGCCATTGCTCACTACCCGTTGATCCCAATGATCTAACCAGCTTTCTATCCACCTTATAGTCCATTCATCCAGCCCATACTTCTTTAACTTGCTGGCAAGACTACTGTGGGAGACTGTATCAAAAGCTTTGCTAAAGTCAAGGAATAACACATCCACTGCTTTCCCCTCATCCACAGAGCCAGTTATCTCCTCATAGAAGGCAATTAGGTTAGTCAGGCACGACTTCCCCTTGGTGAATCCATGCTGACTGTTCCTGATCACTTTCCTCTCCTCTAAGTGCTTCAGAATTGATTCCTTGAGGACCTGCTCCATGATTTTTCCAGGGACTGAGATGAGGCTGACTGGCCTGTAGTTCCCCGGATCTTCCTTCTTCCCTTTTTTAAAGATGGGCACTACATTAGCCTTTTTCCAGTCATCCGGGACCTCCCCTGATCGCCATGAGTTTTCAAAGATAATGGCCAATGGCTCTGCAATCACATCCGCCACCTCCTTTAGCACCCTCGGATGCAGCACATCCGGCCCCATGGACTTGTGCTTGGCCAATTTTTCTAAATAGTCCCGAACCATTTATTTCTCCACAGAGGGCTGCTGACCTTCTCCCCATACTGTGCTGCCCAGTGCAGCAGTCTGGGAGCTGACCTTGTTCGTGAAGACAGAGGCAAAAAAATCATTGAGTACATTAGCTTTTTCCACATCCTCTGTCACTAGGTTGCCTCCCTCATTCAGTAAGGGGCCCACACTTTCTTTGACTTTCTTTTTGTTGCTAACATACCTGAAGAAAACCTTCTTGTTACTCTTAATATCTCTTGCTAGCTGACTCCAAGTGTGATTTGGCCTTCCTGATTTCACTCCTGCATGCCTGAGCAATATTTTTATACTCCTCCCTAGTCATTTGTCCAATCTTCCACTTCTTGTAAGCTTCTTTTTTGCATTTAAGATCAGCAAGGATTTCACTGTTTAGCCAAGCTGGTTGCCTCCCATATTTACTATTCTTTCTACACATCAGGATGTTTTTTTTCCTGCAACCTCAGTAAGGATTCTTTCAGAAGTCTGATTTCCCTTGCACACCCCAAGTTTCACTTCACTTAAAAAAAAAACAGATTTAAAAATACAAAAATTGCACACCCAGACTATTACTGAAAAAATTGCTTTCTTTCCCAAGACATTTTAATTTGTACTGAATCGGCTAGTTCTTTTGATGTAGCCTGTTGTAAAACAAGGCAAATGTCTAGATGAGATGATGTACCCTTTGGAAGACCTCTATGCACCTCTGGTTGAGAACCACTGCCCTTGTGGGATTTTTGAAAGCACCTAGGGCAATTTTTTAAGCACGTTAAGAAGCAGACAATTGCTATCTACGACTTTAGGCATCCAAATACCACTAAAATCTTCTCGTTGGTGGGAATTTGAAGAGTGACTCACCAGTTTATATGCGTAACTCCCCTTGGCTTTCCTTTGGAGTGCCTGAGTGCTATAGTCAGCTATAACAATACCATATAATCAACCATCACAAGCACTTAAAAAAATCCCTTCTGTCCCAACACTCAGGAAATCACCTAAGCATAAAAACATAAGAAAGGCCATAGTGGGTCAGACCAAAGGTCCATCTAGCCTAGTAGCCTGTCTTCCCTGTGATCAGTGTCCAGTGCCAGGTGCCCCAGAGGGAATGAACAGAACAGGTAATCTTCAAGTGATCCATCCCCTGTCACCCATTCCCAGCTCCTGTAAAAAAAGAGGCTAGGGACACCATCCATGCCCATCCTGGCTAATAGCGATTGATGGACCTATACTCCATGAATGTATCTAGTTCTTTTTTGAACCCTGTTATGGTTTTGGCCTTCACAACATCCTCTGGCAAGGAGTTCCACAGGTTTACCATGTGTTGTATGAAGAAATACTTCCTTTTATTTGTTTTAAACCTGCTGCCTATTAATTTCATTCGGTGACCCCTAGTTCTTGTGTTATGAGAAGTAGTAAACAACAATTCTCTCTCTACACCAGTCATGATTTTGTAAACTTCTAACATATCTTCCCTTAGCCATCTCTTTTCCAAGCTGAAAAGTCCCATACTTATTAATCTCTCCTCATAGGGAAGCTGTTTCATATCCCTAATAATTTTTGTTGCTGTTTTCTGAACCTTTTCCAATTCAAATATATCTTTTTTTCAGATGGGAGCAACCACATCTGTACGCAGTATTCAAGATGTGGGCTTACCATGGATTTGTAGAGAGGCAATATGATATTTTCTGTCCTATTATCTATCCCTTTCTTAATGATTCCCAACATTCTGTTTGGTTTATTGACTGCCGCTGCACGTTTTGTGGATGTTTTCAGACAACTATCCACAGTGACTCCAAGATCTCTTTAGATCCCATCATTTTATATCTATAGTTGGGATTATGCTTTCCAAATACTTTGCAATTATCAACATTAAATTTCATCTGCCAAAGCAGATGTTTAAGTCGCAGGGAGTGACTAATGGTCCTTTCCTGCATGAAGGTCACTGATCATCAGTTGCACAGCAGGCACTTATTAATGACAATTAAAATTACCTGCCAAAAACACAGCAGCAATAATTCATTAAATAATAATATAGTATAATAATTAATGGAGATATCCCATCTCCTAGAACTGGAAGGGACCTTGAAAGGTCATCGAGTCCAGCCCCCTGCCTTCACTAGCAGGACCAAGTACTGCTGGTACGTTTTTGGGCAGTGACGCTCCTTTTATAATTCTGTGTTTGCACAGTGCCTAGCACAATAGAGTCCTGGTCTAAAACTAGGTCTTCTAGGGGCACCTGGGATACACTTAGTGTACAGCGCCTAACATAATGAGGTCCTGGTACGGGACAGGGGCTGTTGTGCTAATAATCACTCATAATCATGAGTTTAAGCAGGCAAGTTCTATGTGGAGAAGAATAGTGAGAAAATGATTGATAGCTTCTTTATAAAAAAACCTTTTCCCCAAAGCCCGTAATTCAGGACTGGCTGGTAGGAATAATCTGTTTAAAGTAGAAAGGGGTCTGTCTGCTTAAGCTAAGCACCGCATCTACAAACAGAGATTTTAAGGGTAGAAGGGAGCACTGTGACCACGTAGTCTGATCTCCTGAATAAGGCAGGGGAGAGAATATCACCCAACGAGTCCTACTTGCAGCCCATACTTTGTGGTTGAAGTAGAGCAGCATGAGAAATTCCATTTAACAATAAGACATTTTAGTCTCAGAAAGGTTTCTGAAATGGCTTTCTTGCTGGCTTTTGATATTTTCTTGCATGGTTTCTTACAGCCACTAGTGGGCGCCCCTGACTTACACATAGTGATGTTTCACATTTCATTAGATATTTCGTTCTATAACAATATTTGAGTCAAACTGACTGACAGAAGTTCCCTTGTGACTTCAGCATCATAGGACAGGCGTGGAAGAGAGGAGGTGGCCTCAGAAAGAGCAGATCTAACATTTTAAGCCGGAATTAACATTTAAACAAATTAAAGGAAGAATTATTTTATAATTAACTAAAGACTCCTAAAAAAAAGATAAATGTATGCTGCAAAATGCTTTACTACTTGGCTTTACCGCTCTACCTTCTGCTTGTTTACTCAGATGAGAAATGTTTACTTTGACTGAATTTAGTATTTATGTTACTTAAAAACTACAGTATTCCTATTATGTCAGGGTAGGATTTCAAAAGACTCTAAGAGAGTTGGGCATCCAGCTTCCTCATGGGCACACAATACTTAATAACAACATAGAATATTTTTACCAGTACCGGCTCTGGCTTTTTTGCCGACCGGCCGGAGAGCAGGGGGGAGGGCTGCGAGCCCAGCCGGGGCTCCGCTCTCCCCGGCAGCCGGAGCGCCCCGCAGCTCCACTCCAGGTGCCGCCCCAAGCACAAGTTTGGTGGGCTGGTGCCTCGAGCCGGCCCTGATTTTTACGAGAACAAATTTCACCCAATATTTCTGGGGAAAAGCTTTGTCCTCCTGCAAAACAAAGCTCGGTTCAACAGTGGTAACCAGTCTGTATACAAACTATTCTTGAAATTACAGACATATAGTAGAAAGGAAAAGGAAAACGAAAGTTCTTTAATGGCCTTTTATTCCCTTTACAGGCTTTGTTCAAGGTGATTCTGTGTTTCAGTCTCCTCTGGAGGTGACAGTTTCAGAGGGACTTGATTTATTATTACAGTGTAATTTCACCACCATGTCTAGCAGCCTGAATCTCTTCTGGTACCTCCAGTATCTGAACCAACCACCCCAGCATATACTGACAGCCGGGGCCAACACACAACATTTTGCACCTGAGTCGGGGAGCTCAAATGACACCCCTATTCCCCTTGCTTGGGCCAAAACTTTGAAAGGTCTCAATCTGCTTTCTTCCTGTTCTACTCCTCTCAGGATACTGCTCCGCTACCTGCCCCGATAAAGGAAAATTAACGGCTTAAAATGCCTGGTTCAAAAATTTTAAGTAACACTTAACTTTCAAGCTCCTGTACAGCGAATGTAACTTTACACTGGCATTTTTATGTTTGAATAAGCAAAGTGGTGCTTTCTGTGCCTTCTTGGTTGCAAAGATTTGAACTGCTTCCTGAAGGTCCGCATGTGATGGTGCACCCCATAAGTCTTTATGGAAATATGCTTATGAATGTATCTATGGCATAACTGGAATATGTTTTATGCTACATATGCCATGTAACACATCTATGTAAAGATTATGATCTACTGAATCTATTCATCCTATTTGTATGCATGTGTCCTTGTTGTATTCGAAGTTATGAATATTGGCTGTGTAAGTGTTTGATTTTAAATAGCCTTAGTAAAGCATTTGGGCAACTTCTTTAGAAAGGAATGTGCAAGTTAAGTGCCCAATCAAGAAGCACTTAATGGACAATGGATCTTGGAAGGTTCCAATCCACATAAGAAGTTTACATGAGGACGTTCAAGGTAGCATGTGAACCATGGCTCCTACCTGTAAGTTTTGGAGTCACAGGGGGCTGCCCATAAAAAAGCCCTGAAGTTAAGAAACAGAGAAATACAGGCCCAAATTAAGGCCCAGAAGCATGAACTGGCTGTTATGGAGTAAAAGAAACAAACCCTTCCAGCTGCTGGCTCCACTTCCCCAAAAATCCACAAATGGGAGCAACTGTGTCTACAGTATGATGAATCCAGTGATATTGCCAAATATTTCATCACCTTTGAGAGACTGTGCACCCTCCACGCAATTCCTGAAGATCAAAAGATAACCACATTGATAACAAAATTGACTGGCAGAGCTCTGCACGTATTCAATAAGATGCCTATTAATAATGCTTCAAACTATGGTAAATTTAAGGAACTGGTTTTGAAAAAGTTTCAGATTACACCTGAAACCTACAGGGTTAAATTCATGAGTCTTAAGAGGGGCTCTGGATTGAGTAATTTGGCTTAGGTAAATGAAATTAAGAAAATGGTAAATAGTGGGTAAGGGGGAAGGCATTACAAGCTTGGAAGGAATATTTGATTTGGTTGCTCAGGAACAATTCCTAAATATGTGCAGTAATTACAAAAAACAGTATATGTGGGACAAAAAGGTAAATGCAGTGGGTAAATGAGCTGGGTATGCAGACTCTTATGAGCAAGCACAAACTGCAATTAACCATAAAACACTAGCAGAGGGGTACAGGGTTCGGGAAAAGCAGAATCACCATTTTACCCCTGGGAAAAAGGAGGCTGGGTGTTCACCTCCTCTGTTACTCGTCCCAAATCTCCGGTACCAGTAGAGGAGTGGAAAAGGTGTAGCGGAGCACCAGACCCTCCAGCTAACCTTTTGGGAACAGAGAGTGGGGTATCCAAGAGAATCTTACCAATTCAAAGCACCCCATTGAAAGATGCAGTTCTTGCTATGCTTGTAAAAAATAAAACTGTCTCGTCAAGGGACAAGGAAAAAAATCTCTGCATGGGTAAATCTTCACAAGGGAGTGGGTTCCAGCCTAGAGAAATTCCAGAGGGAGAGGCTGAGGGCAGGCACGGGTGCAGTACACCCTTTTCTCGCCAAAGCCTCAAACACATGGCTGTATTAAAAGCCACCCCCAAAGAGGCAAAATACTCTGCATCAGATTGCCTACCAGGAGGCACAAAGAAATGGGAAAATGCAGTAGACACTAAACAAGCTAAATCATGTTACATAACTGATTTGTGGAAAAAAAAACTGTTGGAAATGCCAGGGATGGTAACAAGAGAGTCCCACAAGCATGTTACTTTCAGCCTAAACCTGTGAACAGACTGAAAGCTTGCCACAGCAGCAAAAGCATAACACGCCCATGCTAATGTGTAGAAGGGGAAATTGAGGCACACCGCCTCATGGCATTGGTGGCTAAATGCCAAGACACCGACCCTTTAACAAATATTGCTGTCTGCATTCTGCTAGCAATACTACACCCCAACCTGTTTTCAGGCACCCGGGGACCAGGAACCCCCAAACTTGCTAGAACACTTATAAATAACATCATATGGTTTAAAGGCACTGAAAGGGAGTGTGACCAAAGACAAACAAGGATTTTACATGCACTGCCTCTGCCGTGGACAATGTCTAAGTCTCTGGCAGTAAATTCAGGAGGAGAGTGTGACGGTGCCCCCCATAATGCTTTATGGAAATATGCTTATGAATGTATATATGACATAACTGGAATATATTTTATGCTATATATGCCATGTAACACATCTATGTAAAGGTTATGATCTACTGAATCTATTCATCCTTGTTGTACTCCCATGTGATTTCAGAACTCCACCCTGTAGCTGAAATTCTACACAGGGGGAAGGAGGGGTGTCCACCCACAAGAGAAAGTCTACTTAAACCCCTGGGAAACCCCTCCATTTTGTCTTCAGCTGGCTCAAGAGATAGCCTCTCCACCCCCAAAGGACACTTGAAAGAAACTGGAACAAAGGACAGTAACTACAGGGGGTGTGAGTGATTGCTGGACCCAGACTAGAAGAAGACTTGTCAGAGCCCTTCTAGGGAGGTGTGTGTGTGTGTGTGTGTGTGTGTGTGTGAGAGAGAGAGAGAGAGAGAGAGAGAGAGAGAGAGGGTAAGCTTATTTGCTTGTGTGTAGAGTCTTTCGTTATTGTTAATACATTTTCTTGGCAATGCTTTTACCTTAAGAATAAAACGTGCTTGCTTAGAAAAAAGCGCTGTGATAACTTAAAACTGTGGAAAATTACCTGAGAAGAGAAAGCAAAGCAGAGGTGCTGGCATCTTTGGGCAGTCTGCCTAACTGGGGACAGGTGTAGGCAGGGAGCTGTGCAGCCTGGAAATACCCTGATCAGGAGAGAGAGACACACACTTTTCTCTCTAAGAAAGCTAACAGTTGTGGGGCCAGAAGCTGGAGGCGGGTGCTTGGAACATGGAGGGGGAATATAGGTGCAGTTGCCCAGAACTGTGACCAGTGGACCATCCTTCCTCTCTTAGGGTACATCTACACTACAGCGGGGAGTCGATTTAAGATACGCAAATTCAGCTACGTGAATAGCGTAGCTGAATTCGACGTATCGCAGCCGACTTACCCCACTGTGAGGACGGCGGCAAAATCGACTTCTGCGGCTTTCTGTCGGAGGCGCTTACTACCACCTCCGCTGGTGGAGTTAGAGTGCCGATTTGGGGATCGATTGTCGCGTCCCAACGGGACGCGATAAATCGATCCCCGAGAGGTCGATTTCTACCCGCCAATTCAGGCGGGTAGTGTAGACCTAGCCTTAGAAGTATAGCCTGAGACCCACAAAGTGACCTGAGAGCTTTAGGCACTACAGTCCCACTGAAGATTTTTCATCAGGCAAGTTTTAAAAGATGACTGTAAACCATGGCTAGAAGAATGTTTTAAGAAGTGCTACATTATGAATTTCATCCAAGCCCCTTAGCTCTGAAATGGCTTTCAGGAAACATCTATAGGCTGCATACACTGCTTCTCTGGGAAGATGCCATCCATGAGACAGGCCACCAGAAAATAAGGGTACGTCTATACCCAGCCGCTAGTTCGGCGGCTGGCAATCAAACTTCTGGATTCGACTTATCGCGTCTTGTCTGGACGCGATAAGTCAAACCCGGAAGTGCTCGCCGTCGACTGCTCGGCGAGAGGAGTACCGCGGAGTCGACGGGGGTACTTCGAACTTCAGCTACGTTATTCACGTAGCTGAAGTTGCGTACCTTAGTTCAATTTGGGGGTTTAGTGTAGACCAAGCCTAAGTTATTTCTCCCCATGAGTGGGCTGAGAATGCTTTTCTTGCTCCCCCTCCACTTTTCTACTAGAGGGCGCTCCAGAGCAACATATCCCATACTATTTTCTTGGTTTATTCTATTACTTTAGTCCCAGGTGGTGACAGGAAGGCCACGCACAGGTCACAGAAAGAGCAGGTTCCATGTTTATAATAGCAACGGTTAAATGAGACGCAGCAGGCAGAAATCCTTTGTAAGTAATTGGTGAAGATAATCTAAAGTTACAAAATGCCCTGCTTGATTCTCCATCTCCATCTTATTCTGCTGCTGTCAGGTGAGAGCCATTTTCATTGTGAAGCAGATGTATAAATACTTCAGAAGCTCAACTTTTGTGATATTTGGCAAGTAAAATGCAATCTCTAAAAAAACCCAGAAAATATATGGGTATTTTATGTAATTATTTTGGCAAACACTGGAATTGTATTAAAAATCACATTTTCGCTCATCAGATGTGCTTTGAATGATAGATAAATATTACAGAAAAAAAGGATGCATAAAAAACGTATTTCAAGATCTTTCCCCCCTTTGCAGGTATTGTTGAAAGTTTTTCTGTGTCCCAGTCACCTCCGGAGCTGAGAATCTCCGCTGGACACAATGCTACATTGCAGTGTAACTTCTCCACGACAGACAGAAACCCCTATCTGTTTTGGTACCGTCAGTATCCGAGCCAGCCTCCCCAGCATGTATTGACTGCTTTCAGGTCTGGTGATGAGAACAAGTTTGCCTTCGGGAAATTCTCAGCAGTTTTGTATTTGGAGGATAAGGATTATTTTATTAATAAGATGCGTCTGACCTTGGATATTGAAGAGGTGTCTCTCCAGGACTCCTCCGTGAACTACTGTGTTATCAGATCCCACTACGGAGTAGGGCAATATCTGTATCTGTACAAAAAGGTAAAGATAGCTCAGAGCACATAGTGTGGAAGGCACTGTGTTTTTCTGCTTGACAACTTCTTTGTCGAAGTTTAGTTCCATTCAGGCTTCACACCCCGGCTGGATCATATATATTTCGACTGTAAATTTTTGCTCTTTTTATTTAAATGAAGATACTTTTGCCATTTGAATGATTGAAGCCCTTAAATGCTTTAAGGAGTGTGCAATGGTATTTTCACTTTCAGTCATATTTCTTCCCGCTATCACTTCATGTGTTGCTCATTGTTTACTACTGTACGTGCTCCCAGATTCTTGGGCCCAATCCAGGAAACCACGTAGGCACCTGCTTTAGTCTTGCGGAAATAAATGGGCTACACACACATTGCTAAAACAAATAAACGTGTTTAAGGGCTTCACAGGGTCAGGAGTTTAGTTTAAAACGCTTAAGATATAAATGATTAATACATATTTTCAGTCTCTATCCCTGTATAATATTATACCACCAAGCGCCTCTTAACCAAGCATGACTACTTATACTCAGTGATATTTACGAGAGTAGTTACTGCCGAAATTTGCAATGTTTTAATACCATATTTGCTGCCTTTGCAAAAAAATTTCCTTGAGAACTTGGTTACCAAATTTTCTATATTTAGAAACACCTGCTAAATAAAACGGGGTCAGATTCTGGTCTCTTTTACAGCAATGGAAGCCTGAGACAACTCGAGTGGTCCAGATCCTCATCTAGTGAAAGGCATCGTAGTTCTAACAAAGCCAATGTCTGTCTGTCTGTCTGTGAGTAGGATGTGGGCAGGCAGCCCAAGGGTTAGAGCCGGAGTGAGCATCCAGAAGACAGAGCCAAGGGGCAAAGCCAAAGTGAGGCATGGAGCTGAGGGCCAGGGTAGGATTACCTGCAAGTGAGGCCAGGTGGAGTCCAAGGCAGGAGCGGGGCTGGAACAAGCCAGCCCAGAAGCTAGAGTAGCAGCCGTGGCAAATGATTTGGGCAACTCCTGAACTGCCGCTGCTGCTGGGCTTAAGAGCTGGAACTCTTCCAGCCAATCAGGCTGTGTAGTCTATGAGGCAGCCCCTGTAGGCCAGCTGTGCTCTTTAGGATTCCCAGCTACGGGGTCTGCTGCAAGTCCTGATTCTTGGGCGTTTCTTTCTTTCTTTCTTTCTTTCTTTCTTTCTTTCTTTCTTTCTTTCTTTCTTTCTTTCTTTCTTTCTTTCTTTCTTTCTTTCTTTCTTTCTTTCTTTCTTTCTTTCTCAGTTACCTATTAACGAGAAAACAAAGCGCTGACTAAATGCACCTGAGGTCACCAGAGAACGCAATCTCTTTCCTATACTCTGACAATTACCAACAAAAATACAATAAAAAAATCAAGACATTTTTTCTAGAAGTGGGATGAGATCCCCAGATGGATTACGAGAAGGAAGTAAGCATGATGTTACAGTCAGCCACAAACCCCAGCGCCCTTTGCTTCCTGGGAAGCTGTGTGTTCACATCCGCCCCAGAGAGAAGTTTGGCAGAATCTGGGTCAGGTTTTAACACTCGAGGCGCCTTCTGCAGAGCGTGGAGGTTTGAACACCTCTCAGTGGAACTACCGGGGGCCACTTATCTCAAACAATGAACAAGGGTTTGCTTCTGAGCCTATTCCTAGGTAACTGTTGTTTTAGCTTTGTTCGGGCAACTTGTCTCACTGCCTGTGAATCCGTCTCATACCAAGTTGCAGCCTTAATTATCTTTCTACCAGCTGTCTCTTTCTTTCCCTCACTCCGCCTTTCTCTGTCTAACGATCTCCGTTACTCTGCTCTCGCTCTCTCTCAAAAGAGTGCACTCAGACTATCTATCTATCTCTCCCTCCCCATACACCCCCTCTATCTGTCTACACATCCCCTCCATCTAGCGCCATCCACACTCCCCCCATCTAGCTGGTGTATTTTGTTTTGTGGCAGGTGCTGTGACGGGCAATTCAATCCAATCCATTGACCCCGACGTGTCTGTCATAGAAGGAGACGCTGTGACCCTCAGCTGTTCCTACAGCACCAGCTATAGCGGTGTCTCTCTCCAATGGTACCGCCAAAACCCCAGCCAAGCCCCGCAGTACGTTCTCCAGAGAGGAGCGAAGGGAAGCACAATCAGTGACCACGCAGAGTTTGCCCGGAAGAGATTCACATCTGAGACTAACGCCACTGCTACAGTTCTGATCATCACAGGCCTGGAGCTGGCAGACGGAGCTGTGTATTATTGTGCCTTGAATGAGACACAGTGAGAGAGACCCCGGAGACAGCTGCACAAAAACCCTCCCAGATCCCTCACGTGCATTCTTCGCCGTCTTTCTTGGGTGTTGAGTTTGAAATATCTTTGACGCAGGAGTTGTCTCTCACTGGGTGTCTGTGCAGCACCCTGCCTGATGGGGCCAACCCAGATCTCAGTTTTATCCTCTAGGTGCCATCACCATGAACATCAATTTCCAACTGTGTGCTAGGAAATACTTGGTCTCAGCATTTTAATCGGATTTCGGGGTTTGAATACCAGATTCCCATTAAAAATGAACAGGGGCTGATATAATAGATTGACAGATTTTAAAAACCAGAAGGCACCTATCTGATCGAGTCTGATTCCTGCGTGAACGTCATCTCACAATTCCTGCTCTCAGGAGAACATTTTCAAAAATGCCTTTTGAAAATGGAACAGAATTCCAAGCGCTGCTGCGGGAGCGCTTTGATGTGTTAGTGTGGTCGCGCGCCAGCGCTGGGAGCAAACTTGCTGCGCTCGAGGGTGGGGTGTGTGATTTTTCACGTCTACATTGGCAAAGTTACAGCGCTGGCAGTTTCTGAACAATTCCCTCAGACCGAAAGGGAAGACAGAGCGTGCAGTACAAAAAAAATTGAAAGATGGCACCAAACGGAGATGGAAGCAAAGGGGCTGCTGGGATATGAAGTGATGCATGACGGGACATTGGGACAGGACCCAGGATGCCCCGCACCTTTCTGCCCCTTCCCCTTCCCACAAGCCTCCGCAGCAGAAGGGGAAGAGGTGCTCTGTGGGATAGCTGCCCAGAGTGCACAACTCCAAATAGCGCCGCAAGTGTGGCCACACCGTTGGGCTGGCAGCTGACTGTGAACACACGGCAGTGCTTTCCCTGCAGCGCTCTCTGAGGGGCGCTGTTACTCCCGGCATGTTACATCTGCAAATGTAGACTGAGAGCACTTTTACACTGGCAAAGCTACAGCACCAGCAGTTACAGAAAACCAGAAGGAAAACCGCTGTCGTGTGTTCACACTTTTTTTTTTAATTATATCCTATCTCCTAGAACTGGAAGAACTCTTGAAAGGTCCAGCCCCCTGCCTTCACTAGCAGGACCAAGTACTGATTTTGCCCCACATCCCTAAGTGGCCCCCTCAAGGATTGAACTCACGACCCTTGGTTTAGCAGGCCAATGCTCAAACCACTGAGCTATCCCTGCTCGGTGCACACTGAGTGCACTTGTGGTGCTATTTGGAGGGGTGCACTCTGGGCAGTTATCCCACAGAGCACCTCGTTCTCTTTTGTTCGAAGGCAGACGATGCTGTGGGGCATCCTGGGTCCTGTCCCAATGACCCGTGGTGCATTGCTTTGCATCTCAGCAATCTCTGTGCTTCCTTCTGCATTTGGCGTCATCTTTCAACAGTTTGTGTACTGAGAGCCCTGCCCTGCCTCTTTCGGGCTGCAGGAATGGATCCCAAACTGCTGACCAGTACACTGATTGATCTGACCAGCACATCACAAGTGGCAGTGCAGTTATTCCTTTAACTACAAAGGCAAGAGGAGTGACACTGATCTCGCCATGCGTAGTAGCTATGACACGAGATTGCTTGAGGCATTTATGGAGGCCCTGACCACAATGGAACACCGCTTTTTGGCTCGGGAATCAAGCACTGAGTGGTGGGATCACATGATGATGCATGTCTGGGATGACAAGCAGTGGCTGCAGAATTTTTGCATGTGGAAAGCCACATTCATGGGACTGTGTGATGAGCTCGCCCCAGCCCTGTGGCACAAGGACACGAGGATGAGTGCTGCCCTGTCGCTGGAGAAATGCATGGCAATTGCACTGTGGAAGCTGGCCATTCAGACTGCTACCGATTGGTTGCTAACCAGTTCGGAGTGGGAAAGTCGACCGTTGGACTCCTGTTGATTCAAGTGTGCAGGGCCATTAATCACCTTCTGCTCCGAAAGACTGTGAATCTGGGCAATGTGCGTGACATTATGGATGGCTTTGCACAAATGGGTTTCCCTAACTGCGGAGGGGCGATAGATGGCACACATATTCCAATTCTGGCAGCAGACCACCTAGCCACCGAGTACATAAATTGGAAGGGGTATTTCTCAATGGTTCTTCAGGCGCTTGTGGATCACCGGGGGCTTTTCACAGATATTAATGCAGGCTGGTCTGGAAAGGTGGATGACACATGCATCTTTCAGAACACTGGCCTGTTCAAGAAGCTGCAAGCAACAACAGGCTGAGCAAGTGCAGAATGAGTGTGGAGTGTGCTTCTGGCCATTTAAAAACCCCCTCGTGATGCCTGTATGGGAGGCTGGACCTGGCTGATGACAATATTCCTATGCTTATAGCCGCGTGCTGTACACGCCATAATATTTGTGAAGGGAAGGGTGAAAGCTTCACTCAGGGCTCGACCACAGAGGCTCAGAGTCTGGAGGCTGAGTTTGAATAGCCAGAGACCAGGGCTATTAGAGGGGCACAGCATGGGGCCATAAGGATCAGGGATGCTTTGAGGCAGTAAGTTGAAGCTGAAAGCCACTAATAATTGTTGCTATGCTTGGGAGTGCAGTGCTTGTAATGCTAGGAGGTGATTGGTGCACATGATGCAAGAAGGGGCCTTAACGTAATTGTATGTTGCTTTGCAGGGCTCTTTGTCCTTTCACTTAATAGAATAAAGATTGATTTCAAACCAACACAATTCTTTTATTAAAAGACGACAACCGGAGTAGAGTCAAATGAAAAAATTCATCAGCAGGGAGGGGGAAGCGGTATGGGGGAAGGGAAGGTCTCAAGAGGAAGAGGGGTCCCCGGATGGCTACAAATTTGTGTATGTCCAGGGATCACACCCAATTTTCTCCTTTGGAGTACGATGTAGCCGGTGCTGGACTTCAGCAGGGCCAAAATGCAGAGGGATGGATATTGAATGCAGTGGGAGTCCTCAGTGCTGTACTGTGAGGAGGGAGAAGTGTAATGCTGCAGGTAGAGAGTGGAGCCAGGAAGTTGATAACAGTGGGTTGGCAGTGTCTGGGGGGGCGCATGGGAAAGAGTTTTGCGACAGCAGCAGCAGGGGAGGACAGAAGAGGAGCTGCTCGGTTTGAAGAGCTAGTACCTGGAGCGTGTCCGTTTGGTGCTCCATAACTGTTAAGAGCCGCTCTGTGGCTTCTTTTTGGTGTGCCCCATTCTCCTTTCAGTCCCTCTTCTCGCTGTCCCACCACTCCTTCAATTCCTTTTTCTCAGCCTCATAACCTCACACATAAAGTCCTCCTTAGTTCTTCTTGGACACTTTCTAATTCTGTGCAGCCGTTCTGCCGCCGATAACAAAGAGGGTGGCTGGGCTCCCAAGGTCATCTCTGTGAAGTTTAAATGCATCATTTTACAGAAGCAGTATTGTTTGGAACACAGACAACACTTATTTAAAACACAGCCAGTACTCACACACCTGTCACCAACTGGCTGACCCCAGGCAAGCCCACATGAGACACAAGACCCCCGCAATGGTGAGTAGCCGCAGGGGCAGGGTAAATCACTCTTCCCAGACCCTGCTGTAGACTGGGCACGTGGCTCTTCGGCACTTGGGGGGAGCCAGCACTGTAGGGGGCGGGCTGATAATAATTCCTGTCCCCACACTTTCCATAGGAGGTGATCATTTTGGAAGATATCTCACTGCTGAGGATGAGCAGGGAATCAAGGGAGGGTCTTCTCCAAGCCTGCGGTTTCCACCCTGGAACCTATGTGGCTCGCCTGCATGCAGCAATGTCCCCCGCCCCCCACCACGGCTCAGACTAGGTATGAGGTGGGAGACAAGCCTGCTTCCTGCAACCCTCCTGCCCCCGACAACTCGCTTCAGCAATTCCAAAAAATCAGATCCACCTACCAGGGGCCTCCTCTGCTGTTTGCACTTTGCCAAGCTCTGACTCCTATGACTGGCTAGCCTCCTCCGGGGTAGAGAAGAGCTCCTGACTGCATGCATCTCTGGCCTCCGAGTCATCCTCTGCCTCTGGGACCCCTCCCCCTCTTCATCCAAGATTGTCCTCCTGGCTCGGTCCACTCTCGACTGGCACGTGAGCCAACAAAGTATCCACAGGGGCCTTCGCAGTGGAGGTGGGGTCGCCACCGAGTATCGCATCCAGCTCTTTGTAGAACCGGCAGCTCCTGGGCACAGCACCAGAGTGGCAGTTTGCCTCCCGTGCCTTGTGGTAAGCGTTCCACAGCTCCTTCACTTTGACCCTGCACTGCAGTGTGTCCCGGTCATGGCCCCTTTCTATCAGCATCTATCGTGAAATCTATCCATAGGTATCATAATTCCTACTGGAGCACAGCTGGGACTGGACAACTGCCTCTCCCCAGCTGAGAGGTGGGAGAGGGGAGGGCAGTAGCAGCTGCTGCTAGAGTAGCAATACCTGGCGGTAGGTTAAAAATACCTACTCCTCATATCAGTATGTCTCCTAATACTGAATCCTTTAATGAGCCACTTGTAGTTATGATTAGGATTTTCAAGAGAGTTAAGCACCAGTTTCCTTTAAAAATTCCAGTGAAATTCTATGTCCTTAGGCTCTTTTGAATATCACCGTCCTAATCACCAGCCAAGAAATACCACAAACATAAAGTATTCGTGCAAATCTGAAATTTGTACACCAGGGGGATTTTGAATAATGACTGGACAGTGACAGTGAGACGCTTTTAAAATGTGCTAAGCTATCGCTTTCCTCGCAGCTCAGAAAAAAAACGTATGTGAGTAGTCACAGCCTTTCCAAAAATTCTCCTCTGGAGAAAAAAAAATCACGCTTGAAATTCCATGCGCATTTTCACTTCCTGGTTGGTCTCTGATAGTTTTTATTGGTCTACTAGGGGGCGCTCCAGACCTGCATATTTACCACCTTTGACCTTATATTTTGTTAATATGTACAGTACAATAGCTTTAACGTCACAAGGCGGGAAGGAAATTGAAGAGGGGCTTACAGAAAAAAGCAGGGCTCATTTTTACATCGTGCACAATCATTAAAAATAGATAAAGGAAATAACCAACAAATTCACACAAGCGGAAGAAATCTTCTCTTGCTCGCTGCTGACACCGAGTGAGCAAGAGGTTAATTTGAAGCTGCAGCGAGCATGCTGTGTCTCCTAGTACAGCTCTGTATTCTACTGTTGTTGTGAGGTGAGATCAAAAAAGAAAATCAATGGACTGTGACATTGAATATCGCGTGATGTTTAGGGAAGACACACGCTGTTTAAAATAAAGACATGACGTCATTCTGTATTCGGGCTGGGATTTGCAGAGTTGCCCATCGGATTTGGGCAGCCAATGCCCATCCATTTTCAGACATTGGATCTACATCTCTTAGGCGGCTTTGAAGATCTCAGCTGGAGCCTTTCTAAAAACTAATGAGAAAAATAGAGATAGACAAATAGTTATATATTGCAGAGTGGGGAAGGAGAGATAGGTAGAAAGGGTATGTGGCGATAGGTAGATAGATAGAGAGGGGGGTGTATGGAGATAGATAGATAGATAGATAGATAGATAGATAGATAGATAGATAGATAGATAGAAGGAGTGTATGGGGACAGATCGATCACATTTTTTGGAAAACTCTTTGGGATCCTCAAGTGACAGCAGAGACAACTGAGCTAATTTTTGTGAATTTGCATCTACTGTTTTTGCAGGATTAAGTACCGGGAAGAACAGTGTCACCCAGAAACAAGGACAGCTGACCGGGGTACAAAGTGACTCTGTCACACTGGGCTGTACTTTCTCGACTGAAGTTGCAGGTTATGACATATACTGGTACAAACAGGACAGCAGCGGGCAGGTGAAGTACCTCTTCCGAAGGTCTGCCGGAAGCGAGCACAACGGGGCTGGGAGCCGGTTCTCACTGGACTTCAGGCGAGCCGAGAAATACGTGGGTCTGAGAATTGCGGAGTTAGAACGGAGCGATTCGGCGATGTATTTCTGTGCTATCGCTGAGAGGGCCTTAGGTTACCACATCGGGTGGGTTAATAGAGGGACCTTTACAAAATCCAGTGATCAGTTTTCTCTTGACTCAGAGACAAAACTGGCGCAGATAGAAATGAGTGTAAAGAGACACAATAAGTCACAAGGAAGGGTTTGAATCAAACGGTGCAGGTGTGACGGAAACCACACGGGCACTAACTTTTTGGATATGTTCCCCTTTTCCAGGAACCGTCCCCCCCCCACGTTCCCCACAATACCCAGAACCTCATGAACCTGATGTCAGTACCTGTCACACCGCAATTCCCATGAATAACTCCGTCTGCTTTTGGGGCCAGACCCCAGCAGACAGGAATCAGACCTCGCTCCAGTAGTGTAAACGGGACAAAGTCTCAGCTGGTGTAAATCAGGGTTGCCCCATTGAATTCAATGGGCCAGAGCCCAGGTGGTGTAAATCACCCTAGGGTCATTGGAGTCAATGGGACTGATCCCCAGGTCTTGAGTCAATGGGGTTAATTTTGCTTCACTCTGGAGAAAGAACCCCGCGCACAATGTTTCTCTGGGCTGTGAGCAGGGAGGTTCCTGACCAGATCTGAGGCAATGGAATCCATGCACAGTTCTTTTTGTGTGTGTGTGTCTGTTAGCATTTGAAAAAAAGTAAAAACCTGCTCGACTTCGTGATTCTTGCTGAGTTCTCCTCTCTGAAGAACTAAGAAGAACTAAGTTGCGTCTACTCCTGAGTTGTTAAAGAGATTTGGAGGCCAGAAAGGTGACACGTGACAGGAACAAGCCAAAGCCACAGTCGGTAGGGTAAACGCTACCGGAGGGTATTAGGTGTGTTACATGGAGAGAGAAAGCCTTCAACTGGGGTCTGTAGGAGAGGACTAAATGTAGCTCTTGCCACAGATTTAATTTCTCTGATTTGATTCTATGAGAGCAACTTCACCATAAGATTCTATTCTATTCAGGTTCCTGTATTGCACACATCATTGTGGTGGCTTGGAGTGCCTGGAGATCTGGAAACAATATATTTAACCATGAATGAACCAGAAATCCTGATTTGGATAGCAACAGCATTTCTATCTTTGAGTAAGGGTCAACTAAAGGAGGAAATGAATGTTAGACCTTCTGTTACCTAGTGGATTTGAATGGGTGGGTGGGTGAGGGGAATTGGAAGATAGGATTCCTGGGTTCTGTTTACAACTCAGGGAGGAGGAGGGGGGTGTCTAATGAGTTAAAGGAGGGGGTCTGGCCTGGTTTCCAGTCCCACCTCTGGGAGAGGAATAAAGTCTAGTGCTTGAGAGCAGTTAGACTGAGAATCAGGACTCCTGGGTCCTATACCCAGCCCTGAATGGGGATCGGGGTCTATGGTTAGAGCATGGATGATTAGGACTCAGGACTCCTGGGTTCTATTCCCAACTTCACTGCTGCCTTACTAGAAGCGGGGCAAACCCATCCTGTTCTCTGGGCCTGAGTTGGTTTCTTCGTATAAGATGCGCATAAAGAACCTTTTCATTTCTGGTAGGCCGTGAGTCCTAAAAGACCTCTGTTCTCCTCACATGAGAATGGCTGTAGATATGTGGCAATTTTACATGCTTAATTAGAGTGACCTTTTTCTGCATTTCTTTCCTTCCCTGCAGGTTTCAGCCAGGGA
This sequence comes from Malaclemys terrapin pileata, assembly GCF_027887155.1. NCBI lineage: Eukaryota > Metazoa > Chordata > Testudines > Emydidae > Malaclemys > Malaclemys terrapin. Next base: position 47,307,245 of record NC_071516.1, read on the forward strand.
CAAGGCAGTGTCACCCAAACACAAGGGCAGCTGGCAAAGTTGGGGGGCCAGACTGTCACCCTGGAGTGTACTTTCTCCACTGGATACCAGTATTTCTACTTATTTTGGTACAGACAGCACCGATCAGGGGCAATGGATTTCCTCTTCCAAATAGATGAGAGTAACGCTCAAAAGAATGGAGCCGGGAGACGGTTTTCTGCAGAATTCAGGAAATCCTCAAAATTCGTCAGTTTAACCATTAAAGAGCTAGAGCCGACGGACTCGGCGCTGTATTTCTGTGCTCTGTGGGAAGACACTGTGAGGCATTTAATAGGGAGCCCTGTACAAAAACCCACCCCCTGGGCTTTCTCGCCATTAGAAACACAACTGCAGAGTAGAATCCCCAGGCCACAGACAGATGGTTAAACCAGATGATGGGGCTGGTATAAACCACATGACCTGACACATTTCAAGCCTTCTGGGCCTCAGTCACCATTGTGTTATCCCAGATTAACCTCAGTTTACCCACAGTGGGTCTGCTCCTCAGCTGCGGTGAGTCACTGTGTGGCAGATGGAGTCAACTGGGCCAGGTCCACCACAGGTATCAATCAGCTGTACTCCCATTGGGGCTGGATTCCCCTAGCTGGAGTAAACCAGCATGGGGCCAATGGGAGAGAAACACAAAGGCACGAACAGAGAAGCATGCAGACACACACACGCACATGCAAACACAGACATAGAGACATACAAAAAGTCATCCACACCCACAAAACCAGCACATACAGCACAGAACTTAAATCTTCCCACAATGTCTTTAATTCAGTTCTCACGAAGTAGCAACAAAGACAGGGCCAACTCCAGGCACCAGCCCACCAAGCTTGTGCTTGGGGCGGCACCTGGAGTGGGGCGGCCTGGCGCTCTGGCCGCCGGGGAGAGCGGAGCCCTGGCCGGGCTCGCCGCCCTGCTCTCCGGCAGGTCGGGTAGAGCAGCCCGCGGCGGTGCTCTGGTGGGGTGGAGGGGGGACTGCGGGAGGCTTTTTTGCCTGGGGCGGCAAAAAAGCCAGAGCCGGCCCTGAGCAAGTAGGACAATAAACATGAAAATAAATAAACAAAGAGAGAGAGCGAGAGAGAGAATTCGATCTCCCAGGAAGTGCAGTGGAAGGAATTTGTCCCACGAGTTCTCACCTGCGCTTCAGCTGCCGACTAATCTGAACCCAGCCCGTTTCCTGTGTGTGTTATGCATTTCCCGAACCCCTCCCTCTTCTGCTAGGCTGGTCTCGCACTAACCTCTCCCAGTCCCTCCGAGAAGTTGCCTTTAAAATTCTTCTCTCAGCTTGTCCTGCTGCTGCTGTCTGAGCACCATGGCGATGCGTTTCATTCTCAGCCTTTGGGTCTTTAGCCAACTAGGTAACCGGGTGCAGATTTTGGAAGAAGCGTCATGGAATTAATATCCCAACCCCCTTTCTACCCAGAACCGGAGCCTGACCCAGCTCCTCACGCCACTGCTAACCCTAACCTTAACTTTTAGGCTAACCTTAACTTGTTTGAAATTAGGCAGATAAACCCTTCGGGCTTTTTAAAATTTCCCAGCCTAGACCTGCCAATGCACCTGGCTGTCCTTGAACGTGAGTGTCTTGTTGCAGGTGCGGTGCTGAGTGACTCGGTCCGGTCCAATGACCCCGAGGTGTCCGGATCAGAAGGAGACACCGTGACCCTCGGCTGTTCTTATGAAACCAGCTACACTGGTGGTGTCTATCTCTACTGGTACCGTCAGTATCCGAACCGAGCCCCGCAGTACATCCTCCGGAGAGGAGCAAAGGGGAACAGGGCCAGCGATACCGCACGTTTCACGAAGGAGAGGTTTTCTTCCCAGGCTACTGACAGCTCCACAGTTCTGAACATCACAGCCCTGGAGCTGGCAGACACCGCGGTGTATTACTGCGCCCTGCAGAGAGCACAGTGACAGAGCCACATACCAGATCTGTACAAAAACCCTCCCAGCCTTGCTGCAGGGGATGGTACAGGCATTAAAACGGGCAGCAGCGCCATGAAACAGACTTGAGTACTGACGCTGCTTAAAGATACATCTCCCCACAACAGTTACATATTTACTTAAAGAGCTAATTTAAACATCACCCTTGGATAAGATAATGGGCCTGATCTTTAATTAGGAAACTATTACTACCTATTTTCTAGCTTACGAGATGTCCTGTATCGGTGTAGTGTGGGGGGAAATCATTTGTAGTAAAACAAGGGTTAAAGGTGAGTACAAATGTAGATGAAGTGACCTATTGTTGAAAATACAGATTGAGATTAAATGCGAATGAAAACATTCCTTTACAAATGGACAATATACTGTTAAATTGCTCATTTATGGTGAAATGGGCATAAAATACGCGAGTTAAAACACTGGGGAAATAGTTAGAAATACCCGGTTTTGAGTGGTGGGGTAAAGCTGCAGTTACCAACTCCCCCAGAGTCACATCAATGCTCCTGTTGTAGAGACATTTGCATCTGGGGGAGATTTGACCTGAACCCACCGCGTTTCCTGGAACTCCTCCATCTTCCTCTCCGCTGGTTTCTAATGTTTGAAATAGAAATTGAGATAAAATGTGAATTGAAAGTTTCATTGACAAACGGACAAAAGACAGTTAAAATTCTCTGTAATTTAACAGTCTACTGTCCGTTTGGTGAAATGGGGGGGGGGATATTCAAATTAAAATATGGGGAAATAGTTAGAAATACCCATTTGTGAGTGGTGGCGTCCAGCTGCACTTAGTAAACAACTGTCCAGGGGTCACATCAATACTCCTGTTTCACAGACATTTGCATTGTGGGTCGATTTGTTTGGAAACTATTTAATTGCAAGACACTTTCCCCAAGAATATATGTTGAGAGCCGAGAAGTGTAACGTGACAAAGCATGGCCATCAGCTGCCGGGAAATATAAGCACAGGTTGTCACTGGAAACCCTTCCATGCGCTATAGATTTTCGCTTTAACTCAGGCTGTCGGCAAAGGCAGCAGAGGAAAGACGAAAATAATTTAAAACAATTATTTCAAGAGTTCTGGCTGGGCATTTCATAGGAGGGTGCTGGTAAACATGTTCATGCCACGTCCCAATGATACCTGAGTGTGTCATGAAATGTCAACACTCCCTTTATGAGTGAGAAGAAACCCCTCTCTTTTATACATCTAGGGAAACTGAGGCATGGATGATTTCCCATCGTCACACACAGTCTGTGGCACAGCAGGTCTCTGTGTCCCAGAGCAGACCCTTGTCCACAATCTCATCCCCCTCCCCTTAACAACACTGATATGTCAGCTGCAGGCTGACTTCAAACCCCTGCGTCTGCGGTGAGTTCCCCGAACTCCTCCCTCTTCCTCTGCGCTGGTTTGTAATGAAGTTTCCACAGTTGTAGCTGCCCTTAGAGACGTGACATTTACACACCTCTAAGGCAGTAGCATTTGAAATTCGGTCACTAGAGAAGATACTATGGGGACGTGTTGTATTCTCAGCATTTGGATATTCAATCTCCTAGGTAACTGGACTGGGATTTCAAATAAGCCCAAGGGAACTAGACACTCAATTCCCATTGTACCATAAACCTAACCCTATAATTCTTACTCTTGACTGTAACCAAAACGCGAATGACCCTCACCATAACCCTAATCCCTTATTCACACCCCCGCCTTAATCCCAACGTTAAACCCCAACCCTTCTCCTGCTCATGACATTAATGCATATGGACCTTGGCGCCTAAATCCCTTAGACTTCTTTGAAATTCCCTGAAACTGCAATGCAGGTGGAATCATTTCCATATCTCAACTACAGGTGAAATGTTGCCCTTGAATGTGTTGGTCTTGTTGCAGGTGCTGCGCTGGGAGACTCGGTTCAGTCCAAGGAATCCGAAGTGTCTGGGTCAGTAGGGGAGACTGTGACACTCAGCTGTTCCTACAATACCAGTGACACTGCTGGCGTCTCTCTTTTGCTAAGACCGGTTTCCTAAGCAACCTCCTCAGTACATTCTCCGGAGCGGGACAAAGCCACACAGCGCTTGCAACGGTACTGCAGATTTCGCCCAGGAATGGTTTTCTTCCTAAGGCTGACGAGAGCTCCACACTTGTGAACATCACAGCCCCGGAGCTGGCGGACACAGCGGTGTATTACTGCGCCCTGCAGCGCGCACACTGAATCTCTTAGCAGAGCTCTGCAAGCCCCCGCCCCCGCCCGCCAGCCTTGCTGCAGTGCTTGTTGCAGACATTAAAACGGGCAGCAGAGGCGTGAAACAGACTGAGTACTGACGCGGCTTAACGATACAACTCCCCTTAACAGTTACATGTTTATTTAAAGAGCTAATTTAAACATCGCCCTTGGATAATATAATGGGCGTGATGTTTAATTAGGAAACTATTGACAGGTCTTTGCCTAGCTTAGGAGATGACCTGTATCGGTGTAGTGGGGTGGGGGAAATCATCTGTAGTAAAATAAGGGTTAAAATGTTGGGTAAAAATAGAGACAAACCGAACTACTGTTTGAAATACAAATTGAGATAAAATGTGAATTGAAGATTTTATTGACAAACGGACAATAGACGGTTAAAATTCTCTTTACTTTAACAGTCTACTTTCCGTTTGGTGAAATGGGGGTAAAATATTCAAGTTAAAATATGGGGAAATAGTTAGAAATACCCATTTGTGAGTGGTGGGGTCCAGCTGCAGTGAGTAACCAACTGTCCAGGGGTCACATCAATACTCCCGTTCTAGAGACGTTTGCATTGTGGGTCGATTTGTTTGGAAACTATTCAATTCTTTACCCAAGAATGTACGTGAGAACCATGAATTCTAAAATCATGTGGTACGTGGTAAAATCATGGCAAAGCACCGCCATCTGCTGGTTGAAAATATAAACACAGATTGTCATTGGAAACCCTTCCACGCGCTGTGTCTTCGGTTTCACTCAGGCTGTCTGCAAAGGCAGCAGAGGAAAGACGAAAATGATTTAAAATAATTGTTTCAGGAGTTCTGTCTGGGCATTTCAAATGAGGTTAATGGAGTTGGGTGCCTCATTCCATTATATTTGTTGTGATAATCCCAGACATTATTGCCGGCAAACATATTCATGCTCCATCCCGCTGACACCTGGGTTCGTCAAGAAATCTCAACAGTCCCTACATGAGTTAGAAAAAACCCTAGGGTTAGGGCTAGGGAAACTGAGGCATGGAGGATGACACATCGTCACACACACACAGTCTGTGGCAGAGCTGGTCTCTGAATCCCAGAACAGACCCTTGTCCACAAGCCCATCCCTCTCCCCTTAAGAACACCAATATCTCAGCTGGAGGCTGACCTGAACCCAAAGTGTTTCCTGGATCTGCGGTGAGTTCCCCCAAACTCCCCCCTCTCTTTCTTCGTCGGTTTCTAATGAAGTTTCCACAGTTGTAGCTGCTCTTACAGAAGTGAATTTTATATTTGTCTGAGGCAGCGACAATAGCTGGGAGTTTGAAACTTGGTCGGTGGAGACGTATTTTATTCTCAGCATTTGGATGTTTCTCCTAGGGAACTGGGATGGGATTTGAAAGAGGCCTAAGGAAACTAGACACTCAATTCCCATTGAACCGTAAACCTAACCGCATACTTAACCCTTACCCAAAACTGTAACTAAAATGTGAATGCTACAGTCTGACAGTTCACCCTCACCATAACCCTAAACCCTACCCCCTGCCCTAGGGGGTGTAGAAGTACAGCCCACAAGCCCAGTCTCTTCCCTAAAGAACCTAACTTGGGCAAGTCCTTTCTACTCTCTGTGCATGTTTCCCTCCCATCCCCTTGTCTGCCTTTCCCTGCTGCGCAGGTAATCCCTTAGGGGCAGGGAGCCTTTGTGGCTGTTTGTTTTTAAAGCACCTATCACTCTGCCTAGGGAAGCCCGTAGGCGATTGCTGGAATAATCACAGTGCAGCACCAGCCTGTTCTGGAGATGGAACACCAGGGCCAACGGATCGGCCAAGCCATTCTGGGGCGGGTTACACCTGAGGGTAAAACCAGACCCCGTCCCCATATCCCTTACCCCCTGCTGCCCCCTAGCGGCTCGTTCACTCCAACCCCCTTCAGCTGCATCAATCTGCGTTTCACTGAAATCCTGTTTTCATTCGCTTCCCCTCATCTTTTTAATAAAAATTCCTGATACAATTTTCTGTGCCTGCTAGTGAGACAGGCTGGCGCTTCGCCTTGTTACCCTCTTCGGCCAGTGGCTTATAACCACCTTTTTGCTTCCTTGATGTCGCTACCAGCAGGTCCCAGGCGGTTCCCTGCAGCTCATGAGATTAAGGATCACAGGTGGCTGGGAACAGGGAGATTCCTTCCCCAGGGCCTTGGAAACCACCCACCGGTGCAACTTCCCCAGCAGCCAGCCTGGGCCCTCAGCTGTGTACTTGTACTAGTGTGCTTTGAGGACAAAACCCACTGCCGCCTGTCAGGGAGGTGGGTATGTGCGTGCGTGCAAAGACTTGTAGAGCCCTCGCGCCTCTGTGGGAAATGATTTTATTCTCAGCGCTCACATATCACGGAGATGAGTGTCAGCATAGACAGAGAGTGCAGCAAGAGGGAGGGATGGACAAAGCAGCGGGCAGGATGGCTAAATGGATGCATAGACAGACGTGCAGCAGGAAATCTAGTTACATGTCTACATGAGTCTGTCGGAGAAAAACAGAGTTCTCACTATTTGTTTAGGTATATGACGAAGTGGGTATTCACCCACGAAAGCTTATGCTCCAATACGCCTGTTAGTCTATAAGGTGCCACAGGACTCTTTGTCGCTTTTTACAGATCCAAACTAACACGGCTCAATTCTGATACTTGACATTCTAGTAACCAAACACTCAAATATAAGATCGTTTTGAGGAAATCACTGTCATTCCTGACACAGCAGGAAACATCACTTCCTTGTGTATAAGGAGCCCGCGACACTTATACTTGCGGATTATTCATCTAGACACGTGAAATCTACTGAAGAACATAAGAACGGCCAGACTGGGTCACACCAAAGGTCCATCTAGCCCAGTGTCCTGTCTCCCGACAGTGGCCAGTGTCAGGGGCCCCAGAGGGAATGAACAGAACTTGTAATCACCGAGTGATCCATCCCCTGTCGCCCATTTCATTACCATACTTTCACTGGGGTTACATTTCAGGGGAGGGAAAAGGCTCATCCTCTTCAGCAGTTTGTGGCACCAATATAATATAGGCAATGTGGCTGCCTCTGGCTGTAGTCCCGGGGGCCAGTCAGGCCCAGCAGGGATGCACATTTCAAAGAGGCATAAAAGAGCTGAGCACCCAACTCCCTTAGTCCCCTTTGGGATCTCTGCGGAAGAGAGCCGGGGGAACCTGCTGTTGAGAATGGACGAGTCCGATGGGCACAACGAGTGAGATGTGAACAGGCTGGTTCCTGTACCCATGTCCCTCTGAATTCAGAGCAAAGAGTGTTTCTATTATCAAGGGGCAAATTTGAGGAGGGGGGGGGGGCAGGTAACCTTCAGATTGTGAGCCAGATTTCAGCCCAATTTAAACCAGGCCGACAGTCCGAGCAAATCCAAGGCCCGTGCCCTCTCCAAATTCCACCCATCACTCAAGCTGCCCCCACAGCCCCCGCTCCTCCCCACAACCCACCTGTGTCTAGAAGCCAGGCTCCGCCCACTCACAGCACCCACTTGCTCAGAGCAGTTCTACAAAGTGACTCCCTGGGACTCATTTCCTGGCTGGGTTAGGCCACCCGGAGCTGCTGCTGCGGGTACCAAAGAGGCTCCTAGTTCAGGAGGCGGAGCTGGTAAATTTGCCCCAGAGGGAGAAGTAAATCTACCGTGAGGGGAGTGAACCTTTTGTACTGAACGGGGAACACCCGGCTAGACAGCTCCTTCGCTGAGGGAAAATGGGGAGACCCTGGCAGCTGTTCCCACGCCTGCTGCTACTGGTGGTGAACATTCCCTGTAAGTCTGGGGGCAGGAAACGCGACAGAAGATGCTGAAGGGTGATGGAGGATATAAGAGAGCAAGGACTGATTCTCTGGCTCTCCCCTGTGGTTTGCTAGCCAGGCACTGTTCTCTCTACTGGGGATACAGGACTCCTGGGTTCAATCCCCAGCTCTGTCCTGCTGGATTTCCTTCCCTTTTCTGTGCCTCAGTTTCCGCTCCCACCCTTTGCTTGGCTACTTAATCTGTAAACTCTTTGGGGTAGGGGCTGCCTCTTATTATTGTGCCTTTGGGAATCTCGCAGCCAGCAATAATCTAGGGCCAACCCCTTAAAACCAACCCCTAACTCCAGATTATAGCTATGTAGGAATATAATAATATAGGAAAATAGCAGTGGTGGGCCAGATGCATAGCCCCTGAAAATGAAGAGAAACTCCCCCGGGCTTTGCATCCGGCCAGTGTGTGAACGGGGCAGAGGTGCCCTGATATCTATGGGGTGTGTCTTTTGCCTTCTGCCCACAGGGGGGAGCTGCCAGGCCGAGGTGCACCAGAACCTGTCTGCGGTCACTTGGGAAGGGCAGAACGGCAGCATCTCTTGCCACTACACGACGAGCAATTTCTGGACTTTGCAGTGGTTCAGGCAGCTTCCCGGAGGCCAGCCTGTCTCCCTGCTGATTCTGGTGTCCGATGGGAAACAAACCAAGGAGCCCAACCTCACCGCGGAGCTGGACAAGGGGAAGCGGCTGAGCTCGCTGCATATCAGAGAATCACAGCTGGGAGACGCAGCCACCTACTTCTGCGCCGTGGCGACACGGTGACACAGGAGCACTGGCAGTCTGTGCAAAAACTCCCCAGCTGGAGGGTAACTGTCAGGCTGGCTGGCGGGACAACACCACCTACTTCTTCCACAGTGCATCTCTGAGCGTGCTTCGCCTTCCTTGACACGGTCAGCCCCCAGCACCCTGGTGAGGCAGGGCAGTGCGAGGATCCCCATCGCACAGGTCCGGAGCTGAGACAGAGAGGCTGAGGAGGGAATGCACTTGGGGAAGGACGCCTAAGACAGTGGCTCTCAACCTTTCCAGACTAGTGTTCCCCTTTTAGGAGTTGGATTTCTCTGGCGTACCCCCAAGTTTCATCTCACTTCAAAACTGCTTTTTTCAGACTTAAAAATACAGAAGTGTCCCAGTCACACTAGTACTGAACAACTGCCGACTTTCCCATTTGTACCATATAATTATAAAATAAATCAGTTGAAATCTAACTACTGTACTTACATTTCAGTGCGTAGTATATAGAGCAGTATAAACAAGTCATTGTTTGAAATGTTAGTTTGTACTGACTTCGCTAGTGTTTTTTAAGTAGCCAGTTGTAAAACTAGGCAAGTGTCTACACGAGTTGATGTATCTCCTGGAAGACCTCTGAGTACCCCCAGGGGTACATGTGCCCCTGATCGAGAACCACTGGTCTAAGGAGCCTGAAGGTTTGGAGGGAGGGAGGAAATGAAAAGATAAAATATAAAAACAAATGAACAGGGAGAAAAGAAAGAAAAAAGAGATGGGTGGATTTATAGATACATAGACAGGGAGAGAGACAGACAGCCAGGCATAAGAAACAGAAACGGAGATACATAAGATACACCAGTGGCACAAAATAGCCCCCTTTCTTGAGGGAGCATTAGACACTGAGGATTAAACAGAGACAGATCTCCGATTGCCACAGACTGCGCCTCTACAACACAAGGCTGAGACAGCGGCAGAGTGTTTGTGCATAGCTGGCACTGCCCATTCCCATGAAGCCCAGCTCTGGGGATCACCCCTTTGTCCAGGGGGAGGCAAGTCAGAGAGTTAAACTCAGCGAAAAGGGAACTATTTAACACCGACACAAAATATACCAACAGTGACAACAACAGGGGGATTCACTTCAATGTGTACGTCTCTGGCCAGGAGCGGGGCAGCATTTCTAACGAAGAGGAAGGAGATTGAGGTTAATACAGTTGCACCTGTCTATTGTCTCTGTGCCCGGCAGAGGGCAGCTTTCCCCCTAAGACACCAGAGGCAAAGGGTTACTCCAGGGCATGGTTCTATTTTTTTGAGACTAGGGGTTTGTCCCTGATTGGCTGGGCTCATTAATGTGTCTGATCCCTCCAGCAAAGAGGGCTGCAGACAGATTCTGCATCGCTGTCCTGTAGGCCGGGAAAAGCACCATCCCTTGGCCTCAGTGTGCTGAGGGGTAACCCGGAGCAGCAATGGAGAGGCAGCTGACAGCCTTGTCAGTGATACTGTCCATTCAGTTCTACTGTAAGTCTATGGGGACTTTGTCTGTCTAGACTGTGAGCTCATCAGGGCGGGGGCTTTTCCCCACTGTGTCTGTGCAGTGTCCGGCGTAACAGGGATCTCAAGTGGCCACCCTCCTGTACAAAAACTGTAACTGCTGGGGAGCAGTGTTGCGCCTTGAAAGACGTGTTTTGGGGAGGACGAGAATTGCATAGGTCTTTGCAGTGAGTCTGTATTTTGTCTGGGAGGGAAGGGCCTTGCTGCTGATAGGGCGAGAGCGGAGGTGTCTTGCCTCTCAAGCAGGAGAAATGGAAGTAGATTAAGAAAGCTCCAGGAGATGACGGAGAAGCCTGCAGGTGATAAATACACGAGGAGCCAGGAACCCTTCTAGGTCACGGGTCACAGAAATGAGGGGCAGCGCAAGGAAGAGGGAAAGGGAATCTCCTGTCCCGTGTTTGGGCAGCGCCTGGCTCAGTGGGGTCCTGGTTCATGACTCGGGCTCCTGGGCACTGGGGTAATACAAATACTAGTGACTTCTGATTTCAGCTCTGAAACATCAGTTACTGGGCAATGTTCTGGCGTGTGACTACAAGAATGATTTAAGCCATTCTTGTAATAATTCTTAGAAGTTAACTTTATCCCAGTCTCTCTGCATCTAGGTGGGAAGGAGATTTCTGAGTAACTGGCTCTTTAATATAGCAGACAAAGGCATGACAAGAGCCGATGGAGGGGCTGAAGCTAGAGAAATTCAAGGTGGAAATAAGGTGCCACCTCTGTAATGGTGATTAGCCATTGGAGCAACTTACCTAAGGAAGTGGGTGGATTCTCCAGCTTGGAGTATTTAAATCAAGACTGGATGTCTTTCTCCAGCTCGGCACAGAGCATGGGCCCAATCCAGGAATCACTGGGGAAGTTGTCTGGGGCGCAGGGCGTCAGACTAAAAGATCACAATGTTCCCTTCTGCCTTAAAATCTATGAAACCGAGGCACCCAGACTCACTCGTCACGCCTGAGAATCTTGGCCCCCGTTATTATATTATCAAGGGGTTTAAAAAGCCGCGGGACTTACAGTAAAGACGAATGACCTTGACAAAATAGAGACTGGTCTGAAATCAACAAGATGAAAGTCAATAAAGACAAGTGCAAAGTACTTCACTTAGGAAGTTGAAAAAAAATCAAACGCACAACTACAAAATGGGGAATATCTAGCTGGTTGTAATGCTGAAAAAGAGCTTGGGGTTTATGGGGATCACAAATTGAATATGAGTCAATAATGGGATGCAGTTGTGAAAAAGGCTAATATGATTCTTCACAACATGTGTCTGGATAGTTGAAGTCCCCCAGCACCACCAAGTCCTGTCCTTTGGATGATTTTGTTAATTGTTTAAAAAAAGTCTCATCCACCTCTTCTTCCTGGTTTGGTGGTCTGTAGTAGATCCCTACCATGACATCACCCTTGTTTTTTACCGCTTTTATCCTTACCCAGAGACTTTCAACAAGTCTCTCCTATTTCCATCTCAACCTCAGTCCAAGTGTATACATTTTTGATACATAAGGCAACACCTCCACCCTCTATTCCCTGCCTGTCCTTCCTGAACAAACTGTATCCTTCTATACCAATATTCAGTCATATGTATTATCCAATCAAGTGTCTGTGATGCCAACTATGTCATAGTATCAGAGGGGTAGCCATGTTAGTCTGAATCTGTAAAAAGTGACAAAGAGTCCTGTGGCACCTTATAGACTAACAGAAGTATTGGAGCATAAGCTTTCGTGGGTGAATATCCACTTCGTCAGACGCATGTCCAAAGCTTATGCTCCAATACTTCTGTTAGTCTATAAGGTGCCACAGGACTCTTTGTTGCTTTTAACTATGTCATAGTTCTGTTTACTAATAGCATTTCACATTCTTCCTGCTTATTCCCCATACTTCTCGCATGAGTGTACAAACTTCTAAGATACTGATTTGAATTTCCCCCTATGTTTGATAATACTTAGTCCTGCCATGAGTGAAGAAGACTGAACTACATGACCTCTCGAGGTCCCTTCCAGTCCTGTGATGTATTAACAGCAGTGTCATATGTAAGATACAGGAGGTTATTGTCCTATTTTAGTTGGCACTGGTGAGGCCTCAGCTGGAGTCCTGTGTCCAGTTCTGCTGCTGCATTTTTAGAAAGATGTAGACGAATTGGAACGAGTCCAGAGGACAGCAGCAAAAATGATAAAGGGTTTAGAAAATCTGATCTATGAGGAATGTTTTTTTTTAAATGGGTCTGGTTAGTCTTAAGAAAAGAAGACTGAGGGGGATGAGGATGGAATTAACAGTCTTCAAATATGATAGGGGCTGTTATAAAGAGGACGGTGATCATTGTTGTCCATGTCCATGGAGGCTGGGACAAAAAGTGATGGGCTAAATCTGCAATCAGGGAGATTTAGGTTGCATATTAGTGTCACGGAGTCCCCAGGCGATGCTCTGGAACTGCTCCCTACGAAGCCTGTCAGGACTCTGGTGAAGTTTCCTCTCTGTGAGCAGACTGTCTCCAGGGCAAGCAGCTCACACGGCTTCACCTTCCTGGGTCTGACCTTGGAGCATTCAGCATCCCCTGCCCCTCCGTGCGCTTCCCACAGCGAGTCCACCCTGGTCGGGTCCTGGGGAAGCCACAGGGTCCTGCACCCCCACTTCACAGTCAGATGTGACTCTCAGCCAGCCAGTAAAACAGAGGTTTATTAGATGACAGGAACATGGTCTAAAACAGAGCGTGTAGGTACAGAGAACAGGACCTCTCGGCCGGGACCATTTTGGGGTCCCACGAGCCAGACACCTCTTCTGCACTTCACTCCTCGTCCCCAGCCAGCCCCAAACTGAAACTCTCCAGCCCCTCCTCCTCTGGGCTTTGTCTCTTTCCCGGGCCCCAGGAGGTCACTTGATTTCTTTGTTCTCCAACACCTTTAGCTATCACCGTGCAGGGGGGAGGGCCCCGGCCATTAATTGCCAGGAGACAGAGTGTTGGCCACCTATGCACACCGTCCCTTTGCTTTGCAACAATTACACCCCCTTATTCCACCACCTAGTGACTGAAGAAATGCATAGGGGAAACTGAGGCACCCCTAGAGTATTCAGAGGAAACATTAAGAACAGTTTCACTTTGCCACAATTAGGAAATCCTTTCCAACTATAAAGGGTAGTTAAACTCTGGAATAGGTTTTCCAGGGAGATTGTGGAATCCCCATCTTTGGAGGTTTATAAGGACAAGTTGAATGAACACCTGTCAGGGATGGTCGAGGTTTACTCCATCCTGCCTCAGCACAGAGGGAAGAACTAGGTGAATTCTTGAGGTCCATTCCAGTCCCCATTTCTATTATCCTGTGATCCTTTGAAGATACTTAAGGCAGACAGAAATGTTGGGCTCAATACATGGGTAACTGGATGAAATGTAATAGCCTATGATATAGCTATACAGGAGGCCAGACTCAAGGACTCTTGTAGACTGAACCTCTATGAATAAGAATAATTGGGCAGTATTATTAATGGGACTTGTGCTCCTGAATCCCCTAGGTACTTTGGAGGAATATCTCCCTACATCTTTAGTTTGATAGTTGAGAGGAGTCATTTCTTCATGGAGGCTGCCTAGGGGATTTGGACACCCAGTTCTGGTAGAGGTCAATGGGAGTTGGGCTCCTGATTCCCCTTTGAAAATAACTAAATAATTCTGCACTCGCTTATACACTTGGCCACACGGGGGCAGCTTTCACAGGGTGAAGGGCACTACGGGAAGGAGTTCTAGGCAGTAGCACACGGTTGAGACGGGAGAGAATGAGCTGGTCCCTGATTGGCTGGGCACACGGGGTGGGGGAAGAATGTGCCCGATCCCTCCAGCAGAGGAGACCCCAACACACGGGCCAGCCCCAGGGGAGAACCCAGCAGTGTCCCGCGCCCTGGGCTGTCAGGGAGCGCAGGGATGGGGAGGCCGCGGGGGCTGTGCTGGGTGATCCAGCTAATGCACGTGTGGGGTAAGGGCTGGGGAGACAGACCCGCTGGTTACTAGCGGGGAGCTCGGGCTGGATTCGCCTCTGTGTGTAGTGGGGAAGAAGGGAGTCCGATGGATTTGATACTCTCTCTCTGCTCTACTTTCTTCCCACCCCACTCCGCGGTTCCCGGGGGCAGGTGGCTCGGGGCAGTGTCTGACTCGGTTCCCCCTTGTCTCTGTTATTCCCAGTGGCCAGCAGGCAGCTCTCTGTGGAGCAGAGCCTGGAATGGCGGTGTGTCTCCGAGGGGCAGAATGCCACCGTGATCTGCACTTACTCCAGTGCTATCCAAAGTTTACACTGGTCAGGGGTGGCTCCAGGCACCAGCAAAGCAAGCAGGTGCTTGGGGCAGCCCATTTGCAGGGGCGGCAGCCGGCAGGGATCCAGCCTGGGCGCTGAGAACCAACAGGGGGCCCTGGGAGCTGTAGTTCCTTGGTTAGCTCCCTGCCTATAGAGCCAGCCCTGCAGCAGGGAAAGAACTACATTTCCCAGCATTCCCTTGGCCGCTATCAACAGGAAAGTGAGGGGGATGGAGTATGGTAGCTGAAACCTCATGCTGCAGCTTGCTGTGAATGGAGAGCTCACCGCTAGAGCACAGTGGCACTGTGAATGGGGAACATGTATGCCCAAGGAGTAAAAGGCTTTGGCCCAGATACCCCCTTCAGAAGACATCCCCAGACTGGATTAGGGATACTGGTGTGACCTCACTTTGCAGCCCCCAAAGAAAAAATTGGGTGGACTAAATGGACAGTGCCCCTCTGTATCTGAAGCCTAGCAAGAGAGGTATGTGGATCTCACTAGAATTTAAAATGAAAAGTAAGGGAGGGGAGGCTCTGGACCTGGGCAGCTTTAGATACAGTACCAGGCACGTAAGAGGATTTCCACTTCTGAGCCATGGAAGCAGAAATTGACTTTTCCTTTCCAGATTTAGCTAATATTCAGAAAGGGAATCCAGCATCTGCCTTCCAGGTTTGAACACCCTCAAAATTCAGGAGTGCTCAAGCTCAATTTGGGCAGCTGTTACTTCATTTCTCCCCAATCAAATCTACTGATCCACTGTAACTTGCTGTAGAAAAAGTAGGATAAAATTGAGCAAGAAATGCTTCCCAGTGATTTTTAGGACTGGAATTGCTATTTTCAACAGCCATTGCCTTTTTTTTTTTTAGTTTTATTTGTTTAAAAGGAAGACAGTCATATTGCATTGGCAAATTCCCCATAGAAACAAAGAGTGGAACAAAAGAATAATAAAGGCACCTCAACTTTTCCTCATTTATAGAGGAACAGGAGTACTTGTGGCATCAGAGACTAACAAATTTATTAGAGCATAAGCTTTCGTGGACTACAAACCACTTCTTCGTATGCATATAGAATGGAACATATATTGAGGAGATATATATACACACATACAGAGAGCATAAACAGGTGGGAGTTGTCTTACCAAGTCTGAGAGGCCAATTAATTAAGAGAAAAAAAAAAAACTTTTGAAGTGATACAGCCCACTTCTTCGGATGCATATAGAGTGGGCTGAAGTCCGCGAAAGCTTATGCTCTAATAAATTTGTTAGTCTCTAAGGTGCCACAAGTACTCCTGTTCTTCTTTTTGCGGATACAGACTAACACGGCTGTTACTCTGAAACCTGTCATTTATAGAGGACAGTCTTATAATATGCATCCAGATATCCTCCAGTCACTCAAGCTGAAAATTGTTCCACTTTACTGCAGTTCTGTAACCATATGGGAACCAATCCTGACTGTGTTCTGTGCACATCCAAAATTCCTGCTGAATGACCCGCCCTGGGAGCAAGTTACCAGTGACCCAGGGCTGGGGCGGAAGGAGGGTGGTGGTGGGGGGAGAGCCCAGGGCTGGGGTGGCAGGGGCTGTGTGGGTGGGGGGGCATGGGTGGGGGGGAAGGGTGGGAGCCCAGAGCTGGGGCAGCATGGGGTGTGTGGGGGGGAGAGCCCAGGGTTGGGGTGGTGGGGGGTGCAGGTGGGGGGGAGAGAGCCCAAGGCTGGGGCGGCAGGGGGTGCAGGTGGGTGGGAAGGCCCAGAGCTGGGGCAGCAGGGGGTGCAGGTGAGGGGGGAGAGCCCAGGGCTGGGGCAGCAGGGGTGTGTGTGGGGGAGCCTAGGGCTGGGGTGGGGCAGCCAAAAATTTTTTTGCTTGGGGCAGCAAAAAACCTAGAGCCGGTCCTGACACTGGTACCAGCAGGCTCCTGGGGAGCGGCCCCTTTCCCTGCTGATGCTGTTCGGTAAGGGGAGCGAGACACAAGAACCGAATTTCACTGCAGATCACGATCCGGGGCAGAAGCGGAGCTCCCTGCACATCCGCGGCTGCCGGCTGGGGGACACCGCCCGCTCCCTCTGCGCCGTGGAGACACAGTGACACAGGGCGCAGCGCAGCGTGTCCAATAACTCTGGGGGTGACCCGGGAAGGGCTGTGGGGCGCTGGGAGAACGCGAGGCGGGGTGGGACAGAGCCCAATGGGGAGACGGGGACAGGAGTTTATAGCCCTGCTGGCGGGGGGTGGTGCTGGCTCCCTGGTTAGGGGTGCTGGGAGAGGACTGAGGAAACATGGTTTCGGTTCCCAGCTCTGCCAGAGGTGGTTTGACCTTGGCTATGAAGGCAGCATTTCCCCAGACAAGTCCAAAGCAAGTTACAAATAGCATTTCTACCCTGCCTGGGTCTACTGAAGGCCCCTGCTTTCTCTTCTTGCCCAGCCTAATGTCCTGTTGTTTCCCTTCGCCAGGTACTCCAGCAGTTAAGCTCCGAGGAACTCCTCGCTTCTTTCAGGACCTATCTCAGGTACCCCCTCCTTTCCCACAGGAACTTACCCTACTGTCTATGGGTGACTCAACCTGACAATCACATGCTTTCCCAACAGAGGGCCTCCCCTCACACCTCTCTCCAGGACCGTCTCTCCTTTAACAAGGGCCCCACCCTATTTAAATAGTGCTCTGCCTGCTTCACCACCACAACTGGGGGTCGGGCGGCAGCCTTTCTAATTAACCCCCATTACACCCAGCAGGGATCACTAATGAGCCCTTATGTTGCCTGCTCATCAGTGAGCTGGTAGCCAAAGCTAGCTTGCTGCAAAGGGCCAGCCAGCCTATGACGCTGCCCAATCCCTGCTGAAACTTTCTTATTATTGCTAAATTGGGTCTGGTGATGCCAGGCGCTGTACAAAGAAGCGACTTGTGCAAGGTGACTTAGGAGGCCAGAGTCAAGATTGTCAGAGCATTTTATAGGAATTAGGTGCTTAACTCCCATAGGCACCTTGGGAAAAAATCCAACCCTAATCCCCCTGGATTTCAGTTCCCCATCTATATAAAGAAGGAGACTAATAATACTTTTTCTGTCTGTCTTTTCTAGTTAGATTGTAAGTTTCTTAGAGCAGAGACTGTCTCTATATATCCGTGCAGTGCCCAGCAAAATAAGGCTCTGATCTCAATTGGATTTCCAGGTGCTACTATAATATCAAAACATAATAAATGGTACCAACAGGAGCTCTGAATGTGTAATTCGTTTGCATATATGTATGGGGTGGCCAGGGAGGGGTAGTACCTCTGATGGGAGTAGTCCATCCACTTTGGTCCCCACCTGTCACTCAGCTCTCACCTGTGGCTCCAAGTAGCTGCAGCATGCGCAGCGGCCACACCCCGGGCAACGGCTTCGACAGGTCGGCCAAACCAGTTGGGTGTAACTGATGGGACTCAAACCCTCAGTGAATTAGGGATATACCCACCCCGCATGTGACGTCAGCTCCGGCGGAGTGGGCGAAAGACATCACTGAGATCCAACGGCCAAGAAGGCGGTTCTGCAACGCTTTGTGTAAAGCGAAGGACTTGACGAGGCACGAAAATCGTCAAGGCCATCCACTGCAACCAAAGAAGTTACCAGTCGTGACGATTTTTCGTACCATTGGTGTCTGGTTTCTAAGGTCGAGAGAATGGGATTGCTCCCGTGCAACGGCTCTACCACTCAAAAGCTTTCACGCACAGGTCCTGTGCAAATCATCAAACATCATCATCATCATAGATTCATAGATTCATAGATTCTAGGACTGGAAGGGACCTCGAGAGGTCATCGAGTCCAGTCCCCTGCCCGCATGGCAGGACCAAATACCATCTAGACCATCCCTGATAGACATTTATCTAACCTACTCTTAAATATCTCCAGAGATGGAGATTCCACAACCTCCCTAGGCAATTTATTCCAGTGTTTAACCACCCTGACAGTTAGGAACTTTTTCCTAATGTCCAACCTAGACCTCCCTTGCTGCAGTTTAAACCCATTGCTTCTGGTTCTATCCTTAGAGGCTAAGGTGAACAAGTTTTCTCCCTCCTCCTTATGACACCCTTTTAAATTCCTGAAAACTGCTATCATGTCCCCTCTCAGTCTTCTCTTTTCCTGTCCTATTTATGACCCTGTCCTCCAAAGCAGTTGCAATCCCTCCCAGTTTGGTATCAAAATAGTCTATTTAACCTGTTCTTTGCATGTGTTCTTAACCATGCACTGAAAGATCTGGACTGAGGTATATACTTGAAATACCGGCACGATGGTTCACTTTTTGACCTCCGTCACCTGAATGCACTAAGACAGTGCAGAAACTCCTTCTTGAGGCACTCTTTGCTGATGATTGTGCCCTCATGGCTCACACTGAAAATGATCTTCAGCACATTGTCAACAAGTTTGCTGAGGCCTCACAACTTTTTGGACTAACTATCAGCCTCAGAAAGAAAGAAGTTCTCCATCAACCTGCATCTGGATCAAATGCTTCTGTCCCGAGTATCTCCATTGACGGCACTCAGCTGAAAGTAGTGGAGAACTTTAAATATCTGGGTAGTGTCATATCCAGAGATGGATCACTGGATAATGAGATCAATGCACAAATATCCAAAGCAAGCCAGGCACTTGGCTGTCTATGTGTCAAAGTTTTAAATCACCACAACATCTGGATGTCAACAAAACTGCTTGTGTACAGAGCTGTTGTTCTTTCATCTCTTTTGTACGGGTGCGAAACATGGACACTATATAGGCGTCACATCAAGCAGCTCGAAGCATTTCACATGCGCTGCCTCCGCAACATCATGAAGATCCGCTGGCAAGACAAAGTGCCCAATCTTGAGGTCCTCGAGAGAGCCCAGATGACAAGCATCGAAATGATGATCATGAAGTCACAGCTACGTTGGACCGGTCATGTCAGCCGCATGGATGCCAACAGAATCCCCCGCCAACTTCTGTATGGTGAGCTCTCCCAGGGCATCCAGCATATAGGTCGTCCACGGAAACATTACAAGGACACCATCAAAGCCAATCTGCACTACAGCAGTATCAAACCTAGGGACCTTGAGGAAGCCGCCAGTGACAGAACACAGTGGTGTGCAACAGTCAGAAATACCTGCATCGCCTTTGAGGAAGAATGCTGCCGGCGTCTACAAGAGGCACGCGAACGACGTCACAGAGCATCAGCAGCGCACAATCCACTGACCGCGAACTTCCCATGCACCATCTGCAGCAAAATGTGCACCTCTAGAATTGGCTTGTACAGTCACCAGAGAGCACACCATAAGACCAACAACTGATGATCTGCACAGATTTGTCTTCATTGGATTCGATGGACTACCAAGAAGAAAGATGTGACCAAAGGCCAGACCAAAGGCAACATTTTTAACAGTGAAGGTAGTAGGAACAACCTGCCTTGGAGTGTGAGGGATTCTCCATCCCTTGAAGTCTTTGAATCGGATTTGGATGGGACACCTGATAATTCATGGGATGGTGAGGGTGACTCAGCACTGACCTCAGTGCCCCAGCAGGCTGCTAGGGGGCGCTGTGCTGCAGGCAGCAGGGTGGGGGCTCTTTATGGGTCTCTCTTCCCTGAGAGCTAGTGCTGAGCCCAATGGGACATTAGGGGGCGCTGTTCTGCAGGGAGCAGGTTGAGGAGCTCAGGCGGGAGGGCCCCGTTTTAGCCAGTTCTGATTGCAATCTGCCAGTGGGGTGGTGCTGTCACTCAATCAGTGTTTACCTCCGCCAGGAAGTTTGGCTCTGCTGCCATCTACAATCAATCAGGAAACACTATTTGCTTTTCTGCAGCAGAGCTGTCACAGACACGTCGGTTGTCATGTCGAGGGCCACGCAGCAGCCTGAGAGCTAACAAGACTTGTGGTGCAGAAGAAGAGAGAAAGTGTGACACTGGGGCAGGAGGAAAATCTTTTCATTATGAAGGAAGAAAACCTACTGTGGGCTGTGACCACTTTGGTATTACTGGTAAATAGAGACTCTACAATTGGAATCTTCTTAACTCAGAGCCAGAATAAAGAAGTGAGGGTTGGGGAGTCTTGGTGAACTGGGCAGGGATTTTCAAAGTAAGGGTTTGGGTACCTAGTTCTCTTAGGCGCCTTTGAAAAATTTCAGCCTGAAGCTTTGATAAACCTTTGTTGAAGGGGATGGATCACTTGATGATTACCTGTTCTGTTCATTCCCTCTGGGGCACCTGGCATCACCCACTGTGGGAAGACAGGATACTGGGCTAAATGGACCTTTGGTCTGACCCAATATGCCCGTTCTTATGTAACGGGAAAATATCGTAATGCTGCCCAGTCCTTGGGCCATTTTTCCTATGGGTAAAAAGTTTCAATGGAAATCACTGGGCATCTGAGTAAATCTGATGGTGGGGTTGGAATAGTAATAAATAATAATAATAATAATAATAATAATAAATCATTAATTGTTAATAATTAGCAATTAATATATATTTACCAATTAATCATCAGCAAGAGCCAATGATCTCCACCTAGGGGTAGGTGCTGCACAAATCAAAAATAAGTGTCAGTGCCTGATCCAAGATGACGATGAAGAAGATTATTGTCATCATGAAGATAATGAATGAGGGGTGCTCTCCATAAATAATTCAGTGGCAACTAACTCTCCTTCACCCCCTCTGTGTAACAGGCTCCAGCATGGAAGATGCTGTAACGCAGACCCAGCTGGCAGCGTCAGGCGTGGAGGGTGGGTCTGTGACGTTGGATTGCGCTTATGAAACTGACGCTAGTTATTATTGGAAACTGTGTGTTTTACAATAGATTGATGTATGAATAGATGATACACATGGAAGGACAGAAAGCTAAACATATACACAGATAGACATGGAGAGAGACATAACAACATAAGAACAGCCATACTGGACCAGACCAAAGGTCAGTGCCCTGTCTTCCAACAGTGGCCAGTGCCAGGTGCTTCAGAGGGAATTAACAGAACAGGAAATCATCCAGTGATCCATCCCCTGACGTCCATTCCAGCTTCTGTGGATAGACAGACCTTTGTTAGGTGCTGTAACACCCTGATATACATCGTTCTAATGTTGTAATTTTATTTCCCTCCAGTCTCCTGCTGTGAGTCCCTGTTGGTTTAGGGACCCAAGTCACTCGTTGTTCAGGAAGGAAACATCTCCACCGTGACCTGGACTTACACCAGTGCTTACCAAACCTACCAGTGGTACCAGCAGCTCCCTCAGAGAGGGCTGGCCCCCCAGTGACTGTCAGTGGTAGGGAGAAAGCCACTAACAGGAGGTCATGGGCAAGCACATGGAGAATTTGAAAAGCAGCTCTCAGCACAGTTTGGAGTCCCAGCTGGGGGACTCAGGTCACTACTTCTGTGGGACAGAGGCACAGCGACCCAAGATGGGCTCAGTGTAAAAACCCCCATCCTCTGCAAAGCAGCTTGGTGGGGGAAATGCAGGCACAGAGGTTCCCAGCAGGTGTGAATGCATCATAGCTCAGCTGGAGTCAATGGGCCAGATCCCCAGCTGGTGTATGTCACGGCCTCACAAATCGTGCCCACTCTTGGCCCCGTGCGGTCTGTGGGGGGTGCCCCTTTCAGTGAGACAGCCCTTCTCGGGGGTCCACTCTCTCTTGGGGTCAGGCCCCTCCACCTCCTGGAGCCACACCTATCTGAGCCTTAGCACACCTGTTTCTCGCCGTGGGCCCCCTCAGGGAGTCCACTCACTCTGGACCCTCGGGGCCTCCACCCCCAAAGGGATTGATGCAACCCTGTTCTCTAGACTGGAGTGACTCTTAGCCAGCGTGAAACAGGAGGATTTATTGAGAGTTGAACACAGCACAGGAAACTCTCAGGGCCTCAGGCCTGGCCTCCCTCAGCCCAGCACACCCCAGTCTCTGCATCCAGGTGGGGTCTGCCTGCTCCCCCTCTCCAGCCCAGAGCCCCCCTGCTCCCAGCTGGGCCTCTGAGATCCCCGGCCCCAAGCCCCGCCTCTGTCCATTGTCTTCTCTTCAGGGAAACAGGGTCGTAAACTGGGGCCTCCTCTCCACTCTTCTGTCCTCTGGCTGGAACCGGCTGGTTACGTCACTGGGTCCTCATGCTGCAGCCCATTGTTCTCCCACTGGCCAGAACCAGCTGCAACTCCTGAGCTGGGTCTCCGGGTCAGGGTCTCAGGTCACCGGTCGCTGGGGTATCCATCCTCCAGGACATTGGCTGGGGTCCCAAGTTCCCTCTCCGGTCCTCTGTCACAACAAACTCCCTCTCCCCTCACCTCATTAAACCAGTAATACCCAGGGAAACTGAGTCCCACCCCTTCCACATGCAAACCATTGAAACCCCACAGAAAACAAGAACCCCCCCCCCACTTCGTCACAGTGTAAATTAGTATCATTCCACTGGAGTCAATGGGCCAGATCCCAAGAGCTCACAAGCCATATGGGAAAGAGAGAGACAGGCTGAAAGTGAAAAGAGAGTCACAGGGAGGTGGTTACCCAAGGTCACACAGCCAAGGATAGAACCTAGCAGCCTTAAACCCTATTCGACCCGGCGATCCACCAGGCCACACTGCTTATCAAACACAGTGACTTTATTGGCACCGCTGTGGGTTTACATTCACTGACGTAAGCAGATGTAGGGCCGAGAGTCCTTAGTGCTTTTCTTTCCTGCTTAACACTCCTTAAAACATATGGCCACAAAAATGAAAAACAACAGGTAAACTCTGGAGGGGAATTTTTCTTTGGGAAATGGAATTTTACAGGGAAAAGTCCCTTCTCTGGACCACATGGCACCATCCAGCGTTTGCAGCAATGGAAAAATCCACCGACAGCAAAGGGAAAAACGTTCCCAGCTTTTGGAACGAGCAGCTCACTTGGGAAAGAGAGGATGGGTAAGTTTTCTCCCGGCCCTGGGTCTCTCTGCGGTTCGGGCTGTTGTCCTCCAGAGGGCGCTGCAGCACAGGCAGCATTGCTCTCTATAGACAGGGCGCACCGGTTTATTCCAGCCACTGGTTTCCCACGATCCAGTTCTCCTGCCAGCCCCTCATACGTGGTGAGGCCTGTGGGGGGCTCAGCCAGGGGCGCTGGAACAATGTGCACAGTGGGGTGCTGGGAACCATTGAACCCAACTGTAAACTTGGATATGATGGAAACCACGTCAAGCCAGGGGGTGCGGCAGCCCCCGCCCCCGTCCCCAGCACCCTGAGTTCCAGCACCTGTGGGCTCAGCTGCAGGGCAAGTATTGAGGGGAAGTGTGGGGAGGTTCATACTTGGCCGCAGGAGTCACTCACACCTCCAGCTGTGACATCACTGCCTGATTTCTAATCTTCACCATTCAGACAGCGACTCTCTCTCCTCCCTCGGCCCAGGGCTGCAGGGGGAGGACAAGAGCTGCCCCCTGCGTGACTCTCTCCCAGGCTGGCTGGAGAGAAAAGCGGCAGTGCCCCGCAGAAGACCCGAGACGCTGAGGCGATGGCCACGGTCCGGGACTCAGCCATTGTGCTGATTTTGCTTTTCAGTGAGTAAGATTCCAAATCCCATTTCTGAAAGATTCTCCACCTGCCTCCCCACGCCCTTCATTACTGGCGCTGAGAGATTAAACAGACCTTCCTCCTCCTCCTCTGCAAGAAGGGATGCTCTCAGGCAGGGATTTAGGTGCCCAAATACCACTGAAATCTATGAGTTAAATAAAGAGGAGAGTGATCTCTTCTTCTCCATGTCCACAGAGGGCGGGAGAAGAAGTAAGTGGCTTAGTTTGCAGGAAGGGAGAGTGAGATTAGATGTTAGGAAAAACTTTCTAACTATAAGGAGAGTTGAGCTCTGGACACGTTAAGTAGGGAGGATGTGGAATCCCCATTGTTGGAGAGTTTGAAGATCAGGTTAGAGAAACACCCGTCAGGGATGGTCTCATGGCCTCAGAAGGGGATGGGGGGCTCTACAAGACCTCTTGAGGTCAGCCCGACATTTCCATGATTCCATGAAATCCCTTCAGCTCCTTTAAAAATCCCAGAACCAAGAATTCCCCTCAGTGACAGGATCCTTCCACTAACCTCTCTTTCCCCACTCCTTGTGCCAGGCTCCAGCATGGAAGATGCTGTAACTCAGACCCAGCCGGCAGTGTCAGGGGTGGAGCGCGAATCCGTTTCCCTGGACTGCACTTATGAAACTGCAGCTAGCAGCTATTATTTGTATTGGTACAAACAGCCCCCTGGGGAAAGCCTTAATTTCCTTTCTTGGCAACATTCTGGAGGAGCAAAGAAGAACGAGGCCGGGGAGAGATTCTCTGTCAATTTGGAGAAGTCCAAAAGCTCCGTCAGTTTGAGGATCACAGCTCTGGAGTTGGGGGACGCGGCCATATACTTCTGCGCTTTCAGTAGAGACACGGTGTTGAAATTCATAGAGAGTCCTGAACAAAAACCTGACACCTCTCCGCTACTGTAAGAAACTCACTCCTACAGGTGAAGTTAGGAGGCGAGCACGGGCAGGAAACGGGTGGGTGTGGGGTAGAGGGCTATGAAGTGGGGTGAGACCTGCCACAGCTGGCTTCCTGGAGATGAAAACCTCTTCCTTCTTTCTGGGAAAAGGCGGCACCACAATGGTACTCAGAAATTTGCCGCAAAGAGGAGATGGAACGAGACAAGGCAGAATAAGATCCCATGGCTGGAAGCCGGAGTGAGACAAATTTAGACTAGAAAGAAAATTCACATTTTTAACAGTGAGGGTAATTAAACACTGACACAACTGACGGAGGGACACGATGGATTCTCCATCATTTGAAGTCTTTAAATCAAGACTGGGTGTGTCTCCTCTAGGTCAGCCACAAGCTATGGGCTGGGTGAAGGAATCCCAGAGTATCCTTTTCTGGCCTGTGTTAAAGCAGGAGGTCAGACTAGATGATCACAAAGGTTTCTTCTCACTTTAGGATCTATCCATCAATCAATCTATTAATATCTCTCTGGGGGCTGGCGAGGTCTGAGATGGGTTCCTTCTGGAGTTACAGACCCCTAGTCTATTCAAAACCAGTGGTTGCTGGGCATTTAAATCCCCTAGCTGAGCATCTAAGTCCCTTAGGCTCCTCCGGAAATCTCAGTTGAAATTCCATCCTGGGTTGACACTTAACCCAAGGGACACCTAACCCTCAAACTTCTGGACTGAACTGGCACTCGGGGCTCTGCACAGGGGCAAACATCGGGGTATGGTCAGAAGAGCTCAGTTACTCCTGGAAAGAGAGCTCCCAGATTTATACTGAGTCTGGTATTCTCAAAAGGGCCTAGAGAATTTAGATGATCAACTTCCATTGAAATTCAATAGGATTAGGGCATCTAATTCCCTTAGGCTGCTTTGGAAATGTGGATGCTCAATCTGCATTAATTTAATGGGAATCGGGCATCTTTTTCTCTGCATGTTCAAGCCACAGGAACTACAAACTGCATTGAAAGTAGATGGTTCCCCATCACCTAAAACCGAGAGCGAAGTAACAGAACTGCCCCAGACCCTGCTGGGTTGATCTGAAAAGAAAATGTAATAAAAATGTGGCAAACCCTGTTCTGAAAGCAAACGAACAGGTGTCTGGTCGCGCGCTGCCATCTGGTGGCCATTGCGTTTCACTTTGACAGCTGCAGGAAAATGGTGCAGGAGTTTTCCACCACTGTTTTACTACCAAATACAAAGGCACATCCTTATTTCAGCCTAGACATTGAAATGTCATTGAGACACATAACTACATACGTGTTTCACGGACACAGACACAAATACAAAATCTCTGTCACACACAGTCACAAACTTATTCTCTTTCTTCTCTCTCTCTCATACACACACACACACATTTCTACATAAGTGAACTCACAATTCACATGCACAAACAAGTCACACACCCCCAGAATAACATATATACCAAAGTTGCTCTTACCTACATCAAACACTCACACAGTCACTCACACACAACCTTCAACTTCTCTCACTCACACACCATAAAGTGACACACACACTAGCACACATCCCAAACTCACTCACATGCAGATCAAACACAAATGCACTCTCTCAAAGTCTTGCACCCAACAAACTCTCTCTCTCTCTCTCTCTCTCTCTCTCTCTCTCTCTCTCTCACACACACACACACACACACACACACACACACACACACACACACACACACTCGTTTATCTCCTACAGCCTGGTCATTTCTGACCTTCTTGATCTCATACATATTTGGAAATCTGCCCCCTTGTTTCCTCTGACTCAGACTAACCATTGATAGACTCCTTAACTTCACAAAAACTCAAGAAATGTGCCATTGCGAGGCTAGGTGTCCAAATATCACTGAAATTCAACAGGACACGGGTTCCTAACTCCTTTTGGTTCCTTTGAAAATCCCAGGCTAAATCCATTCATGTCTGTGTGGTGCTGAGATACTGATGTGGTGAAGGGATTGGGTCGGGGGGCAGGATGGGACAAAGGCGCTTTTTAAAATATGTTCAAGGGAACCCAAGGGAATTAGTTGCTCAGCTCCCAGTGGAATTCAAAGGAAATTGGGCTACAAACTCGCTCAGAAATCTTTGACCATTCCAGCCTAAAACTGCCCGCATTGGGTATTTCTCTGGCTATATTACCACAGTGTCTATCCACCTCACAACCATCACTATATTGGTCCACACAATACCCGTGCGAGGTGGGAAAGTGCTGTTACCCCCAGTTTAAGGCTGGGGATCTGAGGAACAGAGGGGCAGATTTTTAAGGGGCTTTAGGTACCTGGTGGGATTTTTCACAAGTTCTTCGGTGCCAAACACCCCTTTACAATTAATGGTTGTTAGGGGCCCTGGATGTGTTTGAAAACCCCACTGGGCCACCCTTTAAAAACGTGGCCCTGAGTGACTTGCCGAAAGGCACCCGGAATGTCTGTGGTGGAGGAATGACTCCAACTCAGGCCTTGGTGATTGCTCTAGCTACTGGGCTCTCCTGTCGCAGCTTGGTTGCTGCTGTTCAGATACAGCCAAGGAATCCCCTCGTGCCGGGTGCCTTTGTCTACGCTGGGGGTGTACAGCTCCGAGACCGCAGTTGAGGTTGTGCAGGAGCAAGCGGCGGCAGTTACAGGAGCCTAGGCTGGTGTGTGTGTCACATGATGTGTCTGAGAAGAAAAATAAAACCAGGCAGAGATGAGCCAGGCACCCACTGCATCTCAGTGCCCGGTTGCTACAGGTGTCAGAAATTCACCTCGCCACCCCCGAGAATCATGAGGCTGCAAGTCCCCTGGGTCTTTCTTCCTTTGTACTGTGAGTTTCTGCTCAGAACACGCTGGGCTCTTCCAAGCAGCTGCGTCGCTTGTAGGACATTGAACTAGGAACGACTGGAGACGTGTTTGATTCAGTTCACAGCTCTGTTTGATTCAGAGTTACAGCACCTATATATGGGAAAAAGGGGGCTGACAATGGGACACACTCTGTCTCTGATCTATTTAAATAGTCACATTGCCCTGGGGTTATTTGTTAGCATTTCTTACCTCTTTTCAAGACTGGGGAAGATTCTAGGTAGAGAGAGATACGGTGCATGGGAGAATGGATGGACGGAAGGGTGCTTCAGAGGGAAGGATGGGGAGATAGCACATAGGGAAGAATGGTCAGATAGGTAGAATGGCAAAGTAACACACTTTCGCCTACACTTGAATGCTACATTTCAGCTGTTCTTTTGTTTCTCTCCAGTCTCCTGCTGCGAAGCCCAGGTGGATCAGAGCCCCCAGTCGCTGGTTACAGGGGAAGGGAAGGTCTCCACCATGTCCTGCGCTTTCACCAGCAAGTACCAAACCTTCCACTGGTACCAGCAGCTCCCTGGGCGAGGCCTGACCCACCTGCTGGCCGTGAGCCCTCAGGAGAACACTACCGAACAGCGGTTCGTGGGGCAGCCCCTGGAAGATGGGAAACGCAGCTCCCTGCACATCACCGACTCCCAGCTGGGCGACTCAGGCGGCAGCTACCTCTGTGCGGTGAGAGCAGAGTGACACAGGCAGAGCTGGGCTCAGGGCAAAACCCTTCATCCTCTGACAGGCATCTGGGCCGAGGAGCTGCAGGACGGATCCCCAGCTGGTGTAAAGTGACTGTTGCTCCACGGGAGTCACTGAATCAACCCCCAGCTGGTGCAAATCAGCAATATCTTCATTTACATCACTGGGCCAGATCCTCATCTGGTGCGACTCAGACGCTCTCTGCTGTAGCTAATGGGACAGATCCCCAGGGGGTGTAAATCAGCTGTAACTCCATTGGAGTAAAGGGGTGAAGCGGTGCCTGGTTCTGTATCATTCCCATGATCTTTTAGCTGGGATTCCCCCTTTAGCAAATAATCCCGTCCCCCGCTTCTCTGCCAGGGCAGCAGATGGCGCTAGAGTGCTCACACCCTCCCCTGCAAACCCTGGCTAATTCCCACAGCCTGAGATCTGGGCTGGACCCAGCCCAGCACCGTTCACAGAGCGGCTGTTCCTCCCCGGGGCAGACAATGAAATAGCAGCCTCTGTAGGCAGAGAATCCTTCCCCTTGATAAGGGGGTAACCCGAGGGGAGGGAGAATTCTCGTTTCCACTGGTCTCCTTTCCTGCGGACCTTCCACGGATTGACTCTGCCTCGGTATATTCCTCTGCGAGGGAGAGAAGAAACGGAGCTCACCATGGCCTTACAGAGTGGAGCTGCTCTGTGGGATCTTCTCCTCAACTTTGCTTTTCTCTGTGAGTGAAACAAATATTTTCTCGTTCTAAAGGGTAAAAAGATGCGGACTCTTAGACGTCGGGGGGGGGGGAGGGCAAGTCCTTTTATCTATCTATCTATGAGCTAACGCACTCGTAAGTACAGTGGGGTCTGCAAATATCTCAGCCTCTGTTCTATTTGAACAGTAATATTGATTTGTTAGCATTTCTTGTCCTGCTTTTTTTTAAGATTCTGGGAGTGTACAGAGAAAAATAAATAGATACTGATGGAAGGATCTATATCTATCTGTATCGATATATAGACACGTAGATATAGATACTGGGGATGGAACAATAGAAGGATGGATGGAGGCTGCAGAGCGGAGGTTGGATAGATAGAGCCACAGATAAACAGGCAACTCGCATGTTCTTCATGTTAACTGCTATTATTTTGTTTCCCTCCAGTCTCCTGCTGTGAAGCCCAAGTGGTTCAGAGCCCCGAGTGGCTGGTTACTGGGGAAGGGAAGGTCTCCATCATGTCCTGCGCTTTCACCAGCGGCTTCAAAGTCTTCCAGTGGTACCAGCAGCTCCCTGGTCAAGGGCCGACCCACCTACTGACCGCGAGCTCTAATGAGAATGTCACTGTGGGGCGGTTCATAGGCGAGCGCCTGGAAAGTGGGAAACGCAGCTCCCTGCACATCACCGACTCCCAGCTGGGGGACTCAGGCAGCTACCTCTGTGCGGTGGATGCACAGTGACACAGGCAGAGCTGGGCTCAGGGCAAAAACCCTCAGTCTCTGACAGGCAGCTGTGCGGAGGAGATGCAGGGGCAGTTCCCCCGGGGGTGAAAAGCAGTGTAAATCCATGGTAGCCAAGGGGACTCATCCTCAGCTGTTATAAACGGGCAGAGCTCCAGTGGAGTCGATGGGGCCATATCGTAAGGACAAGG
Source organism: Malaclemys terrapin pileata (assembly GCF_027887155.1). Lineage (NCBI taxonomy): Eukaryota > Metazoa > Chordata > Testudines > Emydidae > Malaclemys > Malaclemys terrapin. Next base: position 47,337,358 of record NC_071516.1, read on the forward strand.
AGATTGGAGCCCAGGTCTGCAGATCCTGGGACAGCTGTGTGAAGGTCAGCGTAAATCCGGAGTCACTCCACATGAGTTCATTGTGGTGACTAGATCACAAATCAATTCTATAGCAAAGATTATTACTAAACATAAGGAGGGAAACCATCTTCCTTTACGGGAACCGAATACAAAATTTCCCTTGCGTGAAAGCTGTAAGTTCATACACGTTTCGTAGCATCAATAAACCAATGAAACTAACCTAGCCAGGCCCCTCACCACACTCTCCTTCCTTTAGATACCGCGACTCCTCTATGAAAGCCAGAACTTCTGCTCCGCCGTATCCCTGTGCAGCTCACACAAGAGCCCGACAGAGGGCGCTGCCGCACCGACAGGAACGCTCCAGAAATGAGACACTTTCTGGTGTTTCTAGACATCTAGTTCTCTCTCCATCTCCTCCCCACGCCGCATCGCAACCCCTCCCGGGCCCTGCCAGACTTTTTAGCAGCGCAGCGGAAAGGCAGCTACCAACCAAGCACAGACAGATTTGATGTTTCACGCCAGGAGTCACAATTTAATGCGCACCGGAAGCAGAGTTCCCGGATTCCTTCGGCCCTCAGAAGACAGAGCTTGGCTTCCCTGTGCGAGGAAAGGGCCTAATTCGTTTCTTCTGACACTGCTGGGGGCGGGGGTGCCTGAGTGGAGAGAAAACGGAGCCGCTCCGTGCAGAAGCGCAGAGACACCGACTCTTCATTGAGAGGATGCTTAAAACCCTGGTCTCCACGCTTGTGCTGATCCTTGCTTTGAGTGAGTCAGATTCTCATGTGGCATTTCTGGGCATTATCCCCCCCCGTATTTATTAATTTTCACCTGTGTCCGGGTGTCCTTTTCAATGACACTTCACGCTGTTGCTGCTGCTAGTTTCCCTGTCTATGTCTGGGGGATTTTCATGCTCTGTTTTTATTTTATTTCCAGATGGAGCGGTGGACGCGAAGGTTTCTCAGTCTGCTGCTCTGTCTTTCCTGGCGGGGGGCATGGCTGACCTCCCCTGTAACCACAGTGTCGCTGGCTACGACAGAGTTATTTGGTACTATCAGAGCCCTGGAGTTGCCCCTCGAGCTGTGATCTCTGGCTACAACTCCGCGGAGACGTTGGGGCGGTTTGAACTCTCCATTGACTCCCCCAGCCGGTCCGCCCCGCTGCGCATCACCGAGGTGGCGGTGGAGGACTCGGGGGTGTATTACTGCGTCGTGAGAGGCACAGCGAGAGGAAATGCAGGGCGAGCTGAACAAAAACCTCCCCGACTCTGAGAGTCCTGGGCAGCAAGAGAAGGGAGCTCAGATAATCAAATTACAGGCTGGGATCCTCAAAGGGGCCAGGAGAATCGACCCATGGAACCCCAGTAAGAAATAAGCGATTCCCTTGGGCCCCGTTCAAAATCTCAGCTTTGAAACAACATCATGTAGAAATTCATGACGGTATCCAAAGCGACTCAGGCAATTAGACGCCTAATTGCTATGATCTTCCAACGAAAATAAGGCTGGGAAGGGTCAAATTTGCAAAGGTATTTAGGGACCTGAAGATACAGAGAAACATCTGGAACCAGATTTGTAGAGGTACTTAGGTGCCTACAGAACCTGCTGGTACGTAGTAGGATTTTCAAAAGCACCCAATTCCCTTTGGCTTCCCTGGAAGTTAGGGGCCTAGCTGCGTTTGGAAACCTGATTAGGCTTTGAGTCTCTGGGCTCCCAAATACTGGTTTGACCAAAGCATCAAGTCAAAGTCTGGGGCCCTGTGGATGTCTCTGTTGGGAGCAGAAATTAGAGTCACAGGGTTAGCAGGGGCCATCTACTCTAAATCCAAGCCAAGGTGCAGGATTTGGGGGCTTGGTAATAGATATGTATTTGCTGTGATTTTATTGATGTACAAAGAACGTGCAAAGTTCTGTAGCTCTCAACGCAGAAGGAATGAAAGAGCAGGAAACAGCTTCTCTTGTTTCAGCCAACACCAGGTTCCGAAGCGCTCGCACCGGCTTTCCCCAGGGATCCGCTGTGCACAGAACACAAGCTGCTGCTTGGCTTTCGGCGTCCTCTCTGTTCCTGTCTGTTTTCAGTTTCTCTGGGTTCTGCCTCCCTCCACCCCCCCCCCAGGGGTATTTTCAGAAAAATCGGGGGAGGGAGGCAGAGAGCAATGTAATATCCTGAAATGTCTGGCGGGATGGGTATAGATAGATAGATAGATAGATAGATAGATAGATAGATAGATAGATAGATAGATAGATAGATAGATAGATAGATAGATAGATAGATAGATCGGTGCATGGGGATGGATTGATACACAGAGGGGGTATATGGGTATAGATAGATATTATCTATCTATGTCACCATCCTTGTCTTCTATCTGTGGAGTGGCCACACAGGTTACTGGAAAAGACGATTACATGCCGATTGGTGGGTAAAGCAGAATGTGATTTAATAATTTCCTACCGCATGGCACGAATTCAGAATGAATTAGTAAGATTTCACTGCATAGATAACTCCTGCCTTTTGCAAGTCGCCAGTGAATCCTGCAGGGACGAACTCCCTTGGGGAATGTGGTGGAGACAGTTTCTGGTTTCACTTGCTGAGAACTCGGACCGTTTCCCGCCAGGGGTCTCTTCGGTACAAGCAAAAGAGTCCCTATGTAGACATAATGACACCTCGGTCTCTACTGCTTCGCCTCGCTTTTCATTAAGTTGGGTTCTCCTGCTCCCACCCTGAGCCCGCCTCCTGCCAGATGCAGTGCGGCAGTTTGGGAGGCTCAGGTGAAAGGCAGTTACCCAGCAGTGCAGAGAGAGAGAGGCAGAGTGGAAGGGAGGGTGCGGTTACCTCCCCGCCCCGCAGGAGTCACTTCCAGCTCCAGCAGTAACACCACTGCGTGTTACTTTGTCCTCACCACTCCGGATAAGAGTCTCCAGCTGGTAGTTATCGGGAAAGTGCAAATCTTCCCTCTCGCTCATTTCCTACCTCAGGGGCTAGGTAGAGAGACCAGGGGCTGATCCCCGGGGAGGAGCAAAGACACCGAGGTTTCCCTGTGAGGAGGGTTCTAATGCTGGTCTCAGCGGTTGTGCGTCTTTTTGTTTTGAGTGAGTAAGATTAATTTTTTTCCAATCTCTCTCTCTCGCTCGCTCTCCACTTCCGCATTCTCTCGTTCTCCCTTCTGGGCTCTTCTAACCGCACCTGGCCAGTCACAAGGAAGGGATGGGGGTTTGAGACATAAAAACCCTGAGCAGTTGTGACGTTGCACTCCATCTGTTTTATGGAAATATGTTTATGGGGGTGAAGGGATCAGGAGAGGGTTCAACGCTACACAAGATGAGAAGCAAAAATCCTTCCCTTTGGGGAACCCTCCAGTGAAGCCAGCGATCGGCTACCTATTACTGTGCCGTGAGAGACACAGGGAACCAGATCAGGGGGCAACGGAGCAAACACCGCGCACAGGAACCCGCGGGCTGGGGTCTGGGAGCGATTGGGAAGTCATGGGGACAGGGGGTATTTTCCATATACAGAATATAGAATAACATTTCTGCTCATTAGTCAGCCCTGTGATTTCCCTTAAAGCGGGGTGTACGATTTCTGGCATTACGGGGAATAAGAAGAAACACAATTTAACTTAAAAGCAGGAATATATCTAAACAGAAGGTCCCCCTCTGGTACGCATAATAGATACACAATCACAGACACACATTATATATGTCTTGGCTTTTTTGTTTATACAGTGTGTATATACACACGCACAGAGTAATATCATAATTAGATGGATTTTGCATAAATCCACCCAGATCATGCAGGAAGAAATACCCACCTACACTATAGAAAAGGCTTCTTGACTGGCTGCAAAGATATGAGAAACTTCGCTTCTGCTACTAAAATTTCCCAACAGTGAAATTATTTTTGCCTCGTGGGGGCGATGTTGCCTCGGGCAATAAAACAAACAACATCGTATTTTCCTGGCCGGTGAGTTCTCTTCTCTCTTACCACGGTCCCTCCCACCACCGCCCCTTGTAATACTTCAAACAGCTTCCATCTCTAAAAGCAGGGGTTCTGAAGCACTTTAGGGCTTGGCTACACTTGCACATTAGAACGCATTAAGTCAGCCCCGGATACCCTAACTCCTGAGGTGTTCACACTGGCAAGGCACGTAGAGCACCCGGACTCCGGGGCTGGAGCGCTCCTGGTACTTCACCTCCAAGAGAAGCATAACACTTGCTGCGCCCCAGCTGGAGCGCCGCAGGGCCAGTGTGGACGCTCTGATCTATTAATGTGCTCTGATCGGCCTCCAGAAGTATCCCACAATGCCTGTTCTAGCCACTCTGGTCATCACTTTGAACTCTACTGCCCTGCCCTCAGGTGACCAACTGTTAGACCCGCCGTTTAAATTCTCTGGGAATTTTGAAAATCCCATTCCTGTTTGCTCAGCCAGGCATGGAGTGCTCTCAGCAAATCTTTCCAGGTGACCAAGTCTCCATGCGCCAGGCGATCCCCAGTATGGAGCAGTGGGGAGGTGCTGGACCTCATCAGTGTTCGGGGGAGGAAGCTGTCCAGTCCCAGCTGTGCTCCAGCTGTAGGAATTACGATACCTTCGGGCAGATATCAAGGGACATCCTGGCCAGAGACTCCAAAATCCTTTTACCTGTAAAGGGTTAAGAAGCTCAGGTAACCTGGCTGACATCTGACCCAAAGGACCAATAAGGGGACAAGATACTTTCAAATCTGGCGGGGGGGGGGAGGTTTTTGTTTGTGCTCTTTGTTTGGGAGTTCGTTCGCTCGTGAGACTGAGAGGGACCAGACATCAATCCAGGTTCTCCACATCTTTCTGAACAAGTCTCTCATATTTCAAACTTGTAAGTAAATAGCCAGGCAAGGCGTGTTAGTTTATCTTTGTTTTCTCAACTTGTAAATGTACCTTTTGCTAGAGTGTTTATCTCTGTTTGCTGTACTTTGAACCTAAGACTAGAGGGGAGTCCTCTGAGCTCTTTAAGTTTGATTACCCTGTAAAGTTATTTTTCCATCTTGATTTTACAGAGATGATTTTTGCCTTTTTCTTTAATCAAAAGCCTTCTTTTTAAGAACCAGATTGATTTTTCCTTGTTTTTAGATCCAAGGGGGTTGGATCTTGATCCACCAGGAGTTGGTGGGAGGAAGGAGGGGGGATGGTTAATTTCTCCTTGTTTTAAGATCCAAGGGGTTTGGATCTGTATTCACCAGGGAATTGGTGCAGAGTCTCTCAAGGCTACTCAGGGAAGGGAATTAGCACATTTGGGAGTGGTGGCAGCGGACCAGATCTAAGCTGGTAGTTAAGCTTAGAAGTTTTCATGCAGGCCCCCACATTTGTACCCTAAAGTTCAGAGTGGGGAAGCAGCCTTGACAGGGGCCATGACCGGGACACACTGCAGTGCAGGGTTAATGTGAAGGAGCTGCAGAACACCTACCACAAAGCATGGGAGGCAAACCACTGCTCCAGTGGTGCCCCCACAACCTGCCATTTCTACAAAGAGCCATTTCTACAAAGAGCTGGACACAATACTTGGGGGTGACCCCACCTCCACTCCAAAGACCACCATGGACACTTCAGAGGCCGTAGCAGCACAGAGTTCAACAAGGCAGGAGGAGGAAAGTAGGAGTGAGGGTGCTGAGGAGGAGGGGGACAGCACGGCATCCCTAGATGCATGCAGCCAGGAACTGTTTTCAAGCCAGGAGGAAGATAGCCAGTCGCAGGAGACTGTGCTTGGGCAAAAACAAACAGCACAATTGGTGCCCTGTAAGTGGCTTTTATTTTGGGAAGGAAGTTATTCGGTGAGGGCCCATGGGGCAAAGAGGGTTAGGGCTGCGTGCATGCCTAGATGTGGAATAGGGCGTTTATGTGCTCTCTCACATCGTGGTAATAGGTCTCAGTGATCTCTTCAAAGGTCTCATTGAGAAGCTGGGCAATGCACTTGCGTAGGTTCCTTGGCAAAGCTACTGTGCTCCTTGTCCCAGCCAGGCTAACATGTCCGTGCCACTGTGCCGTGATGGGCAGGGGGACCATTGCTGCACACAGGCAAGCTGCATATGGACCAGGGTGGAAGCCGTATTGCAGTAGAAGACCCTCCCTTGCTTCCCAGGTCACCCTCAGCAACGAGATATCTTCCCGGATGAACTCATTCTGTGGAAAATGTGGGAACAGTGTTCAGTATAGGGACCCCCTGCAGCTGTTGGCTCTCCCCAAGGCAGAGAACCCCAGAGGACACTATGGCCCTGAAACAATCAGTCCCCCTTCTCCCTGTGCTTACTCACCATTTTGGGGCTCCTGTGGGTTATGTGCGCTCGCTTTGGGATGGGCAATTTCTGCTATTGTATAGACTGTGCTTGTCTTTAAGTAGGGCCGAATCATTGCTCTGTCTGGTATGAACAGTGCTGCCTCTGTTAAGTGTTGCATTTTGGCTTTACAGATGCAACCTTGAGATCCCAGCTGTCCTTGTTATCACCGGCCGAAAGACTCCAAAGAATCAGGAAGAGTCCATGAAGAAGCGAAGAGGACATCCCACATGAAGTCATGCAGCAGTCCCTGAATGAAAATCAAAAAGTACAGGAATGGCAGGAGACTGAAAGGAGGCTCCTCCAGCAGAATGCTGATTGCCGGCACCAAAGAACGGAGCAGCTGCTAAGCATCATAGAGCGCCAAGTGGTCTTGATGCAGGTGCTCAAAGCAATGCAGCCAGAGCACATCCGCGCCCCCTCCCCCGCAGCCCTTGTCCCAAATCTCTTTCCCTTGTGCCCTCATGTCACTGCCAACCCATTTTCCTCAACATCTGGGTTCTTATCACCACCAGTTGCCTCCAACACCCGTAGCTTCACCACCCAGACCTGCAAACTCCGACCCTTACTCACTGCACTCAGCCCCCATCACAGCACTCCAGACAGGAAGGCTGAGTATGATAACAGGACATACACAAATCTCTGATTCTCCCGTTCCCCACCCTCCCCCTTCCCTCATCCCACACAGCACAGATGTGTCATGCCCTTTCTGTTTCCCAAGCAGTTGTGCTTCTTTTCAATAAATGAATTTTATTTTCAATAAATGATTTTTTTGGCTTTGAAAACATTCTTTCTTATTGCATTAAGTAAGAGATACTGTACCCAGGAAAGCAACAGGCACTGCAAGTCAGTGCATCATACGTAGCAAACACAGATTCCTAGTAACATTGGAACCACTGCACTTCACTCCCGTGCAGGGCACCAAATATTACTGGTGGCTTTCAGCATCAAATTGCTCCCTCAAGGCATCCCTAATCCTTGCAGCTATGCGCTGGGCCCCTCTAATAGCCCTGCTCTCTGGGTGTTCAAATTCAGCCTCCAGGTGTTGAACCTCTGAGGTCCATGGCTGAGTGAATCTTAATCTTTCACTCTTCCCTTCACAAATGTTATAGAGGGTAAAGGACGCAGATATAACTGTGGGGATGTTGTCATCGTCCAGGTCCACCTTCCCATACAGACAGCACCAGCGGCCCTTTAAACACCCAAAAGCACACTCCACAGTCATTCTTCATCAACTCAGCCTGTTGTTGAACCGCTCCTTGCTGCTGTCAAGGCTCCCTGTGTAGGGTTTCATGAGCCATGACATTAAAGGATAAGTGGGGTCTCCAAGGATCACAATGGGCATTTCAACTTCCCTACTGTGATCTCCTGGTCTGGGAAGAAAGTCCCAGCTTGCAGCTTCCTGAACAGGCCAGTTTTCCAAAAGATGCGTGCGTCATGCACCTTTCTGGGCCAGCCTGCGTTAATGTCAATGATCCACAAGCGTCTGGAGAGCCAAAGTGAAATACCCCTTCCAATTTATGTACTCAGAAGCTAGGTGGGCTGGTGCCAGAATTGGAATATGCGTCCCATCTATTGCCCCTCCGCAATTAGGGAAACCCATTCATGCAAAACCAGCCACAATGTCACAGATGTTAGCCAGAGTCACGGTTCTTCTGATCAGAATGTGATTAATGGCCCTGCAAACTTGTATCAACATGATTCCAACGGTCAACTTTCCCACTCCAAACTGGTTAGTGACTGATTGGTAGCTGTCTGGAGTTGCCAGCTTCCAATCCCTCAGACAGAGACAAACACCGACAGGAGCTCTATCAAGCATTCTTAAAACTACAATACCCACCTGCTGAAGTGAAGAAACAGATTGATAGAGCCAGAAGGGTACCCAGAAGTCACCTACTACAAGACAGGCCCAACAAAGAAAGTAACAGAACACCACTAGCCATCACCTACAACACCCAACTAAAATCTCTCCAGAGCATCATCAAGGATCTACAACCTATCCTGAAGGACGTTCCCTCACTCTCACAGACCTTGGGTGACAGGCCAGTCCTCACTTACAGACAGCCCCCAAACCTGAAGCAAATACTCACCAGCAACTGCACACCACACAACAAAAACACCAACCCAGGAACCAAACCCTCCAACAAATCCCTGTGTCAATTCTGTCTGCATATCTATTCAAGGGACACTATCATAGGACCTAACCACATCAGCCACACTATCAGGTGCTCGTTCACCTGCACATCTACCAATGTGATATATGCCATCATGTGTCAGCAATGCCCCTCTGCCATGTACATTGGCCAAACCAGACAGTCTCTACACAAAAGAATAAATGGACACAAATCTGACATCAGGAATTATAACATTAAAAAACCAGTAGGAGAACACTTCAATCTCCCTAGTCACTGAATAACAGACTTAAAAGTCGAAATTCTTCAACAACAACAACAATATTTCAACAACAGACTCCAACAAGAAACTGCAGAACTGGAATTAATTTGCAAACTGGACACCATTAAATTACGCCTGAATAAAGACTGGGAGTGGACAGGTCACTACAAAAACTAAATAAATGTGTTAGTCTCTAAGGTGCCACAAGTACTCCTCCTTGTTTTTGCAAAAAAAATAATTTCCCCTTGATAAATACTCACACTTTCTTGTCAACTGCTTGAAATGGGCCACCTTGTTTACATTGGCCTCATTAGCACTACAAAGGCGATTTCCACCCCTTCTTGTCAACTGCTGAGAATAGCCCACTTCCACCTTAATTGAATTGGCTTGTTAGCACTGACCCCCCACTTGGTAAGGAAACTCCCACCTTTTCATGTGCTGTGTATTTATACCTCCCTACTGTATGTTCCACTGCATGCATCCGGTGAAGTGGGTTTTAGCCCACGAAAGCTTATGCCCAAATAAATTGGTTAGTCTCTAAGGTGCCACAAGGACTCCTCCTTGTTTTTGCTGAAACAGACTAACAGGGGGCTACCCCTCTGAAACCCATTTCCCATCTGCACGTATTTTGCCACGTGGGGGCGGTGTTGTGCCAGAGAAATAATTCCAGAAACAACTTTCTTCTCTCTGAATAACTCTGAACTTTCCTGACGTCAACCCAGCCACCTCCGCCCTTCCAACGCCCCCATCTCTGACAAGCCGGTTCAGAAACCTCTTCCTAGGAGAGAGAGACAGATCGAGAGGGAGACAAAAGCTTTTTCTCTTCCCTGCAGATGCCGGATACAAAGGCAAATTAATTCTTCCTGGCGTTGGCACTTGGCACCACGATTCTTCTTGTCCCAGACCCCTTGAATCCCAGGGATGCGTTCGTCTTGGGTCTCAACTGTTTTCATCGTGTCTGTTCTAAGTGAGTGAGATTTCCTTCCTCAGCTTGCTCACCTGTGATGGATCCCGGCGATAACTCCGTCTCTCTGGCTGGACCTGTCTCTGAATATGTCTTTATTATAACTGCCTGCATCTGTTAGGGTTCCCGTATATCTGAGTGTAGCTGCTGTCTTTCTGTCATCGCGCGGTGTGTCTATTATATCTTCCTGTATTTGTCATGTTCCATTAGCTCTTTATAAGTTGCCACTCCGTGGCCCCAATTCTTCTCTAAGCTTTCAGACACAAAGACAAGTCAGTTTTTATTGGTCCAGGGAATTATCGTTGTTTTGTTGCAACGACACCTTGACCTTGGTCTGATGCTATTTTAATCACGTCTCTTCTAAAGTGAATCATTTTTCTTAATCCTTTAAATTTTCCAGGGTCTAAGATCGGGTGGGCGCTTATTATATCTGAGTGTCTACGTTGTATGTATGCACATTGTGTTCCTGTTGTGTTTATATTATGCTGGAGTGATGGCATTATGTTTATGTATTAGATTTATACTATCGCCCAGTGTATATTATATTGTATATATATATCTATTATGATACATATAGATTTAATGAAAACATAATATATACACTAGGCAATAGTAAGGACTAGAGAGATAAAATATGTTACACATTATCTCTCTAGTCCCTACTATAGCTTAGTGTGTATGTTCATATTAAATCTATATGTGTCTGACTCTCATCTCAATGCTCATAGTATGTTTTTACTATATATGTTTCTACTATATCTTAGTGCAAATATTTTTCTTTTATACTAAATGTACATCGTGTTTCTATTTTTTTCTGTGTGGATCTGTCATATTTGCATTAAATCTGATTGTAACTCTTATGTCTTTGCGTGTGTCTGACTGCAATTGTGGTAATTATGCTGTTACATCTCTGTGTGTGTCATGTTTCCATTGTATCTGGGAGTCAATATGCTGTACCCATTATTTCTGACTGTTTATTATCTTCTCCCTCCCTCCCCCAACCCCACCAGAAGAGACCTACGGGGACTCAGTGAGCCAGACTGAAGGGAGCATTGTCATCTCCCAAGGGGACCCGGTGCTTCTGAATTGCAGCTACGAGACTTCTTTCACTGCTTTCCCCTTCTGGTACGTGCAGTACCCCAGTGACTCCCCCACCCCCCGGCTCTTCCTGCGGGACACGGAAAGGGAAAAGGGGGATCTGGGAATAGTGAAAGGGTTCAACGCTACACACGATGAACAGAAAAAATCCTTTCACCTGTGGAAACCATCCAGCGAACTGAGCGATTCTGGGACCTATTACTGCGCCGCGAGCGACACAGTGACACGGGCCGGCCGGGGAGCTGCGCAAAAACCGCGCAGGGTCTGTGCGGAGCATCGGGGATGTGGGGATGCGGGCACTGGGGTCCCGGAGCGACTCTGTGTTTCCTTCTTTGCCCTAATCCGGAGCTGAACCATCTCATGAATGATGGTGAATGTCATGAATCGCCCATTAAATAAAATCAGGAAAAACCAGAACACATCCACCCTCTCCTGAACAATGCCTGTGAAAGCTGCCTTCAGCCTTGTTCTTGGAGGAAAGTGCAACCAGACAATCAAATATCACTGAGACGAAGTCACGAACACACGGAATCTGCCATGGTCACGGAGGAGACATTCATATTCTATAGGAAAACTAGTACCGAGCAGTTCAGGAATCTTTACCAGCCCAGGATAAATGGAGGATAGATCAGATAAAGTGGATGGATTATCTGGTTATCCATCCCTGTAGCCATTTATCATAGAATCATAGAGTCACAGAACTGGAAGGGACCTCCAGAGGTCATCTAGTCCAGTCCCCTGCACTCAAGGCAGGACTAAGTACTATCAAGACCATCCCTGAGAGGTCTTATCTATCCATCCATCCATCCATCCATCCATCCATCCATCCAGATAAATGGAAACATGGATGAGTAGATCGTGAATCGTTACAAGACCATCCACCTCTTGGAGTAGACAAATTCTATCTCTATGGGAACCAGCAAAGAAAATCTGCTGAAGCCGTTTCCCATCTGTGCACGTATTTTGCCACGTGGGGGCGGTGTTGTGCCAGAGAAATAATTCCAGAAACAACTTCCCTGGCGTCAACTCAGCCACCTCTGCCCTTCCAACGCCCCCATCTCTGACAAGCCGATTCAGAAACCTCTTCCTAGCAGAGAGAACCAGTTCGAGAGGGAGACAAAAGCTCTTTCTCTTCCCTGCAGATGCCGGATACAAAGGCAAATTAATTCTTTCTGGCGTTGGCACTTGGCACCACGATTCTTCTTGTCCCAGACCCCTTGAATCCCAGGGATGCGTTCGCCTTGGGTCTCAACTGTTTTCATCGTGTCTGTTCTAAGTGAGTGAGATTTCCTTCCTCAGCCTGCTCACCTGTGATGGATCCCGGCGATAACTCCGTCTCTCTGTCTGGACCCGTCTCTGAATATGTGGTTATTATAACTGCCTGCATCTGTTAGGGTTCCCGTGTATCTGAGTGTAGCTGTTGTCTTTCTGTCATCGCGCGGTGTATCTATTATATCTCCCTGTATTTGTCATGTTCCGTTAGCTCTTTATAAGGTGCCACCCCGTGGCCCCAATTCTTCTCTAAGCTTTCAGACACAAAGACAAGTCAGTTTTTATTGGTCCAGGGAACTATCATTGCTTTGTTGCAGAATCATTAAACCCAACGACACCTTGGCCTTGGTTCGCAGCTATTTTAATCACGTCTCTTCTAAGTGAATTGTTTTTCTTTAATCCTTTAAATTTTTCAGGGTCTAAGATCAAGTGGGCTCTTATTATATCTGAGTGTCTACATTATATTTATGCACATTGTGTTCCTTTTGTGTTTATATTATGCTGGAGTGATGGCATTATGTTTATGTATTATATTTATACTATCGCCCAGTGTATATTATATTGTATATATTATGATACATATTGATTTAATGAAAACATAATATATACACTAAGGCTCAGATTTTTCAAACTGCCTGAGGGATTTGGATGCCTACTCCTCGTTTACTGTTTAATGGGGCTTGGACATCCAAATCCTGCTATTAGGAACTAGCAGGACACCCAGCAAGACCTACATGTATTTTACAATTTCCTTTCCTTATTTTCCAGGGGATTAAGTGAGGCATGACCAATCAGTCCCTCAAGACACCCAACACTCAATCACGCTTTCAAATGGGACCTAGGTTCTTAAGTAACTAAGGGGGCTTCTGAAAATTTTACTCGTAGGGCAATTTGATTCCCAGACTAAGTGACGTGTCTAAAATCACACAGAGAGACTCCGGTAAAGCCAGGAACTGACCTCTTAGGTCTCATGAGTTTCAGTCCAGAGTCGGAAGCATGAGATCACCCTTCTTGCTTCTAAATTTTAAAGTGGGAGAGGAAAATATTGAGGATGTCGTATGTTTCTGTCCGTCCCCTTTGGCACGATAATGAACACAATGTACCAGAATGACTTCAATGGAGCTTTGCCAATAGACACCAACTGAAGGTGTGGCCCAATCGACTCTCAGAAAAACCTCAGACCTCCAACTGGGGGCCTGCTCTTGCTTTTCAGGGGATTTTCTCTTGAGATTTCAACCTCTCAGGCCGCCTTTGTCAATTCTCACTGAACTGGTACTAACGGCCTTGAGAGTCTCTTCCCCAGAAAATGTCTCTCTTGAGGGAAGTGACTTTGTTGCTGACATTATGGGAGTATCCGTATTCGAACCCTTTAGGAATTTGGAAGAGGGATGGTGGGAACAGACCCTGGTGGTTTGCCTCTTACCTCGCTCCATTGGGTTGTGTACTCTGTGCTGAACCAGAGGGAGAGATTTAGGTTTGCTGCTAGTGGAATGTGATACTCAGACACGCTGGGGATGGGCGAGTGTTGTAAAAAGCCCTAAAGATAAGGTTGCTAGCTAGCAAGCTCAAATCAAAGCGAGCCAGGGTATGTTTGCTCTAAGTGGAAATTACACCTTCCGCACCCAATGTAGACATACACATAGATGGATGGACAGAGAGGTTGTGGAATCTCCATCATTGAAGGTTTTAAAGAGCAGGTTGGACTAACAGCTGTCACGGATGGTCTAGAGATAACACTTAGTCCTGCCAGTGAGTTCAGGGGACTAGGCTGGATGACCTCTCGAGTTCCCTTCCAGTCCCATGATTCTGTGATAGAAACTCCAATGTTCCCATACCACATCATGAACCTGGAAGCTGGACCATTGGCTATGGATTGAGCTCTCTGAAATTATTCTTCTCTCTGTTAAGCTGTTTAGTAGGGATCTTTGTGAGGTTAATGAGATCTACATAAAGGATGAGGAGAAGGGACTGGGGTGTTCACCCTAAGGCCCCCATGAAATGTATTCTTGGCCCGATCTCCTTTCCCAGGTGCCCTGGGCAGAACTGATATCAAGCAGCCAGTCACTGCAGAAATGTCTGAGGGAGGGAGGAGACCTGAACCTGACTTGCGCTCACCCGTCAGTTACAGAAGAATGGTTTTCTGGTACCGGCAGTTCCCGAACCGAGGGCCCCAGTACATAGGGCGTGAATACATGGAAACTGTTCATAGCCCCGACACAGAGGGAGCCTTGCACATCTCTGAAGACAGGGAATCCAGCCGCCTGTCCCTGCGCAGGGCGAGGCTGGCAGACACAACCGTGCGATTAATATCCCACTCCGGGGCTGAGCAGAGGGGAGCGCCCAGAAAGGGGCAGAGGGTCCCCCCCCCCGAGGAGAGAGGTGAAATGACTCAGGCATTTAAGGAACAGAATAAGGACACTTACAAAATCTACATATAGATACACAAACTCCTCCCCCCACAGTCAATCCATTGCTGAGTCAAGGTGTCAAATCCTCAGCCCTGCAGGTGGAAGTCCGCCCTTATCCTGACGGGTACAGTACACTCAGGCCGTATCAACACCAGGAAGTTTCATTAGTTTTATACCACAGGTGTTAAGTGATTTAGTTAAACCAGTGAAGGGGTGTGAAGATATTAAAGGTGGCTATGCAACAGGATTACCACATATTGTATAGTCCATACCCGCAAATCTACCCGCATTTCCCATCAATAAACCCTATTTCATATCACTAGATCAAAATTTCCCCATCACCACAACACTATTTCCCATCAATATAACCCATTGCCCATCAATTTACCGTATTTCTCAACAATAGATCGTATTACCATCAGCATCCTCGTGTTTCCCCACAAATATACTCCTATTTCCCATCAATATACGCTGTATCCAATCAGTGTAGCCCCGTTTCTCATCAATGCATTTACCCCTCACAAAATACCCTATTTTCCTAGCGATAGACTCAATGCCCACATATATCTCCTATTTATGATCAATATACCCCATTCCCATCAATACCTCCCTCCATCCCATCAATATACCCATATTTTCCATCATGACACCGCTATTCAGTGGATGCCTTTGACCACAAGGAGGATCTGTTTCCTCTTTACAGTAATATTTTATCTCTGCATGACCCGCCCTTTCTTCTGTCCTCTGGTGTCTTA
The DNA here is from genome assembly GCF_027887155.1 of Malaclemys terrapin pileata. Taxonomy (NCBI): domain Eukaryota; kingdom Metazoa; phylum Chordata; order Testudines; family Emydidae; genus Malaclemys; species Malaclemys terrapin. The sequence goes on from NC_071516.1 coordinate 47,352,563, forward strand.
TGAACACTGAGCCTCTTGCAGTCCAACCCCTCCTCTTTCTGTTCGAGCCCTGTCTCTGCAGCTCAAGGGAAGTGTCAGATGTAAAGGAACCACCCACTCAGGAGGCTGTTAGCACCCACACAGACAGCTGAACGGAAACTGTAGAGAACCAAACCGTGATTTTAGGGCTTTACTCTGAAACAGACAGTTGTCTGGTAGCTGTGGGAAATAAAAAGGCGGATCACTTCCTCATAATTGGGTTTTTTTCGGGGTGATAAGAAGAGCTCGGATCATGAACCATTGACTTCCCACCATGTTCTTCACCGCAGGGTCAATTATTTTGCTGGTTGCAACTTCAAGTAAGTAGCATTTTCATTTGTCCAGCTGGAAATACTTTCTATTGTCATTTTGCAAAACCCAACCACTCTTAAAAAGCCTAGGCTCGGAAGGGTTAAATGTTTAAAAGGGGCTGGATGCAATTTGGGTTTTCCCCAAATAACGGGGTATAGGCATCTAAATCACTTAGGTAGCTTTAAATATTTTCACCCTAAAGTGATAGTGTTTAGAATAAATATCTGTTCTCCCCCGCCCTCCCCCCCAGAAGTGACGTTCGGAGACTCGGTCACAGCTGAGGACACAGTTATTGTCAAAGAAGGAGCACCCTTGGTTATTGAGTGTACCTATGAGTCTATCCTATTCCCTTATCTCCTCCGGTATATTCAACACCCCCACAAAGCACCGAAGTTATGGCTGAGAGATAAAACATCAGGGGGTGGCCGAGATGAAGAGGACAAGCAGGGCTTCTTTGCTGACCATGTCCAAGATAAGAAATCCTTGGATTTGAAGAAAAGCTCCAGCGAAGTGAACCACTCTGCGGTCTATTACTGCGCCTTTAGAGACACAGTGATTGTAACCAGAGGGGAGATGAACAAAAATGAACAAAAATCCACTGAAGCACAGAAAGTCCAAGACATCTGTCTATGCAAAATGTTTTTATATTTTCATAACTTGAGTTCATTGTGGTATGTAAGTACTGCACCTGCAGGGAAAGCAGAGGAAAGAGCTGCAATGTGGTGGAGAGAGGAATGAAAAGAACCAATGGCTGGAAGATAAAACCAGACAAATTCAAAGGAGAAATAAGGCAAACTGTTACACAGGAGCTCAGACTAGATAATCTACCCATCCCTTCCGGGATTAAAAACTGTGATTCTACCAATCTATGTACATAAGAATGGTCATGCCGGGTCAGACCAATGATCCATCCAGCCCCGAGCCCTGTCTTCCTACAGTGGCCTGCGCCAGCTGGTTCAGAGGGAATGACCAGAACAAGGCAATGTATTGAGTGCTCCATCCCCCATCATCCAGCCCCAGCCTGTAGCAGCCTGAGATTTAGGAAGCACAGGGTTGCATCCCTGACCATTCTGGTTAATAGCCATTGGTTGACCTCTTCTCCATGAATTTAGCTAGTTCTTTTTTCAACTTAGTTATACCTTTGGCTTTCACAACATCCCCTGGCAATTAGTTGCACAGGTTGACTGTGCATTGTGTGAATAAATACCTCCTTTTGTTTGTTTTCTAACCTGCTGCCTATTAAATTCATTAGGTGACCCCTCGTTCTTGCGATAAGACAAGGAGTAAATGACACTTCCTTATTTACTTTCTACACACCAGTCATGATTTTATAGACCTCTATCATATCCCCCCTTAGTCGTCTCTTTTCCAAGCTGAAAAGTCCAATACCCAGTGGAACCCCGCTCCCAACTTGGGCACACTCTATTAGGCTTTGTTTTAGATGTGGTCCCTTAAGCGTTTCTGAGTTATGTGAAGGGCTTAACAACAATTCTGTACTCACTTTCTTCACACCATTCATGATTTCATAGACCTCTATTACATGTAACAGTATGGAACCTCAGCTGGTGGAAATCTGTCTGGTTCCATTTATCTCCATGAAGCTATGGATCTTCAGACCATTTGGGGATATGGTGCATTAAATACGAATCCTTGCGGTGCCTATTTTTGATAATTTCTCCCCCCTGTCTGCGTTAATGCAGGGTTTTCTCTGGTTTGTAAAATGACGTTAACGTTACAACCCCCTCCCTCCACAAATTTTAACTAAAATTTGGGGATGGGAACAGCTGGCTTAAATGCGCATGGTAGAGTCAAGGGATCTGCAACAATTCACACTAGCTGAGGATTTAGTCCATAAACCTGGCAATTCTGGAAGGGACCCGGGGTCACCCGTGATTATGATAACAAGTAGGAGCCCCTGTTGTGCTAGGCGCTGTCCAAATACAGAACAAAAACAGTCAGTGTCTTCGCTGTCACTGAATCCACTTACAATGCAAGTGGAAGAGGAGACAACATGTGGGTGCAGAAAAACGGAGGGAGGAATACAAAGGAAACACTGAAAGGACATTGGGTAACACGACCGGCTGTGGTCTCAGCACAGGAGCTGCCTAACCCAGGTCAGCATCACACCAGGCAGGTTTTACAGCTGGCTAGTATGGCTGGAGTGTTGTAGAAGAAACCGGGTTAGCGGCTGAGGAAGTTCCCCAGCAGATGTATCACAAGAGGGCCCTTTTTACCAGCCCCTCACCCAAGTGCAGAGCTGTCATTTCACAGCCTGCTGCCTCACGTGGTCTCGGATTCCCCCGCAATTTCTCCCCCCCCCCCTTGCTCTTCGACACCCCGCGGAAGCCAGAGAGCCTAGTTCACGGGCAGTAGCAGGCTGCTGTGTGGTTAGCACCGTAGGCACTCAGCAGGGGAGAGCTGCACTGCAAAGAAAGTTGGTGGATCTATATTTTAAAGACATCCTTCCCCCCTCCTCCTCACGGCTGAGGAAGGCAAAAGGGAGAAGCTTGTTTCTGCAGCTCGGGAAAAAGGTTCTAGCTCACCTGAACCCCTGAAGATGTTCCTCACCTGGGTCTCAGTTGTTGCAATATTTTCCACTCTCGGTGAGTAAGATTTCAGGTCTATTGTGCCAGACTCTTAGCTGATGTGAATTGTCACAACTCCGTGGAAGGCAGTGTGGAGTTACAACAAATTTCAGGAGATGCGGAGTTAGCCCTAATTTCGTGTTTATAAACCACCAGTTTATAAATCTTAGCCTGATCGCCTCAGTTTTTGGAAGCTTGGAAGCTAGATAAACATCCCAGGTCTGCTTCTTTAGGTTTAATAGCTCTCCATTTATGCTCAGTTTGAAGGCTTTTTACTTCTGGTCTAAATAGATGTCAACAGCATGAGGGGACATCGAAGGTTTAATAATCATAAGTAAATTTGGGGATAGAATAAGCAATGTCCTCAAAAAGGTTCAGTTGAGAGGTATATATTATATTAGAGATATGTTGTGCTGTATTCTATTCTACAAAGAAGACTAAGGGATTTGGTACCAAGTTGTGATAGAACTGGCTTTTGAGTGCCCAATGCCTTTAAGATCCTCAGAAAATCCCATCCACAATCAAGCATTTTTTTTTTCATTCACAGAACAGACCTATGGAAATTCGGTGACACAAACTGAAGGCACCATTACGGTCCGTGAAGGAAAACCAGTGCTTCTGAACTGCACCTATACAGCGTCTGGGTCTCCAGTGCCATTCTGGTACGTGCAGTATCCACACGCAGCCCCTCGCCTCTTGCTGGCAGCGTATGAAGCAACAGACGAGGAGGAGAGAAAGCGCAGGAGAGGTTTTTCTGCTAAACACGAAAGAAACCCAATATCCTTCCATCTAAATAAAAACTCCAGCGAAGTGAGCGACTCTGCGGTCTATTTCTGTGCCTTGGGTGACACAGTGACTGAAACCCACAGGGGAGCTGCACAAAAACCCACTGAGTGGCTGATCTGATAAGTGCTTGTTTGTCAGACGGCGAGGAAGACAGAAGACCAGCCCCTCAGCTGATTTGTATCGGTGTCACTTCACTGGCATCAATGGGTCAGTCGCCCATTTAAGACACCCATCAAATCCCTCTCCTGCCACAGGAGAGGATTAGGATTGAAACTGACGGTTTGACTTTAGCAGAACGGTTGGCATTGTATAATCTCCCGAAGGGGTACGGCAGCATCAACCAGTGACCAGCCAGCTTTCACAAAGCACAATACAGTATTTATCACAAAAGCACTGCAGAGAAAACCTATAATAGAAACAATAAACTGCCTGCATGGAAAAGCTTGATGTAGGCTCATCCATCTTCCACATGGAGATCCCTCGGACACGCAGTAGGGTTTTGCCTTCTTGGTTAAAGTCTCCTGTCAAGTAATGTTTCACAAATGGAAAATTAAAGACTCACCCAGGACAGACCGAGGAACATACAATACTCCTGCGGAAATTTTGCACCACTGCGCAGGTGCAGAATTTATGTGTCCCGCAGAATTCCCCTCCCCCATAGAAAATACATTCTGCCCCAGAAGTGCTGCAATTTTGCCTTTTGCCCACCAGAGGCTGCTGTAGCGCCAGAAGAGTCAGCAGCATGAACGCAGAATTTTTTGGCGCAGAATTTATTTTTTTGGCACAGAATTCCCCCAGGAGTAAATATAACAACTCAATGCCCGATTCACACGTAGGAAGGAGGCATCACAGCCATACACTCTTCTAGTCCAGATGCAGTTATCTGGCTTCAGCATCTAAATGTCAAATTATAGTTGATGCTCCTCATTTACATCAGCCATACCAAGAAGAGGATGGATCAAGTCGGGCCAACCCTTGAATTCATTCAGGTTGACACTTCACACTGTTTGGGGCCTCTGTTCCCCAAGCCTCCTGAAACAGGTAAAACCAGACGTTGCCCTTTTCCCCAGGGGGACAAAATTTCAGAGGCTGGGGGGTGTTGAGACTGGGTATTAATTATTCTCCATTGATGCCAGATTTCTCAGGAAACCCACCCAGTGACGCAGAAACACAAAGAGACACAGAAACTTAAATGAACCAAGTGTCTGTGAACATTCTTGGTGCCCATGGCCTCTGGCACAGCTCAACGAAAGAGTCTTGGAGGGTTTTGCAGGCTTCCAAGATCTCACTTCTATCCCCTTGGTTCCTCCGCGCCCCCCTCCCATCAGAAAAGAAAGAGGGAGTGGTTCTAAATCCCTTTCCATAAGATCAGGCAGGTTTTGCAGATGGGAGAAAAGCTTCTTAGCTGCGTCGCAAACTTTCCTCTCTTCCCACAAGGTAGCGCTCTTTCACCGACTCACGGTTCATGCCGAGGTGTCAGACAGCATCTTCCTCAATTGGATGTCTGATTCCCCTGAAATCGCTCCTCCCCCTTCCTTACAGACACCGTGTTGAAGCCGGGGAGCCTACATTAAAGGCAACAGCAGGCTGCTGTGTGGTTACCACCCTAGTCATTCAGGAGAGGAGATCAGCTCCAGAAAGACAGGACGTGGGTATATATTAAGGCATCTTCCAGAGGAGCCATTCCTTCCCACCTCCTCTTCACAGCTGGAGAAGGCAAGGAAGAAACTTCATTCCTAGGTGTGGTGGAGAAGGTTCTATCCCACTTCATCCCCTGAAAATGTTCTTCCTCCGGGTCTCGGTTATTGCGATACTTCCCATTCTAGGTGAGTCAGAGTTGGGCAATATTACAGATCTATTCTTCCAGATCCTCAGTGGGTGTAAAGCAGTTTAGCTTAATAGAAAATCACTAGAATTTATAGGATTTACATCAACTATGCATTTTCTTCCCTACCTCACAATGTTTTATAACTCTTCCCTCTCCTCCTTTACCTGGGAAGTTTGGAAGGGAAAACAAGGTGTGCTCCTGCAGAGTATAAAACAAGCTGTTGAGGGGAGTTTGGTTTTCCATTTTTTTTTTACTGAAAAAAAATAAAGAAATTTTGACGATTTTTTTTTTCAGGTTCATAGAATTTTTTCACAGGAATGAGACAACCACCCAACCCTCCAAAAACAAACACAAACTACACACAACGCCAAAAACAAACAACCCCCCCACCCCAAATAGGTCTGGCAGTAATCTATTTTACACCCACTAGCATCTGTCCCTAAATCTCTGTCAATGTCAGTGATTAATAATCGGATGTTTCCTAAGAACTCCAATTTTATTGCATATCAAGAGGATTTGAGTGCCTAAATCCTTTAGGATCCTTTGCAAATCCAACACCTAACCATTTTATATTTAAGGTGCTAATGGGAACTCTGTCACACAGACCGAAGGCAGCGTGACTATATGTGAAGGGGAACCGGTGCTTCTGAATTGTACCTATGAGACTACAGGCTACCCAACTCTCTTCTGGTACGTGCGGTATGGCAGCCAAGCACCCAGGCTATTTCTGAGAGAAGGTTCCGCTGACCCGGAGGAAGGGAATAGGAAAGACTTTTCTGCTCATCACAAGGATCGAACCTATCACCTCAGCAAACTTTCCTCCCGACTGAGCGATTCCGGTGTCTATTACTGCGCCATGAACCGCACAGAGAGTCATGTGCACGCACTGGCAGCACAAAAACCAATTCACAGTGTTTGCCAACCACTCCTCTCAGAAACACAGGCGTTCCCTGGCTGGATCAGGCCAGGTTAAAAACAGTCTCCTCTTACTGGAAATGGCCAAAGAATGACACAGGGAAAAGCACAAAAAACGCTGAATTGGGATAATCTGGCTCTATGGAAAATTTCTCCCTAACTCCGATTGGCTAGAGGGTGGTAAATACCCTAAAGTAGGCAGATTATAGCCAACCCAGACGTCTAGAAACCTCTTAAATATAATTAGGAATATTCTCATTGCTGTTAGATAATGGGAGAATATAGCCTAGACGGGGCGCTGATCTGGGGCTCAGGAGACTGGAGATTGAATTCCTGGCTCGGCCACTTGCACAAGTCACCTCACCTCCTTCTGGCTCAGTTCCCACTTCTGTAAAAGAGGGATAAAATTACAGCCCACCTATGTAAAGCATGTTGAGATCTAAAGATGAAAACACGATATAAGAACTAAACATTACCATCACCGAGATGGGGATATCAAAATTAGAACAGAATAGAGGAAAGAGGACTAGAATAAAGTAGAAAACAAGAATCCTTTTTTAATGATGCTAAAGTCTTGACACCAATCACATCTTGTAGCAATGATTTCCACAGGCAAACTGATGGCCACGTTATGGTACTTCCATGATATACGGTAAGTAGTCTTGGCAGAATTCGATTTCTATATATCAGTTAAATTAAATCTGACAATGAACAAACGCTTAAAATAAAAATTGAAATAAATAAAAAAAATGTTTAAAATCCGTAATTTTGCACAACTGTGAAAATTAAATCTGACAATGAACAAATGCTTAAAATAAACATTGATATCCTGTGTATATATTTACCGTTTATTTTTAAGCATTTGTCATTGTCAGATTAAATTTTCACAGTTGTGCAAAATTATGGATTTTAAACATTTTTTTTATTTATTTCAATTTTCACAGATGCAGGAAATTTGTCGGGGGGGGGGTCAGACAACTGGTGGGTCAGACAATAATTATTTAATGACTGTAGAGGAGGAGATTCAGAAAGTTAAATCTTTAAAAACATTAAAACACAAAAATTGTGATCACATGCCAAAATATTCCAAATAAACATCCTTAAATAAAACTCTAGTGAGTTCTCAAAAGCATATTTTCTTACCTTTCTTACTTACTTCTTACTCTCTGTACATTTCAACCATCATGGATGGAAATATTTTTAGTTGGTTTGTGTGCCGGTGATATCAACATTTACCCATAAAAATCTAATTCTTCCAACACTGAAGATAACCCTTATAAATGCCTCCCCCATTCTTTGATATATCTTAATATTAAGGGTTCAAACCCTCAGCTAATGCAACTCAATGCAGCGCCCCGGGAGTCAGTGGGCAAGACATCCCCCACCCACTCACTCATTTGCTCACTAGGTGGCAATGTTGCATCCGCAAAAATACATCCCATCAATGGTACACATTGTATCTCAGCCCCTATCCATTTCTGAACTCTGCCTTCTACAGTCCCCACCTCCTTCTGCAGCTCAGAGGCTGTGAGAAAGAATTCAAGGGAAAGTGCTCACAAGAAGAAAGACACACTTGCACAAGGTTTGCAGAATGAGCAGCTCGAGAGATGCAATATAGGTGTTAAAGGCATCGCCACAAACACAATAGTCTCACTTTACCCTTGTTTTTTTTTTTCTGGTAAAGGAAGAAGTCACAGCTTCCTTTTTGTGCATAGGATCAGGGGACGAGGATTATTAAAACACCAAACTATTACAATGAAAATGTCTCTTACTTTCTCTTTCCTGACTGTATCGCTTTTTGTTTTAAGTGAGTATGGTTTCATTCCGGGGCATTAACTATTTTATTTTCATTTTATAATCGGTGGTTCTATTCTTTTTTCATTTAATCTATTCTAGTCTATTTTTTACACCTGTCAACCTGCTAGTGGCCAAATGGGAAACTCTGAGAGCTGGGAAAGACCAAAGTGGAGGTGTGTGGGGAGGGGGGCGGGGGGTCCGACATAAAATTATTTACTAGGCAAAATGAAAAAAAGAGATGGGATTTCTTTTGTGTAAATGGTTCTTTATTTCTGATTTAAATAAATTTCAACAATAGAAAGAAGCTGGGCACCATGTTTTTGGAGGGGAAGGCAGGTAATTGTGGAAATAAACTGAGTGAGGTCTTTGCGAATGGGGTACACTTGAAAGGATATTTTGTTGTGATAATGTCCTGTTTGGCTGAGATTTTGAAATGATTTTAAAGCAGTGAGGAGCCCTTCTACAGTTAAATCTGTTGTCCACTTGCCTTAACATATGAAAATTCCAGCCCTAACCAATTTTGTTTTCTTTTGCAGAAAGGACCTGTGCAAACACAATAATGCAACCCGAACGCATTACCACGATCCATGAAGGAAAACCGGTACTTCTCCACTGCACTTATAACTCCTCGGTGGTTCAGTCTCTCTTCTGGTACGAGCAGTGTCCCCAAGAAGCCCCTCGCCTGTTGCTGACACAATATGAAGCCTCGGACGAAGAGGAGAAGAGACGCAGGCGAGGGTTCTCTGCTACATTGGAGAAAGACTCCAAATCCTTCCACCTGGAGAAAAACTCCAGCGAAGTGAGAGACTCTGTTGTCTATTACTGCGCCTTGAGAGACACAGCGAGCAAAGCCACCTGGGCAGCTGCACAAAAACCCCACTGGCTGAGAAACACAAAGGACTGAAATAGCCGAAACTTCGGGTGTCTCAAGAACTCAAAAGTGTTTGAATGTTCCTAACCGGACCCAGAGAATACAGATCCTTTTCCTTTAACCCTTTCAATAACTCTGTCATGTTCTAATCCCCAGTCTTTAGTCTAGTCCAGGTGAGGGGGAGGAACCAGAAGCTGAATGAGTTTTCCTCGTTGTGTGGCGTCACAAGCTGAGAGGGAGGCGACAAAGGGCACGGAGGAAGCAGGTTTCATCTTTAGGACATGAATGATCATTTTCAAAAGCATGGAGGGGGGGAGGAGGAGATATTCTATTACTAGCTGCAGATCTAGTAACAACACAAGGATAACCCGAACCTGCAAAATGCTCTTGTACGTGGCTGTACAGCTCTGGCTTCTGCTTCCGCAGTCAGGTGAGAATAAAAACTTTCATTTGAAATAAAGGCATTTACAAAGAAAAAATAAAGGTCTCTGAACAAACAAATCGTGGGAGGAATTTTGTTTTCCTCTGCAAGAAGACATCGAGGTTAACATCACAAAGCGAGTGATCAATGTGCAGGGAGCAGAGAGAGAGTGAAGGATCCAAGTGCCAGGGAGTTTAAAAGTTCCAGCCAGACATAGATCGGTGTTTAAAGCTTTTCTTCCCCCCACAGGTCTTGCACAAAGTGACTCCGTGGACCAGTCTCCTCCAGAAGTGAGCGTCTCAGAGGGACAAAGTGTAACTTTACACTGTAACTTCACTACTCTTGGCACAAACCCGTATCTGTTTTGGTACCGGCAGTATCCGAACCGGCCTCCCCAGCATATACTGACTAAAACGAAGTTTGATGCTCCGGATCAGACGCTTGTCCAGGGAAAATTCTCAGCATCTTTGTACATGGCTAATGAGACGGTTCCCTTCAAGATTGAAGCTGTTTCTCACCAGGAGAGCGCTGTGTATTACTGTGCTCTGAGACCCACAGTGGGGGAGAACTGCATCTCCGCTCCTACAAAAAGTCAGCGGGGGGTTGTTTACGGAAATATGACAGAATCGTATAAACACAGGGCAGGAAGGGACCTCGAGGGGCATCTAGACCAGCCCCCTCTGATGAGGCAGGACCAAATGTACTTGGATCATCCTTGACAGGTGTTTGTCCAATCTGTCCTTTAAAAGAAAATGTTTTTTCCTATCTGATATCTGTTAATCCTCTCCAATACAATTTAGTTCCTGCATTTTGCCCTACAATATATTCCTCTATTTTTGTTTATTATTATTATCGGTGAAGATGCTTTGGATTAAAATAGTTTTTTCGATAAGAAAGGTACGCCAGAAAGGACAAGTGTTAGATCGAGGGTACAAATTTAGTTTAACTTTTAATAATATTTTGTCACTACTATAATTTCATATGAAAGCTAGATTAAGGAACTCCCTCCCAGTTTTATGCTATATATCAGATAACAAGTTTATCAAAACAAGTCTGACCCTCCTAGAGAAGAGGAGAACTCTATCTGTAAACGTGTAACCTATAAACTACAATTTGTCTGTGTTTATAGCATCTTATGGGGCAACAAGACGCGTGGCCGTGCGTTCACCCCTCCCCCCATGAAATCCAGTCCACCTGAGCCCAGTTTAGAACAAGCCAACCCTACCTAAATGAATCGAACCTGGCTGAACCCTGTAACCAGCTGAACCGATCCCAACACAATCCAATCAAAATCCAAGCAGTGCAACCGAACTCAATTCAATGAAATTCAACCCCAAACCCAACTCAGGGGATTACAGCCCAAGCCAACCGAACACAAATCCAACAAAACCCGGTTCAACTCAATCCATTAAAAAAAATCTCAGAGAAACCCAGCCCAGTCAAATCCAACTCAACGCATTTCAGACAAACAAAAGCCCAACACAAATTAAAATGGAAAATTTTCACAGCAAAACTGAACCTTTTCAATGTAATGAATGGCAAAAGGTTGCACTATTATTTCCCACTGCCACCCATCTCTCCCTCTCTCCCCAATCTCAGTTCAAAACAGATCCCATGGTTTGTAACAACCCTAAAAGTTTACATCTGGAGGGTTGGTGCCCAGTTCAGGAATTCCGTTCCCGTCTGATCCCGCAAAGCTCAAATACTCGGATATTCAGGGAATCCTTTGAAGCCTGTGTGCATTAACTCAGATTTTTCCCCAATGAGCTCATTGGGTGCGCATTGGGGTGTAATTTATCCTCCAGGGGGCGGGGGTGTTTGGCGAGTAATTCAACTTGAATATTTAAATGTTGTATTTGTGGAAGTGGGGATTTTCCGAGGCACCAAAGCCAGAATCCCAATTCCTATTTGGGGAAAAAAAATCAGTGGGACTCTCGCCTCACTGTGCACCAGTAAACAAGAATCCTTGAGAAATTGGTCGTAGGGAGGTGGGGTCTGTGACGTTATCTGATTAAAATATGACCACATAGATAATTGTTGCAACCACTGTTATATATATTATTGTACAAAGGTTGTCAAGTGAGGAGTCTATGAAAAGATTATGATTTCTGGTTATGATTATGCTATCTGTATACATGTATCATTCTTGTATATGAAGTTATAAGTATTGGCTCAATACTTGGATTTCAAATGTTTGTTCCTGGGGTAACGACCACAAGATAATATCCAGCACATCTTGGGGGGACTATTCAAGTTAAGTGGTTCATCAAGAAACACTTGGTTGACAATGGACCCTGGGAGACATCCATCTACGCTGAGTGGACTGTCATGTAAGCGTGCTGTCTGGAGTGTAGGTAATGGCTTCCTGCAATGACTGAGGGAAATTGGGCATGAACATGTAACTTGCCCATGTGACGCCAAACTCCATCTGGTTGCTGTAGTTTTCCACAGTAAGAACAAGGGGATGCCTTCACATGGAAAAAGCTATAAAAGGCCCTGTAAACACCTCCATTTGGTCTTCAATCCTGCTTCTTACCTCTGGAGGAACCTTGCTACAAATGGAAGCTCTGAACAAAGGACTGAATGACCCATCCATGCTGTGGATGTGCTCCAGAGACTTGATTTAAGCCAGACGTTTATTCCATCACTGCTACAAGCCTGAACCAAGAACTTTGCCATTATTGTATGTAATTGATCCCATTTAACCAATTCTAGCTCTCATCTTTCTTTCTTTCTTTCTTTCTTTCTTTCTTTCTTTCTTTCTTTCTTTCTTTCTTTCTTTCTATAAATAAATCTTTAAATTCTAGATAGTAAGGGACTGTCATCAGCGTGATTTTTGGGTAAGATCTAAGTTATCTATTGACCTGGGTGTGTGTCTGGTCCTTTGGGATCAGAAGACCCTTTTATTTGATGAGGCTGGTTGTAAAGAACCACTGATCTCTGAATCTAGTGTTTTTGGTGATTATATAAGAACTGGACTGCCTGAGGAAACTGTCTTTATGTTTTCTAGTTAGCCATTGTGGTGAAACAGAAGTTTATTTTTGTTGCTGGTTTGGTATATTCGTCCTGAATTTGGCATACTCAATTGTGACCCACTAAGGCACGGTTAGAGGGTCCTAGATTTGTCTGTCATGTAATTTACTGTATGTACAACCAATCACTATGTTTCCTACTTAATGTAACCACTTGCAAAGAGAGTCACACTTACAAAAACTCTCCCTTCCCTTCACCTTCAGGGGCTGTGAATGAAAGAGGGGCCAGAGAGGACCACTCCATAACCCAGCATTCGCCCCCAGGGAGGGATGCAGTGCTGGGCCACAGTGCAGACAGACAGATTCCCTGCTCAATATCCTGCTGATACATTACAGTGTACACACACACACACACACTGCAGAATTCCTGTAGGTCTTTTGAAAATGCCGCTCATAAAAACACATAGATACATGCATTCATAAACTAATGTGATTCAATTGAGGCCTTCCTCAGGCTCTTAAATCCGATCCTAATTTTTTTAACTTTTCACAGCAGGGTCTGTCTATTTCAGTGTCTCTGAAGCACCCAGCACAATGGGGCCTTGACATCAGCTGAAGCCCCTTATCATCATCATCCTCATGCCCCGCACTCATCACAAAATTTGGGCGATTTACACAATTACTTAATGACAGAAGACACCCAAGATCCAGAAAGTTAAAGTGATGTGACCACTAAAACATGATGTTGACAATTCATATGTCAAATAAAAAGTAAATGGCCTTAAATCAAACTCCAATAAATTCTCAAGCAGCATTTTTCTTAACTGAACTTTACAGCTAGGCAAAGATTTATCAAGGGAAGTATTTTTACCTGGGGTTGTGTATGGCAGAATCCACATTTATTGACTTTTATGCTAAAAATCTAATCCTTCCAAACCTACACATAAGGCATATAGAGCACTCATTTCATGGATTTATTTGGCAAAGATTTATGGCTGGCTGCCAGCCTGACGCCAACTCTCCTGCTTTTCCAACCGGGCTTGGGACTGGCTATGGCAGAGTTACAACCACTAACACTCCTCATAATTCACACTGAGCAGGTTTTCAATGGGGAACTGTAGTGAGAAGATCTTTTTTTCTTAAGGAGAAATGAAAGATTTCCCCTAAAGTCCTGTAATTAAGGAATGGCGTCTAGGAATAATCCAATCTATGAAATAATCTCTTCTGGAGATAAGAAATACAGAGATTAACAGATATTTAAGATCAATGGGAAGAATTATGCCCATTCATTTTTACCTCCTGCATAACAAGAGCCAGAGAATTTCTCCCAATGACTCCTGCACCAGACCCATAATATATGATTGCCCTAGAGAAATGTGAGATATATACCATGTGATTTTGGGCTGTATAAGTAGGGGCATTGCCAGCAGATCGAGGAACGTGATTGTTCCCCTTTATTCGACATTGGTGAAGCCTCATCTGGAATACTGTGTCCAGTTTTGGGCCCCACACTACAAGAAGGATGTGGAAAAATTGGAAAGAGTCCAACGGAGGGCAACAAAAATGATTAGGGGTCTGGAGCACATGACTTACGAGGAGAGGCTGAGGGAACTGGGATTGTTTAGTCTGCAGAAGAGAAGAATGAGGGGGGATTTGATAGCAGCCTTCAACTACCTGAAGGGGGGTTCCAAAGAGGAGGGAGCTCATCTGTTCTCAGTGGTGGCAGATGACAGAACAAGGAGCAATGGTCTCAAGTTGCAGTGGGGGAGGTCCAGGTTGGATATTAGGAAAAACTATTTCACTAGGAGGGTGGCATATGCATGAATTTGCAACCTTTATATGAAGATATTTGTTGTCTGTAAAATAAAGCAGCTAACAAGCAAAATTTGGAAAATTGTACCAGGATTTCCTGCAGCTGGCAACATGCTGTAAAAGACACCGGACGACATCTGATCTCTGTCCCATCACCGCAACTCTCGTCTAACTGTGTCGGGTCCGGTTCTTAGCGGCAGTAAAGCGTTTCAGCTCCACTTAAATCAGCATTCATCCCTCCAGTTTTCTCTTTCTGTCCGCCCAGCTTCTCGTTCAAGCACATGCCTCGTCAGGGACTCACAGAGTCCAAAATGTCCATTTCATGTCTAAACATTTTATCTGTTGCACAGAGACTGTCACAGCTACAAACAAACAATCCCTTTGAAAAGCTGGGGTGGGTAGAAGAGCCAGGAAACAGACGGTTTCACAGAGAAATCAGAAGCAAACACCCCTCCCCTCCCCTCATTTCCTCGGGGGTTGGGCGTTGGGTTCAGATCCGCCCCCCTCAACTTTTCAGGGAGAAATCTGGGTCTGTTTATAAAATTCAGCCAACAATCCTGTTGCTTCCCTGTTGTGTTTTAACGGCCTCTTTCTGACTCTAAAGAGCAGAGTCTGCTAAACAATGTCCATGTGTTTTGTTCTCAACCTTTTTACATTCATTTTGTATCCAGGTAATGGAGCTGTTCGCTTTGCTCATGCAGCCTGGCTCCCTGCTAATTAAACCCCCTCTCTCTCTCCTCCCAAAACCAGGACCAATCCACCAGTTTTCTCCATTCCTTTGCAGCACTTTCTCCTTTTCAGTCTATCTGCTGTTTTATATGTGTCTCCCAGCGAATCTGCCTACTTGTAGTCCCTTTTCCCCTTCCACGCTCCCTCTCTCGGTTGGGCACTCCGCTTGTCTGTAACTGGTACATTGTATTCATTTATTTCTTGTCGCAGGTGCTACGCTGGGTGATTCGGTCCAGTCCAAGGAACCCCACGTGTCTGGAGTGGAAGGAGGCTCAGTGACATTCAGCTGTTCCTACAATACCACCGATTCTAGGGGCGTCTATCTCTACTGGTACCGACAGTCTCCTAACCGGGCCCCGCAGTACATTCTGCGGAGAGGGACGAAGCTGTACGCTGCTAATAGAGATACTGCGGATTTCGCCCAGCAGAGGTTTTCTTCCCAGGCTGATGAGACCTCCATAATCCTGAACATCACAGCCCTGGAACTGACAGACACCGCGGTGTATCTCTGTGCCTTGCAGCGGGCACAGTGACAGAGCCACGGAGCAGAGCTGTACAAAAACCCTCCCTTCCTTCCCATTCACCCGCCCTGCACTGGAGAGAGACCAGAGACGGGCGTCCCCGAAGCCCCGCAGTCACGGGTACAGATACAGCTCTGCTCTGGGTAACAGGAAATTACAGACAGGGGTGTCCCAGCCCCACATCTTGCTCACTCACAGGAACGCTTCAGGCTGAGGAATATGGTTAAATTCTGTTTCACCCATAGAGACCTGGGCAAATGATTAGGGGCGAGATTTTAAAGGTATTTAAGTGCCTCCTGGGATTTTCAAACATACCTAGGTGCCTAATACTTATTGAAATCAATGAGATTGAGACACCTATTTGCTTTTGAAAATCCCACTAGGTGCCTAAATATCTTTAAGATCTCCCCCCTAGTGCAATGGCTCTCAATCTTTCCAGACTATAGTACCCCTTTCAGGAGTCTGATTCGTCCTGTGTACCCCCAAGTTTCACTTCACTTAAAAACAACTTGCTTACCAAAACAAAACAAACAAACAAACAAACAAACAAACAAATAATAAAAAAAATCAAACCTAAAAATACAAAAGTGCCACAGCCAGACAGACTATTACTGAAAAAATGTTTCACTTTCTCATTTTCTCTTTATAAAGTTTTAGTTTGTACTGACTCAGGCTAGCGCTTTTTATGTAGCCTGTTGTAAAACTAGGCAAATTTCTAGATGAGTTTGATGTGCCCCCTGGAAGACCTCTGCGCAGCCCTGCTTGAGAACCACTGCCCTAGTGGGATTTTTAAAAGCACCTAGGCAAGATTTTTTAAAAGTATGTAAGCGCATTAAGAAGCAGACACTTGCTATCTACGTCTTTAGGCATCCAAAATACCACTACAAATCTGCTCTTAGTTTAGTGGGATTTGAAGAGTACCTACCCAGCTTAGGTGCCTAACTCCCCTCGGCTTCCCGTTGGAGCACCTAAGTGCTGTGGTGAGCTATAACAATATCTTATTTATCAACACCCATCACAGGGTCTCTCTGCTTGAGCTCAACACCGCACATCTACACATACCGATTTTAAGGGCAGAAGGGCGCACTGTGATGATGTAGTCTGGTCTCTTGTAAAACACAGGCGAGGGAATGTCACCAACGATTCTTACCTGACCGCAAAGCATGGGCATCAGGTAAGAATAGTTGGTGACATTCACTCGCCTGTGTTTTACAAGAGACCAGACTACATCATCACAGTGCGCCCTGTTTGGGAACCACTGGTCTAGTGCAACATGAGAAATTCCATTTGAAAATAAGACTTTGTGATCTCAAAAAGGTTTCTGAAATGGCTTTCTTGCTGGCTTTTGGTATTTTCTTGCAGGGTTTCTTACATCCACTAGTGGGCGCCCCTGACTCACACATGGTGACATTTCACGTTTTTAGATATTTCTTTCTATAACAATGTCTGAGTCAGAACCTGATTGAGAGAAGATCCCTTGTGACTTCAGCATCATACAACGAACAGGGAAGAGATGAGGTGGCCTCAGAAAGAGCCGATCTAACGTTTAAAGCCGGAATTAACATTTAATAAAAGCTAAGCGGAAGAATTTTATAATTAACCAAAGACTTCTGGGGGTGGGTGGGGGGAGGATAAATGTATGCTACAAAAATGCTTTACTGCTGGGCTCTACGGCTCTATCTTCTGCTTGTTTACTCAGGTGAGAAATGTTTACTTGGACTGAATTTAGTATATAGTACATGTCACTCAAAAGCTACAGAATTCCTATTATTACAGTGTAGGATTTCAAAAGATCCCAAGAGTGTTGGGCCCCCAGCTTCCTTATGGTCACACAATACTTTTTAACAACACAGAATATTATAACCAGAATAGAAAACTTCATCCAATTTTTCTGGAGGAAAACTTTGCCTTCGTGGAAAACAAAACTTGGTTTAATAATGGAAGCCAGTTTGTATATAAACTTGTACTGACATTACAGACATATAGTAGAAAGAAAAAGGAAAAGGAAAGTTCTTTAATGACCATTGATTCCCTTTACAGGTTTTGTTCAAGGTGATTCTGTGTTTCAGTCTCCTCTGGAGGTGACAGTCTCAGAGGGACACGATGTATTATTACAGTGTAATTTCACCACAGATTTCACCAGCCCGTATCTCTTCTGGTACCGCCAGTATCCGAACCAACCACCCCAGCATATACTGACAGCCTATAAATCTCCTGCTGAGAAGAACACTTTCACCACTGGAAAATTCTCAACCGTTTTGTTAGACCATAATAAGACGGTTCCCTTGAAGATCGAGGCTGTCTCCCTTCAAGAGAAAGCCGTGTATCACTGTGCTCTGAGACCCACACTGGGGCAGAGCTGCATCTCCCGCGATACAAGAAGTGATCGAGGAGCTCACACACAGTGATGGCGTTAGAGAGTCTTTTTTCTATCTGACCGTTTTTTATAACACATCTCTGCTAAAGTCAGTTCCTTCTGCTCCTCCCATTTCTGGGATGAAGTTTCTGTTTCTATTCCTGTGTAAAAACAAGGAGGAGTCTGGTGGCACCTTAGAGACTAACGAATTTATTTGGACATATGTTTTAGTGGGCTATAACCCACTTCATCAGATGCACGGAGTGGAAAATACAATAGGCAGGAATAAATATACAGCACATGAAAAGATGTGAGTTGCCTTACCAAGTGGGGGGGGGGGTCAGTGCTAAAGAGGCCAATTCAACCAAAGTGGATGTGGCCCATTCCCAGCAGTTGACAAGAAGGGGTGAGTATCAACAGAGGGGAAATTATTTCTTTCGTGACTCAGCCACTCCCAGTCTTTATTCAGGCCTAATTTTATGGTGTCAAATTTGCAAATTAATTCCAGTTCTGCAGTTATTAGCTGAAGTCTGTTTTTGAAGTATTTTTGTTGAAGAATGGCGACTTTTAAGTCTGTTATTGAGTATCCAGGGAGATTGACATGCCCCACTTCTTCAGATTTTTTTTACCCATGAAAGCTTATGCCCAAATAAATCTGTTAGGTTTTGGCTACACTGGTGCTGTACAGCGCTGCACTTGCTGTGCTCAGGGGTGTGAAAACGCCCCCCCCCCCCGAGTGCAGCGAGTACAGAGCTGTACAGCACCAGTGTAATCAGAGCCTGCAGCGCTGCACACTCGCTCGCAGCACTGCAAGCTATTCCCCGCAGAGAGATGGAGTACATACAGCGCTGCGAGAGCTCTCTTGCAGCGCTGGCAGCGCGACTACACTCGTGCTTCACAGTGCTGCCGCAGCAGTGCTGTGAAGTCCCCAGTGTAGCCAAGCCCTTAGTCTTCAAGGTGCCACCAGACTCCTCATTGTTTTTGTGGATACAGACTAACACAGCTGTCCCCTGATATTTGGTAACCTGTGTAGTGTTATAGCCACCATGCTGTGCAAACCAAGCCCGATACATTATTATCTCAGTTATATTTATGTGAGTTAATATATGCATGAATTTACAACCTTTAAATGATTTTTTTTTGTCAGTAAAACAAACCAATCAACAAACCAAATTTGGAATATTGGAACAGGATTTCCTGCAGCTGACAACATGCTGTAAAAGGCACTGGGCAAGGTTCTTAGCTCTGTCCCATCACCGCAACTCTGGTCTAACTCTGTCGGGCCCAATTCTTAGCTGCTGTGAAGCGCTTCAGCTCCACTGAAATCAGCATCCATCCATCCAGCTCTCTCTTTGTGTCCGTCAGTCTTTCTGTTTGCCTAGCTTCTTATGCAAGTCTCTCTGATTCCCTGGGGAGGCAAAGAAGTCAATTTAATGTCTAAACATTTTATTTATTGCACATAGTTGGTCACAACTACAAACTAGGGTTGTCAAGCGATTTAAAAAAAATAATCATGATTAATCATGATTAATCTCACTGTTAAAAAACAATAGAATACAATTTATTTTAATATTTTTGGATTTTTTTACATTTTCAGATATATTTATTGCAATTACAACACAGAATACAAAGTGTACAGTGCTCACTTTATATTTATTTTTGATTACAAGTATTTGCACTGTAAAAAACAAAACAAAATAAATTGTATTTTTCAATTCACCGAATATAAATACAGTAGTGCAATCTCTTTATCATAAAAGATGAACTTACAAATGTAGAATTATATACAAAAAAACTGCATTCAAAAATAAAACAATGTAAAATTTTAGAGCTTGCAAGTCCACTCAGTCCTACTTCCTGTTCAGGCAATCACTCAGACAAACAAGGCTGGTTACAATTTGCAGCACATAATGCTGTCTGCTTCTTGTTTACCATGTCACCTGAAAGTGAGAACAGGCGTTCTCATGGCACTGTTATAGCCAGCATTGCAAGATATTTATGTGCCAGATGTACTAAAGATTCATATGTCCCTTCATGCTTCAACCACCATTCCAGGGGACATGCGTCCATGCTGATGATGGGTTCTGCTCCATAACAATCCAAAGCAGTGCAAGCTGACACATGTTCATTTTCATCATCTGAGTCAGATGCCACCAGCAGAAGGTTCATTTTCTTCTTTGGTGGTTCTTTTCTGGTGGTTCCGCATTGGCATGTTGCTTTTTAAGACTTCTGAAGCATGCTCCATATCTCGTCCCTCTCAGATTTTGGAAGGCACTTCAGATTCTTAAACCTTGGGTCCAGTACTATAGCTATTTTTAGAAATATCACATTGGTACCTTCTTTGCATCTTGTGAAATCTGCAGTGAAGGTGTTTTTAAAATGAACAACATGTGCTAGGTCATCATCCGAGACTGCTATAACATGAAATATATGTCAGAATGTGGGTAAAACAGAGCAGGGGACATACAATTTTTGCCCAAGGAGTTCAGTCACAAATTTAATTAATGCATTATTTTTTTAATGAGTGTCATCAGCATGGAAGCATGTCCTCTGGAATGATGGCCGAAGCATGAAGGATCATACGAATATTTAGCATATCTGGCATGTAAACACCTTGCAATGCCAGCTACAAAAGTGACATGAAAATGCCTGTTCTCACTTTGTGGTGACATTGTAAATAAGAAGAGGGCAGCATTATCTCCTGTAAATGTCTTAGCGATTGGCTGAACAAGAAGTAGGACTGAGTGGACTTGTAAGCTCTGAAGTTTTACATTGTTCTGCTTTTGAGTACAGTTATCTAAGAAAAAAATCTATATTTGTAAGTTGCACTTTCACGACAAAGAGATTGCACTACACATTGTATGAGGAGAATTGAAAAATATTATTTTGTTTTATCATTTTTACACTGCAAATATTTGTAATAAAAATAATACACACTTTGATTTCAATTACAACACAGAATACAATTTATATGAAAATGTAGAAAAACATCCAAACTATTTAATAAATTTCAATTGGTATGCTAATGTTTAACAGTGTGATTAAAACTGCGATTAATTGTGATTAATTTTTTTAATCATGATTGCTTTTTGAGTTTATCACATGACTTAACTGTGATTAAGCGACAGCCCTACTACAAACAAAACTTTTTGAAAGCTGGGGTGGGGAGAAGAGCCAGGAAACAGACTGTTTCACAGAGAAATCAGAAGCAAGCACCATTTCCCCTCCCCTCATTTCCTTGGGGTTGGGTGTTGGGTTCAGATCCTCCCACCTTGACTTTTCAGGGAGGAATCTGGGTCAGTTTATCACATTCAGCAGATAATTATGTTGCTTCACTGTTGTGCTTTCACTGCTGCCTTGTGAATCTCAAAACAGGGACTGTTTTGCTGAAATCATGGGCCCCCTGTTTGATTCTAAGCTTTTTTATAGTTACTCTGTGCCCAGGTAATTGTGATTTTGGTTCTGTCTCATTGCTAAATAAACTGTTTGTCTCTCCCTAAAACAGAAATGATTGCTTTTAACTATCCAGTACTCTATCCTTTTCTCAGTGTCTCAGCTTTCTTTCCTTCCATACTCTCTCTCTGTTTAGGTTGGGCACTCTGACTCTGTTTAACTGGTATATTTCTTGTGGCAGGTGCTGTGCTGTGTGTATCGATCCAGTCCAATAAACGTGTCTGCAGGAGTAGGGGACAATGTGACACTCAGCTGTTATTACAATACCAGCTATTCTGATGTCTCTCTCTACTGGAACCGACAGTTTCCTGACCAAGGCCCACAGTACGTTCTCCGAATAGATGCCAACGCCTACAAGTCTGTCCAGGATTTAACAGAGTTTGCCAAGAAGAGATTTACTCCCCAGGCTGTTGACAGCTCCACAGTTCTGAACATCACAGCCCTGGAGCTGGCGGACACAGCGGTGTATTACTGCGCCCTGCAGAGAGCACAGTGACAGAGCCTCATCCCAGAGCTGTGCAAAACCCTCCCTTCTCTCACATTAAATTGCCCCCTGTATCTTTTCTCTCTCCTCTGTAAACATTCATAGGCTGCACAGGATCTAGTACAAAGGGGCCCCACTCTCCCCCCATCTGTCTCCTCCTATTGTCCTATACTCAGATTGTCAGATCTTGGGGGCAAGGACTCTTTCATTTTTTATTTGTACAGCACCTGGCACCATGGGGTGTTGGTCCATGGGAGGGTTGTACATATCCTCCTACTCAGTAATAGAATCCTTCATGTGTGTGTGTGCGGGGTGGGGGGGACACACAACTCTCTTTTGCAAAGAAGAGCTGTCAGCAGATATCTCACCGGCAAGGAGCTAGGAACAGCTAAGGAAGAGAAATACATGGGGGAAGCACTTGGGAAAGCTGTCTATGCCAGAGGAGTGAGAAAGTTAAAATAACTCCCAGCTTGGATGAAGTTTGTCAGAGACCCTAGGAAGAGAACCCTGGAAGAAAACTATAAACCCTCATGGAGAAGCAGACCCTGTCCTGAGCCATTGCGATCCTCAAAAACTGAAATAATTGTGGAAAGGATGTTTAAAGGGCGCTTAAGGCAATGGGTGTTAGGCACCTTTGAAAACCCCACTAGGAACCTAGTTGTATCTTCAGGTGCCTAAAAATCTTTGAAAATCTGACCCTAAATGACCACAGTCTTGTCCATGGTCAAATGGGGAATTTGTGATAGAACAGGGAACAATCCAGATCTCCAATGTTGCAGACTAGTCTAGTGCACTCCGTGACAGCAAATTCCTGCATTTTTGGGAGCTCATACTGTATTAAAGATATGCATCACTGTGGTCCAGGGATTGTATGCAATTCCATGGGGGAGGGAGACCACAGCTCCCCCAAGACCAGAGAAAAATGTGGGTGTGGGGAGGTGATGAGGCAAATGCCCTCAGCTTCTAATACATCCCAGTAGGCACCCCACCCCCCCCGGGGGAGACTTGCACATACTGATTCAAACTGTATGCTGTACAGACCACCACACAGAGAATGGATTTTTGAATAAACAGTTTGAGATTAAAACTGACTCAGGGTCTTTTTTCTTGATCCAGCAAATGGACAGGCCCTTCTGTTCATGGGGAGCCCCACTCGTTAGGGAAAGATGAGACAGAATGAACCATCAGAGTCAGATAGATAGATAGATAGATAGATAGATGAGAGAGGAATCTGATATACTGATTAGCTCATGTGTAGGTTCTCTAATTGCTGTTAATACATATTCTCTGTATTGCTTTTACCTTAAGAATAAAATGTGCTAGCTTAGAAAAAAGCTGTGTGGTAACTTAAAACTGTGGGCAATTACCTTAGAAGAGAAAGCAAAGAAGAGGTGCTGGCCTGCTTCAGCAGTCTGTCTAACTGGGGACATCACAGGGAACTGTGCAGCCTGGAAATACTCTGGTCAGGAGAGGGGGGAGATACTTTTCTCTGCCCAAGAGGAGGACAGCTGTGGAACCAGAAGCCAGAGAGGGGTTCTGGGGACATGGAAGAGTAATATAGGTGCAGTTGCCCAGAACTGTGACTCCATTGACCAACCTCCCTCTCTTAGGAGTATAGCCTAGGATTCATAAGCCGGCCTAAGGGAGTTAGGCACCCGAGTACCATTGAAGCTTTTACAGCAGGCAGGTTTTGAAAGATGAGTGGAA
This sequence comes from Malaclemys terrapin pileata, assembly GCF_027887155.1. Classification (NCBI taxonomy): domain Eukaryota; kingdom Metazoa; phylum Chordata; order Testudines; family Emydidae; genus Malaclemys; species Malaclemys terrapin. The sequence continues at coordinate 47,376,130 of NC_071516.1, forward strand.
ATCATGTGTAGAAGTATGTTTTAAGAAGTGCTACATTCTCAATTTCATCCAAGCCCCTTAGCTCTGCAATTGCTTTCATGGAACATCTATAGGCTGTATGTACAGCTTCTCTGGGAAGACACCATCCATGATCAATGCCACCAGAAAATAATTTGTTTTTCCCCATGAATGGGCTGAGAATGCTTTTATTGCTCCCCCTCCCCTTTTCTACTAGAGGGTGAGACAGAGCAATACATCCCATAATATTTTATTGGTTTATACAATTACTTTAGTCCCAGCAAGTGACAGGAAGGCCATGAACAGGTCACAGAAAGAGCTGGTTCCTTATTTATAACATAAACGGTTACTTAAAATGAGAAGCAGCAGGAAGAAATCCTTTGTAAGTAATTGTAGAGTCTAAGCATCAGTGAAGATAATCTGAAGCTACAAAATGCTTTGCTTGATTCTACATGCCCATCTTATTCTCCTGGTGTCAGGTGAGAGCCATTTTCATTTGGAAGTAGATGTATAAATATTGAGAACCACAACTTTTACAGTATTAGTAAGTACAATGCAATCTCAAAACATATTGGGATTTTATGTAATTATTTTGGCAAGGACTGGAATTGTATTAAAATCAAGTTTTCACTCATCAGGTGTGCTTTGAATTATAGACTTTAGATAGATAGATAGATAGATAGATAGATAGATAGATAGATAGATATTGCAGAAAGAAGGAAGAATAAAAATCCATTTCAAGATCTTTTCCTCCTTTGCAGGTATTGTTGAAAGTTTTTCTTTGTCCCAGTTACCACCGAAGCTGAGAATCTGCGCTGGATACAATGCAACTTAACAGTGTAACTTCTCCATGACAGACAGAAACCCCTATCCAGGGCCAGCTCCAGGCACCAGCCCACCAAGCTTGTGCTTGGGGCGACACCTGGAGGGGGGCGGCGCGGCACTCCGGCGCTCCGGCCCCCGGGGAGAGCGGGGCCACGGCCAGGCCCCGCCCTCCCCCCGGCGCTCTGGCCGCCCTCCCACCCGGCGCCCTCCCCCCGGCCGCTGGGGGGAGAGCGGAGCCCCTGCCGGGGCTCACCGCCCTCCCCCCGGGGCTCCGGCTGCCCTCCCCCGCACCCGCAGGGGGTGGGGGGGGGTGGCCGGCGGCTTTTTTGCCTGGGGCGGCAAAAAAGCCAGAGCCGGCCCTGCCCCTATCTGTTTTGGTACTGTAAGTATCTGAGCCAACCTCCCCAGCACATACTGACAGCTTTCATGTCTGCTGATGAGAACAAAGTTTGCCCCTAGGAAATTCTCAGCAGTTTTGTACTTGGAGGGTAATGATTATTTTATTAATAATATGCATCTGACCTTGGAAATTGAAGAGATGTCTCTCCAGGACTCCTCTGTGAACTTCTGTGTTATCAGACCCACTGCAGAGTAGAGTAATATCTGTAACTGTACAAAAAGTGAAAGATTGCTCAGGGCAACATAGTGTGGAAAGCACTGTGTTTTTCTGCTTGACAACTTCTTTGTGTAAATTTGGTTCCATGGCCTGCCTATGGGTGGATCTTGTATATTTGCACTTGAAATTTTTTACTCTTTTGATTTAAATAAATTACCTCTGCCATTTGAATCACTGAAGCCTTTAAGTTCTATAAGAACATAAAAATGGCCATACTGGGTCAGAAAAATGGTCCATCTAGCCCAGTATCATGTCTTCCAACAGTGGCAATGCCAGGTGCCCCAGAGGGAATGAACAGAACAGGGAATCATCAAGTGATCCATCCCCATCACCCATTCCCAGCATCTGGCAAACGGACACTAGGGACACCATCCCTGCCCACCTGTCTAATAGCCATTGATGGACCCATCCTCCATGAATTTATCTAGTTCTTTTTTGAACTCTATTATAGTCTTGGCCTTCAGAACATCTTCTGGCAAAGAGTTCCACAGTATGCAATTGTATTTTCACTTTCAAACATTTTTCTTTCTGTTATCACTTCATTTGTTGCTCATTGTTTACTACTCTAAGGGTATGTCTACACTATGGGATTACTCTGAATTTACAGAATTTGATTTTTGAAAACCGATTGCATAAAGTCGAATGCATGCGGCCACACCAAGCACATTAATTTGGCAGTGTGCATCCATGTACCGAGGCTAGCGTCGACTTCTGGAGCATTGCACTGTGGGTAGTTATCGCATAGCTATCCCATAGTTCCCGCAGTCTCCCCCCCCCCATTGGAATTCTGGGTTGAGATCCCAATGCCTGATTGGGCAAAAAACATTGTCGCGGGTGGTTCTGTGTACATCCTCCCCCTCCCTCTGGGAAAGCAATGGCAGACAACCGCTTCGCACCTTTTTTCCTGGGTGAACTGTGCAGACACCATACCACAGCAAGCATGGAGCCCACTCAGCTCAAGACAGCAGTCATGAACATTGTAAACACCTCGTGCGCTATCGTGCAGTTTATGCTGAACCAGATCCTGCAAAACCAGGTGAGGAGGAGGCGACAGCAGCGGGTGACGAGAGTGATGAGGACAGGGACACAGAATTCTCTCAAACCATGGGCCCCGGCGCTTTGGAGATCATGTTGTTAATGGGGCAGGTTTTAGCCATGGAATGCCGATTCTGGGCCCAGTGGCTGCGAAACTTTTGCATGCATAAGGGAACTTTCATGGAACTTTGTGACTTGCTGTCCCCTGCCCTGAAGCTCCAGAATACTAAGATGAGAGCAGCCCTCACAGTTGAGAAGCGAGTGGTGATAGCCCTGTGGAAGCTTGCAATACCAGACAGCTACCGGTCAGTCGGGAATCAATTTGGAGTTGGCAAATCTACTGTGGGGGCTGCTGTGATGCAAGTAGCCAAAGCAATCACTGAGATGCTGCTACCAAAGGTAGTGACTCTGCGAAATGTGCAGGTCATAGTGGATGGCTTTGCTGCAATGGGATTCCCTAACAGTGGTGGGGCAATACATGGAATGCGTATCCCTATCTTGGAACCGGAGCACCAGGGCAGCCAGTACATAAACCGCAAGGGGTACTTTTCAATGGTTCTGCAAGCACTGGTGGATCACAAGGGACGTTTCACAAACATCAACTTGGGATGGCCGGGAAGGGTTCATGATGCTCGCATCTTCAGGAACACTACTCTGTTTAAATGGCTGCAGCAAGGGATTTACTTCCCAGACCAGAAAATAATGGTTGGGGATGTTGAAATGCCTATAGTTATCCAACCCCTTAATGCCATGGCTCATGAAGCCATACACAGGCAGCCTGGACAGGAGTCAGGAGCTGTTCAACTACAGGCTGAGCAAGTGCAGAATGGTGGTAGAATGTGCCTTTGGACATTTAAAGGGTCACTGGTGAATGTTACTGACTCGCTCAGACCTCAGCCAAACCAGTATCCCATTGTTATTGCTGCTTGCTGTGTGCTCCACAATCTCTGTGAGAGTAAGGGGGAGATGTTTATGGCGGGATGGGAGGTTGAGGCAAATGGCCTTGCCGCAGATTATGCGCAGCCAGACACGCACCAGGGTGATTAGAAGAGCACACCAGGAAGTGCTGCGCATCAGAGAAGCTTTGAAAATCAGTTTCATGACTGGCCAGGCTACGGTGAGAAAGTTCTGTTTGTTTCTCCTTGATGAAAACCCGCCCACTTGATTGATTCATTCCATGTAAGCCAACTGCCCTCCCCTCCCCCCTTCGATCACAGCTTGCTTTCAAAGGAAATAAAGTCACTATCATTTAAAAATCATGCATTCTTTATTAATTCATTATAAACATAGGGAGAGAACTGACAAGATAGCCCGGGTGGGGTTTGGGAGGAGGATAGAAGGGAAGGAAAAGGCCACTAAAAAAGTTTAATATAATGACAGCCTTTTGGTTGGGCTGTCCACTGGGGTGGAGTGGGAGGGTGCAAGGAGCCTCGCCCCCCCGCCCGTGTTCTTACACATCTGGGTGAGGAGGCTATGGAACGTGGTGAGGGGGGAGAGAGGTTATACAGAGGTTGCAGTGGCACTCTGTGATCCTGCTGCTGTTCCTGAAGCTCCACCAGATGCCGGAGCATGTCCGTTTGATCACGCAGCAGCCCCTGAGCATCCCTCATGACCTCACGTTCACTGGCATCTTTTGTGTACTTTGATACTGTGTCCTTCCACTCATTCAGATGAGCTCTTCCATTGCGGGTGGATTCCATGATTTCAGAGAACATTTCATCTCGCGTCCTTTTTTCCGCTGCCTTATCTGAGATATCCTTCGGGACGGAGGAGGAAGGCTTGAAAAATTGGCAGCTGTGGGAGGGAGGGAAAAAAGGGAGAGAAGTATTTAAAAAGATACATTTTACAGAACAATGCTTAAACTCTTTCACAGTGAACAACACTATTCACATTACATAGCACATGTGTCAAGTATCAGAGGGGTAGCCGTGTTAGTCTGAATCTATAAAAAGCAAAAGAGGGTCCTGGGGCACCTTTAAGACTTAGGCTACAGCTACACTACGGGGGGGGGTCGATTTAAGATACGCAAATTCAGCTACGCAAATAGCGTAGCTGAATTCGACGTATCACAGCCGACTTACCCCGCTGTAGGGACGGTGGCAAATCGAACTCTGCGCCTTCCCATCGACAGCGCTTAGGCTACATCTACACTACGGGGGGGAGGGTCGATTTAAGATACGCAAATTCAGCTACGTGAATAGCGTAGCTGAATTCGACCTATCGCAGCTGACTTACCCCGCTGTAGGGACGGCGGCAAAATCAACCTCTGCGCCTTCCCGTCGACGGCGCTTACTCCCACCTCCGCTGGTGGAGTAAGAGGGTAAATTCAGGGATTGAGGCTACATCTACACTACAGGGGGGAGTCGATTTAAGATACGCAAATTCAGCTACGTGAATAGCGTAGCTGAATTCGACATATCGCAGCTGACTTACCCCGCTGTGAGGACCGCAGCAAAATCGACCTCCGCGGCTTCCTGTTGACGGCGCTTACTCCCACCTCCGCTGGTGGAGTAAGAGCATCGATTAGGGGATCGATTGTCGCGTCCCAACGGGACGCGATAAATCGATCCCCGAGAGGTCGATTTCTACCCGCCGATTCAGGCGGGTAGTGTAGACCTAGCCTGATTGTCGTGTCCCTACGGGATGCGATAAATCGATCCCCGAGAGGTTGATTTCTACCCGCCGATTCAGGCGGGTAGTGTAGACCCAGCCTAAGGGAAGTATTGTAGCATAAGCTTTTGTGGGCTGACGAAGTGGACATTCACCCATGAAAGCTTAGTCTTAAAGGTGCCACAGGACCCTCTGTTGCTTATAGCACATGTGATTTCAGTACAAGGTCGCATTTTGCATCTTAATATTGAGTGCCTGCGGCTTTGGTGTTAGAGATCACAGACGCAGGTCTGGGCAACAGAATTTGGCTTGCTTGCAGCCATGGTAAGCCATTGTCTTTTGGCTTCTGCAGCCTTCCTAAAAGCAGCACCTTCCTTTCCCGCATACCTAGCAAAGCCTGTTGAGTTCTGCGGTTTTCCTGTTAACATGCAGCAGCAGAAACCAAACTAACTCCCCCCCCCCATCCAATTCTCGCGGATGATTGCTTTATCCTTCCCCCCATCGTGTGGCTGGTATCAGGGAAGATCCCTGCTAGCCAAACGTGAAAACCTCAGTGCCAATGCCCCCCACCACCACTTGGCTAACTGCAGGGAAGGATTTATTTTCAGCCACAGGCAAACAGCCCAGTAGGAACGTCCACCTCTGTCCCCTTAATCAAATTCCCATATTTCAACCAGGTTACCATGAACGATATGAACGAGCTTCATGGAGATGTCCCTAGAGGATTTCCACTCCATCCCCAGACACATTAACAGCCTTTTCCAGTTGCTGTACTGGTCGCGAATGCATCCCAAATCCTCAGGGTAAATTAATCATTAAAAAACGCTTGCTTTTAAACCATGTTTTATATTTACAAAGGTACACTCGTCTGAGGTCCCTTCCATGGGTTCATTGTCTGGGATACTACCTTGGGAGGGTTGGGAGGGTACTTCAGTCGGGCTGAGAAAAAGATCCTGGCTGTTCGGGAGAACGGAGTGCTGTGTGCTCTCCGCAAGCTCGTCCTCCTCCTCCTCATCTTCCCTGTCCGCAGAATCCTCAGGCATGGCTGAGATTACCCCTACCTCAGAATCCACGGTCATGGGTGGGGTAGTGGTGGCGGTCCCCCGTAGAATTGCATGCAGCTCAGCATAGAAGTGGCATGACTGCGGCTCTGACCCGGACCTTCTGTTGGCTTCTTTGGTTTTCTGGTAGGCTTGTCTGAGCTCCTTAAGTTTCACGCAGCACTGATATGAGTCCCTATTGTGGCCTCTCTCCGTCATGCCCTTGGAGATTTTTTCAAATGTTTTGGCATTTCATCTTTTGGAACGTAGTTCTGCTAGCATGGAATCCTCTCCCCATATAGCAATCAGATCCAGTACCTCCTGTACGGTCCATGCTGGTGCTCTTTTTCGATTCTCAGACTGCATGGTTACCTGTGCTGATGAGCTCTGCGTGGTCACCTGTGCTCTCCATGCTGGGCAAACAGGAAATGAAATTCAAAGGTTTGTGGGGATTTTCCTGTCTACCTGGCCAATGCATCCGAGTTCAGATTGCTGTCCAGAGCGGTCACAATGGTGCACTGTGGCTTAGCTCCCAGAGGTCAATACCGTCGAATTTCGTCCACACTAGCCCTAATTTGCACCAGCAATGTCGATTTCGGCTCTACTCCCCTTGTTGGAGAGGAGTACAGAAATCGATTTTAAGACGCTTTTATGTCGAAGTAAATGGCTTCATTGTGTGGACGGGTGCAGGGTTAATTCGATTTAATGCTGCTAAATTCGACCTAAACTCTTAGTGTAGACCAGGATTGCTCCTAGATTCTTAGGACTCAGTCCAGGAAAACACGTAGGCCTGGTCTACACTACGGGTTGAGGTAAACTTTAGCAGTGTTAAATCGAATTAAGCCTGGACATGTCCACACGACGAAGCCCTTTCTTTCGACTTAAAGGGTCCTTTAAACTGGTTTCTTTACACTACCTCCGACGAGGGGATTAGCGATAAAACCGGCCTTTGCGGGTCAGAATTGGGGTAGTGTGGATGGAATTCGACGTTATTGTCCTCCGGGAGCTATCCCACAGTGCTTCATTGTGACCGCTCTGGACAGCACTCTCAACTCAGATGCACTGACCAGGTAGACAGGAAAAGACCCGTGAATGTTTGAATTTCATTTCCTGTTTGCTCAGCGTGGAGAGCACAGGTGACCATGCAGAGCTCATCAGCACAGGTAACCGTGATGGAGTCCCAGGATCGCAAAAGAGCTCCAGCATGGACCGAACGGGAGGTACGGGATCTGCTCGCCATATGGGGAGATGAATCAGTGCTAGCTGAACTCAGTAGCAGTAAAAGAAATGGCAAAGTATTAGAAAAGATCTCCAAGGCCATGAAGGACCGAGGCCATAACAGGGACACACAGCAGTGCCGCGTGAAAATTAAGGAGCTACGGCAAGCTTACCACAAAGCCAGAGAAGCAAACGGAAGGTCCGGGGCAGAGCCGCAAACTTGCCACTTCTACGCGGAGCTGCATGACATTCTAGGGGGTGCAGCCACCACTACCCCAACCGTGTGCTATGACTCCGTCAATGGAGAAACACACAGGGAAGACGGTTCGGGGAACGAGGAAGATGAGGATGGAGGTACTGTAGGTAGCTCACAGCAGCAAGGAAGCGGAGAAACCGGTTTCCCCAACAGCCAGGATATGTTTGTTACCCTGGACCTGGAACCAGTAACCCCTAAACTCACCCAAGACCCTCAGGGCACACAGGAGACCTCTGGTGAGTGTACCTTTGTAAATATTTGTAAACATTACACATAGTTTAAAAGCAAGCGTGTTTAATGATTAATTTGCCCTGGCAATCGCGGCCAGTACATCTACTGGAAAAGTCTGTTAACGTGTATGGGGATGGAGCGGAAATCCTCCAGGGACATCTCCAGAAAGCTCTCCTTTATGTACTCCCAAAGCCTTTGCAAAAGGTTTCTGGGGAGGGCTGCCTTATCCCGTCCGCCATGGTAGGACACTTTACCACGCCATGCCAGTAGCACGTAGTCTGGAATCATTGCATAACAAAGCATGGCAGCGTATGGTCCCGGTGTTTGCTGGCATGCAGACAATATCCACTCCTTATCTCTCTTTGTTATCCTCAGGAGAGTGATATCATTCACGGTCACCTGGTTGAAATGGGGTGATTTTATTAAGGGGACATTCAGAGGCGCCCGTTCCTGCTCTTCTGAACAGAAATGTTCCCCGCTGTTAACCACGCGGTGGAGGGGAGGGGTGAAGTGATCATCCCAGAGAATCGTGTGTGTGTGTGTGGGGGGGTGGTTTACTTGGGTTTGTGCCGCATGTTAACCGGGAAACCGCAGCCCCTCCTTTTACATTGAAAACCCATTTTAAATGGACAACCCAATTCATCCTTGATATGGGAAATGCGCTGCTGTTTGCAACCTTTCCCGCATGTTAAGAAGGTTAAAAAAGCCAAAACACTGTGGCCTACGATGGCTGCCTGCAAGCCGAAATATGCGACCTTGTAATGAAAGAGTGTACCCATTGTTCTCTAAAATGTGTCTTTTTTAACCACCTCTCCCTTCTCCTCCACCAGCTGCAAATGTTTCTCCTTCGCAGAGGCTAGTGAACATTAGAAAGAGAAAACGTAGGATGAGGGACTATATGTTCACGGAGCTGCAGATGTCCTCCCACACTGATAGAGCACAGCAGAATGCGTGGAGGCAGTCAATGTCGGACATGAGAAAAGCACAATATGAACGAGAGGAGAGGTGGCGGGCTGAATGGCAGGATGAAAAGAGCAAGTGGCGGGCTGAAGACGATAGGTGGCGTCAGCTTGCAGACAGATGGCAAGAGTCAATGCTCTGTCTGCTGGAGCATCAAACTGATATGCTCGAGCGTATGGTTGAGCTGCAGGAAAGGCAGCAGGAGCAGAGACCGCTGCTACAGCCCCTCTTTAATCAACAGCCCTCCTCCCCAAGTTCCATAGCCTCCTCACCCAGACGCCCAAGAACACGGTGGGGGGGCCTCCGGCCACCCAGTCACTCCACCCCAGATGATCGCCCAAGCATCAGAAGGCTGGCCTTCAATAAGACTTAAAGTTTTAAAATGCAGTGTGTCCTTTTCCATCCCTCCTCCCCCACCCATCCCAGGCTACCTTGGCATTATCCCCCTACTTCTGTGAGGAACTAATAAAGAATGCATGAATGTGAAAAAACAATGACTTTATTGCCTCTGCAAGCAGTGTTCGAATTGGGGAGGGGATGGTGGGGTGGGGTGGTTGGTTTACAGGGAAGTAGAGTGAACCAGGTCGGGAGGGGGGGTTTGGAGGGTTCATCAAGGAGAAACAAACAGAAGTTTCACACAGTAGCCTGGCCAGTCACAAAACTCGTTTTCAAAGCTTCTCTGATGCGCACCGCGCCCTGCTGTGCTCCTCTAACCGCCCTGGTGTCTGGCTGCGCGTAATCAGCGGCCAGGCGAGTTGCCTCAACCTCCCACCCCGCCATAAAGGTCTCCCCCTTACTCTTACAGATATTGTGGAGCGCACAGCAAGCAGCAATAACAATGGGGATATTCTTTTCGCTGAGGTCTGAGCGAGTCAGTAAGCTGCGCCAGCGCGCTTTTAAACGTCCTCAAATGCACATTCCACCACCATTCAGCACTTGCTCAGCCTGTAGTTGAACAGGTCCTGACTCCTGTCCAGGCTGCCTGTGTACGGCTTCATGAGCCATGGCATTAAGGGGTAGGCTGGGTCCCCAAGGATAACAATAGGCATTTCAACATCCCCAACGGTTACTTTCTGGTCCGGGAAGAAAGTCCCTTCCTCCAGCTTTCGAAACAGAGCAGAGTTCCTGAAGACGCGAGCATCATGTACCTTTCCCGGCCATCCCACGTTGATGTTGGTGAAACGTCCCTTGTGATCCACCAGGGCTTGCAGCAGCATTGAAAAGTACCCCTTGCGGTTTACGTAGTCGGTGGCTTGGTGCTCCGGTGACAAGATAGGGATATGGGTTCCACCTATGGCCCTGCCACAGTTTGGGAATCCCATTTCAGCAAAACCATCCACTATTGACTACACGTTGCCCAGAGTCACTACCCTTGATATCACCAGGTCTTTCATTGCCCTGGCAAATTGGATCACAGCAGCCCCCACTGTAGATTTGCCCAGTCCAAATTGATTCCCGACTGACCGGTAGCTGTCTGGCGTTGCAAGCTTCCACAGGGCTATCGCCACTCGCTTCTCAACTGTGAGGGCTGCTCTCATCTTGGTATCCTGGCGTTTCAGGGAAGGGGAAAGCAAGTCACAAAGTTCCATGAAAGTGCCCTTACGCATGCGAAAGTTTCGCAGCCACTGGGAATCGTCCCATACCTGCAGCACGATGCGATCCCACCAGTCTGTGCTTGTTTCCCGGGCCCAGAATTGGCATTCCACACCATGAACCTGCCTCAGTGACACCATGATTTCCACATTGCTGGGGCCTGTGCCTTGTGAGAGGTCTATGTCCATGTCAATTTCCTCATCACTCTCTTCGCCGCGCTGCAATCGCCTCCTCGGCTGGTCCGGGTTTCGCCTTGGCATGTCCTGGCTCTGCATATACTCCAGGACAATGCGCGTGGTGTTCATAGTGCTCATAATTGCCGCGGTGATCTGAGCGGGCTCCATGATCCCAGTGCTAGCTATGGCGCCTGGTCAGAATAAAGGCACGAAACTAGTATCTGATGGACCAGGAGAAGGAGGGAGGGCCGAGTGACGACATGGCGTACAGGTACAGGAACAGGGAATTAAAATCAAGAAAGGTGGCTGTGCATCAGGGAGAAACACAAACAACTGTCACACAGAATGGTCCCCCCAAAGGTTAAACTGGAAACCCTGGGCTTAGCAGGCCATTGATTTCATGGAGGAAGGGGAAGCAAATGAACACAGAACAAATCTATTTTTTACATCTTAAGCTGGCAGCTGACGGTGCAGCATGAGTGATAGCCTCTGCAGTACGATGACGACGGTTACCAATCGTAATATACCATCGTCTACCAAAAGGCAAGGGGCTGCTGCTGTGTAGCAATGCAGCCCCACGTCTGCCAGCCCCACGTCCGCCAGCACCCAGCATCTCCCTCGGCCTCTTCTGGGTGCTTAGCAGACAATACTGGGCAATTGGCAGAAAATAGTATACTACGACTGGTAGCCATCATCATCGAGACAGTAGCATGTCTGCCCAGGTGCCCATGATTGACAGCCACTCCAGTACGACAACGATGGATACCAGTCATAATATACCATCGCCTACCAAAGGGTAAGGGGCTGGTGCAATGCAGCCCGACGGCTGCCAGCCCGACGGCTATTACTCATGCTACACCGTCTACCACCAAAAGGCAGTTAGCAGCTGCTGCTGTGTAGCAATGCAGTCCCACGTCTGCCGGCACCCAGAGGACATATGGTGACGGTGAGCTCAGCTGAGCTGAGAAGGCTCCATGCTTGCCGTGGTATGTTGTCTGCACAGGTAACCCAGGTAAAAAGGCGCGAATCTATTGTCTGCCGTTGCTGTGACGGGGGGGAGGGGCCTGACGAGAGGTACCCAGAACCTCCCGCGACACTGTTTTGCATCATCCGGGCATTGGGATCTCAACCCAGAATTCAAAAAAAAGGCGCGAAAGTAGTATCTGACGGACTAGGGGAAGGAGGGAGGGCGGGCCGAGTGACGACATGGCGTACAGGTACAGGGAATTAAAATCAAGAAAGGTGGCTGTGCATCAGGGAGAAACACAAACAACTGTCACACAGAATGGTCCCCCCAAAGATTAAACTGAAAACCCTGGGTTTAGCAGGCTGTTGATTTGACGGAGGGAGGGGGAAGCAAATGAATACAGAGCAAATCTATTTTTTACATCTTAAGACGACGGTGCAGCGTGACTGATAGCCCTCGGCATCTTTCTGGGTGCTTGGCAGCAAATACTGGGCGTTTGGCAGTTAGTGTATTACGATGGCCTTCAGGCCTATTGCACGATCTGCTGCTCAGGGAAGACTCTGCTAATGTGCGATGAGCCAACTTGTAATAGGACGCTTACCAGTCGTAATACACCATCTACTACCAAAAGGCAAGGGGCTGGTGCAATGCAGCCCCATGGCTGCCAGCACCCAGATCACCGATGAAGGCTACCAGTCTACTGCACCGTCTACCGCCAAAAGGCAGTTAGCAGCAGCTGCTGCTGTGTAGCAATGCAGTCGCACGTCTGCCGGCACCCAGAGGACATATGGTGACGGTGAGCTCAGCTGAGCTGAGCGGGCTCCATGCTTGCCATGGTATGTTGTCTGCACAGGTAACCCAGGTAAAAAGGCGCAAATCTATTGTCTGCTGTTGCTGTGATGGGGGGGAGGGGCCTGACGACATGTACCCAGAACCTCCTGCGACACTGTTTTGCATCATCCGGGCATTGGGATCTCAACCCAGAATTCCAAGGGGCGGCGGAGACTGCGGGAACTGTGGGATAGCTGTGGGATAGCTACCCATAGTGCAATGCTCCGGAAGTCGACGCTAGCCTCGTACTGTGGACGCGGTCCGCCGACTAAAGCACTTAGAGCATTTTATGTGGGGACACACACAATCAGCTGTATACAACCGATTTCTATAAAACCGGCTTCTATAAATTCGAACTAATTTCGTAGTGTAGACATACCCGTAGGCACTTGCTTCACTCTTGTTGAAATCATTGGGCTACACACATTGCTTAACATTAAACATGTGTTTAAAGGCTTTGCTATGTCAGGATTTTAGTTTAAAATGCTTAAAACATAAATAATTATTAATTATTGCCTCACTGCTTATGAGTTTGTCTCTCATCCCAAGTTGCATCTTTAATTATCTTTCTAGCAGCTGTCTCTTTCTTTTCTGCACTCTGCCTTTCTCTATCAGTCTAACTCTCCTTCTGCCTCCATTCCTCTGCTGTATCTCTCTCAGACTATCTAATCTATCTATCTATCTGGTGTATTTTGTTTTGTGGCAGGTGCTATGTTGGGCAATTCAATCTGATCCAATGAACCCAACGTGTCTGTCATAGAAGGAGATGCTGTGACCCTCAGCTGTTCCTACAGCACCAGCTATAACGGTGTCTCTCTTCAATGGTACCACCAGAACCCCAGCCAAGCCCCGCCGTACGTTCTCCGGAGAGGAGCAAAGGGAAGCACGATCAGTGACCACGCAGAGTTTGCCCGGAAGAGATTCACTTCTGAGACTAACCCCACTGCTACAGTTCTGATCATCACAGGCCTGGAGCTGGCAGACGGAGCTGTGTATTATTGTGCCTTGAATGAGACACAGGGAGAGAGTCCCCAGAGACAGCTGCACAAAAACCCTGCCACATCCCTCACATGCATTCTTCCCCATCTGTCTTGGCTGTTGAGTTTGAAAAATCTTTGATGCAGGCTGTCTGCCTGTTGGGGCCAGCCCAGATCTCAGTTTTATCCTTTAGGTGCCATCATCATGGCCATCAAGTGTGCTAGGAAATACTTGGTCTAAGAGTTTTAAGCTGATTTTGGGTTTTGAACACCAGATTTCCATTAAAAATGAGCATGGACTGATATAACAGATTTTAAAAACCAGAAGACACCTTTCTGATTATCTAGGCTGACTCCTGCATAGCACAGGTCAGAGAACATCATTCCATAATTCCGGCTTTCAGGAGAACATTTTCAAAACTGCCTTTTCAAAATGCGGCTGTGTCCTACCTCACTTAGGTGCTCTTGAATAATTGACCATAAGCCCATAACTTCTAAATTAATTTTATGACCCCCATCACCTGAGCACCTCACAGTCTTGAATTGATTTTATTTTCACAACACTTATGTGATATAGGGCAGGGCCACGATCTCCGTTTTAGGGATGAGGACCTGAAGGGCAGAGAGGCTAACAAGTCACCCACCCAAGGTCACACAGACAGTGTTGGGTAGAGCAGGAACTAGATCTCCCAGGTTCTAGGCTCCTGGCCTAACCACTGGCCCATCTTTCCTCTCAAAACTTCTTATCAAACTTGTCTTTGAGCTACAATATGTGCAGAGGAGCAACTTTCCCCCCACCCTCCACCGCATAGCTGAGAGGTGGGAGAGGGGAGGGCAGAAGCAGCTGCTGCTAGAGTAGCAATACCTGGCTGTAGGTTAAAAATACCTACTCCTCATATCAGTATTTCTCCTAATACTGTATCCTTTAATGAGCCACTTGTAATTATGGCTAGGATTTTCAAATGAGTTAAGCACCCAGTTTCCTTTGAAAATTCCAGTGAAATTCAGCTCCTATAGGCCCTTTTGAATATCCGAGCCCTAATCACCAGTCAAGAAACATAAAAACACAAAGTATTCGAACAAGCCTGAAGTCTGCACACCAGGAGGATTTTGAATAATGACTGGAGAAAGATAGTGAGAAGAAGTTTTTTTGTTTGTTTGTTTTTTTCAAAACGTGCTAAGCTATCTCTTTCCTCAAAGTCTCACAGCCCAGAAAATAAACCTCTGTGTGAATAATCACAGGATTCAAAAAATTATCCTCTGGAGAAACATCACACCTGAAATTCCACGCGCATTTTCCCCTCCTGAGTGATCTCTGGTAGTTTTATTGGTTGCTGTGGCTATCTAGTAGGGGGCGCTCTAGACCTACACATTAACTACCTTTGACTTTGTATTTTGTTGTTTTCTCTGATAGTTTTAACTTCACAGGGCAGGAAGGAAATAGAAGATGGGCTTACAGGAAAAGCAGGGCTCCTTTTTACCTCAAGCAGAATCATTAAAAATACAAAAAAAAAAAAATACAAAAAAAAAAAAAAAACACACAACAAACTAACAAAGTGGAAAAAATATTTTCTTGCTTGCTACAGACACCGAGTAACCACGAGGTTAATTTCAAGTTACAGCATGCTGTATTTAGTTGTACAGCTCTATATTCTACTTTTGTTGTCAGGTGAGGTCAATTTTTTTAATCGATTTTCATTAAAAATGAATAAAGGTATTAAAGTCTAAATGTGTTTTTAAGGGCCATGCTGCTTCCGCTGTTAACATATTCAGAGTGTAAAAGAAAATCCCTGGACTCTGAAATTGAATATCATGTGGTATTTAGGAAAGAAATTTATTCTCCTTTTACAAAGAGACATGCCGTTTAATATAAAAGAAAAAATGCCATTCTGTATTAGGGCTGGGATTCACAACCAGATTTGGACAACCAGATCCCATTAATTTTAAGACATCTGGATCTTTTGGGCAGCTTTGAAAATCTCTGCTTGAGCATTTCTAAAAATGAATGAGAAAAAATAGAGAGAGAGACAGACAAATAGTTATATATTGCAGAGTAGGGAAGATTAGATAGATAGATAGATAGATAGATAGATAGATAGATAGATAGATAGATAGATAGATAGATCACATCTATTGGAAAACCCTTTGAGATTCTCAGCTGGCAGCAGACACACCTGTGCTAATTTTTATAGTGAATTTGCATCTACTTTTTTTTCAGGACTAAGTACCGGGAAGAACAGTGTCACCCAAAGACAAGGACAGCTGACCGGGGTACAAAGTGACTCTGTCACACTGGACTGGACTTTCTCGACTGAAGATGTAGGTTATGACATATATTGGTACAAACAGGACAGCAGCGGGCAGGTGAAGCAGGGCCGGCTCTCGCATTTTTGCCACCACAAGCAGCAAAAAAAAAAAAAAAAAAAAAAGCTGCAATCGTGCAATCGCGATCGGCGGCAGCTCTACCGTCGCTTCATTTTACAGCGGCAATTCGGCGGCAGGTCCTTCGCTTCCATAGGGAATGACGGCCCTACCGCCGAATTGCCGCGGAAGGGCCGGACGTGCCGCCCCCTTCTTCATTGGCCGCCCCAGGCACCTGCTTGCTAGGCTGGTGCCTGGAGCCGGCCCTGGGTGAAGTACCTCTTTCAAAGGTCTGTCGGGAGCCAGCACAAAGGGACTGGGAGCCGGTTCTCACTGGACTTCAGGAAACCCGAAAAATACGTGGGTCTGAGAATGGCAGAGTTAGAACGGAGCGATTCGGCGACGTATTTCTGTGCTATCGCTGAGAGCGCCTTAGGTTACCACTGCGGGTGGGTTAATAGAGGGGCCTTTACAAAAGCCAGTGATCAGTTTTCTCTTGACTCAGAGACAAAACTGGCGCAGATAGAAATGAGTGTAGAGACACAACAAGCCACAAGCAGGACGGTGCAGGTGTGACGGAAACGCACTGGCACTAATTGTGTGAAAATGTTCCCCTTTTCCAGGAACCGTGCCTCCACCTTCTCCACAATACCCAGAATCCCATGAGCCAGATGTCATTAGCTATCACACCACACTTCCCATGAATAGCTCCATCTGCTTTTGGGCCAGACCCCAGCAGGTAGGAATCAGACCTCGCTCCAGTAGCGTAAATGGGCCAAAGTATCAGCTGGTGTAAATGAGGGTTGCTCAATTGGATTCAATGGGCCTGACCCCAACTGGAATAAATCAGCTGTCTCTCCATTGGAGTCAATGGCCCAGATCCCCAGGTCTTGAGTCAACGGGGTTAATTTTGCTTCACTCTGGAGAAAGAAC